>NW_026622841.1:33308457-33933457 GCF_023065955.2 Ursus arctos | reverse complement strand
CTGCACATGCTCTTTAACACCTGACAAAGGGGCGTTAGTCAGCGGTGGGCAGTTTGTGAACTCTGACAGCATATGTGGACAGATGGTGACTGTCGTGGATGGACCTCAAAGATGAAGGCAAATCCAGAAGAGATGGAAGCTACAGTATTCAGAGACATGGGCCTGGACCAAAACAGCTTCAGGTCCCCATAGTGTCTGATTGTAGGGCAGAGAAAGCCCAGGGTGGAGGAGGATGGGGAACATGAATGGTGGCAAGGCTTCTGCTAATTAGCAACCAGTGGCCAGAGAGCCTTATTTAATGAGCCCCCCCAACTCATTTTTATTGGAAAGAGGCAACTACAGGACAGCAAAATGATAAGCAAGGACTTAATTAAAAAAAAAAAAACTTCAGAGGGAAAGGCCCTGTCATATCACTTCTCTGCTTAAAACCCATCAATAGTCCTTTAGCGATTTCAGGATAAAGCCCTAACCCCTTAATTCAGTCTATAGCTCACCCACCCTACTTGACCACTAGTGCTGGATTTCCTGAATGTAATGATCTCTCTGGCCTCCAAACCTTTATTTCTGCTGCTCCGTCCACTTGGGGTGCACTCCTCTTCCTCATGGATGTTACGTCTTCCGGGCAGTTTTCTCTGGCTCCTAGACTGTGTTCGAACCTCTGGTAATGTCTGTTGCATTATATCATCTGCCGCAGGAGAAGCTGATAGGGTCCGAGCAGCCAGCGGGCTCCTCAGGGCAGAGCCGCGCCTGATTCACTGTTGTGTCCCCGTGGCCAGCCAGCTGTGCAGGAGGAGCGTGGCAAATGCATCCTGAATGTGTGCATCCATAAAATCATGGCCAAACGAAGCAAATGACTTCAGTCACATTGTCCTGAATTTCACCCAATCCACTGATTATTTCCACAACAGAAAACAAGACCTGTATTTACTAAGCCTCACTGATCCGTAAAGTGGGGATAATACTGTCTACTTGTTGATTCTGGTGAGGAAAAGCAAGTTAATATACACAAAAAGCAGGGTGGGGCACTCAGTAAGTGCTCAATGAATGTTTTTTTCCCCTTTTTAAAAAAGTTTATTTAAATGTATAAAAAGATAATCTTATAAAATTACATATATCAAAAAATTACATACATCATGTCAAAATATCTTTTATGTAAACAGTTTTTTTCCTTTCTCAACTTGTATTTATTTTTTTATAATGATTTTTTATTATATTATGTTAGTAACCATACAGTACATCCCTAGTTTTTGATGTAAAGTTCCATGATTCATTACTCGCGTATAACACCCAGTGCACTATGTAATACGTGCCCTCCTTAATACCCGTCATCAGCCTATCCCAATCCCCCACCCGACTCCCCTCTGAAGCCCTCAATTTGTTTCCCAGAGTCCATAGTCTGTCATGGTTCATTCCCCCTTCTGTTTACCCCCCCTTTCTTCTTCCCTTTCTTCTCCTACCAATCTTCCTACTTCTTATGTTCCATAAATGAGTGAAACCATATGATAATTGTCTTTCTCTGCTTGACTTATTTTGCTTAGCATTATCTCCTCCAGTCCCGTCCATGTTGCTGCAAATGTTGTGAAATCGTTCTTTTTGATGGCTGAGTAATATTCCATTGTATATATGGACCACAGCTTCTTAATCCAGTCATCTGTTGAAGGGCATCTTGGCTCCTTCCACAATTTAGCTATTGTGGACAATGCTGCTATGAACATTGGGGTGCCTATGGCCCTTCTCTTCACTACGTCTGTATCTTTGGGGTAAATACCTAGTAGTGCAATTGCTAGATCATAGGGTAGCTCAATTTTTAACTTTTTAAGGGACCTCCACACTGTTTTCCAAAGTGGCTGTACCAACTTGCATTCCCACCAACAATGTAAGAGGGATCCCCTTTCTCATATGTTAATTATTACTGCTCTCTTTGACTAAGATGGGAGAGACTAACCCCAGTTAGTCCTGAAAGCAAGAAACTCACTTCGCTTAGTGGGTAGAACCACCAATAGCAACTAGTTAGTAAAAATGCTTCTGGAAAGCCACCTCCAGGGGAAAGTCAGACACAGACCCAGGACCAGGAATCAGACTTTGGGGGACCATAAAGAGCCATGCGGGCTGCCAGTGTTGCCAGATCTTAGGGTTGGATTTGGGGAATGGTGGCTAGGAGGGATGGAGGAAACTTCTCATGGAGCCCGTGCCAATCTCTGGCTAGGCTTTACTTAAGTCAAGGGAAGGAATTCATGCTGGGTAAATGAGGTAATGAATGTGCAAGTGCTTTGCAAACTGCAAAGTGCTTTACAAATGTGAAGCATTATTGCTCTCATCTATTTCTCTTCTTTGTGCTCCCAGGGTTTCCTAATAAGAGTTCCTTTTGAAAATCCTAGCCTGGCTTTAGGTTAACTAAAGCGAAAGGTGTGTGCAGTGTGGTAGGTAGGGGGTCTGTGTACCCTGAGTGTAGCAGAGGTCCTGGCTAGGAAAGGGGGACTGGCTGACAAGAGGAATGAGGACAGGAAAAGCCTGCACGTTGCATAGTAATTAACCCCTCCCAACCTGGGCTATTTCCCAGGTCCAGGGGCCATCCCAGAGTTGTGCAAACTACTCTAGAAAGACAGAATGGCCTGTGCTGAGAAGGGTGAGGGTAAAACCCAGGACTCTTGTGGCTGTAAGTGTGGGGTGTCATGGGAAATATTTCTAATCCCTGAGTCAGTGTCTATCCCTCAGTCACTCAGGCTCGCCCAGGCCAGTACAAACCATTTCCAGGTGCTTTGTGCAAGAGACACAGACTGGCCTGGAAGAAGGAAGAATTCTGACCCCCCAGTACCCTTGACTATCTCAGCAGCATGGGTTCACCAGGCTGGCGTGCTCCTACCTGTGCCCAGTGTGTTCCCGGCCCCCTCCCTCACTTCACAGCCACGGTATCCAGGCAAACACATGGGCTCATGAAGATCTACAGCTCTGCTACTGCGGGGTCCAGCCAGCTTGGGCAGAGGATCCAAGGCACCAGATCTGTTTTCAAGGCAAATTTCCCTGAGTTTATGGTTCAGCTCTACTCACTTACATGTATATATTGTCAGGGGCAGAGTAGCTCCCCCTGGAGAGAGTTGCATGAAATCTCGACCTCTTACATCCCATTAGGGTGTGAGAATGAAACCTTGGATGACTGCATGGATAATCATGAGGGTAATGTTTGTGATTCTTCATGAGTTGTGTCTCCTTAAACTCTCAGGAGCTGTCTACACCATCGACTTCCTGAAGTGCTAAGCTGGAAACCGCAGGTTGTTTTTACACAGTGAAGCTTAAGCACGCAGCCAGCATTGTGTCTCCTTATCTGTTCACTGCTTCATACCTAGCACCTAGCGCAATTCTTGAAAGGATGGGATCGAATATGTTTGTTCACCGAGTGAATATACGTGTATGAATATGGCTGGATCATCGCAAGACAGATTTCAAAGGTCTCAGCAAGACAGTGTTGAGGCAGGTTCTTTGCCAGAAAGTCAGCTGATTTTCACATGATTAACCATATCCCGTCATTTCCCCAAACACACGGGTGTGATTTCAAGAGGCTGTTGAGGATGCAAAGAGTAGTGTAAGTGGTTGAAGAACTCCATAAACCGAGGACAGCCAGGGAGTGAGCCTGACATGCTCAGCAGACAGTGAAACTAGAAGGGCCGGAGGTTAAACTGCACTATTTGAGTCACTTGTTTGGTCTAAGACTTTCTGAGTTTTAGAAAACTGCGTTTATTCATTACCATCCCCTTCCCCCAATCCCCAAGGGCACTTAAAACCTGCATTCAGATTTGAACTGGGAAAGGGTACAAGCCCTTGTCCGGTCCTGCTGTTCACAGTCTTCAGAGCATACCGGAATTATCTGTGGAACTTGGGGAACTGTAGCTCTCTGGGCTCCATCAGGACTGCAGGGGTGTAAGTTGTCAAAGCTGCACAGGTGATTTTGATGCCCTGAGAATGACAAGCAGAGTCCCCCGTTTCCCCCAACCCCCTGAGTACTTCTGCAACATACCAAGCATTACTTATTCATATGCCACTTCCTAGTTTCTGGGGTTTCTTAAGGTATGCCTCCAACATGGTTTCCATGTCCCACATGTCCTCTGACCAGGGTAGAGAGCAGAGGGACCCTTATGTCACCCACAAAGAGCAGCATTACTGTTTGCCTTGGCTGTTTTTAGATTAGTTCTATTGCTGAAAACATGGGCACAGCACGGGCGTGTTTTGATGGAGGTGGCAGGAAAGGAAGAGCATAGGGCTTTGGCCAGAGAGGCTGCCCAGAGCAGGACACGTGTGGCAGTTCTCTGAAAGTGTCGGATACTCCAGGCCTAATTTATTCATTCGCTCATGTATGTTTCCTTTATTCGTCAGTTGCTTACTGAGTGCCTACTCTGTGTTAGGCACTGCAGACACCATAATGTACAAGACAGCCCAGTCACTGCCTCATGGAACTGATAGTCCAGAGTGGGCTTGGGTGAAGAGAGAGAGATAATCAATCAACAAATAAATAACAATTATATGGATTTTAGTAGATTGACAGTCAATAGAGAAAGCCTCAAACTACTTTTCACCCTATTTTGACACCCCCCACCCCATAATGAATCAGTGGAAGTGTCTTCTGTGTTCCAGACGCACTGGCCGGTTATGTCTCCTTCCTGCACAGGAACCCCCTGCCATGAGCTCCCCATCCTCCTCCATCTCACTCACTGTCTCTGTATAATTGACTTTTTAACATTTGGTAATGCCCAACATTTTACAGATGAGGCAGCTGAGGTCTGAGGAGCTGAACTGACCTGTTCGGAAACATATGGCCAGTGAGTGGGGGGGATGGGAGTATCCTCAGGCTCTGAACCCCTCCAAACCTTCTCCCCTAAGGCTCTACCCTATGTGGCCTCTCTTCAGCCTCCAGAGCAGGTTGCCTCAGTTTCCACTCTTTCTTTTTAATTTTCTTTATTAGAGTCAAGACTTCTGTTAACTTTTCTCTGTAGAAAGACCATATCAGGCAAAAGTTTGTGTGGGATCCAATAAAGCATCGGATGATATTGAGCATACGTCAGGCAAAGCCAGCAGCCCGGTAAGTTATTATGTGTAAATGTTACAACTTTATTTTGAGGAGAATACATGTGTACTATCAAGCTGTTTTATGGATACGCAGTGTGATTGATGACAGCATGCGGATCTGTCGCAACAAGATAAACTCAGATAGAATAATCTGTGGATATTTAGGCCTCAGCAATTTGTTATCCAAAGACGACTCTAGAAATGATAATTCTTCTCATTCCAACGATTTCTCTATTCCATTTCCCGATAAAAACCCATTTCCAGAGAGCTGACTTCTGGTGTCAGGGGCCCTCTTCTCGCTTGTGTCCCCTTCCAGTGGCTCAACAGTGAACAGTGGAAAGTTGTGTTTGCCATTAAAGCCATAACCATTAAAGCCAGAGTAAGCAGGTGTCAGGGGTTGGTTGCCAGGGCTCAACAGCCTTGTTTCTAGAACAGCCTCTGTTTCTAAGCTAACAAATAAGCAAACGTGAAAAAATAGCCGTGATTTTTCACCACATAGAATGGTTTGGGTAAAAGTGGATTACATCAAATAGCAGAATATTTTGTAGATCAGCCCCAAGCAAACCTGTTGCTACAAAATAACTGGGTAGAATTCATTAGCAGCTTTCTGAATAACCATTTGTTTGTGACACAAAGTTGCTTGAATGAATTAAATCAAACTCAAGGCCCCCACCTTTTCCTTGAGGACATTGCTGACTACCTGGGGGTACTGTGACCTTCTCTTGGCTCCTTTAGAGTCTTGGACCACTCTTTTGATAATGAGTTACCAATGTGCATTCCCTTAGATTCCTATCCTGAGTTGTGACTCCTATTTAACAGTTAAACAACTTTCCATGTATATAAAGAAGAGAAATGGCTCAGTAAAAGGGAATTCTAGATCTGGAGGGCAAAGCCTTGTGTCGGCTTCTTGGTTCTGCCTCCCTACTGGTTACATGACATTGGGCAAGTTGTGTCCCTTGAGCCACAGTTCTGTCACCTGAAAAGCAGAGACAATGACACTTGTCCTATCCATTTTGCAGGGTTGTTGTGAGAAGCAAATAAGCAAATAAAATATTTGGAAACAATTTATAAGCTATGCAATTCTATTCAAGAAATACTGATGAAACCACTAGGATCATTTCACTTGCTTTGGGTCTAAGCATGGTCACTTCCTTTTTACTTTCCTAATCAATTACTTAAGACTTCAACTGCTTTTTTTTATCAGGAGGTCCAGTTCCTTATTTCTTCCCACCTACCATGCACATTTCTCTCATAAGCAGGGAGAAAGGCAATTGAAAACTCCCATCTGCCCATGGCGGTGCTGCTACTTGAGGGGAGGGGTGATATCTTACTGAATTCTGATCTACAGGGCCTGTCTTGTCTGTGAGCCCCTGGCTGGTGCCCTGTGGATGCCCTTGTGGGTCCAGATCCCTGCACCCCCAGCCATTTCTGGAGTTTCCTATATTTGGGTCCCCACTCTCACAGGCTGAGCTACAGTTTTCCTAAGTGTTTCTCCAGAGTGACTGGCTCCTGAGGCATTTCCACCACATCCTGTGCCAGAATCTCCCTGTCCCCATGACACCCCATAGGTCATAGGACTGATCTTAGGTCACCAGCTCTCCCCCTTTCCCTTTTGGGAGATCCCAGTCATTCTTTCTTGCCAGAGGACTTGGCAGATAGCATCCTGAATAAGAGCAAGGACTCTGGAGGTCAGCCTGCCTCAGATCAAATTCCAGCTTCACTACTTCCTACTAGTGTGACTTTGGGAAGAATTACTTAGCATCTCTGTACCTCCATTTTCTCATCTGTGAAATGGAAATAAAATGGAAAATAAAATCTCATGGGCTTGTCTTGAAAATTAAAAAGAGAAAATAGATGTAAAGCCCTTAGAAGTGACCGGCATGGAGTAAGCACTATAGAAATATAGTTAGCTGTTGTCTGTTATGACTGATCATGGTCGCAGGGATTCATATATACCAGTTTCCCTCATCTGAAGCTTGTGCTGTAGGGATAAGATATGGGCTGTGTCTCCCTCAAAAAGCTCCTGGACTCCTTAAGTAACTAATACAGCTTAGTCCATGCCCTTTGCCTCCATGACACTTGCCAAGAATTAGACCTGCTAAGTTAAACAAAAGGAGGCAGAAGGGAAGTTTTGCTGCATAGCAATTACCACAAGTATGCTGTGGTTTGAAAGACAAGCATTTATTTTGTTCATGATTTGTCTTTTCTGGGCTGGTTCAGCTGATCTCTGCTGGATTTTCTCAGATGTCTCTGGTTACCTGATGGGTTGACTGGTGGCTTGATGAGCTGGGATGGTTTCACTCACATGTGTAGAAGTTGGCAGGTTATTGGCCAGGTATTGGCTGCCTGTTGGCTAGGGTGCCTTGATTCTTCTCCATGGGTGCTCTCAACTTCCAGCAGGCCAG
This sequence comes from Ursus arctos, assembly GCF_023065955.2. Lineage (NCBI taxonomy): Eukaryota > Metazoa > Chordata > Mammalia > Carnivora > Ursidae > Ursus > Ursus arctos. The sequence continues at coordinate 33,925,994 of NW_026622841.1, read as the reverse complement.
CGTGGGCTTATTCACAGGGCTGTATCACGGTTCCAAAGATGGCAAGGAAAGAATTTACAAGACCTTTTGAGGCCCGGATTTGGAATACACATTCCATTGGTCAAACCTACCTCTTGATAGAAATACTTCATTGGCTAAGAATTTGTGATTATTTGCTATTAATCACAGCATTAAATCCTTGCTTAGGGCAGTGGTCTCTTCCTTAGTTTCCATTTGCATTCTGAGAGGGTTGTGATTTCAACTTAGTCAGATTTTTCTCTTTCTCTTTTAAATTTTAATTTATTGCATACCCACTCTATGCCAGGCACACTGGATTACAAGAAGATATGGTGGTCACAGAGTACTCAGAGAGGAGGAAGATAGGTTAGAAGAGCTGTGCTGATGTCTGGTAGTGGCTTTAGCCTGGTCTAGGGAAAACAGGAAGACTTCTTTGAGAAAACCAAGTGAAGGCTGAGTCTTAAAAGATGTCAGGAGATAGCCGTGTTTGGGGGGTGAAGAGGGTAGAATGTAAGGATAAAATGGAAATTATAGAAAAAGGTCACCTGATCCTGTTCCCTTAGCTACAAATGAGAGCAATGAGACCTGGAGACTCTCTCAATTGTACCCACATTTAGTGGAAGAGCAGGAATCCAGGCCTCCTGACTTCCCTGTCTTGATATGTATCCAGAATTAGGTCCCTAAGTAGATACATCTCAGTGAAGGCCACCTTGGGAAGTCTACTCACAGACTTAATCATATTGCCTCTTCAGGTCCCTGATTTTACCTTCCCTTATGAGGAGCTTCAGATCCTGACTGCCATATTTCAGATATCTGTAAAAGTAAGATCTGCTCTAGGATTGGCTGGTGAATAACCCAAACAGATGTCTCTGCTCAGGGTTGGCTGTATGACCTGGAGACCTGTGTGGCCAATGAGGTACATTCATGCAGTGGGCCATGCTGTGAAACCAGCTCCAACATTCATGTTGAATGCAACATGTCAGGAGATATAACCATGCCAAAAGTTTCATGGGATATTATTTTATTGCAAAAAGGTACAAGAGGCTATAAATTGATTGTTACACTTGTGGAACACTTGGCCCTTGGATCCTACCTTAATTAGGAACATATTTTGCCACAGAATATCAGCTCTCCTTCCGGCCATAGTGCCTAGCTGAGAACCTGAGCTGTCCCCAACCAAATGGAAGTCAACCATGAACTCTATTGCTGGCCATGGCACAATGCCTTGCTTTACAGTCTTCAAAGCATTTTCACATTTATCATCTCATGGAATTCTTGTTAAACTATCAGAGAAGCAGATAGAAAAGTCTTTGTGCAGTGGATGAAGAAGTAGAGGCTCAGAGGAGTTAAGAAACTTGCTCAAAGCCTCAAATTAGTGAATGGTTGATCCAGTGCAGAAGGCCAACTCTTAGGCCTTCAAGAGAAGAACTCTTGTGTAGAAATTCAGAGCAAATAGCCTCTGGCACGGCATCAGATCGCACCCTCAGGGTCCCTTGCATCCTGGTACAGGTCTTGCCCAAACCAAACAGCCCAGGGGGTCGGTACCTTCTTGAGCCCTTCTCTCTGATTTGACTTCCCTGCACATGGCCTGGTGCCTGACTACAACAGCCATGCGATGCTTCCAGCCCCACATGGCCGTCTGTGTGCCAGAGGGCTTGGTCCGTGGGAAGCGGAGAGTGAAAGGCTGTTAGTGCCTGTCACACACACTCTACAGCTCCTGCTCTACCAAAGGCCATTCTCCTGTGGGCAGGCAAGGAATCCTGAAGCCATACCTTATTTAACCAGATCAGTGCACACAGATTGCCCAGCCATTAGACGTGGGGGAAGGACCATGGGAGCTCTCTGGAAGAGAAGGTCTGGCTTAGACTATTTGACAAGGGAATGGTGATCAGACTCTCTTTCCGTTGTTGAGAGCAGAACTAGGGCAAACTGCAGAGAGTGTCAGGAAGCAGTTTTTAATGCACAGCGAGGAAGAACTTTCTACCCCTTTAGAGCTGTCCAGAAGGAGAAGATTTTGTCTGAAGTGATCGCTGATCTGTCATTCATGGGAGTTTCCAGTCCCATTGCTAGAGAGCAAGAACTGACAGAGAGGCTTTTTCAGTCAAACTGAAGCCCATCAGTTTTTCTTTATTAGGCCCAACCATGGGTCCTAATTTTAGATTCTGGAGCAGCATCAGATAAAGCTAATCACTCTTGCACATTTTACAAGAGGGGCTTGTAAATGAGTTTCTAATTGGTGGAATTTCAGGCATGATTATAAAGTGAAATGAAGAATTTCAGGCCAGTAGGGAGATATTTTGGGGCAGTGTGGTTTTTTCAGAGCCTTTAAATCATGCCACAAAGCTGACCAGCTACCATCCTGGGTTGGATGAATGTAGGAGAAATTCATTTACTTTCCAGTTGCTGAAGATACTTTTGGTGGGAACCAAGTGGCATCAGTAGGACTTCAGAAGTTTTCTCGGAGTCTTTGGTAAATGCCCCTGGCCTTTTAGACTTGGATTACGAAGTTGAGGCCTCTGATTGAGGAAATGGCTGTCCTGGATGGGGCAAGGCCAGGGGCTGGCCGGAGGGGGTCATGCTGCAAATGAGCCCTACGTCTTGTCTTGTCGCCCACGTGTGGAGATCTCTGGAAAGAATGCGAACTATTAGTGTAAGCAGTACTGATTGCACCACGGGCCAGTCCTGAGAGGAGCTCCACCGGCTCATCATGCCCTGGTATTAGATGTGGTGTGTCACTCTTGGAGGGTGCCCTGGCTTCTTCCTTCGTGGTCATAGGTAACAGAGCAACACCCAGTGGCACACAAGAGCCATCTGAGCTTCGTGCTGGAAGTCACAAGTAGAGACAGGTGCCACGGCCAGCAAAGTGTGTCTTTAGGCCCCCTGCCTCTCTTCCATATCACTTCCCTCCTTTTGGCCCTCATCTTGTGTGAACGTTATTTTGGACCATCTTGGGTCCCGAGTGTTGGGGAAATTATAATATAGGATTTTAGCTCCCACGGAGGTGCTAAGGTTAGCTCAGTCTGTGCAGCCCCTGTACCAAGCCCGGGAAAGATGGTACAGTCAGATTCCTGGATATTTGCTGCTCTCTCAGTTGTCTATGTTTATTTAACCAATGAGTGTTTCTCTCTCTTTTTTAGGCAGTAACAAGGGAACACTGCCCTCCCCTCTACACACGCCCTGGTGCACGCATGCAGTTATTTGACCAGTACTTCCTAGGCTCTGACTTAGAGTCAGACACTGTGCTGGGCATTAGGGACATGCTTAGGGTAAAATGAAGTCCTTGCATGACTAGCTGAGAGATGGGCCTGCCAAAGCACATATCTAGTGCAGTGAGACAATCACTGCAGTGGCATTTTGCACAAAGGGCAGTAGGACTCAGGACAGGCCTGCTGCCTGGGGGAGTCAAGGAAGGTGTGACAGAAGCCTGTGATGACCGAGTCCGCATTTTCCACACAGAGGAGCGGTCAGGGAGAGCTGTGTGCAGGGTCCCGAGGTAAGAGACAGCGTGCCATGTTTAAAGGGAGGTTCCAAGAGGGCAGGGACTGCATCCGCTTTTGCTCCCCATTGTGGATCTGTTCATAGTGAACTCTTGTCCTCTAGAATATACAGGTATGCATGTCATTACGTTTATATACCAGCATTAGATTTTTACTGCCAAACTAGTACACATACATGATTACAAAATTCAAATTTATGACAAGACTTGCAAAAAACCTAGTAGTTCTTTGGCCTACATATCTTCACTTCTGAGTCTTACTCCCTGGAAACACCTTTTCAACTTTTTGAGCTCTTGTTCCTAGCATTTACCTTCCTAGTTCTAAATAACATTATTATACTGCTGTATCTCCAGGGCAGTATTTTTTTTTAACTTCCATCTACAGAAGGGTAGGCTTCCTCTCTTTGAGTTCACACATCACCCCTTCTCTTTCTTCCATCCTTCCAGCATAGCTGTAATGCAATTTTCTGTGAAGTTTATTTTTAGGATTTTCATATTTATATCTATGAAAATATTCATAAAGGAATACAGATAGGATAATTTCCTTTTATATACAACTTTTTGTTTTTCCAAGAGCTAAAAATTGTCAAATTTAATAGTTTACCTAGTTTTCTATGTACCTACTGTTGATCCTTCCCCAAACTCTCTGACAGAGCTACCAAGATCCCCTAGACACAGTCAAACCCACTGGGTGACTAAACAGTGCTGCTTTTTCTTGAAACCTCCTCTTCTGGGACCCCAAAACCCAGCTCTATTTGATTTGGACTCCTCCCCCCTAGGCTTGCTGTACCCCTCCTGTCTCACTTTCCTCTATACTGATCTCCTCTGGTGACCTCCTCCTTCCTGGATCTTTTGTCTTTGTTTCACTCTCTACTTTGGTGAAGATATTCTTTCAGAAGCTTCTCATGAAACCCCACAAGAGCAGTTGCATATCTGAATATGTCTTTATTCTCTCTTCACATTTGACCAGATACAGAACTCGAGGATGGAAATACATCGCTCCAATGTATTCTAGGTTCTGGTGTCAATATTGAGACGTCTGATGCTTTACCAATTTCTGCCTGTATGTGTGATCCTTTTTTTTCACCCTTCTCTGAGTGTTTATCTCCACTCTTTATCCTTGGTGTTTTGAAATTTCAGGATGATATATCTAGATGTGCATCTTTTTTTTCATTCATTATGTTTGACCTTTTGATAAGTCTGGAATTTCACACTCTTGTTCTGGAAATCCTTGTGGGCTTTGTTATCTGTAATTGTCCCCCATGTTCTCTCTGAGCTCTCTTATTGAAATTTCTTTTCTTTTTTTTTTTTTTAAGATTTTATTTATTCATTTGACAGAGAGAGAGACAGCCAGCGAGAGAGGGGACACAGGCAGGGGGAGTGGGAAAGGAAAAAGCAGGCTCCCAGCGGAGGAGCCTGATGTAAGGCTCGATCCTAGGGCTCCAGGATCACGCCCTGAGCCGAAGGCAGACGCTTAACGACTGAGCCACCCAGGCGCCCCTCTTATTGAAATTTCTATAAGAGATTATTGGACCTCTTTGATGAATTCTTTAATTTTCCCATTATTTCTTTTCTTTATTTCATCTCACTGTCCTGTCTACTTCCTAAGAGATTTCTTACATTTATTTTCTAGAAGTCTATTTAATTTTTTATAGTAATTGCATATTTAATATCTATTTAGTCTTTTTTATTTTCTGACTTTTCTCTTACAGTAGCCTTCTGTTCTTGTTACATGGCTACCTGTCTAATTTTTTTCTGAAGATACTAACAATGGTTTTTAACCTATTTCTCTAAAATAGTTATTTTACCCTTCCCATGAGTCCCTTATTTCCAATTTTTTTTTGGTTTTGATTTTTGTTAGAGTTCTTAAATGTCTGCTGATCTTTAGCTATCTGTTCATATTGCAGAGTGAGGAACCATGTTGCCAACTGGAATTCTTTGGTTATAGGAGGCTTTGTTGATTGATGGTCTTCAGTGTGATGTGATTGGATGCTGAAAAGTTTGTTAGCCAACTCATTTTTGTTAGCCAGATGTCAGACTCTTTAGAGACAAAACTGCTAGCTTTCCTTCTTGTTGTCAGTCTTCTGGGAGCCCCATGGGTTAGGGAAGGAGAGTGTTGACCATTCAGTCTTTAGACTTTACTATATATAGGTGCTGGTTCTGAAGGAGACAGGCCTGAGGCCTGACCCTTAGACGACCCACATTTAGGGATGAGGAGGAAGGTGAAGTCAATTAAGGGGACAGAGGACTGGTCACCATGTCAGGAAGAGAACCAAGGAAGAGGGAGATGATTAGCAGCATTGACTATATAGCCCAGATGTCAAATCAGTTGACTTCAGGCAAGAGTTGGAGGTCTTCACTGCTACTGTGGAGATGGAATCCAGCTTGTGGGAAAAAGGGAGAACATGAAGGAAGACAAAGCTTACTGGAGCCTGAACTCTCTGCCTCACTTGAAACTTGTCCCTTCGTGGCCGTTGCTGGCGCCAGTTCCTCTTTCTTCCATAGGTTCTGAGCATATTCTGGAGAAATAGGGGATGCATGCACATCAGCCATCAGAAGTGATTGACAGGAGATGAGAGGGAGTCTTAAATGTATGAAAGTAAAACAAACACTTTATTTAAGGAAAAGGCAACTTGGAAAAAAAAGCCTAATAAATAACTCAGTACAGCTGGCTTAAGCACTTTAAAGCCAGTGTCTGTGATAAGCAATGAAAACATTAATATAAAATGCTTCACCATAAATGAGTACAATTCAGGCTGATGTATTGCAGCTGAGCCGGCTGTCGGATGGCATGCTTTTAAAGTGATGTTTACAGTCAGTATTTTTTCCTTTGGTAACTAGAAGAAGGCAGAAATGGCTGGAAGCCCTGCCAGGGTGCGGCTCTGAGCCTCAGGAGGGTGGGAGTCCTGCCAGGTGGCTGGCCTTCCTTTACATCCCGGTTCCCAGCCAGCTCGAGACAAGGCAGTTAGGAAATCAGTGTGACGCAGGGCTGAGCACAGAACTCAGAGCCTGGGTTCACTTGGTGGGCAGCTGTGAGGCCCGGAGACAGTGGGTCAGTATGCTGGGCTTTTTATCTCCCCAGCTAGTTCTGGAGGTATCTCCCAAGTTCCCTCGGACCAGGGCCCACATGTCCCTGCTGACTCCTCCTCTTCTGCTCTGGAGCCTCTTGGCTGTGTTGCCCATCGAGCTGTTCACCCCCAAAGTCCACTCAAAACAAGCATGTGTTTCACTTTAACATTTTACCAAATGGAGGGGAAAATGTCACCTGTCCTACCATGTCAATGTGCTTAGGGAAGAATCATATAAAATAATCATACAAAAGAACACAGGAATGCTAAGCCTTCTTTTTGCTGTGTGGACAATCTGATAATCATCCTCAAGAGGACATTGTCATAGGCAATAATAATAACAAGCAGCTCACGTGCGCTGAGTGCCAACTTCATGGCAGGCCCGAGTGGTCCTGCCGGAGGATGCACCCACCGGCTCCTGGCTCCATGCCTGTGTGGACAGCCTCTCATGGCCTTGGAAAGCCCTTTCTTTCTTCCTGTCTCAGCTCCATCAGGATTCTGCTTCTCCCTTGCTGCCAACACCTGTTTCTCTATCCGAGGTTTCTGGCAGTCAGGCTGACTGAGAAGTGGGAGCTGTTTTGTTTTGTTTTGTTTATCATTGTTGTCCATGAAACACATTATACGGTCCTTTCGTTGAAGTGTTTTGCTGTCAATCACTGTGGGGAAGATAAGCAAAACAACATAGATGGTGAAGAGATCAAAGAGAACCTTGGTGGTTTTCACTGGCTAGTGGCGCCTGAATTCTTAAACAGTGACTCCAGAGTTTCCCAAAAGGGGACCAAGAACTTCTCTAGCTGTGCCTGGGGTCTCACTGACAGCCCTTGATGACTAAGGAGCAAAGCCAGCCTGCTCAGGCTCTCACCTATAAACCTGGCTGGCTGTGCCCTACAGGGGTTGGATGCCACCTTCCTCCCAGCCCCTCATCAGGAGGAGTCGGGCTGCTTCTCTGGACCCTGCAGAGTTTCTCCCTGTACCTAGACAGCTCTGTGTTGTTTTCTTTGCATTTCCTGTGGCTTCCATCCCAAGTAACCAAAAGGTTAGTGGCTTAAAATGACACATATTTATTATTTTACAATTCTGGAGGTCAGAAATCTGGTTTCACTGGGCTAAAATCAGGGTATTGGCAGGATTGCATTCATTCTGGAATCTCTTGAGGTGAATCTGTCTTCTTGTTTGCCTTTTCCAGTTTCTGGAGTCGGCCCACTTTCCTTGGCTCACGGCCCCTTTTCACCTTCAAAGCCAACAATGGGTTGTTGTGTCCTCACTTCCCTCACTTTGATGCCCACGCTCCTGCCTCTTCCATCTTTTAAGAACCCTTGTGATGCCATTGGGCCCAGTTGAATAATCCAGGATGATCTCCCTATTTAAGTCCAGCCTATCAGCAACCATATTTCATCAGAAACCTTAATTCTCTTGCCATGTAAGGAAACATAGTCATAGGTTCTGGGGATTAGGACATGTCATCTTTGGGGAAATGCATCCCCTGTCTATCACAACTTTCTACAACTGACTTCTGCTCCTTGAAATACTCCCCTTCTTGACATAAGATCAAAATTCTTTACACTTTTAAGTAAAGCTTGCCTTATTACCTGGGATCCTTAAATGGACAGACTCACTCTAGTTTCTCCTGAGGCTCCAGTGTTAGGAAGGTGCCAGCTTTCCAGGAGACTTCATTGCCAGCAACGAGAAGCCTCTTTTGGGGCTTCAAAGATCCTCTGTCCCTATTAGACTTCACTCTCAACTCACACTCTCAACTCACAAGGGAGCCTTGTTCAAAGCACAGTGGTGTAGCCGAGAGGCCATGTGCCCGGAGCACCACAAAGGGTCCTCCTGCCACTCCACTCACCTGCAGGAATTTTTTAAAATTTAATTTTGTTTAAATTCAATTAATTTACATATAGCATATTATTAGTTTCAGAAGTAAAGTTCAGTGATTCATCAGTTTTACATAACACTCAGGGCTCATTATATCACGTGCCCTCCTTAATGCCCGTCACCCAGTTACCCCATCCCCCCACCCACCTCCCCTCCAGCAACCCTCAGTTTGTTTCCTGTGATTAAGAGGCTCATGGGGTGCCTGGATGGCTCAGTCGGTTAAGAGGCTGACTCTTGATTTTGGGTCAGGTCATGATCTTAGGGTTGTGGGATCAAGCCCCACATTGGGCTCTGCACTCAGAGCGGAGTCTGCTTGTCCCTCTCCCTCCACTCCTCTACCTGCTCCTATGCATGCTCTCTCTCTATCCCTATCTCTATCTCTAAAATAAATAAATAAAATCTCTTTTAAAAAAGAGTCCCTTATGATTTGTCTCCCTCTCTGATTTCGTCTTTATTTTTCCCTCCCTTTCCCTATGATCTTCTGTTTTGTTTCTTAAATTCCACATATGAGTGAGATCATATGATAATTGTCTTTCTCTGATTGACTTATTTCACTTAGCATAATACCTTCTAGTTTCATCTGTGTCATTGCAAATGGTAAGATTTCATTTTTGATGGCTGAATAATACTCTGTTGTATATATTTATAGCACATCTTCTTCATTCATCTCTTGATGGACATCTGGGCTCTTTCCATAGTTTGGCTATTGTGGACATTGCTGCTATAAACATTGGGGACCTGCAGGGATTTTATAATGGCACACTCCAATATTCTATACTTGGGAATGGCCAAGAATGATCATTTGTCTTCTAAAACAGTTTGAACAATCAGAAATAAGAAATGTATATACAGATCTTCCTCAGCTTATGATGGGGTTACATCCTGAAAAACCCATTATAAACTGGAAATATTCTAAGTCAGAAATGCACTTAATACACCTAACCTACTGAATAGCATAGCTCAGCCCAACCTACCAATGGTACTCAGAATGCGTGTAGTAGCCTACATTTGGGCAAAATCACCCAACACAAAGCCTATTTTATAATAGTATTGATTATCTCATGTAATTTACTGAATACTGTACTGAACGTGAAAAACAGAATGGCTGTATGGTACAGAATGGTTGTGAGTGTATTGATTATTTGCCCTCATGATCACATGGCTGACTGCTGCCCAGCATCATGAGAGAGCATCGTAGGGTATATCATTAGGCCAGAAAAAGATTAAAATTCAAACCTTGAAGTATGGTTTCTACTGAATGCATATTGCTTTTCCATCATTATAACATTGAACAAATCATAAGTCAAACCATCATAAGTCAAGGACTATCTGTATATGATTTCTAAGCTGGAAAGAGAACGTTAGTTTTGCCAAGCCCCTATCATAAGGAAGGCCAGCTGCTCCCTCAAACACCATCACACTGCCATTACCATCTAGTACACAGTCAGGTAGCTCTCAGACAGTGGTCTGGATCCACCAATGCATGACGTTGGGCAAGCTATTTCATCTCTGAGCTTTGGTTTTCTTCTTCCTCAAATGGGAAGGCTTAATTTGAAGAGTGAGACAAAACGTACCAGATGCATGCTTCTCTACTCCTTTCTTCTACCACTTGCCCCCCACCCTTCAACTTCAGTTATCCACACTTATCTTTCATTGTTCTCATCATGCTTCATTTATTTCTAAAGGGTCTAGGAATGGCATATTGATATTTCGAGGCCCTCCTTCCCCCGCCCCCCGACGCCCCCCGACGCCCCCCGACATGCATGCACATGCGCCTATGAGCAGGAACACACAGACACACAGACACAGACACACACACATGCGCACATGCTGGATAGAGATGTGGAGATGGTATGGAGATGCCTTGGACTTTTTGCATCAAGCTTCCCTCTCTAATGAAGAGAAGCTAGCCCCATAGGAAGAAAGGTCAGAGGATACAGTGGGGAATGCTTAGGTAGAGGGAACTGTGGGTGGAAGAAGGTCTAGAATCATCTAAATTAATCCTCTATACAGCTTTCAATTTGAGAGCCCATTCCCCAGGCCCAGTACTGCTGTTTCCCAAACTTTCTTTTCTTCCATGCGGGATGGTGAACAGTATTATAGGGTGAGGGGTAGGATGAGGGATTTGTCACTGGCTGGACCAGCAGTGGTTTCTAGACTGAAATCAGCCTAAACGACTCCCCTCTGTACCAGAAAGACCTACACACAAGGCCAAACTCAACTCTTCAGCACTCCGCAATTGCCACTGTGCTTCTTTCCAGACTGCAATTATAAATTTGAACTGAACAGATGTATTATATGGAAATGCTTTAAAAAATTATTAGGAACAGATTTTACATTAGTGGTAATAAATCCATACCTGCAGTCACTTCTCATTTCTGTCTAACTCTTTGATAACTTGAAAAATGTAAATTCTGTTCCAGTGTAAATTTGGGTAAGTGGATTGGTGTCCTCCTTCCTTCACTGTTTTGCTCTTCTCCCTACCAGTCCACTTCTCCCACTCCCCCAGGTCTGTCCACAGCACCATTCAGAATGGAGAGGGGAGAGCTCAAACCTTCAAGCGTTGACTCTGACCTCAAATCCATTGCATGATCTTGAAGGACTTAGGCACACTTGGTGCCCCTGGTGGTAGGCTGCTTCTCGGATGGCTCTCAACCATTCCTGCCTCCTGGTATCTATGCCCTTTGTGTGGGCTGGACCTAGTGACTTGCCTCTAATGATTAGAATACCATGAAAATGATGTGAATGTTACTCTGAAGGTTAGGTTATAAAAGGCTCTGATGTTCATCTTGCTGGCACTCTTTCTCTTGCCTTCTTGGCTTGCTGGCTTTGATGAAGCAGGCTGCCATGGTGGAGAGACCCACATGGCAAGGACCTGAGGGTAGCCTCTGGTTAACAGCCAGTGAGGAACTGAGATCCTCAGTCTGATGGCCCGTGAAGAACTGAATCCTGCCAGCACCACTGTGTGAGGTTGGAACCTTGAGATGACCATAGCTCTAAGTGCCACCTGGCCTGCATCCCGTGAGAGAGCCTGAAGCTGCCCCAGCTAAGCTGTGCCCAGCTTCCTGGTGCACAGAAAGTGTAAAATAATAGAGATAAGAATAAATGGGTGTTGTTTGAAGCCACTAAGTTTTGGGGTAGTTTGTTATACACCAGTAACACACATTTAATGTCACCGATCTGTAAAATGGAAACTTTCCCACCAGTCCTCCTAAGTATAGCAGGAAGAATAAGGTATTAAGACACATTTCAATAGTTAAACCTTATTCTGGTTGCATCAATAGTAGTCAGCCATTGATTTATTCCAGAAATACCTACTGAGCACCAATTATGGTCAGATGCTGCGCTGCAAACGTAGGCTACAGAAATGAATATGACATCCTTATTTCCTTAGATGAGGTCATGGACTTTGTGAGGGAAGTGATATACAGTTTGGAAACAGAGTGAAACACTGTTAAATGCTCTGAAATATCCTCAAAATGATTTGGAAGCCCAGGTGCCAAATACAACCTCATATAACAAAATTGCTCACCAAAGTAGCAAGAATTCTTGGAAATCTCTAGGGATTTCCTGTTCGTCCTTTCCCACTGAGTGTACCAACCAGAAAAAATGAGTCTAGGTAGGACAGAAGGCTTATAATTGGATAAGACCCTTGAGTGCAATCTTAAAACATGTTCATGACGCACTCTGGTCCTAGGACATACTTTGAATAGGGACCCCTTTCAACATCACCTTTCCAGACACTTGGCTCTAGCCCCATGATGTACTCCATCTGCAGCAGCTGCTGTCCTTAACACTATTCCTCATCCTTCCAATGTTTTCTGTGACATCTCCCTCTCACCTGACCTCCAAGAGCCCCTGGAGCCTTATGTGCCAGCACCAGACTCTCTTTTGTTTCACAAATATTTTTTGTTCACTCATTCACTCCTTTCAATAAAAGGGGAAACAGAGGCTCCAGCCCCACCCAGAAGGGTGGAGCCAGTGCTGGGCTTCAGAAAGAGTGGGCTAAAAAGAGTATCTGTTGAAAGTATGTTGGAGAAGTTCTTAGTCCCCCAGAGTTTCTCCAGTACCAAGCTTCACACCATGACAGGAGAGGGGAAGTTTAGTCTTTGTATAAATTGAACTCCAGAGGCCCAAACTGCATCACTGGCTACAACTGAGGGTGGGTGGTGGTGGTGCCTTAGGGAAAGCAGTGATTGAATGTAGAACATTTATAGCCTACATCATAGCTTCATTGCTTCCATGTGATGAGACTTGAATTGTTTATCTGCATCCCTGACCACTTACATATCCAGCATTAACTGCCTGCAGAACATCTCTGCTTGGAAATTCGAGCATTACTGCAATCACAACCATGCCAACCCACACAAGTTCCCTCAGCATCATTTGGTCCCCAGACATCAAGCATAATGTGTATCAGGGCCTTTGCACTGGCTGTTCTCTCTGCCAGGAATGCTCTCTTCATGTATTGGCATGGCCTACTCACTCTTCCACTGTAAATCTTTGCTCAGATTTCGACTTCATATGAGTCCCCCTTTGATCTTCCTTTTTTAAAATCCCCTCTCCCAACTTTGAACAGCACTTGGCATATAATTGTCCGTCAGTATGTGTTTTTAGAATGAGGTAGAGTGCTTGTACAGAAGGTGGAAACCCATATATTTGTGTGTGTGTTAATATATTTCTATATTAATAATACACATATATTTATATATTAATATACATAAAGTTTGCCATTTTAGCCATTTTTAAGTGTATAGTTCAGTGGCATTAAGTACATTCAGAATGTTGTGCAACCATCACTGCTACATTTCTAGAACTTTTTCCATCCTCTCAAACTGAAACTCTGGGCCCATTAAACAATAACTCCCTGGAGATATTTGCAAATGGCATATCTGATAAAGGACTAATATCTAAAATACATAAAGAACTCATACAACTCAACACCAAAAAACACAAATAATCCAATTAAAAAATGGGCACAGTTGGGGCGCCTGGGTAGCGCAGTAGCTAAGCGTCTGCCTTAGGCTCAGGGCGTGATCCCGGCGTTCCAGGATCGAGTCCCACATCGGGCTCCTCAGCTGGGAGCCTGCTTCTTCCTCTCCCACTCCCCTGCTGTGTTCCCTCTCTCGCTGGCTGGCTGTATCTCTGTCATATAAATTAAAAAAAAAATGGGCAGAGGAATTGAATAGATATTTTTCAAAGAAGACTTATAGATAGCTAACTATAACATGGAAAGATGCTCAATATCACTAATCCTCAGAGAAATGCAAATCAAAATCACAATGAAATATCATTTCACACCACTTAGAATGGCTAATATCAAAGATAAGAAATAACACGTGTAGGTGAGCATATGGAGAAAAAGGAATCTTTGCGCACTGTTAGCAGGAATGTATATTGGTGCAGCCACTATGGAAAACTGTATGGAAGTCCCTCAAAAAATTAAAAATAGGAATACTATATATTTCCAGTAATTCTACTGCTGGGTATTTACCCAAAGAAAACAAAAACACTAATTCAAAAAGTTTTATGGCCCCCTATTTTTATTGTGGTATTATTTACAATGGCCAAGATATGGAAGCAATCTAGGTATCGTCAGTAGATGAATGGATAAAGAGGAGGTGGTATATCCATACAATGGAATATTACCCAGCCATAAAAAAGAATGAGATCTTGCCATTTGCAAGGACATGGATGGTCCTGAAGGGTATTTTGCTAAGTGAAATAAATCAGAGAAAGACAAATACCATATGATTTCACTTTCATACAAAATCTGAAAAACAAAAAAAAATGAACAAACAAAAAATAGGAACAGGCTCATAGATAGAGAACACATTGGTGTTTGCCAGAAGGAAGGGGTGAGAGGATGGTTGAAGCAGGTGAATGGGATTAAGTCACAGGGATGAAAAGCATAGTATAAGGAATATACTCAACAATGTCATAGTAACTTTGTATGGTGATGGGTGGTGACCATACTTATCGTGGTGAGCAATGCATAATGTATACAGTTGTCAAATATCATGTAGTACACCTGAAACTATTATTATATTTTATGTCAACTATACTTGAGTTAAAAAAAAGATAGAGAAGAAATAATAACTCCCTATTTCCCCCATCCGCTCAGCTCCTGGAAACCACCATTCTACTTTCTGTCTCTATGAATTTGACTACTCTAGCTATCTCATGTAAGTGGAATCAAACAATATTTGTCCTTTTGCATCTGGCTTATTTCACCTAGCATAATGTTGTAACAGGTGTCAGAATTTCCTTCCTTTTTAGAGTTGAGTGATATTCTATTGTACATATATCACATTTTGTTTATCCATTCATCTATTGCTGGTGGAAGCCTCTGTTTTTTTCAGAGATCATGTCCAAAGGACTATAGTGTGGGATGGCAGGTGGGCCTGGTTACCCCTTGTGTTCATCCTGGTGGGTAAGAGCCACCGAGTTGTTTCTCCTGGGGATTTGTGGTCATTACTCACTAAGGGAGAGGCATTTCTGGACAATTAGAGTAAAGCCCTCAAGTTTGGGGTGTGAAGTTACTTTTCTTTCTCTGGCAATACAGTGGAAGCTGAAGATAGGAAGAATTTAATGAAAGCTGTGAGGATGAGTTATTTACTTTATGGTTCATAAATAATGAATAAATGGACTCTATGTCTCCAAACATTATTTATATCAATTCTTCATTGAATAGGTGACTTCAGGCTAAATGCTAAAACCGAAAAACAAAACCTGAAATTAAAAGCTACTATAGCCAAGAAAAACTGAGAAATCACCTTGCTAGAGATCCCAAGGGGACTTACACTGGGTTTCTGGGGTGTGGCACCCAAGCTGCTGTGGGATCTGGGCTCGCTGGGTGCTGTCTGGTGCCCCTGAGAGGACACTCGCGTTCACTCAGGTGTGGTACCCCTTTGTCTTCTCTTAGCCCACCTTGTTTTGTGTTGTTTGTTCTGTTTTCCACCTAATAATGTATCTAGGGATGATTGTAATTTTAAAGAAACATACATCAGTTTTTCTTCTGTGTTGACCCTGAACTCCCACGTGAAGTTTGTTCCTTCTTGGATGTATTTGATGTAGTTCTGGACACTAAGGGTGCTACTTAAGACAATGAAGTGAGTCCTAAACACCCTTTTGCCTACTTTCTTGGGGTCTCCCTCTTTCTCTCCGTGAGCTACCAAGGCCTGATAGAGCATATAAGGGTAGCCACCTACCTGCTTCCCAGGTAAGTCCTTTCCCCATTGCTCTCCCTCCCTGAAGGCAGGACACCTGGGTGAGAGTCTGGTTCCCTGCTTTGCACCGATGTGTTGTGAGAAAAACACCATTTGGCTGTTAATGGGCAAGATGTGGAAGAAAAGGAGAAAACTGATAAATTATTCCAGAGAGGTGTTTGGAACTTGAGATTCAAGACCCATCTCTATGGGAACTTGGGGAGATCCTGTAAACACCCCCACAATCATGGAATTTGGAAGGAGAAGGGGCCTCCAGTTAGAACTCCAGATACGATCTCCCACGGAAACATGTTGGGGTCTAGGGTCCTATTAGGACAGGATTGCACTCCAGTTACATGGGGATTCAGCAGGCTTCCGTGGGCTGCCTGGGACTCTAACCACCACGTGCAACATCATTTCTATGGGAAAATGCATTTTGAGTACCAGAAAACTGACATACACTCAAAGTTTTGGAACAGAGCCCACTCTTAAGTTGGAGACTGCTTGAATACCACATTCACAGCTAAATTATATACATAGGCCTATTTTTAAGACATATGCCTATTTCAGCTTACGTAACAATGGGAATTGGACGAAAGAATTGATAAAAGTAGAAATCGTGTTCTTGGTGGGAAAGGGGGAAGATGTGAACATTCACTATGTAGAACACATTCAGTTCTACATGAAAGGAGAGTAGAAAACACAGAGGGAATGCCTAAAATATTCTCTAAGTTTGTGTGGTTCACCCATGTGGGCTTTCTTTGAAGCAGCTCCACACACAATTCTTACTTTTGAGACAAATGGTTGAATTCCATAGTGACAAAGAAGACTGAATTAAATTAAGAGGTCAAGTCATGACCACCGCCTGCATTTTATAGATTTTATAGGCTATGCCCAAGTCATGGAGGGCCATTAGTCTCCTGTCTCCCCTTGGTCTGTGGGCTTCCAGGATGGTGGGTAATGAACTCTCCAGTGCCAGACCTAGAGTCCCTTGTCCCAAAGGGGCCAGGCCTGCAGGAGGCAGTGATAGCTTTGCACGGGACCATGCCTTGGTGTCCGTTTTCCAGATCTCTCAGTAACTGAAGGTCAACACCCATGTCTATTGGCCACCAACCCAGTGTTTAAACTCTGGGTACTCTGGCTCTACAAATGAACTAACTTAAGTTCCCTTCATTTTACTTAACTTCAAATAATCAAACCCAGTAATTCATGAAGTTAAAGTAATTCATTTCAACTTAACTACTGTAAATCAACAACTCAAATCAGCTCAGGTGAGAACTGAATTCAATACCCCAGACATTGATTAAACCACTCTAGTTGGCCAGTACTACATTCTTAACTCTGGAAAATCATGAAGATGGTTCAGTTGGCCTTTGGGTTGGGAGAGAGCTATGGAATGAATATTCTTCTCCTCTCCAACTGTGTGTATTTTATTCATAGACTGCCCTTGTATTCTAGACAGAAATAACTAATATAAATGCTGTGAATTTAAGAAACAGTTTTAGTTCTGATTCAGACCTCGTGTTTGGAATAGAGTAGTTGGTGTCTCATAACAAAAAGAAAGATAGGGAGGAAAAGAGGGCAGGGCTGGTATCAGAATTCTTGGGAAAAGCTGGCTCTTCTCCACGGCACGCTCACTGTGTCACCCACACCCATTCCCTGTGCTCAGTGATGAGGCGGCTTCCACACCCAAGGAGGAAAGACTCCTGCAGTGTGTAGCTTCTCCTTGCCTGGCCTTTTCATTAGCACAGGCCTGTTTCCCATGGGAGTAGCTGCCCGAATTGAAAAGGATGGATCTGTGTGCTGACAGCAGGGGCAGCAAGGAAAGGAGGACATTGGGTATGGATGCTTTCTTGCGTCCATCTTCGGGTTGAGGGAACTCCAGCAGAAGGGCAAGAACGCTGGGCTCTGGGTTAGGAGGCCTCAGTTCTGGTTCTTGTTCTGTTAAAAACCAGCTGGGTGATCTTGTGCAAATCACTTGCCTTTTGTGGCAAGCTGATTGGTAATGTGTCTTTTAACTCTATAATCGGAACCAGGGGTGGTGACTGTGGGAGGGGAGACAAGCTGCCTGTGTTGCTGGGTGTAGCTTCTGCTGGCTCCAGCAGTGGGCAGCTGGAGCTGGTACAGCCGTCAGCCTGTCGCTCCTCAGTGTCTGTATCAATCCCAACTCAGCAGGTTAGCTTTCAGGCGCTTGGCCCCGTGAGCCAGTTGAATCTGAAATTGATGGTGTGGTTGTGCCCCTAGATTTCATTGTTAAAATTTTTTCTTCAATACCAGCAGGCCCATCTCTGCCAGTCAGAGCCATCATCATACTATGACTATGTGCCAGGCTCTGTATTAATCGTTTGCCACTCATTACCCTGTTTAGTCTTCAGAACCATTCCATAGGGAGGTACTCTCCCTATTTTCCAAATGAAGAACAGGCTGGATTCCAGCTGATATCCACCTGATTCTAAAACTCATTCCTTTAAGCCCTAATGATATAATCTTCAAGATGGGTTTTCTGCTGCTCTTTCTACCTTGTCATCTAGTTCTTTGGATGGAGCACAATGCTCTCTTGAAGCCCAGGCCACCTGGGTTTGCATTTGACTCTCTGGCAACTTTTTTTCCTAGGCTCTGTGAGCCTGGACCCTGTTCCTTGATTTCCAAGATAGTAAGAGCCAGTTTCTGGCTCTACATGAACCACACCCTCTTGCCAGGATGCTGCCTCCACCTGAATTTGATAACACGTGCCATCTGGCTCATTCTGCTGGCCCTCCCCATCCTCTGAACCGTAGTCCTGGGGATGTCAGGGCTCACTGGAGCTAAGGGTGACTTCATCACAACTCTCTGGGGCTCTTCATCACTGATTTGAGGTTGGCCCTATAGTTCTTGATGTGTTCTTAGCTCTCTTCTGGGCATCCTCGCCTTTGCCTCCTGCCCACTGCTGAGAGCTCAGCACAGGTCCACCAGAGTTCACTTGACTTATGACATCTGGGGCCCAAGAGAAAGAACTTAGGGAAACGTGGTGATCCAGGCCCAGACTGGCAGGTGACCCCGGGGGTCGAGCCAGCAGTAGGGAGTAGTTGCACAACAAAGCTTCACAAATATACCTTTTGTTTTATTCACACGTTACTTTCTACTCTCACTTAAACTTCTTTGCTTCTGGAGAGCTCTTGAGCACAGAGCCACAGGGAAGAGAGGCCTTTTCACTGAGGCAGCCCCGTCTTGTTCTGCCTGTGCTCCTCGCAGGATTTGGTTGTTTTCCATCTTAATTATGTTCCTTGCATCAGTGGCTGGCGGGCACACAACCTTTAAAAGAGTTTATCTTAAAAACCCAGTCTCTCCTGAGAGAAACGTTTCTATTTGGAACTGTGAGACTTCCAGGGATTGTGTGTGTGTGTGTGTGTGTGTGTGTGTGTGTGTAGGCTATAGTGGGGATGGTGGTAGCTGCTTTCTTGCTTACCATTACTTTGGTTAAGTCAGAGCTGAGGTCTCTGGGGATACTTAGATGCCCCTAGCCTTGAGTCTCATCAAACGTACAGGCTTCTGCTTGTGATACTACAATTGAATCAACTGGGGACAGTAATGATATTGTGAAGGGGAACCAGGGCTTGTGGGTTAAATGAGTCACAGCGCCACGAGTGTAGGTTACATTTGCCTAACTTAGTGACTCATTGTAACATATTTCTTTGGATTAAGACTTTGAAGACCCCTGACTGAATAGAGATCTCATCCTGCAGAAATAACAGCTTATAATTATCAGTCATTCACATTTTAGTATAAATCAACACACACCTCAATTACCAAGTACAAGGTCTTTCCATATCTAGGAGAACTGTTAGATAATCCATTCATTTACATTTTGATTTACTCACTTGATAACTTTTTTTTTTAAGCTCTATGTATTCTTTTATTTTTTTAAATTTTAATGTTTTTTTATTATATTATGTTAGTCACCATACTAACATATGGTGATTCATTAGTTGCGTATAACACCCAGTGCACCATGCAATACGTGCCCTTCTTACTACCCATCACCAGTCTATCCCATTCCCCACCCCCCTCCCCTCTGAGGCCCTCAGTTTGTTTCTCATAGTCCATAGTCTCTCATGCTTCATTCCCCCTTCTGATTACCCCCCCTTTCTTTATCCCTTTCTTCCCCTACCGATCTTCCTAGTTCTTATGTTCCATAGATGAGAGAAATCATATGATAATTGTCTTTCTCTGCTTGACTTATTTCACTTAGCATTATCTCCTCCAGTGCCGTCCATGTTGCAGCAAATGTTGAGAATTCGTTCTTTCTGATAGCTGAGTAATATTCCATTGTATATATGGACCACAGCTTCTTAATCCAGTCATCTGTTGAAGGGCATCTCGGTTCCTTCCACGCTTTGGCTATTGTGGACAATGCTGGTATGAACATTGGGGTGCCTATGGCCCTTCTCTTCACTACGTCTGTATCTTTGGGGTAAATACCCAGTAGTGCAATGGCTGGGTCATAGGGTAGCTCAATATTTTTTTTTAAAGATTTTATTTATTCGACAGAGATAGAGACAGCCAGCGAGAGAGGGAACACAAGCAGGGGGAGTGGGAGAGGAAGAAGCAGGCTCATAGTGGAGGAGCCTGATGTGGGGCTCGATCCCATAACGCTGGGATCACGCCCTGAGCCGAAGGCAGACGCATAACCGCTGCGCCACCCAGGCGCCCCAGGGTAGTTCAATTTTTAATTTTTAAGGGACCTCCACACTGTTTTCCAGAGTGGCTGTACTAACTTGCATTCCCACCAACAATGTAGGAGGGATCCCCTTTCTCCACATCCTCTCCAACAATTGTTGTTTCTTGCCTTGTCTATTTTTGCCATTCTAACTGGCGTAAGGTGGTCTCTTAGTGTGGTTTTGATTTGAATTTCCCTGATGGCCAATGATTTTGAACATTTTTTTCATGTGTCTGTTAGCCATTTGTATGTCTTCATTGGAAAAGTGTCTGTTCATATCTTCTGCCCATTTTTTGATTTGTTTATTTGTTTCTCGTGTATTGAGTTTGAGAAGTTCTTTGTAGATCTTGGATACCAGTCTTTTTATCTGTAGTGTCATTTGCAAATATCTTCTCCCATTCTGTGGGCTGCCTCTTAGTTTTTTTGACTGTTTCCTTGGCTGTGCAGAAGCTTTTTACCTTGATGAAGTCCCACAAGTTCATTTTATCTTTTGTTTCTCTTGCATTTGGAGATGTGTCATGAAAAAGGTTGCTTTGGCCGATGTCGTATAGGCTGCTGCCTATGTTCTCCTCTAGGATTTTGATGGATTCCTGTCTCACATCGAGGTCTTTCATCCATTTGGAGTTTATTTTTGTGTATGGTGTGAGAGAGTGGTCAAGTTTCATTCTTTTGCATGTAGCTGTCCAATTTTCCCAGCACCATTTATTGAAGAGACTGTCTTTTTCCCACCGGATGTTTTTTCCTGCTTTATCAAAGATTAGTTGCCCAAAGAGCCAAGGGTCCATTTCTGGGTTCTCTATTTTGTTCCATTGGTCTATGTGTCTGTTTTTGTGCCAGTACCATGCTGTCTTTGTGATCACAGCTTTGTAGTACAGCTCGAAATCCGGCATTGTGATGCCCCCAGCTTTGTTTTTCCTTTTCAACAGTTCCTTGGAGATTCGGGGCTGATTTTCTGGTTCCATACAAATTTAAGGACTAGTTGTTCCAGTTCTTTGAAAAATGTCATTGGTATTTTGATCGGGATAGCATTGAAAGTGTAGATTGCTCTGGGTAGCATGGACATTTTAACTATGTTAATTCTTCTGATCCATGAGCATGGAATATTTTTCCATCTTTTTGTGTCTTCCTCAATGTCTTTCTTTTTTTTTTTTTTTTTAAGATTTTATTTATTTATTTGACAGAGATAGAGACAGCTAGCGAGAGAGGGAACACAAGCAGAGGGAGTGGGAGAGGAAGAAGCAGGCTCATAGCGGAGGAGCCTGATGTGGGGCTCGATCCCATAATGCTGGGATCACGCCCTGAGCCGAAGGCAGACGCTTAACCGCTGTGCCACCCAGGCGCCCCATCCTCAATGTCTTTCAAGAGTGATTTATAGTTTCTAGAATATAGATCCTTTACGTCTCTGGTTAAGTTAATTCCAAGGTAACGTATGGTTTTTGGTGCTATTGTAAATGGGATGGATTCCCTAATTTCTCTTTCTTCAGTCTCATTATTCGTGTATAGAAATGCAACTGATTTCTGAGCATTGATTTTGTATCCCGCCACATTACTGAATTGCTCTATAACTTCTAATAGTTTGGGAGTAAGCTCTATATATTCTGTCCTATGCAGGGAGACCAAGCAAAGAAAAAGAACTGGTCCTTTGAGGAAGTAGTTGGGGACCTAGAATCTCCCGTAGGAAACAATAGAGCATGACAAAGATAAATTATAGTTAGGAGCTGGGACAGGTGTTATAGACATAGCTGCACATTGATGTTGAATGAAGCAGCTTTTAATGGGGCTGAGATTAGCTCTGAGAAGGAGCAAAGATCTGCACTGGAATTTTACTCTTGGACTTACCCAAATGAGGTTGATGGGATTAAAATCAGGATTCATAGTATAGAGTAAACATTGCAGAAGGAGAAAATGGGTGGACCACAGGAACTGGAGAAAGCAGAAGGCTTGTGTTACATATAAGGAAACACCTGCTAATCCTGTGATGGTGCTGTCGAGAGAAATCCCTCGCTCTTCTTTCCCAGCCTAACTACCTGATTCATTCTTTCTTTAGCAATGTCCATCTCTGGTTTGAATTTTGTAGCTCCCAACCTATTCCCCTGCCAACTTCATGGGCAAGTAGGATGCTTTGCTTTCACATAGTAGGTGCTTAATTAATATATTGAATCAATGAAAAAAAAAAAGAATCAAAGATCGTTTTGAGCATATCTGCTGAACTACTTTGATTTTTCTGGACTAAACTTGGTTTATCCCAAATCTGAAACTGGAAAGGAGAGATGATCTAATAAAAAATGTCACACTTCAACCCCTGGTCGTGTTTCTATTCTCTCTTTGTTTCTCATGAGCATTCACAGGGCCTCACTCAATCATTCAGACATGGCTTCTTTTGCCAATCATGTGCTTGGGTGCTATGGAACACCCAGGCCAAGGAGATGCCACCCTTGTTCCTAACGACTTAAGCCTGGATGTTAATTTTACATAGGAACAGTGAGGTATTTCCTTGGGAAAAAAGATCTACTCTATAATAAAATGTCACCCAAAATGCATACTCTGATTTCTTTACTAAATATCAATGCTGTGACCCCTCATTTGATTATATCCTTGAGAATGTGAGCTATCTGAAAAAGAGGATTAGATATTCCTGACCCGTGTGATGCTCTCTCTGGTCATGGGTCCCTTCAGCCCGCTGAGGATGGGTTCCCCAATACATCACAGGCACCAGGACCTCCTGGAGGAGTGCGGTGACTCAGTGTCCCATTGGATTTCCATGGGCCCCAATTTGTCACCAATTCCTAAAACTCCTGGATATGACTGGATGTGCAATCCCATGGTTTCTACAATGCTAAGATGTGTTCATAATCTGTTATTCTCTCTTCTTGTTTCTCCCTAACCAGGAAGGCAGTGTATTTAGATTTCTGCCAAACTCCCGAAAAGCTGACTTGTGAATCTGCACTACCATTGTGTAGGTCTTTTCCTGCCCACCCAATGGCCGTGCCAAGGGGCTGGACTGGACACCACCATGGTGCCTGAGAGGGGGAATAACTGCTTCCGGTATGCCACGATGCTGACAATAACCATGCCAGTCCTCCAGTCACTCTAGCTGGGTGATTATCAGGATGGGAAAGCAGATAGCACTGAACCTGTGACAGCTTTATAAATCAGTAAACGTCGAGTGGAACAGGATCAGAAGCATTAAAGCTTGTGTTGGAGTAACAGTGGACAAAAGCAGACTCAGCCCAGGAGTTGAGGTCACACTAGTGTTGGACAGAAGATGCCCAGGTTGAGTGGGACAACTTCCAGGAACAGAACTGCATGGAACCCAAACTGGGAGAATTAAGGGGAAAGAGGGCAGTTGGACGTATTGTCATGGATGAAATCTTGACGGAGAGCCCTTCCCAGCCATGCGATGGGGCTGATAAAATGAAGGGACATTTTATGGAGTCCTGTTTTTGCGGAAAGGTAGCTTTCTTCTGGGCTAGACCCCAGCTTCCCTTTCCTTAGGGTGAGCAGTTGTTGAGCCAGGGTTAGAAGGCAGGGCTTAGGGCCAGGACTGGGTGTGCTTCCTGTCCTGGATTAGGCCCCATCCCTCCTTCTCATGGCAAACCCTGTGCACCTGCTGCAGCCCTCACCTCTGCCACTGCCTAGTCTTCTCTATCCCCAACTCTTTTCCCCCCACCCCCACTCCAAATCTGGGGTAGCATCACAGGGGCTTAGGTTAATTGTTGGTTATTCTGTAGGTGACTCTGTTTTCTTCATTATGCTAGTATTTGTCCCCTTTTGTATTTTTTGAGATGGAGCTCTCCGGGCTGTCCACAATAGGGTAATTTGTTATGTTTGTTGCTAGCTGGTTGGTATTTCTTCCTCTTCCCACACCAATCATACACCTCTCCCCAGCCCACTAATTTCTCTATACACTTGGGGGTGGGATGAGGCTAAATTTACCTTTTCTGTTCCATTAAAAGTCTGCTCAGGTGTTGATTTTCCAAGTTGCTTGTTTTTGGCTGGCCTGAACTGACTCTAATGTATCAAAAATGCCAATAGTACCTTGACCCTCCTGGGTATAGAATTGGTTTTATCTGTGTATCATGTTTGTAATTTCTGTTGGGTCATTTTTCTCTTAGTAACACATTTGAAGACCTAGCCAGGCACCAGCTGGGAACATTGGGATGAGGAAGATCTTGTGCAAATGAGATCCAAAGCTGCCTGTGGAGAGAATGAGAACAGAGGCCTGGAGGGACTGGCTTACCCCATGGAAAGTTGCAGAAGGAGATTCAGGTCTGTGAGTAAAGTGCAGTGTCCCACTGGTACAATAATCACAGGACATATTTCAGTAATCTGGGCTGAATCAGCAATGGGATACTGGGACAGGTAACACTTATGACTACAGATGGAAAGTGTGTCTCAAGACACAGGAACAACTGAGAGCTTGGGACCCCTCCCCCCTTTGGTATCTAGAAGGGGAATTCCTAATTCCAAGAAGCACCCCATCCTAGGAGGGACTGGGCTGGCTTTCTTCCTTCCCTCCTCCTTTACTTCCTTCATCAAATAACATCAAATAACACTCAGTAACTCTGCTGGGTTCTGGGGCAATCTGGTGAACAGACAGACAAGACTCGTGGAGCTCAGAGGGGAGCAGACTAAAACTAACAAACAAATGCATAAGAGAACTACATATTGTAAAAATATCTACCAAGGAAACAAATAATGCTAAGAGAACAAATGGTGGTGGTGGGAGGTGATTGGAGAACCACCTATCACATGGTGAATAAAGTTTAGCATGGGTGATCAAGACAGCCAAGACTCAAAGGATGAGATGGGGCTGACCAGGTTCAGAACATAGAAGAGAGAACTCAAGGGTGTCCTGGGTAGCGCAGTTGATTGAGTGGCTGACTCTTGGTTTCAGCTCAGGTTGTGATCTCAGGGTCCAGAGATTGAGTCCCGTGTTGGGTTCTGTGTTCAGTGTAGAGTCTGCTGGGGATTTGCTCTCCCTCTGCCCCTCCCACTCGTGCTCTCTCTCCGCCTCCAAAATAAATCAATGAATCTTTAAAAAAAAGAAGAGGGAACTCAAAGTAGAGGAAACAGCCTACAAACAAGTCCTAATTTAGGAAAGCCTTGACTTGTTGGAAGAACTCAGAGGGGATCAGAATGGTTAGAGAATGGGCAAGGGGGACAGAAACAGCTTACTGATGTAGGCAGAGCGATGGAACTAACAGTTAACTTTTGTAAACAAGCAACCCTAACATTTAGTGGCTTAAAACAATAATGATGTTATTTCTTGTGATTCTGTGGAGTTCTTCTGGTCTGGACATGTGGCTAGGGCTGGAAAGTCTAGAATGGCCCCACTTGCATGTCTAGGATCTCAGCTGAGATGGCAAAGATGATGGTGGCTGGGTTTCCTCTCCAAGCAGTCTCCCATCTTTCTATAGGAAGCCCAGGCTTCTTCACATGGTTGGTTGCAGGATTCCCAGAAGCAAGAGAAGGCAAGCTCCATGGAGCAAGAGTTTTCCAAGCCTCTGCTTGGTTCACAGTTGCTAATGTTCCAGTTTGCTAAGTGCAGAGCAATTCACACAGTCAAGTCCTGATGAAAGGCCAGAAAAATACACCTCTAGATGGCAGGAACTGAACAATATGGCAGTTATTCAATATAGTCTCAGGAATGAAGGTGGAAGTTTTGTTTGTTAATTGAGTACCTGGTCTGGGCTGAGCTCCATTCAGTTATTCCTTCCTTCTCTCATTTCTTCCTTCCTTTAAAAAAATTATCTGCTGTGTGTTAGGCACTGTCTTAGATGTGCTCCTGAGTAGACATGGACCTTGTGGTCTCAGATAGTTCATATTATAGTGGGGAGATGCATGAACAGGCATGAACGGTTCAGGGTGGCCAGAGCTGTAGCAGAGATGTGCCTGGGTATAATGAGACGGAGAAGAGGACACTCACCCCCACTGGGTGGTGAAGGAAGGAGGGTTTCCAAGCCTCAGCTGAGTCACAAAGAATAAGAAAGTGAGGACAGGCATTCAGGGACCAGGAGGGGAGCAAGGCAGACATCTGAGGCCAGCAATGACTAAAGGCTGAGTCTGGAAACATGCGACTAGAGCTTTGTTAATGCTTCTGGTTGCAGTCCACACCTGGTCCTGAGCACTGCGGTCAGGTCTGGGCTTGAATGCACAGTAGTGGTAGTGGTGGTAGGAATCAAGGGACCCTAGCATTGGGGAAGGGGAGGGGTGGGGCTGGGTCTCACAGAGGCCACAGACTGTGCTGGGGTCTGACTCTGCACCCTATGCCCAAGGCCCTCTGAAGCTGTGCCAGGGGTTTCCCATCATATTGCAGACCCCTGAGTCATATGGTCAATGCTGGCAGACTGCCTTAGCAAAGCCCCAGCACCTCCTTGTGAGAAATAGTTTCCCGAAGCCCCTATACAGATTGTATCCTAAAGGGACAGTAGGGTATGAATGTATTATTCACTGCATTTTCCATGTGCAGGGGGTGAGGATGGGGAGAGAAACAGAAAGAATCTCAGGAAATGTATATATTTATCCTGGCCTCGCCTTAAGAAAACCCAGTCACCAATCTATCAAAAATGAATTTGAGTTTGGATAACATTAGCGTTTAAGGCAATGCTCTTCTCTTGTATTGATTCTCTGTGGGTTGAAATGGAAACAATTTTAGAAATGTAGTCTTAGGTTTCCTTAATCTGCGTGGCTCCGGGAGGAAAGGTCTGTTGTCACTCCTGCTAATAACCACAAGGAACACGGTTCTAAAGTGCTTAGCTGGAAAATGAATTCCAGAAGCCAGCCCTGGCTGTGTCTCCCGGGAAGTTGTTTCCTAAAAATTCAGCCTTTTTCTTTCCTCTAAGGGAGTTGCCTTAGGTGCAGAACCGCTTGGGAAACAAAAACTAACATGCAAAATTAAGGATTCCCAGGAAGGGAGGAGTCAACGTGGGGTGGGGTCCTCATTGTTATTGGTGGCGTAAGGAAATGGGTTCCTTTACAGTTGACTTTGGAAGCCCAGGAGAGGTGTCTACCTGCCACCATCCAAACTAAATATCTGTTTGGAGTTCCATTATGATGTAGTTATTCTTTATTTTTTTTATTGTATTTTATTTTTTTATGGTACAGTTGTTCTTTAGATTAAGGCATTGGAAGTACCTGTTCAAATGTATGTGATGTTTGACTGTCTTAGCAGAAAGTATGTGTCATGTTAACATGGAGAGGAGAGAAGGGAAAGAGGTCTATAGCATAGGGCACTGCACTGGGAAGAGAAGACATGGTAGAACCAGCAAGGATCAGGGAGAGATCACAGAGTGTCTAGGTTTAGTGTCCAAGTGCAGTGAGGCTGACTACCCCCACAAAGACATTCTGGTCCTTCTAAAGAAAATTATGACCGTAGTTTGGGCTGAGCTTTCTAAAGACTCAACATTTGAAGCCTAGTGTCCCAACCCTTTGACTGTAGGAGAAGAAGGTAGGGACATCAAAATTAAAATGAGAATGGAAGTCAACAGCCCTTTTGCCTCAGAACTTGCTTGTCCTGTTACGTCTTGTAACTAGTAGAGCCCTTGTGGGTATTTGCCCATATAAGTATGGGCTTTGTTTGTATGCAGTGTTGGCACAGTTTGCTGTGTACCTTGGAGGAGCTATCTGTTCTGTGGCCTTTTCTCTGTCACCTAAATTTTATCACTTCACACCTTTCTTCCTTCTCACCACCCACTTATCTTGACCCAGGTCTGGGGGCCCAGAGCGTGGGAGGAGTTTGGAAGGTGATGACAGATGGACCTGTCTTCCTGACCACTATGCTGTGTCCAAGGCCTGCCTTCTTCAGAGACTCGACTTCCTTTTCCTCTTCTCAGGCCTCCCATAGCCTTCTCTGGCAGCCATGTTTCTCCAGAATAAGACCTTCCTTTCTGGTATAAGCCATTGGCTTCTAACAATTACAATCCACGTCTCCATCAGCAGCCTGGAACTGGGCATAGCTTGTGAGCATGGCTGACTCACCCCAATGGGAATGTTTCAAAGAGACATGGAACTGGAGACACAGACAGGGCTGGCTTCCCTGAGTCCCTGCCAGGAGGCTAGAGCTCTGGGGAGTGAGCTCCTCCTGTCACATTGTCCAGGCTCATTAAGGTGAAAGTACAGATGCCCAGTTCACATCAAGAATCAGGGTTTACAGCAGGTGAGGCCACATCAGGCATTGGTGGAACATTCCAGGACGGGAATGCAGGAGAACAGGGCCATGCTGAGACTGTGGTAGAGTGAGTCTTGGAGGCTTTCAGATTCTAGGCTAGTTCTAGTGCCTGGGTTATCTTGGGCACTTAGAAGCTCATGGTCTCCTGTTCCTTCCATTAATGACCAACCACCTCCCCTACTACTGTCTGGTTTTAGAATTTCTGTTTTCTTGTAGCTTCTGCTCATTGGATCAAACTGAAGATTAAGGCCTTTGCAGACTAATTACTTTTGGTGTGATTTCCATGGTCCCATTATCATATGGCTCACTTTCTCCCCATAAAAAAATTTCCAGCAGATAAAGTATGATGTATCCAGCTGATCAGCACTATGCTTATTTGGTCATAGTTTGGGTGCCCACTCCTTCCAGGGTTGCTGGCCAATATAGAGATTGGTTTTTCCTGATCCCAGATATGATCTAGCCTGCTATGGCAGAGGGTAGGTGGGGAAGGGGGTTGTCATGTAACCATAGGCACCCGTGTGGGAAGATCTCTTGGAAGGTGTGGTGGGCATGGTAGTCATTCCAAAGCTTAACCTGACTCCTGTGCCTGGCTGTCTAAGATGATGGCAACTCTGATAGCAGCCAGCTTCAGTAGTCATCTATGTACTTGTTATGCTGAGGAAATCTTAGATGGTTCCCTGGATCTAATACTAGTTTTCTGTTGGCTTGCTCATTTGTCCTATTGGCTGAGCACTTCTGATGTCTGGTACAATGCCCACCACATCCTCAATACCCAGTACTGATTTGTGGAATAAATAGGTGTTTGCTGCCTAGGTTATTGTGAAAATTCTCCTTTCCATCCACCTAGATTATAAACATATTTAGCATATTTTAAAAATCTACAGTGCCTGAGGACCAGGTATATAATTGGTGATTATTAAATGCTTATAATGCTTGCTAAATAAATAGAAACAGGAGAGATATTGTAGAGTATGGTCTGCCAACTCTTCTAATGGGGACTTTAGAGGACTTCAGGTCAGCTTGTCCTATTGCAAATAATTAGACCATTGATTGAGGAAACTGAGCAGGTGGGATAAGGTGCTGAAGAAATAAAACAAGGTCTTATTCCAGGGGCCTCATGGGCAAAGCCCAGACTCACTTTACTATAAGGAGAAAAACGACCTTCTTAAACCTCATTAACTCAAACTCCACTAATTTAGAGTAAGCAATCACTGAGACCCACGGAGCTGAAGTTTGCTTTTGCACTTTGAAAAATGCATCTGTAAAGTTAGTGAGCAGTGTCAGAAGGGAAGTGGGAGGGTGGGGTGGATGGGGTTGAGAGGTTGGGGGAGGGAGCCGGCTGACTAATGACTGTAAAGCATAGGCCCAGTGTCAAAGCTCAGAAGGCCCTCCATGACCTCTTGTTCTATAGGGGCTAAGGGCCCTTCTGTGCATGCCACCTTCCATCATGTCCCTTAGCACACTGCAACAGACTGGGAACCCCTTGAGGACAAGGCTTCCAGTCCCTTTTCTCTGTATCCTTAGCTCAGAGCCTGCCTAAATAAGTGTTTCCAGTGAATAAATAAAGCAAAGCTTCCACAGAACGGTCTTTACATAAGTACGAATACTGTGTTCATTCCAAACAGGTATTATTCTAGGACTAAGGTTTTATAGTTTTTAGTCTTTTAGTCAAATCCTGGACAAATTGGTCTTTCAGACCTACTATTACCACTATATAGTCTATATTTAAGAAGTGATTTGATGCTTAAGATTAAAGCCAATAGCTTTTGAGTAATTAACCTATTAGAAATTAGATGTTTAATGTTATGTTTCAATTTGTTACAAAGGTGCTCACCCCCTCTTCTCACTCTGGGATCCCAGGTCATGAAGAAGAAAATGTGTGATAGAGTGAGTAAGTGAATGAGTGAATGAATGAATGAATGAATGAATGCTGTATAGTCTCCCTCACTGTAGTTCAGATCCTTCACCTCATGTGGCCGGGTTGGTGGGACTGGGTGCACAGAAGGAAGCTATGATGGGATTTCATGGCCCGGACAGGCCTGGCTGGCACTAGAGTACAGTTGGGTGGAAAAACAGCCCTGGATGGGCAAACCTAGGGGCAGAGGTGGGCAGAAGACCAGTTTTGCAGGAGCCTTATGGTGAATGCTGAGGAACATGACAAATAGTTAGCTTTAAGGAAGTCGTAGAAAGGGCACAGAGGAGTTCAGATGTCAGCAACCAAAGACCTGGCCAGCAGGTGGCATCCCAGGAGCATTGGCAGGCCCCAGGATCCTGCCTTCTACCCGTAGAGATGCTGTAGTTTAAGTCTCAGAAGCTGCTGAAAAGGAGAGAAGTGAAGCTGTAGTCCTGGAGGGAATAGAGAACAGGTCATTTCTTTAGGTGCCAAGAGAAGGACAGAAATGAGTTTAGCATAATTGAGGTGAGTATTATTTGGTCATGAGAATAAGACAGTTGTCCAGCTAGCAGTGGGACGTGAAGCCAAGGCCAGGCTGGGGCAGGGGCACCTTGAAGCTGAGTCCTTCAGTAACAATCTACAAGTCTTTCAGTCCCCTTTGCTAGTAACATGTCTTTAGAGAAGGGGTAGATATGGGCAGAGGTCTTTCTGGAATTAGAAGGCAGTATAGAATTCCTAAGTGTCAGATGTGAGGCAGTGCCAGATTGGTGAATTAGTTAATTTAGACAAACCCTTCAGCTGAGGACTAAAAAAGGTGAACAACGACAACAACAACAACAACAACAACAACAGGGAGCAGTCTGAGGCATTGGAATGCTAACAAAGTAGTACAGAGTTTCTCAGTAAAAGATTAAAATCTAGAGATGTAGCACTGGTAAATCACCCTCAATTAAGGTTGAGACTTTGAAAGACTATACCTTAGAATACAGGTGAACTAGTAGTAAAAGAACCCTCTAAAGACTCCAGCCTAACTTGAGTTACTGGGTGGCCCAGAAATTCTTAATACCTGAAATGGAATTAAGGTAATCCAAATTTTTTAACCTTCTCAAATGTATGGCAAAAACAAGTGAAAATCACCTCAGGAGAAAGATATTATTTTATGTCCCAAATTATTCCTATAAATTATTTTTTCAATACATTGTCTGGCATGCAATGAAAGACCTATAGGGAGGCAAAACCAATACAAACAAGAACTTGACCAAAGAAAAATTCGAGGAGTATCCACATATTGAAAATATCAGTCATAGACTTTAATTATATTTATTATTTATAAACAATTAAAACAAGATCGAAATTCCAGCAGAGAATACAAAATTCTAAAATTGATATAACAGATTTAAAAATTGAATATATAGAAACCAGAAGTAAAGAACAATACTGTAAGTCATGAACTCTATGAAATGGTTTACCTGAAGATTAGATGTAACTGAAGAGAGAATTAGTTAACTGGAACATAGGTCAGAAGAAATATCTGGAATGAAGCCTAGTTACATGAAAGGTGGGGGGAAAAAACAACAACAGAAAAGAGGGCAAGGGACACAAAAGGAATGGTGATATATTCTACTTCATGTTGAACTGAAGTCCCAGGAATTGGAGAGAGAGAACGGAGCAGAAAAAATATTTGAAGAAATAATATCTGAGAAATTTCCAACAATGTTAAGAGAGACTAAGACAAAACTTAAAACCTTTTTGAATCTCAAGTAAAAAATTAAACTCACGTAGACCACCATTTTAAAATTGCAGAAAATGAAAGACGAAAGAAACTTTTAAAAGCAGTCATAGGTGACAGATAAATTACTTCAAAGTGCATTAATTAGACTGGTGGCTAACTTTACAATAGGAAAAAAAAAAGAAAGAAAACCAAAAGACAATAGAATGATATTGTTACTCTGCTAAAAGAAAATAACTGCCAATCTAGGATTTTACCTCTATGAAAATACCATTCAGGAATGAAGGTAAAATAAAGACCTTTTCGGACAAAAGAGAATCTGTCACCAGCAATCTTATGTTAAATGAAAAGTCAAGGGCATTCTTCAGGTGGAAGGAAAACAAGCTCAGATGGAAGAAGGATGATGAAAGAGGAAATGAAGAATACATATACAAGTAAATCTAAATGATTGTGGATTATATAAAGCAATGATAATGCTGCCTGTGGGGCTTAAAATTAATACAGAATTAAAATAAATGGAAAGGTGGTGTATAAATTAGGAGAGGGATAAATAAAATAAAAATGTTCTGAGGTCTTTTCCTGTCTGGGAGAGGGTAAAGATGCCAATTAACATTAGACTTTAAGACGTTAAAGATGCAATTCATAGTTTCTAATTTAACTACTAAGAGAAACATAAATATATAACTACCAAGCTAATATACAAAAAAAAAAAAAAAAAAAAGAAAAAGAAAAAGAAAAAATCTAATCATAAGAGAAAGAAGGGAGAAAAACAAAAATAGATTAAGAGAGAGAAGCATAAACAAATAATTGATTATTTTAATTTGCACGTATTGATAATTACACTAAATATAAATGGACTCTAACAAAAAGACAAAGATTATTAGACTCAGTTAAAAAATTTTAATTGTATATGGCTTTTGAGATATACAACTAAAACATGAGGATAATAAAAATTAAAAGTAAAAGAATGGGAAAAGGTATACCATATTAAAATTTAAAAAAGTAGGCTTATAGGCAAAAATATTGGTAGAGATAGAAGATTTCATTTTTTTTCTTTTTAAATTCAATTTAATTCACATATAGTGTATTATTAGTTTCAGAGGTAGAATTTAATGATTCATCAGTTGCATATAACACCCAATGCTCATTCCATCTAGTGCCCTCCTTAATGTCCATCACCCAGTTACGCAATCCCCCTACCCACCTGCCCTCCAGCAACCTTCAGTTTGTTTCCTATAGTTAAGAGTCTCTTATGGTTTGTCTACCTCTCCTTTTTTGTCTTATTTTTCCTTCCCTTCCCCTATGTTCATCTGTTTTGTTTCTTAAATTCCACCTTTGAGTAAAATCTTATGGTATTTGTCTTTTCTCTGACTGACTTATTTCGCTTAGCATAATATCCTCTAGTTCCATCCATGTCATTGTAAATGGCAAGATTTCATTCTTTTTGATGGCTGGGTAATGTTCCATTGTAGATATATACCACATCTTCTTTATCCATTCATTTGTTGATGGACATTTGGGCTCTTTCCATAGTTTGGCTATTGTGGACATTGCTGCTATAAACATGTGCCCCTTTAAATCACTATGTTTGTATCCTTTGGATAAATACCTAACTGTGCAATTGCTGGGTCATAGGGTAGCTCTGTTTTTAACTTCTTTTTTTTTTTTTTTTTTTAAGATTTTATTTATTTATTTGACAGAGACAGGAGGGAACACAAGCAGGGGGAATGGGAGAGGAAGAAGCAGGCTCCTAGCAGAGGATCCCAGAACGCTGGGATCATGCCCTGAGCTGAAGGCAGATGCTTAACGACTGTGCCACCCAGGCACCCCTCTGTTTTTAACTTCTTGAGGAACGTCCTTACTGTCTTTCAGAGTGGCTGCACCAGTTTGCTTTCCCACCAACAGTGTAAGAGGGTTCCCCTTTGAGATAGAGAGGCTTTCTTAAGGATTAAAGAAAAGTTCAATTTACTAGGAAGCAGTAATACTTCAAAATTTGCATGCACCTAAAAAATATGGCGTTGAGAATATATAGAGTAAAAGTTGACAAACCTAAAACAAAAAACAAATCTACAACCACAAAATATATTTTAACATACCTCTCTTACTAGCTGAAAGAACAGAAAAAAAAAGACCATTGATATAAAAAAGGCCATTTTAAAAAATGATGAACAAATTCGACTATATATATATATATATATATATATATATATATATATAAGGTCATGATCTTGGGGTCTTGAGATTGAGCCCCATATCAGGCTCCACACTCAGCTTGGAGTCTGCTTAAGACACTTTCTCCCTTTCCCTCTGCCCCTCCCCCCTCAAATAAATAAACCTTAAAAAAATTCTCATTTGTTTGGACATATGAAATGTACTTCCAAATAATCTGTTGGTGACAGAAGTCACAAAGTAAAATAGAAAGTATTTGGATTGGACTACAATAAACAAAATACATCAAGAGTTGTGAAATGTGGGAAAAGAAATATTCAGAGGGAAACTTTATGCCTATAAATGCACATATTAGAAAAAAACCTGAAAATTAATAATATCAGCATCCATTTTAAATGTTAGAGACAGAATTTCAAAATAAACACAACAAATGATGAAATAAAGATAAAACAAAATATAAAAGTAAAAAGTAGCATAGAAAATAGAGGATCAATGAAACTAAAAGTCAGTCTTTGAATAGAACAAAATAATTGAGAAACTCTGCGTGGGAATAATCATGAAAAAAGAAAACCCAAACAATGAAAAAAGCAAATATTATGGATCTGGGAAACATAAAAAGAGAAAAAAATGAGAGTATGTTATAAGCAATTATAGGCAATACATTTGAAAGTGTATTTGTAATAGACAAATTTTTAGAAAAACACAATCTGCTAAGTGTAACACAAGAACAGAACTATCTGAGCTGTCCTATAAATAATAAAGGAATTTAATTTGTAATTTCCCCAAAAGGAAAACTTCAGAAACAAAGGTTTTATTGGGATATTTACCAAACATTTAAGAAAAAATAATGCCTGTTTAAGCCAAATTCTTCTAGAAGGACAAAAAAGAGAATATTTTCTTTTTTTTTTACCTTCTTTTATTTATTTTTTTAATTTAAATTCAATTAGCCAAGATATAGTACATCATTAGTTTTTGATACAATGTTCAATGATTCATTAATTGAATATAACACCCAGATTTTATTTATTTATTTATTTGGGAGAGAAATGAGAGTGCAGAGGAGAGGATGAGGGATAAGCAAACTCTGCCTCAGTGTGGATCCTGACACGGGGTTCCATCCCATGACTCTGAGATCATGACCTGAGCCAAAACTAAGAGCTCGACACTCAACTGACTGAGCCACCCAGGTGGCTCAAACGAGAATATTTCCAACTTGTTTATGACGTCAGCACAAACTTATTACTAAAACTTGTGAAAAAATAATGGAAAATTACACATCTATGCTTTCCTGAACATTTAGACAAAAATCCTAAACAAGATATCAGCAAACCAAATCTAGAAATACATGGGAAAACTAATTTGTAACTTTTCAGTTGGGCTTATTTTGTGACTACAAACTTGGTTTAAGATAAAAATAAAACTTTAGCAAACTAGGGATAGAAATAAACTTCCTTGTAACAAAGGATAATCTCTCTGATAAAGTATATCTATAAAAACTCTACCTTATATAATACCTTATTACACTTAGTGTCATGTCTTTTAGGTACATCCATGTCTTTGCAAATGTTGGGATTTCCTTTATTTTTATGGCCGATAATATGTAATTTAATAATATTTAATTTAACATTTAATAATATTCAATCTAACTTTAATAATATTTAATTAATAATAGTTGTGTGTGTGTGTCTATATAGCTGTAGCTATCTCTGATCTATATCCATATGTCATGTTTTCTTTATTCATTCTTCCATTGGTGGATTTTACATTGGTTCTATATCTTGGCTGCTGTAAATAATGTTGCAGCGAACATCGGAGTGCAGATATCTCCTTGAAATTCTGATTTTAATACCTTATATAAATACCCAGGAGTGGGATTGCTAGATTATATGGTAGTTCTATTTTTAATTATTTGAGGAAACTCCATATTATTTTCCATAGTGACTGCACCCATTTACATTTCTATCAGCAGTGCACAAGGGTTCCAGTTTCTCCACATCCTTGCCAATGCTTGTTATGCTTGTTATGCTTGTTATCTTTTTCTTTTTTAATAATAGCCATTCTAACAGGTGTGAGGTAATATCTCATGTGGTTCTGATTTGCATTTCTCTGATAATTAATGGTGATTAGCGGAGTATACTTTCATATACTTATTGGCCATTTGTATGCCTTGCTTGGGAGAAATGTCTATTTCCTTTCACCATTTTTCAATTAAGTTGAAATAAACCAAATACAGAAGACAAATACTACATGATGCTACTTATATGAGAAATCTAAAATAGCAAACTCATGGAAACAGAGAGCAGAGTGGTGGTTGCCAGGGGCAGGAGGAAGGGGAAAATGGGAAAGAAAGTCAGTTATATGTCCTGGAGATCTGTACAGCATGGTTAACAATACTGTATTGTATACTTACAGATTTACTGAAAGGGTAGATCTTATGTTAAACATTCATTACTAATACTAATAGTACTACTACTACTAAATTAAGAAGGTGGGAGGAAACTTTTGGAGGTGACAGATATGTTTATGGATTGTGGTGATCATTTCATGGGTATATACTTATCTCTAAACTCATCCAGTTGTATACATTAAATATGAACAGCTTTTCGTATGTCAATCATACCTCAATGAAGTGTTTTTTAAAAAAATAATAACCATTATTGGGATGCCGGGGTGACTCAGTTGTTTAAGCATCTGACTCTTGGTTTTGGCTCAGTTCATGATCTCCTGGTTATGGGACTGAGCCCCATGTCAGGCTCTGTGCTCAGTGTGGAGTCTGCTTCAGATTCTCTCTCCATCTCCCTCTCATTGACTTCCTCTCTCTCTCTCTCTCTCAAATAAATAAATAAATCTTAAAAAAACCCCATTATTAATTATATACAAAAAAGACCAAGAAATAATAGTTTATGTATATATATTGACAGATTTCCTTTTGCAATCATGGCCAAGAACAACGTGTCCACTATCATTATTTC
This sequence comes from Ursus arctos, assembly GCF_023065955.2. Classification (NCBI taxonomy): domain Eukaryota; kingdom Metazoa; phylum Chordata; class Mammalia; order Carnivora; family Ursidae; genus Ursus; species Ursus arctos. The sequence continues at coordinate 33,888,720 of NW_026622841.1, read as the reverse complement.
TGTTCAACATTATATTGGGTACCCTAGCCAATACAGAAAGAAAAATTGAAAAATAAATATTATTTGATTTGAAAAGCAAGAAATAAAATTTTATTTATTCATAGATTATATTATTTTATATGTAAAAAATATCTAAACAGATCTACAGATAAATTACTAGAATTTACAAGTGAGTTTACCAAAGTTTTTGTAAGCAAGTCACCATTCACAAACTGATTGATTTTGAAATACCAGCTAAACAATGAGAAAATTACAATTTAAAGTGTAAATATGCCATTTATAGTAGGATCAGAAATATAAAATGAAATCCTAAGAATAAATCTAAAAAAGATGTACAAGATGTAAGTTAGCGAAGAATAGCCAAGACACTCTTGAAGAAGAATGAGTGAGAAGATTTATTCTATTGAATATTAAGATTTCTTTTAAAGCTGTGATAATTAAGGCAGTGCATTATTGTTGCAAAAATAGGCTAATAGACCAATAAGACAGAACAAATTTCCTAGAAACAGACCCATGTACATATGGGCACTTGATTTATGACTAATATTACGCTATATCACAGTGGGCAAAGAATGGTCTTTTCAATAAATGTCTGTGGAAAAAATAGATCTCCATATGGTTAAAAAAAAAAAAAAAGAAAAAGATTCTGACCCTTACCTAACACCATTAAAAAAATCAGTTACAGATGAATTGTGTATATAAACGTTAAAAGCAAAATAATAAATCTTGTGGAAGACAAGATAGAAATTATCTTCATAATCTCAGAAAAGGGAAAGATTTTTAAATAGGAAAAAACACTTATATAGAAAAGACTATTTATATTCACATTTAGAACTTTTGTCCATTAAAAGAAACCATCAAGAGAATGGAAATGTAACCCCAGGAAAGAGAAAAGATGTTTTCAACACATAAAACTAACAAAGGCTAGTTTCCAGAATAAAGAAAGAACTCCTAAAGATCAATTAAAAAATAAAAATAAAAAAGACAGCCTAATAGGAAAATGGGCAAGAAACTCGAACAAGGATTCCACAAAAACATAAAATATTCACATGACAATGTGTCATAATAATAGGGAAAATGTAAATTAAAACTCTGATAATGCTACGTAAGTACAGAATGGCTAATTTAAAAAACTTGTTAGCTCAAGTTTTTATAAGAATGTGGAACAACCAGACTTCTTAAACACTACTGGTGAGTGTGTAAATTGACACAACCATGCTGGAAAATGGTTTGGCTGTGCTTCCCAAAGCTGATGATACCCACATCCTATGACCTAAGAATTTCACTCTTAAGTATACAGTCACCAGAAATTCATGCACACATATGTCAAAAGATAATTCACAATAACCCAATGCTGGAAACAACCCAAATGCCCATCACCAGTAGAATGGATAAATAAAATTTAGTATATTCATATAGTAGCATACTATTCAGCAAATGAAAGTACGCAACTACTGCTACATGTAAAACATGGATGAGTTTCATAAGCCTAGTGCTAAATAAATCCAAACACAAAAGAATACATGTGTGATTCTTTTTATATAAGGCTTTAAGCAGCCAAACTTAAACTATAGTGTTTAGGAATGCAAATTAGGTTATAAGATTATAAAGAAAAGCAAACAAGTGATTACCATAAAGATCATGATAATAGTTACCTTTGGCTGGTGAGGGAGAGAGAGGCAATTGGAGGGCTTCTGGGATGCTGGAAATGTTTTTTATCTTGACCTGGGTCGTGGTTATACAAGTGCTCATTTTGGAATTATTTAATAAAGTGTGTGTTTATATTTTAGGTACTTTTCCATATGTGTGGTATAATTTTGCTAGACAAAAGAGACGGGGCAGAGTTGACAGCTGATAACTTGCCATCTTCCTCCTTCTTGTCTTCCTTCTTCTCCTTTTCTTCTTTCTTCTTTTTCTGAGCATCACAGGTCTATGAGTCCTAGAACTAATCTATGTAAAAACAAGATAAATATCTTTTCCTAAAGATTTTTTTTTTCTTTTTAAAATTTTATTCTCCAAAGAATAGTATTCCAGAAGACAAGTGTTATGATAAAAGAACTGACTGGAATCATTAGTCACCTCAGCGCTTGTCTGTTGTAGTTTCCACATTCTATTAGTCTTTGCAATTGTGGGGCGGGAGGAGTCCTACTGTTTGGGGCCTGGAGGTCTGAAAGCAGTGAGTAAACTCTGGCTGAGATTTTAAAATACTCCTTGTTTGTGGTAATATTGATGCTCTGAATTCTTCTTGGATTAAGAAATATTACCTGCCCAATTATAGATGTAGGCAGATCTGGTCAATGTTGAGAACACCTAGAAGGTATTTCTGACCCCTGGAAATGAGGGCAACAAACTCTTCACCCCCCATTAGAGTACCTGAAATCTCCACCCATGCCCACCTCCCCTTGGGGATTTAGTACTTTGGCTTACAATTTTTCTGTCCAGACTCTCCTATAGACAGTTGTCCTTAGGAGGGGGTTACGGGGGACATATTCAGTGTCTGGCACCTCTGTGAGAATGAGTTCCTTGACATTATCTTCCTTTCTTGATCTCTGAGCACAGAGAGGTGAAGCTGGGGAAAGTCTCTGTGGCGGAAAAAAGGGAGGGAACTGGGGAAGGTTAAGAATAGTCACTTGTTCTTTTGCTATTGAGTTGGAAGAGTTACCTATATATTTTGGATATTAACCCCTTATCAGATACTTGGTCAGCAAATATTTTCTCCCATTATGTGGGTTGCCTTTTTACTCTGATTATTTTGTTGTTGTTTTGCAGAGGCTTTGTGGTTTGATGTAGTCCCATTTTTCTATTTTTGCTTTTGTTGTCTGTGCTTCCGATGTCATATCTAAGAAATCATTGCCGAGACCAATGTCATAAAGCTTTCTCCCTATGTTTTTTCCTTGGAGTTTTATTTTTCTCGGAGTTTTCTTTCTTTCTATTTATTTATTTATTTACTTACTTACTTATTTTTAAGTAGCTGGGTGTGGAGCCTAACTCAGGGCTTGAACTCACAAACTTGAGATCAAGACCTGAGCTGAGATCAGGAGTCAGACGCTTAACCAACTGAGCCACCCGGGCACTCTCTTCTAGGAGTTTTATAGTCAGGTTTTATGGTTAAGTCTTTAACCCATATTGAGTTTGTTTTTGTGTTTTTTGTAAGATAAGTGTCCAGTTTCATTCTTTTGCACATGGATATTCAGTTTTCCCACCACCATTTGTGGAAGAAATTATCCTTTCCTCATTGTGTATCCTTGGCACTCTTGTTGAAGATCAGTTGATAGTTTGGGCAAAGGACTTGAGTAGACGTTTCTCCCCAAAAAACAAATGACCTACAAGTACATGAAAAGATCCTCAACATCACTTATCTCAGCAAAATGCAAATCAATCTACAATGAGATATCACCTCACACCTATTAGGATGGCATTTATAAATACAACAGCAATAACGAAACAAAAAATAACAAATGTTGGTGAGAATGCAGAGAAGTTGGAACCCTTCCGCGCTGTTGGTGGGAATGTAAAACAGTGCAGACATTATGGAAAACAGCATGGAATTTCTTCAAAAAATTAAAAATAGAACTATTCTATTATCCATCAGTCCTACTTCTGGGTATTTATCCAAAGGAATTAAAATCAGGATCTCAAAGAGATTTTTGCAATCTCATGTTCGTTGCGGCAATATTTATAATAGCCAAGATGTAGAAGCAACTTAATGCCCACTGATGAACGAATAAAGAAAATGTGGTATATCATACAATGGAATGTAATTCAGCCTTAAAAAAAGAAAGAGATCCTATCATATGAGACAACAGGAATGAACCTTGAGGACCTTATGCTAGTTTAAATAAGCCAATCACAGAAGGACAAATAGTGCATGATTCCACTTGCTGACCGTATCTATAATAGTCAAACTCATAGAAACAGATGGTTGAAAGGTGATGGGGCCTGGGAAAGGTAGTATGGGGAGTTGGTATTTAATGGGTATAAAGTTTCAGTTATGCAAGTTGAAAATTTTCTAGAGATCTGCTGTATAACATTGTGTTTATAGTTAACAGTTCTCTACTGTACACTTAAGAATTTGTTAAGAAGGTGGATCTCATGTTATGTGTTTTTACCACACACACATAAAATAATCAGACCACCATCCAAGCCTGATTTTGAAGGAGATTGGGAGAAGATGGGGTAAAAGTGTCCTAGATTAGTTTAAGGAAGGTTCTACAAAGCTGCAGGGAGCCCTTGAGCCAAAGTTGGTGGACTTAAAAATCTTAGGAGTTAGAGCCTTTAGTAATTTATGCTCCCTGAAAGTCCCGGGGAAGCAGTCCCCTGACTGCCATAGCAAGGAAGGAAAGGGAAGTTGGGATATTGAGGACAGTTTCTAGTGCCTCCCCAAGGTGGGAAACTTTGAATGTTGGCTGACTTTCTCTTTGCCCTTTGAATCGTCACTTTGGGATACAAAGTTAATCCAGTGACTAAAGCTAAAACCCAATGGTCTCAGCTGCCCATATCCTTCCAGCCTCTGTGAAGCTCTCCTGAGGTTTCTATTCTCGGGGGCACCCCACAGCATCCCAAAAGTTAGACTCTGGCTGCAGGGAGAGAGGCCTTCAAAGTCAGTGTGGAAGACCCATACTGAGCACTGTTTCTTTCTGACAATGTAGCTACTGAAAGCAGGCTCCATGGTCAGGTAAGAACAACCCTAGAATCCTGCCCTTGGGGAGACTACACCTGGCTCTATTCTAGAAGAGAAGTGAGAGGAAGTCCAGGTTCTGAACACTGGTTCTGGTATTCTTTTTCTCAGCTTTCTGAGCCAGCCTCACTGGGCATGACTTACCCCCCTTTGGATGTCAACATTTCTCACTCTGGCTTCCCTCTGGTTGACTTCTGATGCTTGGGAGCAGGGATCATGCATTTATCTTCTCCTTCCTCCTCATGGGCCAGGCGACAGGGCCTCCCCCTTTACTTCCTCCCCAAATAGCCCCCCTTGTCCCCAAGGCTCTCTTGAATCCTCTTCCAGGAAGCATTTGTTGCTTACTTCAACCAAAGCTCATTATCCCCAAGGCACTTGCAGTGTGAACTGATGACACAGGGTCTGCATTATTGTCTAATTGTTTCTCTGTGTATCTTGTCCTATTAGTAGACAGAAAGCTCTTGTAGGAATCTATTCCTTTATCTCTATCAGATCATTCAGCACACAATAGGGCCCCTTTTACATAGAAGAAGCTTCAAATGAACAATCACCAGGACTCCAAGGTCAGGATCAATGCAGATGATTACTTTAGGAATCTAACTGGGAGAATATTACATTGCCTCTGGAAGAAAAACCTCTAGAAGCAAAGCTAGTTTTAGGGGAAGATGGTAGCAATTTTTTTTTAAAGATTTTATTTATATGGTAGCATTTTTAACATGAGTAGCTTAAGAAGCATGTGGAACATTCTGGTGGAGAATCCTATAGCAAAATGGGAACTGGGACTACAGGTGTGGGAGGCATCATCATAGGTGGAGATTTTTACTCTTGTCAACACATGCTTACTTAGCATAGCATCAAACCACTCTCAGAACAGTTGGGAACATGTATCAGGCATAAAAGCTCTTCTCAGAGACTAGCTAATCTCTGCAGAGATGAAACACTGATGTGCTAAACAATAACCTAAGATTATTTAAACAAAAGTCCAAGATAACAGAAGTGACGTGCAGCCCAGTGCATAACTAGTTGACAAATGAGAGATGCAGCCAGTAAGTCCTGTTTGTTCCAAAGAAGGAGAAAATCCAAGGTACAAATTTATGCTGAATCTTTAAAAATGGGAGAAAAAAAGGAGACAATCCCAGGTGAGTGCAATTCATTAGCAAGATGGGAAGGTGGGAGGGTGCAAGTCAACTTTGGACATATTCAGAAATGCCCAGGAGATTCCAGTTATAAGGAGATTTCAGGATAAGGGTGGAGTTACACCAGGGAGCCTCTCCTGTCTGATGTTAACATACCTTTGCAAGAAATAGTGTGACATAAGGCAAAGGTGCCTGGGTTAGAAGTCATGGCCATGAGCACTAACCCTGCTTCACCATTTACTAGTGGTGCCATTTTGAAGAGGTTAATCCTCCCAAGTCCCTGTTTCTCATCTATAAAAGCAAGCCCTGTCTATGTTAAAGGGCTGTTGTGAAGAGCCAAAGAGAAAACATTTGTGAAAGTCCCACACATGCAACAGTTAGTGGATGTTGGTTATTATTATTATTATACCTGACCTCTTTAATATACACAGGACCTTCTCCATTCTCTGAATTCTTAAAGACACCTAATGCTTACATCACTAATTTTGACCTGCCTATGCCACCTGTTATTATCTCTTAATTGCTTCATAGGTTTGTAGGAGCTTCATAGATAAAAAACTGACTGTGGGCAAGAGCCTTTTCTTACACATTCACTAAGTGCTCGGAATATTGTGGGTACATGTGAGGTGCTCAAAATATTGTTGCAGAGATTGATTTCTATATCCATGAGGACCAAAATAACCCCCAAAAGATTTCCAGAGGAGGTAGATCTTGGGGTTGACATTGACAGATGGGTTGGTAACAACAGGTAATATTCAAGGCACAAGATACCTGGTGACGGGAATGATGTGAGCATAGTGGCAGATTTTTTAAAAAAGTTTTCTGGTTGTCTGATTCCTCTAGAACATTCTACTAGGTTTTGAAGTCATTTATCACTCTGATGCTTTGTGAGAAAACCAAATGAAACAAAACCAAAAGAGAAAAATATCCATCCAGCAGCTGGATAGCTAAGTTATTTTTAGGGAAAGGAGGAGAAGCCAGGGTTTGGGACTCAGCAAAACATCCCACCCTGTTTGGGGTTGACCAGTCCCTGGAAATGCACGAGGCTAAGCATTTTCTCAGCTGTAATTCTCCAGCACATGTGTACTTGAAGGGAAACTTAATCCATCTGTTTCTAATTCATTTACATTGAACTCATCAAAAAAGCTGTTGACACGTCCTTTGTCTGGCCAAGTTCTCCATGGGTTTTCAGGAAATCCCAATATATTATTGCGTTCTTTTTGGCATCCTAGGGTTATTGGGTTTTGTTTTTACTGGCAACCCAGGGAGAGTGGAGAATGCTCTGAATTGGAGTCATTCCAAACCTGCAAAGCTCTGCTCTTTCCTCAGAGTCTCAGTGGTTCCCAGAGTCTGATCAGCTTGGAAAAAGAACAAAGTAAATGGCACCCCAAGATTTCACATCTCTCCTTGCTCTTAGCAGAGCCTGAAGGATGACCCAGGAGAGGGAGAAAAGTGTTTTAAAGGCGATTTGGCCAGTAGAGTAATAACGTACTGGATGAAGAGAATTTTAATTCTAGATACTGTGTGACCTTGGGCAAAAGAAGTTCCTTTTCTGTTCTTCAATTCCCCAAAATACAGTAGGAGAATGATATCACATTTTTGGATCTATGTCCTAGAGATGGCTTGTGGTGTGTGGCTTGTGACTTTGGAAACAAAAATATCGTAGTAAGAAATTATTTTCCTGATACCCAGATGGCAGTCCTGACCCCTTTGAACAGAGTGTGTTCCAGGTATCCCGTCTCTAGCAATGAAATGAACAATGATTAATTGTCCATCCCCATTCTCTCTTAGACTTGGTGAGGGGTTTAACTTGGGTGTGTAGCCCTGACGGATGCTGATTGATCCACAAAGTGGTTAGATTGCTGATAGCTGAGTCCCCCAGCCTTTCTATTTAATACACACACTTGGGTAGACAAGCCAGGAGATTCGTGTCCCTGCCAGCATAGACATAGCTAATACCCGACTGGAAGAGATAAACACGTACATTCTCCAGAGAACTGAAAAATAAAAAGGAACTTGGGAGCTCACAACTTTCCTTTTTATTTTAAATATGAGGGAAATTAGGGTTCCAAGAGGCAAGATAATGTGCCTGACAGTTACCGGACATTGATTTTATGCCAGTCTTCTGCTGAGTGTGATCGTATTTAGTAGCGCTGGATGGAAAATATTATTAATCCCCTTTTGCAGATGAAGCATCTGGGATGCAAAAGTGGCTAACTGGCTAAAGTCAGTCAGTGAGCAAGTTATGAACTAAAAGTTGAGTTCAGCTCTGCTAACTTCAGAAGTCAATTGACACAGAGCTAGCTAGTGAGGAATCAGAGCACAGAAGCCTGGATCTCCTAGCCTAGGAATGTTCTGACACGTAAAAGTTGGGTTGTACCTCTAGTGTTCATGCCCTCCCTTCTACAGCATGTCCCACTGTCCCATACTCACCAAGGGGATGATTGCCTGGGGAGAAGAGGCCATTGGCAGAGGTAGAAAGTGATAGAGGGTAAAGCAGGTAGAGGGGAAGCTGAATCTCTCACCTGTTCAGAGCCAGGCCCTGTGAGTGGCCTCTGAAGATTCCCACAGGGCCACTATGGTTTAGAAGAGCAAGGTTTAGAAGCCAGCAGATAGCAGCGACCAGTCAATTCAAAGAAGGACCAACATAGCACCATACTGGTAAGACACTTACCACTTTCCATCTTTTCTTTCTATCCTTTTTGCCCCAATGCACCAAGGGTTAAGGGGGTAGTAGGAGATGTCCTAAGAGTAGACCAAGCTCCTCTCTTGTCTTCGTTTCCTTTGGTCCAGAGCCTGGCCAGTGTTAGGGGAAGGGAGGAAATAATGCCTTATTGGATATATGATGGAGTTCTGAGCAAGGCTCAGGTTATATGTGCTTTTTAACAATTGGAAGTGATGAGCCAGCAAAGAGATATGCCTGGATTGTCATTAAAAATGAATAAAGGGATTTGTCAGGGCTGGTTTGAAACAGGTGTTGAGGAAAAAGCAAATCATTTTGTGTCTGTGCCCCATGAGTTCCGACTGTTCAATGGGTTGATAATCTCTTTTTCCAACCAACTCTCAGTGGAGGGAATACGAAAATGGAATGTGTCCTTCCATAAAATTCTTCTCTTCTTCCTCTGCCCTTGGGCATATTTTGCTTGTGTCTGCACTCCCTGGTTTGGGCCAGAAGAAAAAGACCCAGATACTGCCAGGTTGGCTGTTCTTCCCAGATGAGCTCCTCCACACCATAATGTCCGGACACGTAGAGATGCAGAGAGAGAGTGTGTGAGTGACAGACAGGATGTCAGGGAGGGAAAGGGACTAGGTGTAAGGGACAAAGTGGGTGGGAAATACAGCAAAGGGGAGAGAAAAAGGTGGAAGGAGTAGGAAAAAGGGAAGGGATTGGGGCAGGCAGGGAATAAAGCCGAATGAAAAGACGAGAAGGAGGTCAGGGGAGAGGCATGGGTTTTGGGGTCAGAACTGGAACAGCTTCGTACCAGGCCCACTGCCCAGCCGGCTGCTAGAACATCTGCATCCTGGCGGGGTGCTTCCAAATGGAGCTACCTCTTCCTCGGACTTCTTCCCCATGCCTTTGAGTGCCTGCCCAGTTATGCCCCTCCCAAAGTGCTTGCTTTTCCACTTACTAATCAACCACTCGTGCCCAAACAGCTACATCAGCTCTGAACATGGGCGATGGGTGAGTAGCTGAGGCAACACTGGGGTCAGCCAGGAGGAAGAAGTGTTTGTTCTTGGCCTTCACAATCCTAGGCACAAGCGGGGCTGGCTGGCTGCAGCAATGCTGCCCTGCTCTCTTCTCGAATAAGTGAGTTTGTAAAAAGAGCGCCGGAAGTGAGGGTCTGGGCACAGAGTCACTGTACGGTCTTGGCGAGCGTCTTCTTGAGTGTCAGTCCCATCACTGTGAAACAAGGAGCTTAAGTCTCTTCCCGGCGATTTTGGGAAAAAAGATGTTCACACAATCTTATTTTGACATTCTTTGCTAGCTGGTTCCTGAGTTTCAGTAGAGAGTTCAGATGAGAGTTAAAAGCTGTTATTTTTCGTCAATATCTTTCATCTTCCTGTGGCCTCTCATGCCTGTGGTGGGGTCCTACCACAAGGGTCCCCGCAGTGCTGCCCATCCTCGGGGGAGCCAGATGGATTCAGGTGTTGGGGCTAGCCTGCAACCTGTGAAGGAGGAAAGCTTGTTCCCTAGGCATCCCCGGCTTCTGTGGTGTCCTCTTAGTCTCTCAGAGGGTCCCCCATCCCTGGGTGTCACCCTCGGGCAAGCCCCCCCACTCTGCCTTTCGGCTAACAAATAATTACTCTCCGCAAAGCTGAGACAGTCTTGGAAGTTTCCAACAGCTAATTCTGTGGAAAGAGGTTTTTGTTTAGCTCTTCTCTGGGAAATCGCACTTTTAAAGGCCATTCTGCTCTTTCCCCAGATGGCTGTTCTCCTGGCCCTTCCTTTTCCTCCTCTTTGTCTTCTTCTTTTCCCTGACTCCCACAGTCCCTGAAGAAGATGTCCTGGGCCACAGGGCCAGGCTGGGCCCCCTTCCATGGCCTCATTCCTGTGGCAGTGGGAGGTGATCTCAGGGGACCCGCTCATGCCTGTGCTGGGCTAGTGCAGGAGGCCTGGAGCCCACTCTGTGCCATTTGCTAATTCATCTACCCCTGACAACAGCACTGCTAGGCAAGCACTATCACGCCCCTTTTACAGATGAGGACATTAGGCTCAGAAAGATTATGAAAATAGCCTAAAATCATACCACAGCTATTGGCAGAGCTGGGATTTTCAGGGGAACGTGGCATATTTATCTTAGGGAAGTGTGACAAGGGGGACACTCTGAGCATTGCCTGTTCTCTGTTTCCAGTGGGTATCCCATTACTCCCAAGTCAAATTCTTGTCACTTTTCAAAGGCAGCTCCAGACTCAGCCCTGCTGGGAAGGTCCCCCTGTCCTCCTGCTCACATCCTTTCTCTCCACCCACTGTCTCGAGCTACCACAGGGTGCATAGGAAGAACCAAGTAAATTCATTCTCCACGGGGGTCTCCTTCGTCTGTCGGGACCGGGAACTCCTGGCTGGCCCAGATGGGGCTTTCATGGTCTCGCTTCCTGACCACTCTTGGCTATGGTCCATGCCGTTGAAGAAACTGAGTGACTGGCATAGATAAGCCACAGGAACGCCTGGGGTTCCCATGTGCCTGGCTTTGACCTGAGCTAGCTTTGTCTAGAGCCAGGGGCAAGGAGGATCCCTCTGCCTGGAAGTGCTTAGCTGGATTCCCACTGAGGACAACAGAGTATAGAGGAATGGCCGGTTGCCCACACGGGCTTGCTCAGCCACAGACAGGCCTACTCCTACTCTACTCATCCCTGTCCTCGACATCAGTACACTTGCTGGCATTACTTCCCTATCCTCACCTGTGTATACTGAGCTTCCCTAGGACGTGATGCCATGGGTAATGGAGTCACATTCACTAAAGCCACCTGCTGACACTCCTGAACATCCTTCTACTAAGACACTTAGCTTCCCAGATGGAACTTCATATGTACTTTCCCGTAAATCTTGTTGGTGGCCTCATCGGGCCCTGTTGTCAATACTGTTGGGTACTCCTGTTTCCTCTACCTTCTCTGCTCTGAGCCCCAGACCCTACTTCAGTCCTTCTGTCCCAGGCACCACTGCCATCTGCTGCTGGGTGCCACTGTGGCTGTGGCCACCCCCTCTGCAAGACAGGTGACACTAGAGACAGGAGCTGTATAGAGTCAACGGGCTAGGGGATGCCTCCTTACCCCTCTGTGGGATCTGCTTTTGGTGCCATCACAAGTAGAAGATTATCTGTGATACCTGGCAGCATTTTTGGTGAAGTAGCTTTTTTTGGATTTTTCTCATAGTCACTTTTCCCCTTAGACCTGAGACATGGCTGGATGGGGATGTAGGTGTGTAAAGGGGACAAGAATCATGCTGTCCTCGGATGACCTTCCCTTACCAACCACTACCGCTGTGTTCCTGGGCCAACCTTGGCTTCCTGACTCCTGCTTATTTTAAGAGGGTTTTCTGTCAGGAAGATGCTTAACCCCTCATGAAACAGATGCCCATTGGGTTTACCTTACCTGGTTTTTAGACTTGAACCCACTGGGAACCCACTGCCCTGAGCCCATGTTCCTCCTTGTCATCTCCTCTGTGTTCTTTCTGCCTGTGCTTTCACTGTGCCATTTCTCTTGCCTGGAGCGAGTGGAGATGTACTTCTGTGTTGTGATGTCTTCTGGAACCTTTCCTCCACTCTAAGCCGCTAAACCTCCCTTCTCCTTCAAGGCTCACCTGAGCCCCCATTGCCTTGAGACTCTCCCCTTGATTATTGAGTTCTGTACCCTAGCTCCTTCTGTTCAGCTCCTCCAGCCTTATTTGGAAACTCCCATACAATTATGTGACCATTTTGCCCGTGCTATAAATAGAATGTTTGTGTCCTCTCAAAGTTCCTGTGTTGAAACCTAACCCCCAACGTGGTGTTTGGAGGTGCGGGCCTTTGAAAGCTGATTAGGTAATGGCGGTGGAGCTGTCATGAATGGGATTCGTGCCCTTATAAGAGAGACCCCAGAGAGCTCTTGCTACATGAGGATATAGCAAGAAGATGGCTATCAGTGAACCAGGAAGTGGGCTCTCACCAGACACAAACCTGCCAGTACCTCGATCTTGGGCTTCTAGCCTCTGGACTGTGGGCGATAAATTTCTGTTGTTTATAAGCCATCCAGTTAATGGTAATTTGTTATAGTAGCCTGAATAGACTAAGACATCCCCCAAGTTCTGTACCTGATGTCATCTCTCCCTGTCTAGACTGGGTGCCCCTTGAGGTATTGGAGTATGTCATTTGCTTCTCTTGCTTCTTGCAAAGCACTCGCTGCTTGCTGGTGCTCAGCAAACCTTTGATGCCTGAGTGAGTAAAAGCAAGGACGTGGTTCATGTGGGGGTGGGAGGTCCTGGTGGCCCAACTCCATCTAGTGATTAGCCCCTTTTTTTGTGCTGCCTTAAAATCCTGACATGGGTAATTAAAAGGCACTAAGAAGCCTGGGAACTGGCATCTTCTGTTTTGCAAACCACACTTTGTTCGGTTCTGCCCTCGTCCCCTCAGCCACCCAAGTTGGCAGCCCTGAAAGTGAAAGTGCCTGCAGGTCTCTTCCAGGTGTTGCCTCTCCACCTCTAAGGAGGAAGATTTAGTTGTATGGATTTTGGCAAAGGTTTAAAACCGGCAATAAATAACAGAAAATTCAGCATACCATTCTGCATATTTTATAACTCAGTCTAATAAAGAAATAATCCAAGATGGCACCTGCTAAGACAACTTAGCTTATTGAAATATGACTGGAATATAGAAAGGATGGCTAATGCACTAGGCTGCAAGATATTAATGCTCTACACTTCAGCTGGTGTGTTTTAAAAGAAGTCTCTCATGTATTTTATTTTATTTTATTAGGAGCCATATCATTAGCTTTTAAAGACATTGTGAGTGAGAGAGAGAAGAAAAGAGATTTGAACTATTTAAAAAACAAAAAACAAAACACCTCAGCAACTCGACCAGCATTTCTCTGCAGATGAAACAAACAAACCAAAAACAAAACAAAAAAAAAAAAAAGTTTTTTTCATAAACATTTTTTTTCCGGCTGGGATATTAGGACAGTATATTAAATTCCCCCAAAAGGAGGCCCTAGAACTATTTACATAATAATGTCTCCACTGTGGTTGTGACAGATGGGCTTCACTGACGCAGACATACTGTTAGGGGCTTAGCAATAGATTAAAAAAAACCACCACAATACTGTGTAACATAATAAAAGTGTATTGTAATGTACATCATAACTTGTGGCCAAGGTTAAATTTGCAGTCGGAGTATGAAAGTCGTATTCCATTATACAAAATAGATGTTACACGGAAAGGCATTAAAGATGAGTTGACTCAACCATTTATTTTTAGTTTATATTTTATTCCATTTTCCTTGGCCCTACTTATGCAACATTTTTTTAATCATATGAAATGACATCGTTATGTGCCCCCTACCCCTACCTCAGAGTGGGGAGCAGCCCGAAATCTATAGACTTTCTTAGCTTTGTGGATTCATGTTTCAGGGGGTTCTGAGATTTCACTCTCCTGGAAAATGGCTGTTTATGTGTTTCTTTTTTTGCTTCATTCAAAGCCTTTTGCTGGAGTGGAGACCAGCAATGGCCTCTGAGGGTCGCCTCCTTTGATTTCTGTGGACTCTCTGGAGACAAGCTATAGTTCCAGGGACTTTCCCCACCCTATCGCTTTCTTGTCCAGGGCTTGACCACTGACTTCGACTTGATGGTTCTTTTTTTTTTTTTTTTTTTAAAGATTTTTTATTTATTTATTTGACAGAGATAGAGACAGCCAATGAGAGAGGGAACACAAGCAGGGGGAGTGGGAGAGGAGGAAGCAGGCTCATAGAGGAGGAGCCTGACGTGGGGCTCGAACCCGGAATGCCGGGATCACGCCCTGAGCCGAAGGCAGACGCTTTAACCGCTGTGCCACCCAGGCGCCCCTCGACTTGATGGTTCTAACCCATGAACTCACCGTGTCCACCAGCATGTGCTCCGAGGCATTGGGTGACGGGTGTGCTCTCTTTACCTTGTGAGGCCGTATTTATAGAGTGGGAGAGCTGCTGGAGGCATTTCATTCTAATCTATCTTCTTAAGTCTCCAGGTGCCTTTCAATGCCAATAGAAAGGGAGGTACTTTTTAGAATCATAGAATTTTGGAGCTAGAACAAGACATTTGTGCAGATAATCCTCCATGTGCCTCATTTCTTTATCTGTAAAATGGGAATCCTTTGGCTCCTATTTCATGGGCGTAGTTATGATGTTTTAATGAAATCATATAAAGTGCCTAGCATGTAGTAAGTACTGCATAAATGTTAAATATTTCATATTACGATTATAAATATTATCGCACTTAGAGCTGATCTTCTGGAAACTAAAAGGGGTGATGGAAGAACTGTGTGTTTTCCCCTTTCTGACCTCTTTCTCTCTTTCTCTCCCTGGGTCTTTTTTCAGGCCAGAGATTAGCCCTTCCTTTCCTTCTTTATATACATTTTGGCATCAATTTTGTTCTGTTCATCCTCTTGCTTTCTGCATATCCAGTACTAGTCATTTTCCAAGTCTCTATTGAAATGTCCTCTTCTCCCTGAACTAGCTGTTCACTTCTCCAATTTGACACGTTCTGGCCTTCTCTAAAACCCAGAGCAACTTGTATTTGTTTATTCACTTGGTGTCAATTTGCAGATGGAAACTGGAGAGAGTGAAATGTCAGCTCCTAAGAACGCTGAAGCAACCGAGATTTTGCAAGGAGGGAGCTCCATGTTACTGAAAGGCTGTGTGCCTTTTTGGGGATGCTAGAGGGTAGATGACAGCCTCCTGTTATTCTTCTGTGTTTAATAAAGTCTTATTTGGTGATCCAGTTTTGTGTCAGGATGTCTTGGGTGGCCAGCATGTGCTCCTTTCTGACCTAAGCATATAGGGCAGAGTGTAAAGGGGAAGTGATGTCATCTTTAGGTCATGATGCTGGTAAGAATATCTACACTCCTAAGGCAAAGATGGACTTTGGAGGCATACTTAAGACCCTAGGCAGAAGTCCCTTGTCATAAGTACATTCTTTTTCCAGCGCAGCTCAGGAGATTTAAGTTATATGCTATTTGAGGGAGGGGGCTTTTCCCTGCAAGAAGCCACTCAAGACAGGCCCCAGATTCCACTCTAATCAAATATATTAACCTTGCTTTATTTTTTTTTTAAATTTAAATTCAATTAGCCAACATATAGTACATCATTAGCTTCAGATGTACTGTTCAATAATTCATTAGTTGCGTATAACACCCAGTGCTCATCACATCATGTGCCCTCCTTAATGCCCATCACCTAGTTACCCCATCTCCCCACCTACCTCCCCTCCAGCAACCCTCAGTTTGTTTCCTAGAGTTGAGTCTCTCATGGTTTTTCTCCCTCTCTGATGACTTCCCATTCAGTTTTCTCTCCTTCCTCTATGATCCTCTGTGCTGTTTCTTATATTTCACATATAGGTGAACCCTGTGATAATTGTCTTTCTCTGATTGACTTATTTTGCTCAGCATAATACCCTCCAGTTCCATCCAAATTGATGTAAATGGTAAGTATTCATTCTTTCTGATGGCTGAGTAATATTCCATTGTGTGTGTGTGTGTGTGTGTGTGTGTGTGTATCACATCTTCTTTATCCATTCATCTGTTGATGGACATCTTGGCTCTTTCCACAGTTTGGCTATTGTGGACACTGCTGCTATAGACTTTGGGGTGCAGGTGCCCCTTCAGATCACTACATTTAGATCTTTGGGATAAATACCTAGTAGTGCAATTGCTGGGTCACAGGGTAGCTCAATTTTAACTTCTTGAGGAACCTCCATACTGTTTTCCAAAGTGACTGCACCAGCTTGCATTCCCACCACCAGTGTAAGAGGGTTCCCCTTTCTCTGCATCCTTGCCAACATTTGTTGTTTCCTGTCTTGTTAATTTTAGCCATTCTGACTGGTGTGAAGTGGTATCTCATTATGGTTTTGATTTGTGTTTCCCCAATGCCAAGGGATGTGAAGCATTTTTTCATGTGTCTATTGACCATATTTGTATGTCTTCTTTGGAGAAATGTTGTTCATGTCTTCTGCCCTTTTCTTGACTGGATTCTCTGGTTTTTGGGTGTTGAGTTTGGTAAGTTCTTTATAGATCTTGGATACTAGCCCTTTATCTGATATATCATTTGCAAATATCTTCTCCCATTTGTAATTTGCCTTTTAGTTTTGTTGACTGTTTCCTTCGCTGTGCAGAAGCTTTTTATCTTGATGAAGTCCCAATAGTTCATTTTTGCTTTTGTTTCCCTTGCCTTTAGAGATGTGTCCAGCAAGAAGCTGCTGCGGCCAAGGTCAAAGAGGGTGCTGCCTGTGGTCTCCTCTAGGATTTTGATGGATACCTGTCTCACATTTAGGTCTTTCATCCATTTTGAGTTTATCTTTGTGTATGGTATAAGGAAATGGTCCAGTTTCATTCTTCTACATGTGGCTGTCCAATTTTTCCAGCACCATTTATTGAAGAGACTGTCCTTTTCCTATTGGATGTTCTTTTCTGCTTTGTCGAAGATTAGTTGACCATAGAGTTGAAGGTCCATTTCTGGATTCTCTGTTCTCTTCCACTGATCTATGTGTCTGTTTTTGTGCCAGTACCGTACTCTCTTGATGAGTACAGCTTTGTAAAATAGCTTGAAATCCAGCATTGTGATGCCACCAGCTTTGGTTTTCTATTAGCTTTGCTTTAAACAGTTGTTAATTCTGATATATTTTCTTTGGTCAAAGTCAGCAACCTTTTAGAAGACACCAGGAATCAGGAGAACATAGTGCTCCAAAGCAGCTTGGGGACTTCTAAGGCATAACTTTAACTAGGGGTCCTCCCTCAGGGGCCAGGCCAGGATATGCAGGAAGAGAGAGGGTTAGAGGATGCCCAGACTGTGAGCCTGGCTCAGGGACTTGCTCAGCTGGCTCCAGCAACCTTGGAGGCTGGAGAAGCTGACTGCTAGGGGCACCTTTTGGGAGGGAATTTCTAGAAGGACTGCTCTGAATTCTTACTGCTTCAGATAATGGGACCTCCATCACAGTCTGAGCATACAGTTACCTTCGTGGAGTTACATGAAAAGTACTGGAAAAGCACTTTTGTCTATATCATCACTGTCCAATAGAAATATAATGTGAGCTATAAGTGCAAGCCACATATGTAGTATAAAATTTACTACTAGCCATATTTAAAAAAGTAAAAAGAAGCAGGTGAAATTAATTTTATTCATTTTAAAAATTTAATTCAATCTAAAATATTCTAATTTTAACATCATTATTATAAAAAATTGAGATATTTTACATTCTTTTCTTCATACGAAGTCTTTAAAATGCCACATTTATTTACAATGAAAGCACATCTCAATTGGGATCGACCACTTCTCAAGTGCTCAGTAGCCCCATGTGGCTGGTGGCTCCCATACTGGATAGTACGGGTCTCAATGATCTCTTTCTCCTGAAATTCTGCCATTTGGGCTTTGGGAGGCAAGTGGATTACAGGATTGTTACCTGCTCTAACTCACATTTCCTTTTAACTATTTGTATTTGAATTCCTTATTAAGCTACTGGCCTTTAACAACAGTGATCAAAATTCTAAACTCTTTTCAGGGTTTCTGGGGTAGAAACACAACCAAGGATTTAGCACTGCTGTTGGGGTTTTGGATATGAAGGGTATTTAGGACACAGCCGGAGGGCCATCACCTGGCAGGCATGGAGCTATGAGGAGAACAAACAGTTGAGATGAGGACAGGAATGGCCTTAAGGAAGCACCCTGGCCCCCCTGCAGGAGAGGAGTGAGAAGAGTGGCTGGCTGGCTTCCCTCCCCCGCCTGGGTGACTTCAGACTAAATCATGAATCTCTCTGAACCTCGCCTTCCTTATCTGTAACATGGGGATAATAAGCCCTTTCCTGCTTTCCTCAAAGGAGTATTGTGAGGCTCCAGTTATATGATTCACGGGAAGTAGCTTCATGTAAACACTAAAGTCCTTTGCTCTTGTACATCGCTAGCCATCCAATTCCACGTCTTCCGGCAGCGCTGCTATGGCTAATTCAGCGGAAGCAGGTTTGTGACAGGCCCCGGTCGAAGCCAAGGACTATAAGGGGGGGAGGTGTCAGAGAGGGAAGCACATCTTCAGTCGTCTCCTGCCTCAGCTGGGAAGCTGAAACTCAGATGAAACAATTAGAAGACACAATATAATTACCATGAAGTGGGTCACACGGACAGTCTGAGGGGAGGCAGTGGAGCGGGGGTATAGGAAGGGTCAGTTGTGGGGTGCAGAGGCTCCCAGGCAGGATGCAGAGAGTCTGAAGACGCAGAGTAGGAGAAGAGAGAGTGCTCCTGGTGGAAGGAACAGCACAGACAAAGACCAGTGGTGGGATTCAAAGTCACAGTCTGAGGAGGATGAGAAACCTCCTGATTAGGACAGAAGTGGGGAGCAGAGAGGGCAGCCCACAGGGTCCCTTCCCTGTCAGCAACTTTCCCAGAGCATCAGCTGTTCGGCAGGGACCACAGTTCTGATGCCCAAGTCTTCCGTCTTGCCCTGAA
This sequence comes from Ursus arctos, assembly GCF_023065955.2. Classification (NCBI taxonomy): domain Eukaryota; kingdom Metazoa; phylum Chordata; class Mammalia; order Carnivora; family Ursidae; genus Ursus; species Ursus arctos. Next base: position 33,869,756 of record NW_026622841.1, on the reverse strand, counting down.
CGTGGGTCACCCGCTGCAGAGGAGACTGACCCACTCAAGATAAATATGAAATCCAACCACAGCCATGGTAGGGATGCTCCGATAATCGCACGATGCTCTGGGCAGCTCAGTGGAAAGACTCTGATCTCAGACCATCTCTCTACTGTGCACGCTAGATAGAGGCCCTGCAAAAAACAAAATTGTCAGGCATTTCCAAAGTCCAGAGACTTCTGGCTTTCGAGTCAGTTCTTTATTTGGTATCAGTTTAATATTGACTATCAGTTTTTAGTATCAGACTGTTTTCCAGCATGAACCCATACGGTTTTCCATACACATGCAAGTCAGACTCCACCTGCATGCACCGTAGGCGCCCCGTCATTCCCTTAGCCAGCAAACACGGTGTTCTCCGCCAACACACACACGTGCACACACATGCACAGTCCACACCACACAAGCCATGGGGATGTGGAGGACAGAACTGCTCTAATTTGAGAGCAACGAATGAGCGAAGACTCTAGGCTGAGCTGATGTATGAGACTGTTAACCAGACACCCAACAGGTAGCTATAAGAATGACACCAGGGGCACACTTGTCCCCTCTTCTTTCCTCTCCTGTCAGTTTTCTATCAGCTTCAATATCCTTTAAGCTTTGGGTTCCTTGCTTGCCTGTCACTTGTCTCTCTATCCTTAGGTATATACCCTTTTCTAGGGTTTGGTTGGGTCTAAGAATGTGGAATTTGAAAAAAGCCAAATTACCTTTGTAATTTTTTGAAGAAATCAGTTTGTGTGGAGGTAGAGAGCTTCCAAAAGTGTCCTCTGCCCCAGCAGCCCTCTGCCCGGACCATACTGCATTTCCACATTTCCCCTTTTCTCCTCCCCAAGAGGGTCTGATAAATTCTTCCCACACTGAAGTGGGACAGCTCAGTCCATAGGATTTGCATCTCAAGGGAAGTAAGTGGTTTGAAAGAAAACACCGCTAGTACTGTGACATTAGGCATCTCACTGAGGGTGAGGGGACACCAGGGGCTGGTGTGGAGAGACCCTAAGGACTTGCAAACCCGCCCTGTGTTTTGAGCCTAAGCATAAGGTGGCTTCCTCCTGGTTATATCCTTTCTCTGCCAGCCCACTTCCCTCTGCCCTTCCCTGTCTGGCTCCTCTGCTCTCTTGCTTTCTTTTCAGGACCCCAAGTTGCTCGGCAACTCTGGTCTGGAGCTGAGGTTCTCACTGGGGCGAGCAGCCTCCAAACGGGGCCAGAGAGTTTGATGGAGCCCGTGTTTACAGTTGTCGGTGCGGGAAGGAAGGTAACAGCAGTAACCTCCTCTCTCCCCCATCATGGCTTCCTAGACCCAGACAGCTGGGAGGGGAAGCGAAGTTTTGCTCAGGCCGTTTGCCATCTCTCCTTCCTGTTCTCCTGCTCCCTTTTCCCACCAGCAGGACTTCCTTCCATGCAGACCCCAGAATGCTCCTGGTGCTCTTGGCCTCCTCCTTTCCCACTCAGACCTGCAGTGATCTGGACCACTCAGGATTTGAACACCTTGCCTAGAGCTGCCTTTAGCTGTTGCTCTGACTGGCATTACACTCATGTAGGCACACCTCCATGGCTTATCTTGGCAAAGGTAACTAGGCCTTGGTGGGGGTAGGGCAGTGCAGGGCCCCCTCCATCTAGAACCTGGAGAGGTGAGAGCTATTTATGTGTCTGTTGTGCTCAGGTGACCCAGGGGAAGGGATGTGACAATTCATGGTTGTCCCTGGGGCCCAGAGGGGCTGCAGCAGTGCAAGACTGAGTCGGGGTGAAACTCAGAGGACAGACTAGGGGCTACTCCACAGTTCAGTGGTATAAGCTGAAATGCTGACTCAGTCCATACCTTGGCCAGGTACCACCCATTCTCCATCCTGTGAATTCTGCAAGCAAGGGAACCTTCTGTCTCTGACCTCACAGAGCTAGTATTTGTGCTGAAGAAGAATGGCAGCAAACAATAGGTAATGAAACAAATAAGGCTACTTCGGATAGTATTTTTGAGAGTTCCCTTCCCGAGGAACTGTCCTGCTCTGAACTGAGAGGGCCCTGGGTTTCCTTCCAGCAGTTCGCTCCCTGGTACCCGGCCCAAGACCCTGGAGCTTCTGAAGCCTGCCGGTAACTGTGGCATTTCTGGGAAAAGCATCGGCAGTCATGGTGGCAGAAGTATTCCTAATTGGGAGCGCTGGCCTCTAAGGACCCCCACTGTGTGGCAGAGGCCTGCAGAGGTGAGGGGTAGGACTGATGACCTTGCAGAGAATGAATTGGCCTCCTGAATCAGGGCGGTCAGTTCAGCGCAGCTCTGGGGAGGGCGCTTGATCTAGACCTGGCCAATCAGAACTTGGTGATTGGTTAAGGATGGGGCATGTGATCTGAGGTTGGCCAATCAGAGCCTATCTCTGCACTTGGTAGGAAGAGCTGTTTTTCCATGGGAGCTGCCAAGCTGCGGTCATGTGAGCATGGAGCTGAGGTGGAGTCTTTGCTCTCCTTGAGGGGGTTGCAGCCAACCCAGAGGAAATCAGAGCCAGGCAGAGGAGAAACCCAGCTGGTCCTGAGGCCAGTGCATCTTAGGAACTTTGGGTTTCATAAGCCAATATATTCCATTTTATTATTTCCTTTTATTTTATTTTATTTTATTTTATTTTATTTTATTTTATTTTATTTTATTTTATTTTATTTTATTTTATTAATGCTCAAGCTAGTATGTGTGTGTGTTTACTACTTGGCCCAGTAGGGTTTCTCTACCCATATAACTTAATCACTTCACTTCTCCCCTCCCCTGGATCCCTTTATTGCCCAACTACCCAGGGCTGGCCTCCAGACTAAGGAGGATTTCCTTTGTTGAAGCTCCAAGTTTCAGGTCAGGGGCCACCTATCCCCTCTGCTTTCTGTCAAAACCTGCCTGTCCTGCATTTCATTGCTTCAGGGCCCTGCTCCTTGCCAAGGTCATTTGATGAGGTTACACGAGGCTGTTGTTGGCTGCAGATTGCTCTGGCTATCAATAATCCTGTGGCAGTTTTACATTTGGACTGCAGTCTCTTGTGCCATAGTCTGCGGAACTGGGTACCTAGTGGTGAAAGTTCAGGCACGGTGGCAGGCTGCTGAAGAGAGCATTTCATAGAACATTTGTCCTAGTGACTCAAGTTCATTGGCTGGATGTTTCGTTCCTCTGCCTGTGGCTGTGGCCAAGGGCCAGCTCTCCTGGCTTACAGTGAAGTGCCTGGGCCTGTACCACTGTGAAGAGGTCATGTCCTTCTTCTAAAAGGAGGGAATAACATTCTGAAAGAAAAGCTTCTGGAAACAGGCATTCAGTTTGCCTCTGAGTCCTGGAGGAGCCTGCACTAGTCCATGAGCACACGGGGCATTGCTCTTCTCGTTTATAAAATGGAGATGTTTTGTAAGCTGACTCCCGAGACCTCTTCTCTCCAGCACTGATGTCTTGGGTGGGGTGTCTGTGACTCCGAGCGGCCTATGGGCCTTCTGTGTTTTAGAGTGAAAGTGTCCCCAGGAGTAGCACCAGGCAGATTTAAGTGGATACTTTTCATGGTCCACTCATATTTCACAATCCATTCATAGTTTTCTTGCTCCCTTCCACTGGTTTCAGGCTTGTTTTGTGATTTACTCATGTTCATTCTGCACAGGGCAGCACGTGGAAAGTGTGAGGAATCTAGCTCCAGCAGTTAGGACATCTAGGGGTCCAGTCCCAAAGCGGCCGCTTTCCAGATAGCCAAGACCTTGAAAGAGATACCCACTACTCTGAGTTCCATTTTTTATTGTAAAATGGGAGTAAGATCTCTTGGCTTTGCTCACAGTTAGTTGTGGCTTACACGACACATTAGATGAAAATGCAATGAAAGATAGAGGCTGTATAAAAATATCAGGGAGCTCTCGGCTTTTGGCTCGAGGAGGTCAACTTGCAACTTTCTTTAGTTATCCTGCATCCGGGTTCATCCTACGCCAGCTGTGCCTGCCATGCTGCCCACGTTTGACCTCAAGGAAATGAAAGTAGTATACCTGGGGTGCACTGTGGGGAAGTCAGTGCCAAGTCTGTCCTCGGTCCCTGGGGCTTGTCTCCAAAAAAGGTTGATGATGACATCGCCAAGGCAGCAGGTGACTGGTCAGGTCTGAGGATTACAGGGGCCCGACCATTCTGAAAAGACTGGCCCAGATTGACGTGGCATCTCCTGCCTCTGCCCTGATCATCAAAGTCTTTGAGGAACTACCCCAGAGACAGAAAGAAGCAGAAAAACACAAAGCTCGGTGGAAATACCACTTTTGATGACACTGTCAGCATTGCCTGACAGATGCAGCAGTGATCTTTAGCCAGAGAACTCTCTAGAACCATTGAAGAGCTCCTGAGAACTGTACAGTCTGTGGGGTGCAATGTTGATGGCCACTGCCTTCATGACATTGTAGATGACATCAACAGTGTGACATGGTGGAATGCCCAGCTAGTTAGGAACTACAAAGGAAATTATTTATTCATTTATTTTTGAGAATGTCTTAATAAAAGATCATTTGACAACCAGAAAAAACAAATACCAAAGGAAAGTGTTTAATTTCAGTAATACACATAGGAAAACAGGGCTAGTCTTCTGCCACACCCAGGGAAGCAGGTGATGATGCAAAGCTCTTTCTCTGACAATGGGAGATGAGGTGGGGACTCAGAGAGGGGAGGATATCAGCTGAATCTCACACAGCAAGTCTCGGGGGTGAGGTACGGTCTACGGGCAGAGAAGGGGGCCCTCCTCTCGGTGTCTTGTTGGCTTGCTCTCCCCATTTTCAGGTTAGAGATTTGAATCAGATACAAAGCAAATGCTTAGGCAAGGAAAAAAATGTTTCGCCAGCTTGCTCCACAGGGAAGGAGAGTCCGTGATATGATATGAAGCCGAAAATAGAGTGCCCTAGGAAAGAAGTATCAGCTGCGGACTCTCTTGTGGTGGGTGTGGGGGCCTCCTCCAGGAAGATGGGCGTTGAAATGAGAATTCGATGTCGGTCGCTGCCTTGTGGTACTGCTGAGCGCAGACGCTCTGGGCTGGGATTTGGAATCCGTGTCACTAGAAAGGGGTCCCGCTGGAAAGGCTCATTTAGCAATGCTTTCCTGCTGGGGTCTGTGGAACATCCTGACACAGTCCAGGGCTTGAACAAGGGCCAAGGATTTATCCAGAAACAGCAAGCCCTGTACAAAGATGATCCTGGATTTAGAACAGATGAAAGGTACTTTGAGGGAGTTCAAAGAACGGGCACATGCTCCCCGATGGCTGCTTGCTGGATATTTTGAGAGGCGACTGGGGCACGCTTTCCCTCTCAGCTTCTCCCAGGGGTCTTTTCCAACACGGTTTCTCTCCATTAGTATATTCCAGAGCTCGAGGGCTTGGAAGTCTTAATATGGAAATTCCTGTGGCGATGGGAACAGGCCTTTCCCAGTTGGGGTTTGCTAAGGCCATTATTCTGATGATGTTAATGGTGATGATTAATTGGCACTAATGTTGGAGATGGTGATGGTAATGAGGCCAACCTGGTTGGGTGACAGGAAAGATGGAGAATGTGGGCACATAGTGATGATGGTGATAGTGATGCTGATGACAATGGCAGGGAGCTCCGTTTTAGAAATTTGCTGAGAAATCTAGGGGACGAAACTTGAGTTGAACTTAATTTTTTATCTGGCAAGTAGATTGTTGGCAGAAAAAAAAATCAACTTCTGGGAAAACGGAAAAGAAAATCCCTTTTGTCTGTGGTCAGTTCTGTTAAACTGAATACTTGGTGTCAGGTAGATGGAGTATACTGCACCATGGCACTGGCTTTGGTGGGTTCCCTAGTGAGCCCAGAGCAGCATATTAGTAGCCACAAACAAAGAAGCCTCTCAAATATTGGGTTAATACAATACAAAGGAGCCAATCATCCTCCTATACTTGCCCTGAACATTGTCTAGAGAGGAAGGATGAGAAAAGTCAATCATCAAATTCTTCTTCAGGATCTGAGACAATCCCACTGCCTTTAAAGAGCATTTCATGTAAGGCTGTGCTTGCAAGAAGTCCTTCCACTTCCCTGTTTCCACCCTTAAATCATGACATCCTTACCTTTCCCAGTCACTAGGCCCACCTGGTGAGATGACAGTATTAAAGCAAAGAAACTTTGAGGTCTAGCTGACTCCTGCTTATGGCTTTGGTGGTACCCCCCAAAAGCAAGGCCCAAGTTAAGGGTCTCTGAAGCCCAGTAAACGATGGGTGTGACACTAGTCCCAAATCTCAGTTTCACTTATTATCAAAAACCTTAAAAATAGATGACAAATCAAATGTAATCAGTTCCCATTAGGTTGAGAGAAGCCCTGGCAGCATCAACCAATTTTGGTGAGATTGTGAAATGTGAGAAGCTTGATTTCAGAGCTCCTAGACTTCCCTTCTTTTGATTTTTTTTCTTCCCTATGGATGTCCTCATTCACGAACCCCTGCCTCATTTGTGCTCAATTACCCCTCCAGTCCAGGGACAAACTTGCAGGAACACATTCACTAAGAGATACTAGGGCAAAATAACAATAGTGCCCCTGCCAGTTCTGTCACTTTGCGAATGCATGCTCCCTTCCCAGGGAATTTCTCTTTAATGAAAGAGCCTGGAGGGGAAAATGCTTACCCCACGAGGGCATCTAAAGTGGTGGATTAGCACAGAGAAGACCCTTTGCCCTTCAAACCACACCACACAGGTGGCACCTTGTCCCAGGGCTTTGGCAGTGATGGCTTAATGGGACTGGGGGCTCTGTCTGCTCTTTGGGGCTGTATTTCTGTAGCTGACATCCTATTGACCGAGGGTAGGAGGATAACAGTAGCCTTGTAACATGCTGGTTGCTAAAGGGGGTCCATCTTTTCCTAGAAAGTGGCTTCTCCTGAGAAAAGGGCAAGCTCAGAACCATCAGTTTTTTCATTGGTTCTCTTGCTACATTAGCTCTTCTTTTATAGTGAGTAAAACTTTTCTGTATGCTGGATAGTTGGAGGTGTAACTGAAAGAAAGTATGTGGAAGGAACCAAAGTTCAGAGTATGCTGGTTCTCTTAGGTCAGAGTTCTTAAGAATACTCATTAGCATGCATACGTTTGGAACTAAGGAATACAGTGATGTTTAGGACTTTTATTCATTCATTCATCCATTCATTCATTTATATAACAAATATGCATGGGTTAATTTTTATAGGACCAACAGATTTAGGATTTAAAGTGTTCCAGAAAGGAGATCAGTGAGGCAGCAAAGAAAAAAAAGGAAGTGTGAGTAAGTTCCGGTTATCAATTGCTATGTGACAAATCACCCCCAAACTTAATGATTGAAAATATGACAATCATTTTATTTTTTGTTTTTTAAAAGGTTTTTATTTATTTGTTTATTTTAGAGATTGAAAGAGGTTGAGAGAGAGAGAGAGTGAGCAAGCAGGGGGAGGGAGAAGGACAAGCAGACTCCATGTGGAGCACAGAGCCTGACACAGGGCTTGGGTCCATGATCCTGAGATCAGGACCTCAGCCAAAATCAAGAGTCAGACGTTTAACCGACTGTGCCACTCAGGTGCCCCAACAATCATTTTATTGTTGTAATCTCTCGAAGTTCAGGGATTGATGAGATTCAGGTAGGCAGTTCCTTCTCAGGGTCTCTTACGTATCTGCAGGCAGATAATGCATGGGATCAGAGTCATCGCAGAGGCTTTCTCATTTGCATATTGGTGGCTGTGGCATATGACGTGGCCATTGCATATTGGTGGATGTTGATTGGAAGTTCAGCTAGGGCGTTTAGCCTAATGAACTCCTACACATGGACTCTCCATGTGGCGTGGGCTTCCTCCTCAAATGGCAGCTGGGGTCTAAAAAAGAGCATCCTGAGAGAACTGGGTGGCAGCACTATTGTCTTTTATATCCTGGCCTCAGAAGTCACATGGCTTGTTTCTGCTGTAGTCACAGCCTTGCTCATTCAAGGGCAGAGAACATAGACCCTGCCTTTTCATAGGAGGACTGTCAATGCCAATGTAAGAAGAGTTATGTAGTATGGGAGAAATCGTAGCAGCCATCTTGGGAAAGACAATCTGCTGTGGGTAAGGTAGTTCCAGCTATGAGTGGTTCTTGAATGAATTCTTCCTGAGAACTAATACTATCAAACCTTGGGTCATTAGATAGCAATACAAGGAAACATATGATCAAAAGTGTGATTGTGTAACATGGATAATAATGGCTAAAAGAGTGTGAAGGATGAGTAGTTTAGTGAGGTCCAGAGTAGTCAGAGAAGACTTTATGGAAGATGTAGGACTTTGAGCTAACTTTGAAGCCTAGGGAGGATCCATTTGTCTGTGTTTCATTTATAATCATTTTTTTTTCCCACACAGAAAAGAAATAACAGAATTATGATTCTTGGTAATTCTCCCTTACTGAGATAACTGCTTAGCATTTCCATGATATCTCCCCAGTTTTTCCTCTGGGAATATACTACAGATTTGGAGTCCTCCCTAACTTTTTCAATTAAAATATGTTGTGGCTATTTTTCTATTAAATATTTTTCTAAACTATAATCTTGAGTGGCTGCACAGCATTCAGTCATGTGATATGCTCTCACTTCCTTTTGACATCTTCCTGTTGAAAATGTAAGCTGTTCCGTTTTTTTTCATTGCAGAAAACACTGTGGTAAAAATCTATACAGAATCTTGGTGCTTATCTATCGTTATTCTTTTGGGAGTAATTCCTTAAGGTAGAATTACTGGTCAAAAGTTATTCGCGTTTTAAAACCTTTTGTGCATCTTGTTATAGTGGCTTCCAAGGCAGGTTGTGCTCAATGACCACCCCACCAGTATGAGTCCCTGTGTATTTACAGGTCTGCCCATACTGGTTGCTACTTGCTGCAAAGGGCAGTATCCGTTTTGGGAGGTTAAAGTGGGACTTTGGGCTTTACTCTGATTTTATCTTATTATTATAAGGATAGCATTTTCCTATGTATTTGTTTATCTTCTGCATTTCTTTTTCTGTGATTTGCTACTTCAAGTACATTGCCTCTTTTTCCATTGGCATTTTCCTTCTATTGATTGGTAACAGGTCTTTATAAATTATTAATCTTTTGTTTAGCATATATGGTGTTGTCATTTTTTCCCCTCATTTGATTTTTTACTTTCCAGCATTGTTTGTGGTATGTTTTTAGAGGCAGGAATATATGTATATATATTTTTTAGCTCTTGTGTGGTCAAATCTAGTCATCTTTTTATTTTTATATTTTTCTTTTGCTCTTATATATGAGAAGCTGTAGGCACAATAATAACATATTAATTTTATCTTGTTTTTCCTTTGTGTTCACACACACACTCACACCCACACCAGTACACCCACACACATATATAAAACATTGAATTCTTGAATCAGTCTGGACTATATCTTAAAATATGTTCTGAGTAGGGGGCTCCTAAAGATTGTTCCCAAATATTTACCCAGCTGTTGGATGACAGAATTTAGATCAGTAGAGGGAAAAATCCAGCTCTCTGAAAGGGAGAAATGGTGTGATCCTGGCTGAAGCAGAGGGTGGCTGGTGGGGGTTGGAGAGGGTAGAGCCCTTACATTCTGGAGGACTGGGGATGCCAAGCAAAGGCAAGTACCTTGTAAGCATCGGGAATTGCAGATTTGGTATTGCAGATTTGGGAAGAGGGAAATAAATTGTTTTTTTCTGTTTCTTATTATCTCTTGAAGACTTGCAAGGAACCTGGTATTCTGGGAAACATGCATAATATTCATTTAATGTTTACCACCGCCTGGGAGGCAGGTACTATTATTATCATCATTTTACAGATGAGATGATTGAGGCTTAATACGTGGTAGGGCTGGGACGGAGTCCAATCTGACTATTTTCAATGTTCAACCACTATGCTTATTCATTCCTCAATATAATTAAGGTAAGAGTTTCAGAAATAACTTTCTGAACCTAGAAGCATTGTACAGATTAGAAGGAAGAGGGGGAGTGATTGAGGTCAGGAGCTTCTGAAATACTGGAGGACACAGGGTGTGGTCTCTGCCCCAGTGGCATAGGGAGTGGATGGCAATGATGACGAGGGGAGGAGAGCCAGGAGCCAGCAGTACAGTGGATTGGAAGGGAGCTGGTTGGATTTAGTATTCCTTTGATCTCAGCTCAAATTCTAAATATCCCTCTTAGGCTTTGCCCATGGTCTTCATCAACTGATCTTAGCAGTTATCACTTTCCTGAGACTTGAACAGACATTTCCAAGAGCCAGACCTTCTTGTGTAGAGATTGAGAAGAGTACCACAATTCTTTTTGTCCATCTGCCCAGATCCTTGAAGGAAGCAGTGTAATTAAGAGATTTTTTTTTCAAAGGATGGAACTGTATCTTCATCCCCTCACTAGACATTAATGAAGAATACAGTGGGCGCGTGCATCTGCCGTGAGGGACTCAAAGACACATCAGAGCAGCTCCTGCCCGCATGGAGATTAAAGCTCAGTGGAAGTAGTCATTTGCACATACATAAGCATCATACAAAATGGGGAATGCCAAATCGCTCAAAAAAGGCATATTAATGGATTATGGGAGGTCTGGGAAGAGAGAATAATTCCTGTCAGGAGGGCCAGGAGCAGATAGAATCGTGAACTAATCACTAGTTTCTAAGTTGGGGTCGTGCTGGGCTTGCTAGAAGGAACAGATAAGAATCTTGTGTAATGAGAACTTTCATTCTTTGTTTGCGAGCCCTGCGACCTGCCCTCCTACAGGCACGGGTGACTCCCTTGGCATATGTCCCTCCTTTCCCCAGCCCCTGAGGTGCTTTACTCTTCAATCACTGTAGTGTCATGCTGTAATTACAGTAATAGAAGCCGCTCGGTTGTTTTCTTTCTTTACACATCTAACATGTTCTAAGGAAGAGGAAGCCGCAGACAAATAAGAAATAAACTGCAGCTCAGTGCACAGAACATGCATCTTTATCAAAAGAATTACGGATCGGATGTTGCCTTTATTCTCTGCCCGGACACAAACTGAAGTCCCAACTCTATTGCAGAGTCTTCCCTAATAACTCAGACAGCCTAGATCACCCGCAACACTTATATTTATAACCCCAATTTGGTCTTGTGGTTCTTAGGAACTGAGCAATCATAAATAGGCTTGGGTCCAAAAGAGCACCCTACAAAATGTCTGCTGAGGCGCCTTTGCCCCCACCAGCCAGGCCTGCTAAGAAAGAGAGAAGGATCCGAGCTGGCTAACTGGTCTGGGGTGAATCCCAGCCCTACGGTTCCTGGCTATCAACTGCAAGCTGTTGCTGAACTTTCAAACACCAGTTCATTATTCTGTGAAAAGGGGATAAATAACAGCACTCACTTCACAGGGAAGTTATGAGGATTATGTGAGGGTGTGGAGTAAGAATTCAATACATAGGAGGATTAATGCAGAATGAGGACAGTCAGAGGTCCCAGTGGATGCAATTCAGTGTATTTCACTGAGTTCTAATAGGGCAGGACTATTTATTTCCCCTTAGGCTGGAAGTCCTCATTCCAGGTTTGCTTCATTAAAAGGCTTGGAATGGGTCTTGCCCATCTTGTTACAGGGCGAGTATATCCTGATGAATATGTTCTTTGCATTATCACTTGAACCTCTTCTGAAGTTTTGACAAGTGCCCCAGGTTTGGGACTGGGGGTTTGAAACTGCAAACTGGTGAGTGTTCCCTGCCTCCTGTATGTAGATCAACAGAGCATACGGGTCACTGTGCCGTATCTGCAAGTTTTACTTGTTTGTATCTCTTACTTGACCATGAGCTCCAGAAGGGAGGCATCCGTTTTATGTCTCTCGGCATTCCCAGGATGTATCGTAGAACTTGGCACATGGTAGACGTTCACTGACTCTGTATTGACTGGATGGCGTGATGCTGTATCTATGCCCAAGGATTCATGCCAAGCATCTTTTTGGACTCTTTATTTTCTGAGTTACCTAAACTTCACCACAACCTCATGAAGTAGGCATTATCATTTCCAACGTATTGATAGAGAAGCAGGAATTCAGAAAAGTTTACCAACTCACCCAAGGTCAGAGAATAACCTGCTTTTCTTCTTTAGCTGTTGCTCTGCTCATCCTTAACTACTCTGTTCTCCATTTGATTATTGCCACTTATTAACCATATGGCACCAGACAAGTCACAAATCCTTATAAAGAATTGCATTTTCTTACAATGAGAACTGCCTCCCTGTCTTGGGAACGTTTTAATATTTTCTGGATATTCACAATCTTGGAAAATAAGTGACTCATCATGATATTGTTTTGATGAAGCCTGAAAATACCTTGTCTATTTTTAACATTGAGTGGCAGTGACTAATAATACGAGGCTCTCTTATCCTACTCTGCGAGGAGAGAGAAGTGAAAGGTTGTGAGAGTTAAGGAGTGTCTGTGAGGGGGGTGGCTTGCACTCCACACAGTACCCGGGACAGAAATTGTCAGTAGCCTCAAGCACCTTGTCCTGAAGCAGGCTGTCCCAAGCTCTATCAGGGTCTCTGTTCTGGGAACGTCTACGGCAGATGTCACCAGCACTTTCCCACTGTTACTGTTCTCAGTCTCATTTGGGTACATCTCTCTCCAGCTACACGCTTTGTGTGTTTTCTCCCTTTTTTGGTGCATTTCTGTTTCACATTGCTCAGGTTGTAGCTCAGCATTTCCAGCAACTTACAAGTTAATGTGATAATCAACTTTTGCTTTGTTTTTTTGGAAGTGTGACTGAATTAGTGAATGAATAAGTAGATACAATTAGAGAGGAGTTCAGAGTGTGTCCCGGTGTTGTGTGGCACAGAAGAACAGGGAAGGCAAGAAGGAAGCTGGTGATGTTGCCTACTGGCTAGTGCACAGGCTCTGGGACCTGAGGGAGACCCTGGCTTCACTGTTCACCAGTCGTGAAATCTTGGGCGTGTTACTTATCTTTTCTAAGTTTCATTGTCCTCATGTAAAATGAGAAATATGGGAATACCTCTTTCATTTAACTATTATTGTGTAACAAACTACTCCAAAGCTCAGGGGCTTGAAAACAACAACCATCTTTACTGCTCATGGGGCCAAGTGTCACTTAGGGCTGTCTGATCTTGTTTGGGTTTCACTTAGGTGGCTCTGTGTCTCTCATATTTCTCTACTACCAGAAGAAACATTCAAAACCTTGTTTTGGGCCTAGATTAGGAACTCAGTGCTATCATTTTTACTAATATATCATTGGCCAAAGCCAGTTGCATGACCACACTCCAAGTTAAGGGGAGAGGAAATACACCATGCTATCAGAAGGGCTACGCAATGATTTGGATACTGCAGGTGGGGAGGGGGTGAAATCCTGGGCCCAGGAATGCAGTTTATCATACTCTCTTCCTGAACTATTGGAAAAATGTAGAAAGATGGTCATTGTTAAGGTCCTTGCCTGGTATGCCGTGAGCTTTTTACAGGTGGCTGGTAGATCATATATCTTGTAAGCAATGCATAAATTGCAGCTACTGTAGCTGTTATAACCATTATTTGTTACACGCAAGTAATGAATCATGGAACTTTACATCAAAAACTAGGGATGTACTGTATGGTGACTAACATAATATAATAAAAAAAATTAAAAAAAAAAAAATAAAGGAAAAAAAAAAGAAATGCAGACATTTGTTACCTCAAAAAGCAAGACTCGTAGAGACCTTACCTGGGAGAAGTAGGTGAAACAGTCTATGTTTGGATGCTAAAAAGAAGTTTACTCATTCAAGAAATATTATTGAACACCTACGTGCCAGACACTGCCCTAGGCACTTGGAGTACATTTGAGAATGAAACAGACAAAAAGTCCTGTCCATGTGGAGCTTACATTTCAGTTGGGGAAGATGTATGCATAAATAATATGAAGATAAGTAAATGATATAGTATGTTGATGCTATGAAAGGATGTAGAGGAGAGTAAGGGGGTTGGGTGTGATGCTGTGGGGGTGGGTTACAGGATTCAATAGGGTGGCCGGGTGGGCCTTCCTGAAAAAGTGAGAGCAAAGACTTGGAAGAAGATGATGGAATGGGTCAAGCAGATCTTGGGGGGAAGAATATTCTAGTCAGGGGAACTCCAGAGCAAAGGGTCTTTGGTAGGGATGCAGAGTGTTTTTGAGGAGCAGCATGAAGGACAGTGTGACTGGAGACCATGTGGGAGGGAAGGGAAGAGTAATAGGGCTGAGGTTGGAGAGGTCATGAAGAGTAGGGCCTGGTAGGTCATTGTAAGGGCTTCAGTTTAGTCTTAGTGGAATGGGGTGTTAGGTGCTACTGGAAGGTTTTGAAAAGACATGTGACTTGATTCTGATGTCAAATGCCATGAAACTTCTGTTTTTTTTTTTTTTAACTAATTAACTTTATTTGAAAGAGAGAGAGAGAGAGAGAGAGGGCAAGCAGGGGGGAGGAGCAGAGGGAGAGGGACAAGCAGACTGCACTGAGCATGGAGCATCACGTGGGGCTCGCTCTCACGACCCTGAGATCGTAACCAGAGCCAAAATCAAGTGTTGGATGCTCAACTGACTGAGCCACCCAGGTGCCCTGCAAGTTCTGTTTTAAAGCATGTGGCTGCTATGTTAAGAATACCTCTGATAAGGCAGGGAGGTCGTGAGAGCACTCAGGGAAGAAGGCAACAGTCAACTGGGCTTGGGTGGTGACAGCAGAGATGGTGAGCATCTTGAATTTGGATATGTTTTGAAAGTAGAACAAGTAGAATGTACTGGCAGATTAGATATGGGTGTGACAGAAAAACACAAGTCAAGGTTGATGTCATGGTCTTTCATTTGAGTAACCAAGATAGGAAAGACTGTGGGTAGGATGACACTGGGGTGGGAAAAACTAGGTGTTCAGTTTTAGGCACGTTGAGTTTGAGGGACCTTATAGACATTCAAGTGGAGGCAGTTGGAGACACATGTCTACAAATCAAGAGCAAAATCTAGATTGGAGTAACACATTTGGGAGTCATTAAGCTCACAGCAGTATATGAAGTCATGGACCTGGTCATATCAGCAAGGGGGTGAGTTTCGGTGAAAAAGAGGACTGAGGAGGTGCCCCTCTCAGCATGTAGAGAGAACGTGCAGTCCTGGGAGGTGGACAGTGTTGTCAGATGCTGCAAGTAGGGCAAGTATGATGAAGATTGGGAATTGGTGAGTGAATATAAGAATGTGTAGGTCACTAGGGATCATGACAAGAACAGTTTTGGTTGAGAGGTGTTTATAAAAGGTAGACTGGAGTGGGTTTAAGAGAGAAACTGAGGAGAGGGATTTGGAAGAGACTAGATAATCCTTTGAGGAGGTCTGTTGCAGAGGTGAACAACGAAAATGGGTCAGTGGCTAAAGAAATGCGGGGTCAAGAGAGTTTTAATGGCAGACATAATGGCATGTTTATGTGCTGATGGTAATAATCCAGTAGAGAGTGAAAAACTGATAATGCAAAAGACAATAGGAGAAAGGTTAGTGATATGGAAACCACCAAAGGAACTGCTCAGGCTTTTCCGGCTTTTTACTCCTGGTATTCCTTACCCCACAGGGATGTTCATTATGTTATTAAGATTCTCTCCTGTCAGATTATTGCATCAAGTCCCATTGGTGGTTTCAGTGCCACCATCAGCATTAGCGTTTCCTCTCTCGTTGTCTGTCATCCCTCCACTCAGGGCACAGCAGTACCAGGGCATTTTTCATTTTCTAAATATGGAACCCTGAACCATTTCCCAGACTTTCCTTTGTTGCAGGGAGAGGACCATAAGAAAGCAAAATTGGGTTCCCTGACCTCAGTCCATGAGGCAATACAGACAAACTCTATTTTAAAACACCGAGGCTGTATTGAGACAAACTGGGACCATCCACGAGAGAAAGAGATAAGGAGGCTCAACGGCTTTGGAGATTTTAATGAGAAGTGGATCAGATGAGCACTGTCCTATTCAGAAGCAAGATGGAGGCAGTGGTATTGGGAGGGGTGGGCTCTCTCCTGTGTCCGTGGCTTCCCCCTATAAAGGATCTTACTTTTTTCCTTTAACTTTACTGAACTGACATCCAGACCCTACCGCACAGCCTTCCCATGATCCCCTTGCTCTGTTTGAAATCATTCTCCATGTCCTAGGTGCTGTTTCTCCCCCAGATCCACATGAGTTGTGAACTGTCTGAAGCCAAGGACTATACTTCTCATATGCCCCAGGGCACTAAGCTCCTTTCTGGAGCAGGATAGTGGATTGATTAATACTTGGCAATTCTCAGATGGGGGATGACAGGGATCAGCTAGGAGCAAAGCCTATGAACTGGAAGAAGTTTCAGCCGCATCCTTAAGTAAGCTGGCAAAAGGACAGAATGGGTCTGATGGGGAGACTTCATGCCAGCCTTCTGTATCAAATGTATAGTATGGGGGCTGGAATGTGATCTTCCTGATCTACTGATGTATTAGGGGTCAATGTTCTCTCTTCTGCCTAGTCAGTCTATACCTGGCACATGGTGGTCAGCTTATCTGAAGGGTAGTTAGCTTTCCTTCTCTGGGGACAATCTACTGGTTACGAGTGGTTACTAGTCAGGGATGCTGTGGACGGGCCTCCTACATTGCTGTAGATGTTCTCTAAGGACGCTGTCGCCTTTCTGTGATATGCCCAGCTCAGCCTGGGTGGGTGAGTGATAGCTCCCCCCATATCCCTCAGTGCCACCCCCCTCGAACCCTGGAATCCTATGGCTGCCGCTCAGCTGTCCCGAGTCTGCAGCTGACTTCTGCATTCCAGGCTGTGCACTCCCATTTCCTCCATCTGAAGCTCAGGACACAGGGGACAGCTATGGGGAGTGATGTCAGGAAAAAGACAGAAGCCATGTTTCCACCACTTCCAATGCACAAGAGGGTAACTGTGCTCTGACCCTGCTGATCCTAGGTGTCACGTGAGTGAGAGGCCGCTAGCAGATACTTGTGTCTGGGTCTGTGAGGTGGGTCTTCTCTTCTCTCTATTCCCCCTCTCAATATCCCCTCTAAATGTTGGTTGATACCTACATCCACACTACAAGAACATGAGCCTTTGAACATCATTAAAAGGCACATATCCCAGAGAAATTGAGGTTTTTGTCTTATTAGTTCTCACTCCTGAGTGTGAATAAATATATGTCAGTCTCCTATTGAGGGGAGGGTCCTGAAAGGTGTAGCATCTTGCTGTAAGAGAGAAGAAGCAAGGGGAGGAGGAGAGCCCAGGAAAGAGTGGTTGGGGTACCCCCAAAAGAATGTTTTCCATTTCCACATTCTGTGGAGGGCAAGTTGTATGCACCTGTTGCTCCCCCAGTCTCTGCCCCTCCTCATACAGCAGCTCCCAAAAGGCCTTCAGACTCCAAATGACACCCTCATCAATAAGCTTGCATTGCAAAACCACATTTTGACAACACATTTCCCAAATTTAGTCCCCTAATCCACTCCCAGAATATATTATGCTTTGCACCCAACAGATGGATTAAAAGCTTAAATCTTCTGCTTGTTCGGAAACTAACCAGAAACCAAAAATACAAACACTCACACCCCTGCAGGTGTGAGTGCAATGGTGGGGGAGGGGCGAAGCAGGGGTGTGCGTAGGGAGCAGGGAGTGTGCATTTGGGGAGGAGACAACGGCAGCAGACAGTGCAGGGAGATCAGGGCATCCTCTGGGCTCTCAGCAGGCTTGCGGAGGGCACGCAGCTGCTTTCTACAGATCTCTGTCAGCTCCCTTGATGGAGGCCTCTGTGTACCAGGAGGGTGTGTATGGTAGTGTGAGGTCCAAGGCACGAGTCCGAATCCCTGAGTGTGGGGGCTGTCAGGGGATCTTAGCCAAGCTCTCTTCTACATAAATGAGGAGACAGAGGCCTGAACTGGGGGACAAACTCCACAGCCCTACCCCCCCATCCCCCAGTGCCAGATTCAGATGCGGAACTCGAGCCCAGAGCTTGCTGTCCTCTGCCAGCTGCTTTTGGAGACTTGGGGGCTTTGAGGGTTTCCCTCTTTCTATTTTCTGGGGGTCCCAAGTTATCATCATATAGGAGACCACATCTCATCTTCCCTCTGTGCATAAAATCTTCTGAAATCTCTGGGAATAGAGGTTATTTTGAAGGCCTCTGGGGGAAGGGGCTGTGTGAGAACAGGGGGTGCCAGGGGGCACTGATGGGGAATGGAGGGGAACACCCCAGGAGCTGGGTCATTAGGGGAAGTAGAGAAGATCCCTGGGGTTCCCTGAGAAATTTCAGAATCCCTTCCCCATCGTCTTATTTCCCCCTCATCATTGAAAAATGGCTCAGGATGCAGTAAAAACAAGGTGTTCTAATTAAACAGATTTGTTTACGTGTTGTGGCATGAAAAACTAATTCAATCTGATATACTGTACATTGCTGCTATACTTTTTCTCCTTTCCTTTATATAAAACTGCCCATTTTAAAATAGTATTGTACTTAAGCATCTTAAATAGTGTCCTTGATTAAAAGAAGATGAGCAATTTTCTACTTCCCACAGCTTTCAAAGGGTGTGTCAACAGGGTGGGAAAGAGAGCAGTTGGGGGCTCCACGATATTCCTCTTGACATTTCTCCTGACAGTTCTGGCCATTTTATGCCCAGAAATGTGTGTGATATTGCCAGACTGGAGCTTTAGGTGGGCTTTCTACCGTGACTGAAGCACAGAGGCAAGGGGGCTGGGAGCAAGTGGTGGCCTGCCCTGGGGCACCTGCACCTGGGAAGGAAGAGGGGCCATCCACACAGGTTGGCAGTGGCCCCAGCACTCTCGCACAGTTCCATGGTGTCCTGGGAAAAAGCCCACAGAGAGGAGTTGGCATGGAGAAATAAAGGGATATTCATAATATTGATGATTGTGATTACAAAAGCAGCATTTTGTGGGAACAAGTGGGAGGATTTTAGTTATTGTAAAGTAAACTTTCTATCATGAAAATCAACCAAGAGAGGACCCAGAGGAGCCTATGTCATCCCCTGTCTGGGGATGTCTAAGCAGAAGCCAGCCTACCAGCTTTCCAGGATTCTCTGAAAAGAGTCTTTATTTGGCCTGGCTAGTTTCTTCCCACTCCTAGATTCTTAGAGCTGGTAACAACGTGGCAGCTTTTGGAGAACAGGGACTCTGTTTTGCTAATCTTCAGTCCTGTGCCTTAGGCAGAGTGTGTGTGTGTGTGTGTGTGTGTGTGTGTGTGTGTGTGTGTGAGAGAGAGAGAGAGAGAGAGAGAGAGAGTGTGTGTGTCAATATTTGTAGATATGAATTGGGAGCATCTGTTCTGCACACATTCCTTATTTGTTCTGACCTCCTTTTGCCTTCATCCAAGCTGTTCCTTTCACCTGAGAAACCTTCCTCCTTCCACTTATTCTACTAAAATGAAACCAATCCTTTGAGCCAGTCGGACCCACACTCCCCTTCCCTGTGCTTTGTGTGTATTCATTTTTTACATTTGTGACCAGTTCTCAGCCATGTTACTCAACCGTTGCATGGTTCTACTTGGTTAATGCCTTTTGGCACAGTCTTGTCCCCCAACTGCATTGTGCCTTCTTTTCCTGTCTTTTCAACAGCATTGTATGTTGTTCTGGATAGACATGAGTGGTAGTAAGGATATCTTCACTCCTCCCTCCCTCATTCTTTCCCCTCCTGCTTCCTTCCTTTCTACCCTGTTCATTCTATGAGTGTCCACAATAGACATATCACCATAAAGCTCCATGGCAACTCAAACGTGAATGAGGTTAAGATTTCCCTATGTTGTTACATTGCTCCTGGAGAGTATCTGCTCTAACTGAGTGTGAATTTGAGGCTTGGAGAGAGAAAACCCTTGGGTCTGAGGTGGGAGGCAGCAGACCTGCCAGAACAACATACCTTCATGTTATGGTCTAGAGACTTTACCTCTTTGCTTGGCTCTCTCCTTGCTGTTTTCTGCCCTACTGCTCCGTCTACCACCCAGACATCCTCCCTCCAGTAATAGAAGTGTCTTGGGTTAGGGTTCAAGATAAAAGTGGGGGAAAATGCCTAAACTCTCTTTGAAGGAGGCGTGGCTCCCCTGGGCCTCAGTAAGCTCTATCTGCTCAGTGGGACAGTCATTCTACAATAAAGGCCAGGAAGAGGAAAAGGTGTGAAAAGCATGAAACCTGTTCCCCCAGTTTACCTATAAGAGCTCCTCTTCACATGTAGGATCTAGAGAGGTCTTCCTCTTGTGTTATTTTGTATTTAATAGTTGTGCTGATTTATTTCTTCAAAAAGACGTCCTGCGATCTCACTGTGTGCTGGACACCGTGTTGGATAGTCTGATGATCTAACCCATAATTCAGAGCATTTGGTCTAGCCTAAAATCCCACTCTTCTTCTACCAGCCCAGCCAGCCCAGCTAAGCTAGTGTTCTCATCATCCACCACCTTCCACTGGTCTCACACCTTTATCCTGCCTACAGACAATGGCTCCCTCAATGGGATGCTTTCTTCTCCTCACCTACTCAGATTCCATGTTATGAAAACATCATTATAATGCTTGTACATTTCTTGTCTCTCCTGTTGGTCGTGAACTCCTCATAAGAGGCCTGGCTATTTCTTTTTTTTCTCATATCTCCTAGAACTTGGTAGAAAGTAGCTGTTCAAACAAGTGCCTGTTTATGGACAGATGAGTCATTACATTAGCAAGGTCAGGGTGGTGGGGCATGGGCTTAGAGTTAAACTTCAAATTCAGAGAGAGGGTTCAAACCTTTCTCTTTTCAGGGGGCTATGCCACCTTGGCCAAGTCACTGCTCTTCCTAACTTGCCAGACAGAGATGATTGTACCAGTTCCTGCACTTCTCCAGATCTCATTTTCATTCTAAAAAAAGTGTAATTGTAGTAGTGATTTTGTGAGGATTCAGTAAAATCTCATATGAGAAAGAGTCTCACTCTATCCATTTGAATTAAATCTGGAGATACAATTAGGGGCCCAATACTGAAAACTTACAAGTTGGTTTAAAAATATGAAGACTATGTATGTATACTACCATTGCTAACAGATATCATTTGTTGAATATTATGTAAAAGAGTTTTATAGATATCTTCTCATTGAATTTTATGTAACAGGCATTAATAGCCCTGTTTTCTGGAGGAGGAAACTAGTCTTGGAAGTTAAAGAACTTGCAGGAAGTCACAGAGTCCAAATTTACACCCAGGGTTTTGGTCCAGGATCAGAGCTCCTGATCCTGGCTATGTGACTTGCCTCAGTGGGGCTTAGGGTGCCAGAGATGTCTCTAGGAATTCACCTGTCATTCCACATGTGCGATGTACCTGCTTGTCCCATGCTGTCTCTGAGAGGTAGGCTTCTACTCGGGAGCTTTCTTTCAGAGCCCTCAGGGCTGGAAGGTGTGGACAGCTGAGAGGAAGAGGGAGGAGGATTTCTTTCCTTTGTTACAGTCTCATCCTCCAATTAAACCCCTGGATTTATTCTAAGCTGCAGAAGGGAATCCTACTAAAATCTCAGGGATGTAGACAGTCACCAGTAGGTCAGGTCAGTGGTACATATACATGGAGGAAGTGACATGGTAGGATGTCCAGGGATTTTGAAAAGAGACTCATCAAAGTAGCTAGCCTGAATGTAAGAATGGCAGGAATTTTATAACAGGAGCTTGATTTTATTAGTAACAGATTGACTCTGACAAAACGCAAATTCCTTGGTGACAGGCTGAGGCAGTATAACATTTTGAGTATAACTTTGTGCATGGGTCTCAGCCTCTGGTTGGCATTATTGGCACCAGCAGACCCCAAAGCCAGAATAGGCCACAAGACAAAGCTTGCTTTAGACAAGAACTCATTTTTGTTGAAAGGGGGACTAGTGTACACCAGAGGTCCAGGGATTGCTCAGACTCTGGACAAATTCATCTGAGCTCAAAATGACACCTGCTTAGAGCTCAAGCAAAATTAGGTACCAGCAGGACCCAAGAGCCTAATCTGTGTGGATCTGGAGGGACAACAGGAAATTAGGGAGAGGAGAGTGCAGGGCTAAAAGTAGGGACCAGGGTCTGGGACTCCCCCAGGGAGATGTAAATCTGAGTAGAACAACTGGGACAGACTCTCACAGCACCCCGAAAGAGGGCATGAAAATGTGTCTGAGGGACAGGTACAGTCACCCTCTGCCCTGCCCTGTGTTTTAATACCCATCTATTGGATGCTGATCCACAGAAGCTGGGCAGGATTATAGCTACTCTGATGCATGCTCACAGACCGAACACCTTTCTTAGAGAACAGGAATCAGAATGAAGGAGCCGGCCTGTTTGAGATACTCCAGCTGAGGGCAGGGGGAGGAATAAGGAGGACATCCACAGGCAGTCATCACACAGTGGTCTATAATACCCAACTGCTAGTCTGGCATGGTGGTTAAGCTTGTAACTCTGACATTGGACCACCCCTATTCAAATGTCACCAGCTAGTTCTTGTTATCTGTTACTACCTATCTGGTTATTAAGAAAGAAACCATTATTGGACTGTATGGGCTCAGCTGGGTGGTTCTTGGTTCTCTTTTGTGGTTGTTGATATATGGTGTGTGGCACTGGAGTCAACTAAAGGCTCAACGGGGCTGCATGTCCAAGATGGAGGCTTTACTCACCCACCTGGTACCTTAGTGGGGGTGGCTAAAATAGCTGAGGACTGTCTGAGCATCATTCTTTTCTGGCCGAGCTTCTCTGTGTGGCTAGCTTGGACTTCCTCACAGCATGTCGGTCTCAAGGTAGTTGGACTTCTAATTACTGGCTGGCTTTCCCGAAGGAAGTGTTCTAGGAGGAAGGCTTCTTATGATCTAGCCACCAATGTCACACAGCAGCTCTTCTGCAATACTCTTGTTGGCCAAAAGCAAGCCAGACCCAGCCTAGGTTTGAGAGGCTGCATCCATACAGTGTTGTGCACACCAGGAGGCCCATTTTGGAGCCTAGTTACCACATTTTGTACCCGCTCTGTGAATAATAGACAAAATGTAGAGCATTCCGAGCCTTGGATTCTTCAGCTGTGCAATGGGAAACCATATGCCTAACTTCCCAGGGTTGCTTACATATTAACACATACATGCCAAAGGATTCCCATAGTGACCAGCACAACTAAGGGGTTCAAACATAGTTGGCCCTTATTGCTTATGCATTGCCTTGACTGAGCGTTTGATTTTTCTAATATTTTAATATATCTGTGTCTTGTTGTCCCAACCAGGCTGTAAGCTCCTTGATGTCAAAGATTAACTTATACCTTTCTTTAAAAATTTCTTTTAGTTACCCTCAATGAACACTGAAAGAAACTGAGAAGAAAAAAGAGATAAGAGAGCTGGGGACCATGCAAACAAGCTTGGGCATCTTTATAATTTTCTCTAGGCTCAGCATAGCACCCAAACTCCTGGGGATCTGACCTTTGCCTTTTCTGGAAAAAAACTAATAAGTTATCCAAGATTGTAAAGGGGGCATTATCAATCTAGTTAATAGATTGCACTGTTTTTATGAGGACTTTAGCCCATTAATTGTTTCCATGCAAATGGAAGCTGTTAATTACAAATTAATCTTATCTTTTTGTTAAGGCAGGGCCATCAGTACCTCCACTTGGCAATACTTGTTGGCACTTGATATGAATCAATGCTTATACTTGAAAGTAATAAAACTGCATTTCTTTAAAGATAGTTAATAAATCAGATCTTCATTAATGCAGATAGGCCAGACCCCCTCTTGTCTAATTTAATGAGGTTCTAATTCATTACTGTGATTCATGTGTCCCCCCGGGGATGGTGGCCAGCAGGGCAGGGCACATAGTAGGCAGTTAATAAATCCTGTATTTTCCAGGTTCTCCCACAGTGGGAGGCTGTCCACTAGTCTTTCTCTGCATCGTGAAGCACCATTTATGTCCTCACCAGCCTCAGTATCATTTTCCACATGGTCCTACAGGACCCCAAAGTGGAAACATAACCTTCTTTTTTTTTTTTTAATAATTTTTATTTTTTATTATTTTTTATTTTTATTAATGATTTTTTATTATATTATGTTAGTCACCATATAATAATTTTTATTTTGTTATATTAGTCCATACAGTACATCCCCAGTTTTTGATGCAATGTTCCATGATTCATTATTTGCATATAACACCCAGTGCACCATGCAATATGTGCCCTCCTTAATACCCATCACTGGCCTATCCCAATCCCCTACCCCACCCCCTCTGAAGCCCTCAGTTTGTTTCTCAGAGTCCACAGTCTCTCATGGTTCATTCCCCCTTCTGTTTACCCCCCTTTCATTCTTCCCTTCCTTCTCCTACCGATCTCCTTCTAACAAGGGCCAGAGCTGGGAGCTCAGTCGTCCTTAATTAAGAAAATAAGGGTGGAGGGCATCAGAAACACTGTTGGGGTTAGGGTGATGGTTTATTTAGCTGGTGTTTGGACTCTGTTTGTGGCTGAGGCAGTTGGATGGGGACTGTCTGCCCTCTTTGTGCCATCTGCCTGAGCATGATGTATACACAAATGGGCAAAGGGACCCAGATTTTTCCCCGGGACCCATTAGAGATCCATTTCCCAGTGATATCTCTAAACCATTTCTCAGTCTGTTTCTCGTCTCAGGCAGGTTTCCCTTTATAGGCAAGCTGGTTATTTCTCATCATATTTATTGCCAGCCTGGGACTGGGCCTCCACCTACCTTCTTCCAGCTACTGGGATCTCAGGAGCCAAGCCCGGGCTTCCTTTGTTTGAGGAACAAGTGCAGGCCAGCAGGGGCCGGGACTTGCCCATCCCTCCCCATCCCACCCACCAGCCTGGCACCTCAGGGAGGGGTCCAGATGCACAACCAAAATATGGGGTGGGGTCTGCAAAAGTGGGAGGGAAAAGGGAGACATGGGTTACGTTTTAGACCTGGAGAGCCGGCAGTGTGATGAAACGCTTCCCTCCGTGCCGCTGAATTCATTTCTTTAAAGTTCCACTGTGCACAGAACCATTTGTTTCCACATTGTTTTTATTAAACAAGAAAGGCGAGCTTTATTACTGCACAAATGAAAGCAGCCGGCAAAGACAGATACTTCCCAGATTCTTATTAATCTCCGAGAGTTATGGGGCCTCTGAAGTCCCACAGAAATTAACATACTCCACAGAATTCTCTAAGCAAGTCACCCAGTGCTGCTCCTCTCCCCTGTGTACAGTGATCACTGCCCGGCTCCAGCCAGCCTGAGGAGGGCTCTCTGGGCCTGTCCAGGGCTCCCACCCTCCCACCCTCTCACATGACCCCCACCACTTCTTGGGCTGCATGTGTGCTAACCTCATGCTTCAATGCACAGTCCTGGATTGATTTGTACACCTATTCTGGGCATTGTCTGGAAATGTGGATTTAGGTATCGTTCAATTCACTTCCATATACAATTAAATATGTATGGATTATTTACTATTGTAGTATGGGAGAGTCTTGACATCTGTGAGATTATGTCCTGAGGCCTTTGTGAATCTCAGACGCATGAAAAACACAGTCATGTATAATTCTCTCTCTCTAGAAACGCAGTATAGCCATCACTCATTCATTCCACAAATATTTACTCAGTGCCCTCCATGAGTTGGCCAGAGCACTCTTTACCCTCAGAAGGGGACGCTGGGGAAACATGGGAGAGTTTGAATGAAGGAATGACAGGATCTGTCCTATGATTTTAAGATAGCGGCCACTGTGTTAAGAACAGACCCTAGGGGGCAAAGACTAGAAGTAAGCCAACTCGTTTGGAGGATGTTGCAACAGCTCAAAGGAGATGAGGTAGAATAGGGTAGGGAGGTGGTGGCAAGCAGAGGAATTCAAGACATGTTAGGAAAATACAGATGACACACATAGGAACTGCTGTTGCTCCTTCAGATTCCTTGTTGGGGTGCAGGGTGCCTGTGCACAGGGGAGACCTGCTGTGCTTGGAGAAGGGCGGATGCTGGGCAGTTAGCTAGCCTCCCTCACCAGGTGCACAACCAACCCGGCCTTATTGGCCCATGAATGGCAATCAAATCCCAGCAAAGTGCTGACTTCCTGTTATTTCCTAGGATTTTGGGGTCCTTGCAAGCTGTCAAAGATGGAGTAGTAGAGTCTGAATGCGAGGGTCTGCCACACATAAGATTTGGATAGCATACATTAATTTAAGCATTTTCACGTTGGTTTTCCATTAAAGAAGTAAAGTAGTTCAAGTGCCAGGTTACAGGTGAGAAGCAAAGGCGTAGACGATTTAGGTGAATTTTTCAAAGTCACAAGATAATTAGGTCCAAGGTTAAAGCCAGGATCTCCTGCATCTGAGTGTAGCTTTTCCCATGGTTACGATGTGTGACCTTCTTTCTGTGATCCTGCCCTACACTGGGGTGGGGGTTGGTGAGAAGGAAAAAACAATGCCAGGGGAGATGTGGTCCTTGTCCTAGAAGAGCTAGTAGTTTCTTTACAGATAAGACTCATATATACACACGAGTCTTAAGGAGGAGTGTGTTCCAGAATGGCACCATTTAAAGTTTAAAGCAGTGTTTGATCAGATGTGTGGTCTGGGGTTATGACTATAGGTACCTCCAGCCCTTAAGAAGTTCATCCCTGTGGAATGTTCCATGACCAGGTGAGGGCTCCAGGGCAAAGCATATATAGGGTTAGGTTGTGTCTATATGTTTGCCAATCAATGTAGTTTAACAATTTTTATTCTCTCATCTCATGTTCCATCCTTCCCACCAAAACCCTTTGCCTAAAGGGAGGCCATTGGTCATAGATCCTTCTCACAATAAGCTTGTTTCTGCCATCAATGCCTTTGATTATGCTGGACCCTGGTCCCCCTTGGAGGGAGGATCCATGTCCTCACACCCCCTACCCAGGGAATCACCAGCTCCACTGTCCCAAAAAGTCACCCACTGCTATGGATGAGATTGGGGGTAAGAAAAAATCTGGAAGAGCTGAAGTTGGGAATGGGGCAGGAGTGTGAGAGGAAGAATAATCACTTGTCTCTTAAACACCTAGACTTGGGCATTTCTGGATGCTTGAAAGAGGCCACTGCAGGGTGAAACCACAGATCAATTTCTATCCGGAGGAATGACTGGATGGCACTTGTTCTCCTAAGGCAGGAGGTAGAAACCAATCCAAAACATTGTGAGGACTCCCCAGAGGGGCTCTGAGAGATCCCACTTGTAAAGACTTGGGAGGGTGCCCGGGAGCAGGTAAGTCAGAGAGAGCAAGTCTGGCTCCTTCCAGGTGGAGCCCGGGAGCAGAAGGGGGGCTTCTCATCCTGCATGAGAAGGCTACCTGGTGCTATTGTTTCCTTTGAAATGGTCCCCCTTGCTGGAGAGCACATCAGGCCCTGAGTTCTGTGATGTACAAATTGGAGTGGGAGTCGGGAAGTTCAGGACCCCTCTGTCCCTGTCCCTGGCACAACCAATGAAGGTTGAGCCAATGCTAAGCTTCTAATAGTTCTCTGCTTCCCTCTTTCTGGGGCATTGGAAGGAAATGAGGTGTGTGACCTGCAGGCACTTTTGCCCTGCACTCTTATTCCTTTGGCCCAAGACATGGCTCTCCATCTATACATATATTATCCAGGATGAGTGCTTGGAGGCCCCTTTCTCAGGCATTGTCACAATATGGGAATGAGAGTATCAGAGTCTTTCCAGGTGAGCATCATGGAGGAAACTGGGGCCTGGTGTGAAGAGAGGTTCCTGGCACAGGTTTCTGTTGGTGATTGTGAGTCTGGGTGGGATATGTGTTGTGTGTGTGTGTGTGTGTGTGTGTGTGTGTGTGTGTGTGTGTGAGAGAGAGAGAGAGAGAGAGAGAGAGAGAGACATGGTGTCCTAAGCAGCATCCAGGATTCCTATGGGGTCCCCAAGCCAAGCAAGATTCTAGAGATCACTTGAAGAGGGAGACCGCAGAGACCAGGTTCTCTTTTTCTACATTAAGCGCATCCCCTAGCCCTCTGAATCTTGGGGCATGATCAATCTGTAGGCTAGTTGATTGGCCAGGAAGGACTATCTGGCAGTGACATTTACATATACGGCCTGACATTTTCCTTCTCGGTGATTCAATTCTTTTTCTATTCATTTTTGCTTATTGTTATAGTCCCTCATGTACATTTAGATCCATGAACACAGGCAACCCAGCTAGCCATGCTGGCATTCTCTCTCTCAGTGCTGGTTGTTTCCCCAAGGCCCCCTTTTCTCTTTTCCCTTTTCCTGTTCTCACACTAGGACATCATGTCTCTGGTGCAGCCTGACTCAGCAGATGGTTCTCCTGAGAAGGACTCCCCTCTGCCTCAGATCACTCTACTCCCCAGTGGAGAGAGAGTGTGCAAATGGGGTTCCAGCCCTGGAGCAGGAAGGAGAGGGCACTCGGGGAAAGGTCAGGGTGTAGGGACTCATGCCTCATAAGAGAGACTGGAGGGAAATGTAGGCTCAGCTGGCACTCGGGAGCCGCATCTAGGTGTCTAACCTACCTCTATAACTTCTCCATGCACGGGACTGCTGAGAGGGAGACCGAGATGGAGATGGAAGTAGAGGTAGCCAGAGCTAGAGAGGCAGGGAGTGGGGAGGGGAGAGAGAGAGGGGGAGGGGAAGGAGGAGGAAGAGGAAGGGGAGGAGATGGAGAAGGGGATGGGGAGGAAGAGGAAGAAGGGGAAATGGAGGGGAAGGGAGAGGAGAGGAAATAAGGCATCTGGAAAATGCACTGAACCTAGAATCAGAACTTGTGTCTTGAAATCCAAATTCCATATTTACTAATCTTAAAAGAACTAAGCAAATTGCTTCTGTCTCTGAGCTTGAATTTCTTTCCTGTGGCATGGAAAGTTATATCATATCCTGCCAATCCAGCAGATCAGTTGTGAAAATCAAATGAGATGATATACATGGCATAGTGTGAAAGTCTGCTAATGTAACTAAATGTGTGCACGTGCGCGCGTGTGTGTATGTGTGTGCCCCCTGCCCCTGATTGCATGTCATTATAATTGTAGCACCGTCCTCTGCAGCTGCCGCATTGACTTCTCTTGCACTGTTGCCCTCGCCAGTTCCATCCAGGATAGTCTTGCCATTTCTAACCATTGCCATATATATTAATCAGAGCCATTTCTCAAGCATCTGTTAAGTCCTCTGGCCTGGGAGGTATTCCTTCATTGCCCAGCTACCACTGGTACCTCCTTTTCTGGGCTGTGAGCCCTGCGATGGGAGAGAACTTCTTAGGAAGTGCTCCCCCCCAGGCCTGCCCTGTCCTCCTGTCTGATCATCAGCTGAAATTGTGCAGTTTTAAATGTGAGCACAGGCGGGATGCTGTCATTGAAACATTTGGGAACTATGGTATTTTTACACAATGCCCCATGGTGTCCCGAGTAGGTGAGCATGTGTGCAAAGAGGGCAAAGACAGAGAGGTTTCTTGTTGGGCCAAACTAATAATGGATGGCAGACACAGTGGTGGGCAGTGCTTCCTGCTTCCGTCCTGGCCTCTGATGGAGAGCGGGGCCTGCAGGGCAGCTTCTTGCCTTTGCTGCAGAGACAACGGCAGACTGGAAGCCCAAAGCTGTCGTAGCAAGTCAGGCTATTTTGAGAGGTGTTTCTTGACTGTTTAAGAAATAGTGGCTGAGAGAACAGAAGGGAACACCTTTCAACCCCTATTTCCTGCATTTCAGGGACCACAGGCCGTGGTGGGGAGCCTCAGTTCTTGGGACAGCAACGTGGTAGTGGGGGGCGTGTGGTGACAACGTTATGTATTGGCTTTGCTTCCGCATTTGCCTTACTGCGCTCAGGCGAGGAGGAAGTCAGACAGGGGAGGGGCTGAGCTCCAGGCTCCGTGAGGAGCCCAGCTACTCAGGACTAGTGGCTGTCCCCTCTGATCTGACCTCAAGCCCACCTTAGAACTTTCTCTAGTTAGTCTCTCTATGTCTTGTATTCCCAAGCAGATTCTAACAACCTTAAGGGTGGTGCCTATGAATTACTCTATTGAAGCCTGTAGCCCCAGCATAGGTGAAGTCTCCTTTGGCTGCCCATTGAATTGACATGCACACAGTAAGAACCATACTAGAAACATATAACACAAGGACCTGCCAGGCACTGTTCTAAGTATTTTACACACACCACTCCATTCAATTCCCATAAGAGCCCCATGTGGTAAATAGCCTTAGTCCCATTTTACAAATGAGGTCAGGAAGGCAAAGGGAGGTCGAGTAACTTGATTAGAGTCACGTAGCTAAGGAATGATAAAGCCAGGTTTGAACCTAGGTAATCTGGCTCCAACACCCATGCTGTTAACCACTGAACTCGGCTTTCATGCTGTGGTGTGTAGGGGTGTGTGTGTGTGTGTGTGTGTGTGTGTGTGCACGGGCATGTGCAGGGCAGAGGGCCTGTATTAGTATAGTAGTAGGAGAAGTTAGGAATGACAAGAAGGACGAAGCCATATAAGGGAGAAATCCTGGTGGGCTTTGAGGAAAAATCTCTTTTTCAAAGTGTATATCCCTCTAACAACTTAGCCAATTCCCACAAATAGGAATATTCCTAAAATAGACCATTTCTTCATATGCTTTGTTTGCATCAACCTCGTCCCAGTCTTATTTTTAGAACTTTAAGTAATCTTTACTTTCTGTTTGTTGTCTGTGTTTCGAATTCTCTCAGAAAGTTCTTTCTGAGCTGCTCCTCTTTTTGGTCCACCGGAACCACTTGGGCAAGCAGAAAGGGAGCCTGAATAACATGGCTGCTGTTAAGCCACTGTGGGCTTCCTTTCCATGAGAATTAATTGAGTGTACGCAGAGCTGCGGGAAATGGGTAGCAGGCCCTATTCTCCTTCCATGTCCCATACCTCCCCGCACAGGAGCTGGTATATGGTTGATTTTTAATCCCCATTGTTTGTTAATTATAAACCCACAATAAGAACAATGCCTCTGCTTAGAGCCATCTCCAAGTTTGGTTTGGTTCATGGGCAAGTCTCAGGTTTGCTCAGGGACCAGTCTTAGTGGACTCCAAAGTTAACTTCTCAGCTTAAGCTTTCTGTGGACTTCTCCTTATTGAAGCTGATGCCATTTCCAGAAAACAAATGTTCTTTGGGCCTATTGCATTTGTTATCAGACATTCTATCACTTGCAACATCAAGACAGACATGTTTTCTCAGCTGGAGGGATGTTGTCTTAGGGGAGAAGTTCCATACAATAAAAGTTCAGGAAACCCAGGGATATGATTTAGAAGCAATTCACTAGGTCAGAGACACTGTTAAATCAGAAATGTGGCAAGGGGAGAGGAGAGAAATCTGGAATTGTTGGTTATTTTGTCTACAAATCAAGGCATGGTAAACTTTCTCACTTTTAACTTCCATTGAAACAATGACCATAAACAATGTGCAATGCTAAAAACTAATTAAACAGCTACCCTAAATCAACAAAAAAGGGTAAATTGAATTTTAAGCTACATTTGCTCCTGTGAAATGTGTGTGGGGAAATGTGCTTCTCCTTGTTTGGGGCCTGTCCCATTGCTGACAATTCTAAGTCAGGCTTGGCTGATAGTGGATAAGCCTGTCTCCATTATCTCAGCTGGCTTTAGATCTGACTGAGCACCCCCCCCCCCCGAGTGTCCCATCATCATCATGCATTCCTGAAAGCCATTTGTCCAACTAAAAAATTCTTTTTTTTTTCCTGCTTAGCTAAACTCTACTCATCCTTATAATGCTCTCTTCTCTTTCGTTCAGTTTATCCAGTGATCCTTCAACATTAAGGGACAGATATTTCAATGACTATACCACTTACTGGCTACTTGTTACATCCAGCTTCATGAAAGCTATTCATCCCGTTCTTACTCTTCTTATCAGTTGCATGGTCCACCCCCCTCTACACCCCATGCTAATCAGGACGGGCTATGCTATGGAGGAACAAAAGATTCCAAAATGCCAGTGGCTCAGGACTACAAAATTTCATGTTCTTGTTCAAGGATCCAAGCTAAGTGGGTCTCCTCCATCTAGTAATTGTGCCCCAGAACACAGGGCCTCTTTAGTCACCGTCACAGGGGTAGGTAGTGTTTTCCACGGACTCATCCTGGATGTGAAATATGTCATTCCTGCTCACATTTCATTGGCCGGTTAGTCACACAGCCATACATCTGCAGGGCAGTTGGAAAGCACAGTTTTCCAGGTGTCTGGAAGGGGAGGAGAACTGGATATTGGGGGGCACTATGATGCCAACCACATGCCCAACTACACAATAACTTTGTAAGAGAAGATTGGATATATTATATTTCTTAGCACCTCCCACGATGTTTTAGATCAAATAGGCTCTCAACAAAAGTTTGTTGAATGAGTGACATCATCAGTTACCCTTTAGGAAGTATTAATTTATGACAAGATTTAGACTAGGCACAAGCAGAGTGGAGTAAAGACCCGTAATTAAGGTCTGGCACATGGTATTTCATTTATCCATTCATTCATCCATCCTACAAATACCTATTTAGTGCCTAATCTGTTCCAGCCATTGTTCTAGGCATTTGAGGACAGTGTACTGAACATCGTCCTTACAGAACTTACATTCTAGAGAAGGATACAGATAACAAACAATAATTTAACAAATATGGAAACTAAATAGTTTGATAGAATGTCATGTGCTGTGGGAATAAAAGAAAAGCAGAGCTCAGTAAGGGATATAGAAACAGTGGGGGTTGGGAGGAAAGCAATTTCCAGTAGGGCGGTCAGGGCAGGCTTCATTGAAATGACTCTGGAAAAGAAATAGGTGAGGTAGTGAGCCATAGCAAGTCTTTGGAGGAAAAGCATCCAGGAAGAGGGAACACCCTTTGCTAAAGTCTTAAAGGTGTGGCATATTTAAAGAATAGCAAGGAGTTTGTATGGTTGGACTGAGACTGTGACCCAGGGAAGATGAGTTTAGAAAGGAGATGGGGACCACCTCATGAGGGCTTGTAGGCCATTGTAAGACTTTTTTTTGCCTTGAGTGAAATGGGAAGTGCCATTGAAGAGTTCTGGTGCTTAATAATACATAATTATATGTGTGTTATATATACATATATTTAAATCCAAACAGGAAAATTTAGTTTATTCTCTCATTTGCATACAAAGATACATTTCTTGGCCCTTATTACAATGCCTGGTATTTGTCTTTTCAGATAACTTTTTCATGGACTGTATCGTAAAACAACAATTATAATGATAGAAGGGGCTTGTACTACTATCATCTCCCCTCCCGTATGTCCCCTTTATGGGGACCATCACCGGTGCAGGGTCTAGATGGAAATTGTGCCTGGAGTCCTGCAGCCCAGCTACCCAAGGAATGGTCCTTCTGGGGACTGGCTTCTCTCTTACCAGCCTCCCAAGCACTCATACCTCAAGGTCTTAAGAAAGAAACTTAATCAACAGAGTCAAATGGGTGGTGAGATGAGTTCCACATAATTCCCACTCTCATCGAATCTAAGCATCTCTTAATAAAACTCACAGTTGTTGTGGGGAAGGGATATGGGACTCCAGTCTCTGCAGCCCGCTGAGCCACCACCTGCTCCCGGCAGGGGCTGCACCATTAATCCCCTGAGCATCATTGCGTCTTTCCTAGCCTGCTTTCCCTTCCAGGGAGAAGAAAACCCCCAGTTTGTGAGCTGTAGCAGTCTCTCTCTCAGTGCCATCAGAGCCTCTGGGGCCACTGCCTGCATCATGCCAGCAGGGACCCCAGAGTGATGACCACTGCCCCCAGCATTCTTAGGGGGCTTTTCTTTTTAACTGACTGATACCACAGTTGCTCATTTTCATTGCCTCAGGCTTGCTGATATTAGGGCTTCTTCCCTTACCCAGGCCAGGCTTCAGTTTTTAAAATTTCTTTCTTTTATTTTCATGTGATGGTGATTTTTGGATACGAGACCAAGACTGATTAAGAGGGTTTCATGATCATCCCTTAATTTGCTTTTGGACACAGGATCGTGGAATCCCCATGTCTTCCCAGCTCTGCTCCTGCTCTGCCCAGGTGGGCTCTACTTGGTCTTCCTAGTGTGTCCCCAACAACTATTTTTTTATCTTTAATTTTTTTAAATTTTATAATAGTATTTTTTTATTATATTTTGTTAGTCACCATACAGTACATCCCTAGTTTTTGATGTAAAGTTCCATGATTCATTACTTGCACCCAGTGCACCATGCAATACGTGCCCTCCTTAATACCCAACACCAGCCTATCCCATTCCCCCACCCCCCTCCCCTCTGAAGCCCCCAGTTTGTTTCCCAGAGTCCATAGTCTCTCATGGTTCATTCCCTCTTCTATTTACCCCCCTTTCTTTATCCCTTTCTTCTCCTACCAATCTTCCTACTTCTTATGTTCCATAAATGAGTGAAACCATAGGATAATTGTCTTTCTCTGCTTGACTTATTTCGCTTAGCATTATCTCCTCCAGTCCCGTCCATGTTGCAGCAAATGTTGAGAAATCGTTCTTTTTGATGGCTGAGTAATATTCCATTTTATATATGGACCACATCTTGAAGAGAAGGGCCATATGCACCCCAATGTTCATAGCAGCATTGTCCACAAAAGCTAAATCATGGAAGGAGCTGAAATGCCCTTCAACAGATGACTGGATTAAGAAGATGTGGTCCCCAACAACTATTAAGCAAACACTTAGTCAACAGTAATTACTTCCTCCCAGTTAGGTGTCCAGCCTTGTCTGAGAATTTTTATTTATTTATTTATTTATTTATTTATTTATTTATTTATTTATTTATTTATTTTAAAGTTCCATGATTCATTACTTGCGTATAACACCCAGTGCACCATGAAATACGTGCCCTCCTTACTACCCATCACCAGCCTATCCCATTCCCCCACACCCCCTACCCTCTGAAGCCCTCAGTTTGTATCCCAGAGTCCGTAGTCTCTCATGGTTCATTACCCCTTCTGTCTGAGAATTTTAACTCTTTATCTGATTGATATGCTGCACACATTCCCTCACTTGGTTCTTTGTTAATTGTGCAGATTACACTCCATTGGCTACCTACCCTATCCATTTCTGCCTTTACTGTCCTGCTAGCTGCCCTGGGATGGTGACCCCTGCAAACTACCTCCCTCAGGCTCCCTTACAGTCTTTTGACTGCCTTTCTGTTTGACTCACCAATGGAATCTACTGGCAGGATGCTGGGGTGGTAAGGAGAACGAGGTCAGGGTGATTCTACTCTGTTCTCTCACTTTGGACAACAGCTCTGGCTGTAGCTGTGTCTACATACTATCTGCCAGGTGGGTCCTCCTCCAGGACTGCAGCGCCTACTGCGTTCTGGTAACATCATTTCCTCCATCTCCTGGCCCCTCACTCCCCTGACGTTCTAATCTTTGGGTGTCTTGCCATCTATTGTTGGCTTCCTTAAACCTGCCCCTAGTCCCATCACTAGATTATTTTCAAAACCCCAGCGTGGGTGCCTTCCATTTCCTGCTGGGCCCTCACTGATACACCAATGAATAATTCTCTCTAGAGGCAGGGACAGGATTTGGCTGTCGGTACTGGGGCTTCCTATTGTCACGTCTCCCAGGGTTTCTATCTTCACCTCTTTTTGCTTGATAGTTTGCTTAGGTGACTTCAAGCACAGTTACCTTCAGAGTTGGGGGTAAAGTTCACCTACCAACTGAGGGCACGGCTGTGACCCTCAGGCAGTGGTAGTTGGGGGTTGAAATGAGGTGTGTTCACTCTCCTCAGGGGAGTCCACAGACCAGCTGGGGATATAAGAAACCAAATACTATCAAACTGTATCAATGATGATCATGAAAACATGACAGTTATTATTTATTGAGCACTTAATATATATCAGGCTTTGGGGCATGAGAGATTCCATGAAGGAGGCAAGATTTGACCTGCACCTTGAAGGAAAGAAATTAAGATACATAGAGGAAGAGGAGAAGAGAAATGAGAACACAAATGTCAGTGCTATATTCAGAAGTAATGACCCCTCAGCTTAAGGAACTCTGAAGAGGCTGCCCATGCCACATGATTCTCCCTAAGGCCCTGGGCTCCAGTGGGCTGGACTGCCCTGGGCTAAGATCTAGGGCATAGCTGTGGAGTCTAGCTTTCCTAAGGCACAGCTGCCTGACCTTAAAGGCTCTTCACTAGCTCATGCTTGGATTTCCTGTTTAGAATGTGGGCCATGAGCTTTTGCTTTGCCTCACTGCTTGTTTTGTGTTGATCTGATAGGGACATGTGTTCTTGTGACCACAGTCAAGAACTTATCATGCATCTATCCAGCCACCCTTTCTCTATTCATCTACTTACTTGCTTAGATCAGTGCACCTGTCTACTTTATTCTTATCTGCACTAACCGTATAGCCACACAAAACCATCCTACAAATCCTTAGCCATGGGCCCAGTTGTATACCTATACTCAAGCTGGTGGGCACAGCTGAAGAAAATGCCATCACAGTCATGCCGGCGGGGGAACCACAACCTCACTAGGTTCTCAACATTCCCCAGCAACCGCTCTGTATGTCCACGATATCCTCTCCTTCCTAAAGATTGTCATTGCAAATCTTCTTCATTCTTCTTCAGACATTTGCTGCCTCCTCCCACCTCTGACTTACTCACCTCCCCACACACCTCAGCTAGCCTCGCTGCCTTCTCTATCCCTCTTGACTAGTTTCTTCCATACCCTGCTGCATCTGTATGCCATTCATGTGAATAGTTTCCCTCTCTTCCTTTACCTTGCCTGTACTCGGGGGATTGCCCTCTCATCGCTTTCCCATCGCCTACACCTCTGTGGTCTCCCCATACCAATCCATGGAAATACACGTGAATTTTCCAGTGGCCTCCAGATGACCAAACTTAAGGGGCTTTTTGGTTCTTATCCTGCTTTCTGCAGCATATGGTGTTGATGTGGTTCTTCCTGAGGGGTCTTGATAAGCATCTTTCCTCTTGTCATCTCCAGGCTCTCCTTTCTCTGCTGTCACCTCTGCTTTCTCTAACCACTGCCTACATCTCTTTCACTCCCTGTTCTTCCTTTTCTCCTTTCCTAACTCAACTCCTAAACTCAGACTCCTCTCTCTCAGTCATGGAGTAAGCCAGTGCAGTGGTTAGAAGCATGGACTCGAGACCCAGTTGCTGTGGGTTTGCGTATTTGAAACTTGGGCCCACTGTTTCCTAAATGGGCAATTTATCATGCTTTGCTGTGCCTCCACATTGGAATAGAGCCTAGTGCATATTTAGTGCTTAATAAACATCCATTATTATCCATTCAGTATTCCCAAGCACAAACCTAGAGGTCATTCTAGACCTCTCCTTCCTCACCTCCTCATCTAATCCAGCAGCACGGATCTTGACCTTCTGGTTGCTTGTTGGAGCTGCCCATTTTTTGTTTTCTCCAAGCTGTCCCAGGTCAGAAACTCATACGGAGTTTGATTCTTAACTGTTCTATTTGTTTCCAGCTTTACCCACCTTGATCCAATTTTACATTGCAGCCAAAATAATTTTTGTTACAAACAATTATGACCTTACCTATGCTTAAAATCCTACTGGGGTTGCCACTGTCTTCAGGACAGAGTCCAAATGCCTTGGTATGTAATGAAGGGCCCTTACAGATCTGCTTCCTCCTTCTTTCCAGTCATACTTCTTATCTCTTGCAAGTTTCCCAATATCCATTCCATGACCCAGTCATCTATTTTCTTAAAGATGCTCACTAGACATGGGTCCAGAGCTTCTGGGTGAGACTTACTGGCATTGAATGTTCTCAGAATCTGCATATTTGACAAGTGACTACCTCCCTAGATGTATCTGATGCACTTAAAAAACTGGAAATTGTTGCTTTGGAAAATAAAATGAAGTCTTTGCTCTTAATAAAGAGGTCAAAATGAAATTAATCAACGGCTAGATGATGTAATCCTGGCTATAAATGCTATAGGAAGGAGGTTACAAAGGTGCTTGTCTTTGCCTACTTTTTGCCCACTATTTCTTCAGGGCATCGCTCACCATGCCTATTTTTTCCTACCTTATGGAGAGGAGTGCACCTTTACATATGCTCTTGTGAAATGTGGGTGGGAGGACTCACCCCATTCATTCTCCATGGACACTAAGCACATTCCTCCTCACTATATCTGAACCAAGACCTGTGTCCTCACAAAGCAAACACGTTTCGTTTAAGTCTTGGGTTTCTTTTGCATGCATCTCAGCTGGATCAGGGTATGAGCTTTGCAGAAGGAGACACAGGAACTCCATCTGAAGTCCAAAGGGAAAATGAGGTGAAATAATGATTAGTGTTGGGATCAGAGTTCCTGGGATCTAACTTAAGCAAATCAGTGTATTCTCTTGGGCAAGTTATAGATCCTCTGGGTATCACATTTGGCACCTTTAAGATTGGTTGGGAAAAATGATTATCAAATTAGTATCATTAGTGTCCCTTCTTCATAGGATCAATATGAGAATCCAGTAGGATATGAGCTGTGACAACACTTTCAAATCTTAAAATACCTTGATGCAAAAATGGATTACTGAGGCTTGGAAATGTCATCTGACCCTCTGATTGTTAGATTTTAAAAATGATATTTCTCTTCCAAATGTGAGGTGGATCTTGAGTGTAGGTGGCAGTGGGGGTGAGGATGGGGCTCATATCTGAGGGGGGAATTGCAAAAGGTCCACCTTTTGAAATGAATGTTAAGAGCAGGAGGAGCCTCTTCCACGAACCATCTTCTCAATATTCTTCCTTCATGAATGACCCACAACATGTTCTTGCCAGCTTTTTTCTCTTTTAGAGAAAACTGAGCTTCTGCAAATCTTATAATTCATTTTCTTTGAACACCACATTTAACATACTTGCTGAAAAATCTCCAGTAGAGATCTTTCCCACCTTTGTCCCCATGCACCTCTCAAACCTTAGGTCCCGCTGGTTCCCCCAACCCATCTCCATTACAACCCAACTGGTCTGATTGCTCTTGCACCCCTGGTGCATTGCTGATGGTGTTTAATGCAGACCAACATATGGTAAGGAATGTTCAGTACACATTTCTTGGGAGGTGAAGTGTATCACTTTGCTAGGCTCAAAGAATTCCTTTTGAGTAAATTCTTAGTACCACTTTGGAATGTTGAGCCCAAAGTGGTCAGTTAGATACCTGTTGGGTTTCAAGCAGAGCTCGGCTCCCAGTCAATAAAATCTATACAAGAGGCAGCCAGTTTTTAATTGCATCTCTTGATAATCCTTGGTTCTCTGTCTCCTCTTCTTCCTCCTCCTCCTTTCTGGCCTCACACACCAAACAGGGCCGGGTTTTATTCCAGCAAACTTGGGTAACAATAGATATGATTGTCAGCCTCCCTGGGGCTGGCCAGGTTTTTATGAAATTAGACATATTTGTCTTGATGTTTAGGAGCGAGCATGAAATTCAAATCCGTGTGTTGGCATTCTGCGGGCTGGGCCTTTAATATTCAATGACATAACTTCATTGCCGTTTTGACAACACTATATAGAAGTTGTGCTTACCATTGAAAATTAAAGCCACTGAAAGCGTTGACAACAGCAAAATTGTGACTGCTTCCCAGCTCCCGAAGTGATTGCTATTCCAGTTTGTCTAGAAGTGCTTATTGTGTTTGTAATGCCGTCAGTTCCACTTAAAGACGACTTGAAGTCGATGCCATACAGGTAAGTACCAAAGAAATCTCCGTCTTCTTTCCTCTCTTCACTCCTCCGTTGCCTCCCACACAATTTTTCTGCTGAGGGTCTATTTGCATTTGGTTATAGAGCTCCGGAATCCCTCAACTTCTGAGCCAGTTGATTGCATTTCCCTTTCAAGTTCCCAGGTTAACCAGACTTTCGTTTTTCCCTTTCGTTCATTTCCCTTTTCTTCTTTTTCTCCCACGTGACTATCAAGGAAATTGAGTTTTAGTGACTTACTGAACAAATCCCCTGAGCATGTGAATCACCTCCTCTTGTGTGTAAAGCAAATCTTGGGAGGGGGGTGAGGAGGCTTCGGTATCTGAGGAAGGATTACAAGAAACTATCCTTTGAAACCAATACTAAGAGTAGGGAGAGGCTATTGTATTAACTGTGACTACAGTTTGGGTTCTTATAATGTTGAAAAATGGTAAAAAAAAAAAATAATGGTCAGCTTGGCTGGTGGTGCTGGTGGTGGTGGTATTAAAGCTAATGAACTAGCAGAGTGTTCTCACAGCTTTAGTCTTAGGTTGGTTGCTGTTTTGGTCTTTGAAGGAGATTTCCCTCCTGTGCCACAGTCGATGTAGGATGATTTTGTCAGAAAAAATTCTTTATATAAACCTTTCCTCCTCAAGTAAGCTGAGACCCTTGGAAGGTAAAAGAACTGTCTGGGGCACTGAAAGCAGTGATCCTGGAGGGGCCCTTGTGGCAGGTGGAGGGGGAATACCTACAGGAAGGGTCTAGTGTGAGAGAGAAGTTGTGTGCTACCCCATCGGCAGATCTGGGGAGCCAGTCTGGGCGCAAACCTCAAGCTCCAATCTGCTTTCCTCAGTATACTCCTAATTATAATCAATCCACTTTCCCAGGCTTCTAGACCCTACTGGACAAAGGGAAGTTTACTGCTGTGGACCACAAGAATTCCTTTCTGTTTCCAAGCAGCCCCCTTGGAGTTTGGAAAATATGAACCCCATGGCCAGGGAAAGGCTGCTCTGGGGTAATTTGAATGGTGAAGCCCCAGGGCACAGATATCTGAACTCCATCATGGACACTTCGTAATTCTTGAAAGCTGGCATAGTCTCTCCTGGTCCCTAACTTTCCCAGACGACCATGTCACTAAGGGGAAGGACCTCGTCCTTAGATACCTTCGCAAGAGGCCCTTCTTAGGGATACCATGTTTTTAACTCTTCAGCAGCTTTGACATTGAAGCCTTGACAAGTGGTTGTCCTCAAAAGGATTCAGTCAAATTGAAGAACATGGCTGGATTTTATAATTTTTTAAAATGTATTTAAACTAGAAAATTTTGTTTGTTTGGCTTTTGTTAGTTTTCCCAGTCAACCCACATCTCCCCAGTGGCCCACTTGAATTTTGGTCTCATTTGCCATGTGTGCCACCCTTCTGTGACTGTCCATGTGACAAATGCTATGGTCTCTTGAGTGGATTGGAGGCTTGGGGTGAGCCCTGGTGACCGTTCCCTGAGTGTTCACTGTCAAATTCCTTCTTTGGTCCCTGATTTCTCTTACTTTCAAAAAAGTTGGACTTTTGTCTAGAACTGTGAAACTTCATAACGTTCCATAGTATTTTGAATGGGAATGATTTACATATTAAGATTCAACTTTATTTTTGTTTCCTGACATTGTTTTAAACTTTTTAAGTGGGAGCAATTTTCCTTATGCTCGATGAGAACTGTGGTGGGTCTTATGGCTTTTCTGCTTTTTTAAAGATAACTAGACAGACCTATGACCATTATTACAGGATACAAACACAGGCTAGAGCCAATGACTAGTATATCTAGTCTCATGTTATGGTCAGAACTCTGAACTGGACTTAGCATTACATATTCTTCCCTGCCCTAGCTTGGACTGGTTTAGTCTGGAAGCCTGGTATGGAAACAAGGCATGGTTCTTTGGCTCTCTCCTATTCCCTGGCTCCCTGCTCTTTTCCTCTCCCACTTGGTCACTAGCTGCTATATTGGATCTCACAAAGTGGGAGGGACAGGAGGGAGGAGAGGTGAGTGGATGAAATAGTATCTGCCTGGCAGGAGTCATCATGGTCTCCGGTATCGGCCAATGGATAGAACCGATTCTTTCTCTTGAGGGCCCTTTCTTGGGATCTTTCGAGGTTCCTTGCTGGGTTCCTCTATCTTGAAATTCTTGTGACCTATGTGTGATGCCACATCTAATTCAGTTGGACACTTGTGACATCTTTCATTGCCATGGGCATCCAATGGTACACCTCAAGCCTCTTTCTGCTCAAGACCCTCCTTCCTCCAGGCAACTCTACTGACTAGAACCAAGAAGGCCCAAAGTAGCTTCTCTCCACCTGGCCCATGTCCAGCCCATGAGAAACACTTGTGCATCTCTTATTTTATTCTAGGAGCCAAGGCCAGACCTAGTGAAGTAGCCTTTACCATTAGAGTAGTTGGTAACTCTGCCCTTACCCAGCAGGTTTCCAGGTGGGGATCAGACTCCTGGCTCCAGTCACCTTCGCTTTCTCAGATGTGAGTCAGGTGGCAGTCCACTGTGTCAGAATTCTAAGTGTAGAAGTATATTTCAGATTCCTGCAAGAGGTCATGTTGGAGAACCTCTCATTTGGCCTCGGGTGAGAAGATGGCATTTTTCTATTCTCCCTAAATCCTTGACTGACCCGAGGAGTCTGAAAATTGTGAAACCATGTTCAACTTCTTTCCTCTATAAATTCTGCAGAAGGGGTCATGTTGAAGAATGAAGCAGGAAGTACCCATTCTATCTTGTTGTACATGCTTCCCTCCCACAAGGCCCTTATAGTCTAGATAAAGAGCCAAAACAAAATGAGGAAAAAGTTAAAAAGCAATGAAGGAGATGTTACAAGTCAAGGAGCCCCAAGTCCCAATTGTACAGTATAGACAATAACACTATAGTTCTGGTTAAGGTTGGGAGGGTGGTGGAAAGGGAGAAACAGGGTGGACTCATAAATATGTGTATTCAAAGCATTCAGTTTTAGCCTTGTTGCAGTCTTCCTCCTTTTCTACTTGGAATTCAAGATTCAAACACTCTGAGATGATGAGCCAAGCTTCAAGGATTCTTCTGGCTGGGAATGACTGGCTGAGAAAATGCGTCCAGGTCCAGGAAGCTCCTGCAGGGAGGCACTGCGCGTGATGAAACACATTATTTATATTAAGCACCATATGCATGTAAGCCTGGTCCTGTTAACTGACATGTGTTTTTGGCCAATTCCAGAGGCCTCCTGAGATACTCGGTACATGCAGAGGAAATGAACTTGGATCAACAACATTCACTTTGCAGAAGCATTTAGACACCCAATTGTTCATTCAACATATAAACATATTTAATATATAAATATATATGCCATGCACCATATCACTGTATTCCAGGCATTGTGAAAGAAAGTCAAGTCTCTCAGGTAGCTTAAGAGATGAGTGGCACATATTTGAGAAGTATACTCACTTCTGGGGACAGTGTAATGGTGCATGAGTGTGAGGACAGTGATTACTTGGTCAGTTTAGCGGGAGAGATGCCTTCTTCTTGCCATAGGAAAACTTCACGAGAAAATGGGAATCAATTATGTCTCACCTCAGATTTAATCAGCTCATCATGCCCTGGCTTCCTGGCTAGGCTCAGTCATGGCTTCTGGGTTCCTTGAATCAAGCACAGGTATTAACTTTATTCAGTGCTGCCAAAGACTTTGACAGGGGCTCTGAGTCACCATTCCCTATACCCGAGAGGTCCAGCACTTCCAGAATTTTATGCTGTGCTTAGTAAGTATCTAGTGCATTTCCTGGCACAGAGTAGGTCTTCCCTAAGAATTTGTGGGCTTATTGAATGAGAACCTGACAGGGAGGGAACCTCTGGGGTCAAGCTGGTACAAGGTGCCTCTGGCTTTGACCCTGACCTGGATGGGGCTCCAGAGACTGTGTTGGAAAAGGTAAGGCCAAGCCTCCAGGGGTGGTCCCGGTGGGACAGAGATGCTCCTAAAGAACTTCTGTCCTCTGAGCATTTTTCTCCTTTAATTTAAACCTTTCTATTTTTTTTTAAGAGAGAGAGAGCACGTGTGGGGAGGGGAGAGGATTAGAGGGAGGGGGAGAGAAAGAGAATCTTAAGCGGGCTCCACACCCAGGGCAGGGCCCGACATGGGGCTCGATCTTGATCTCAAACCCTGAGATCATGACCTGAGTTGAAATCAAGAGTCA
Source organism: Ursus arctos (assembly GCF_023065955.2). Taxonomy (NCBI): domain Eukaryota; kingdom Metazoa; phylum Chordata; class Mammalia; order Carnivora; family Ursidae; genus Ursus; species Ursus arctos. The sequence continues at coordinate 33,826,100 of NW_026622841.1, read as the reverse complement.
GACACTTAACTGACTGAGCCACGCAGGTGCCCTCCACTTTCTCATTCTGTTTGCAGGTATTGATTTGTTGTGTCTCTTAGGGGATTTGTTACACAGCCTTTCTCCCTCTGGAGGAAAATGACTGTTTGTTTTAAAACCACCCCCCCCCCCTGCGGCCACTAGGGGCGCTTTGGATTGAGGTGGTTTTGGGGACAGAGTGAAAGAGAGCTCTGGGCTTCCCACAGCTTCAGTTCTTCTCGATTGCCGGAAGTTCCACTCTACGAATGTACCAACTTTCCCTACTTGGGACTGAGGGTCATTTGCTCCATTTCTGCTTCAGCTGGGCAAGCTTCTGACTTTATTTTCTGGCGTGGCTTACCTCCCTGAGGGCATGTTCTGGGGTGTTCTAGGAGGCTCTTCATCAGCATTGGGGGTTTTCCCCTCACTCTGACCTTCTTCACGAGGGCACTTGTGTTCTCTCTCCCCTTAGAATCAGCCAGTGAAATTCCTGGGCAAGTGGAGGATACTTGCCACAGAGCATCTGCCTTCATGACTGTTTGCATAAGGAAGCGAGTTGTTCTCATTGGAGGTTGGGGGCCCATATGAGCAGCTGGGGCCCCCTCAGGTCCCTGCAGTCACATCGTTGGGTGACTTCCCACGTACTCACATCCGAGAGCAGCAGAGATAGAACCTCTGCACTGGGCCGACTTGGCTCCTCTCCTCCCTCCACCAGTCTGGAGGTTTCTGAGGTTACAGGCTGAATCTACTGTTTAATTTCTAACCTCCCATGGCTCTCAATTTAGGGCTCGCCTATGGGGGCCAACCACTCAATTAGGGCAGGCATTAAAGGCCATGGCTGCTTTTACAGGAGGTGGGGCGGTGGCAGCATGTCCCCAATCCAGGAGACTTTCATTGTCTGTGACAGCCTCCTTCAAGTTTTCTTTATCACGTAGCAACTCGGTTATGGGGTAAAACTGTGGCAAAAGTGAGGTAACATTGGTAACATTCCTGAAAGCCACACTGGGACATGGGCTGAGCCTTAAAGAAATGGAGCAGTCAGGGGAGGAGGGCCCAGGAAGGAGGAAAGGGAAGCTAATAGTGGAATTGAAAACAACAAAGAAAGTCTTTCCTAGTTTCGACATTTTGGCCGAAGGTGACCCCGGCAGTTGATCACTGGTCCCTCTGCAGGGTTTTAAACCACCTGCTCTCATTTTCTAAAAATACAAGTAGCTATACTTTATGGAGCACCTACCTCTTGAGGGAGGATATTTTTTATTCTCTTTTAGAAATGAATGGAGAATCAGCAAAGTTAATAATCTCCCCAAGGTGGCACAGCCAGTGGGTGGCAGAGCCGGTATTAAATCCAAGTGTGTTCTCAGAGCTGTGCTTCTGCGCCGTAGTTATTCTGCCGCCGCTGAGTGCTTACTCCTTCCTTCTCTCTCTCTGGTCTGAACTTGGTGCTGACAAGGATTTTGAGCTAGTTTGAGAATGCTGCTTTGCCTGGACCATTCGTTTGCTTCAGGCAAGAGGCAAGAGGGAAGAGCAGAGAGGACCAGGATATTGTCCGTGCACATTCTCTGAGCGACCCACAAGGATTGTAGACTCTCGTCCTGTTCACTTTTTTCTCTCCCTCCTGTTCTTGGCAACTGTCCCTTAAGCCCGTCTGTTCTCTGCCTCTAATATATTATGCTGATATTTTATTACCAAACAATTACATCCACTAATTTGAAAAGGAAACGAGCAGGAAATTGCAATTATAAGAGTAAAGCAATGCTCTTTTATTTCTCCCCTTTATGCATATGAAATATGGTTTGTCATTGCTGCAAAACAGACTTTCCTCTTCTTCCATGGCTCTTCGCTGCCTTGTCTTTAATAATTGAGCAGAAACAAGAGTCGTAATTAGATTCCTGATAACAGAGGAGATATCCATGGGTTTGCGGATGTGGACGCTCAGCTTGGAGCCACAGGGCCGCCACCATGTCTCTGTGGGAGAAAGCATACTTCATGCAGTTTCACTTGCATACCTTGCATTCTTTACATCCATGATCTTCTATGTAGATTAGTTATTTGTTCACAGTTATTGTTTCCTCTTTGCCCTTGCTATGTTTTCCCACCCCATTGACTTTGGGCTTGGTTGGAACTTGCTTTGGTTAATGGAATATAGATAGTTGTGATGTTCACCTCATTTAATTGAGCAGAAACTTTCAATGTGCTTGCATGATTTGGCCCTGCTTCCCTTGAGCGATAGTCAGGATGGCGGCTGCTCCATCTAGGTCCCTGAGTGATTACGGTGCACAGAAATGCCCTGCTGACTCCTGATGGATGTATGGTGAGAGCAAGAAATAAACGCTTTCTGTTTTAAGCCACTGAGATTGGAGCTGTTTTTTAATCACAGCGTAGCCCAGCCCACCCTACCGATATATCTGTGATCTCATTTGGTTCTCATTATATCCATGGGATAGAGAAAAGGTTGATCCCACTGGGTGGTGTCGGGGAAAGAGCGTGTGCTGTAGAATCAAAGGCATCTGGCTAAGAATGCTTTCTCCATCACTGCTGGCTGGGCAGGCTTAGCCGGGCAACCCAGTGTCTCTGAAATCCTGTTTCTTTATCGGTAACAAAGGAGCAATTATTCTTACCTTGAAGGTTCCTGAGAATCAAAGTCAGTATATGCCAGAGGCCCTAGCGTAGTGTCCATCACAGAATAAACAGCTAATAAAAGATAGCTGTTTTCAAAAATATTTAAAAATCCCCTTTTGACATTATCTCCATTGAGTAGATTAGAATGCCGAGGCTGAATCTACTGCAGGGAGCCTCCCACGTGCACTTCCGGACAGCTGGAGTGTGAGCTTCAGCTTCCAGACTCTCGGTTCCGAGCTCTCTCCCTGGACCAAAATGCGTTCACTGAGTCCGGCCCCTGGAGCGGCGCAAAGGCTCAGGGGTGAGTAGGGCAGGTGTCAAGAAGTGGAAACTCTGCTCCTTCGGGGAATAGCCGTCTACACAGTGAGATAAGCTAGATACAGGGCCACTAGTTTCTCTGGAGCACACAGTATGCTAAAGTTCTAACTTTGCGTGTGTAACAATCACCTGAGGAACTTCTTTTTTTTTTTTTTTAAAGATTTTATTTATTTATTTGACAGAGATAGAGACAGCCAGCGAGAGAGGGAACACAAGCAGGGGGAGTGGGAGAGGAAGAAACAGGCTCATAGCGGAGGAGCCTGATGTGGGGCTCGATCCCGTAGCGCCAGGATCATGCCCTGAGCAGAAGGCAGACGCTTAACCGCTGTGCCACCCAGGCGCCCCTACCTGAGGAACTTCTTAAAGTGCAGATTCCCTGGTCCTATCCCTAGACTTCCTACTTGAATACTATCCTACGAGGTTCAAGGAGGGAGAGATAGTGGGCTCTCGCATCAGGTTCCCGCCTCTGGCACCTACAAATTAATTACAAGATCCTGAGCAAGGTATCCAACCTTTCCGTGCCTCAGTTTCTTCATCTGCAAGATGGGGCTAATATTAATAGTTATCTTAGATATTTCCTTGAGGATTAAGTTAGGTAATAGATGCTAAGCTCATGGCACTTAGCAAGCACTCAGTTAGGGCTACCCATCAGGATTCTGATGCAGGGGTTATGAGAACCACTGAGCCAGAAGCTTCTTTAAGGAATGGCTCAGGGCAGCCCCTTTCTCTGGTGTCCTAGCTGGGAACCCTCTCGTGGGGATTCCTGAGACAGTGGCCTCCACCCTTATGGAGTCTTATCATGTGGATTTCCAATTATGGAAGCTTCAAGCATGGGGGCATATTTGGGTCAAGCCGTGCTGCTTGTGGGTCTAAAATTGCGTGTGTTCTGCCTTCTTCTGTTCAATCCTGCAGAGGTTTGCTTCTGGGGAAAGACCCTCATTAGCAATCTTTGCTTGGGAACCATATCTCTGGCTGGGGTGGGGGGAGGGGGGCAGTGATGGGAGAAGTTCCTGCCCTTGGTGGCCTGAGGCTGGAGTCAGGGCTGGATCTGTCCCAGTCAAGCGGTTTCACTTACTGCTCTAGCACTGTGCCAAATGCCTCATTTTGCCTCTTGCTCATCATCAGATATTCGAAGATATAAGAGTCACATTTACTACAGGAAAGGTTTTCTTCTTCTTCTTCTTCTTTAGTTTCTTTGAATAATTCATGTTCAACTTAGAAGGATTAAATATGGTATGAACTCCCACTCCAGCAAGAGCCACAGGTGAAAATCTGGTTTGTCGAGGAGGCAGAGGCCAGGCTGTGGGGAGCCCTCCCAGCCTCCTGCCTTTCTGTGCTGCCATGAACAGTCTGATGCAGATCCTGTGGGCTGTCCCTCCCTTTTGTCCCATTTGCCTATCCTGGCTTTCCAGTTTTACTTACTCTTCAAGGTCTGCCATTCAGCGTGCTATCCTCAGCCATGGATTCCCCAGGCTGTGAGAAGGCAGAGGGTGTCTTTTAGAGAAAGTAGGGTCCTGAGCTGGGAAGGGCTGCCCATTCCTTGGGCTCAGGAGGCTGTTGCTGTAGATGTTCTGGCATGAGGCAAGAAGAAGCTATAGGGCACATAGAGGAGGGCTCCCCTAACTAGACTGATGGCCAGCCTTCAAATTCCAGCTGTATGACTGACTGCTTGGGATGGTGACCACAGGCAGTTCTTAATCTCCCTATTGCCTTAGCGTGCTTACCGCAGGAAAGATGAGAACAGTGTTGTCCTGAGGATAAAAGTGAACACTGAAAATATAGAAACATACGAGCCTAGGAAACATACATGGAAACCACTCAGAACAGGGTCTGGTGTTTGAGAATCTCTCAATTAACATTAGATGTTAAAATTATGTGTCCCTTAGATTCGAATTGAAGGTTATGATAATGTATAGGTTTTATTGTATTTTATTTGTTCACTTAAAAATTAATTTTAATTACATAAGGAATTTGTGAATACATTTTCCTTGTAAAAAACTAAAACATTACACTGAAAACTATAATTCTTCTTGACTGCCCCCATTCCTGGTTCCTCCCCAGCATTTATTGGGTTTCAGTTTGGTCTGGACCTCTAGGATTTTTTTTTTTTTTTCAGAATTTATTTATTTATTTGAGAGAGAGAGTGCAAGTGAGGGAGTGAGTGGGGGAAGGAGCAGAGGGGGATGGGAGGGAGAGAGAATCTCGAGCAGATTCTGCACCGAGCACATACTCAGCACTGAGCCTGGAGCCCCATGAGGGGCTCTACTAGGGGCTCCACTAGGGGCTGGATCTCATGACCCTGAGTTCATGACCTGAGCTGAAACTAAGAGTAGGAGGCTTAACTGATTGAGCCAGTCCGGCTCCCCAAACTTCTAGGATTTTTAAAAAGGCATTGTGTACATGTGTGTACTTGTAGAAAATAATATAGCATATATAAGTATCTGTCTATCTAATCTAGTCTAAATGGTATCAGACCTACATGTGTTTTTCATTCAATACTGTGTCTTACAGATTATTTTATTTCAGAACATAGAGGTTCTATCTAAAGCAGAAGACTGTTCCTTATTATGGGGATATCACATTTAATTCAGTCATTGTTTAAAATTTCCCCTTACCATAGACAGTACTAGAATAACGTCCTTGTAGATGTCTCCAGGTACGTATATATCCTCAGACTTTCTCAGAGGTTATCATTCTGTTCTCCAAAGTGGTTGTGCAAACTTATCCTTGCATCAGTTGTGTACAAATTACATGCTTTCGTGCCACCTCATCATCCTTTTATATTACCTAGCTACGATTTCGCCAGTCGAGGCAGTATAAAAGGGTACAGGATTGTATTGATGTTTTAATGAGAACTTTCCTTATTCCTAATGAGGTTGAGCCACTTTTTATATTTATGGGCTGATGGTGTTTTCTCCTTTGTGGATTACCTGTTGTGCTCACTGCCTCCTGTCTTACTGAGTTACTTTTCTTTTTCTTAATTATTTTTTGCAGATCTTTCTAAAAACGTCTTTTGGATAGTCATCCTTTCTGTGTTACATTTGGTGACAGTATTTTCTCCCATCTACTGTTTGCTTTTTGTCCTATACATGTGCTTAATTTTGACTCAATCTATTTATATCTCCCTGTTCTTTAATGGCTTGCCATTGTATCCTATTTATAAGTAGACTTTCCTCATCCTCAGCATCATAAACACATTTTCCAATACTGGCTTTCTATTTTTCAAAAGTATCAAGTCTTTTATCCATCTGTTTGTAAATGATGTGAAGTAAGATCTAATTATATGCAGTAGACACTGAGCTAAGAGCTTTATAGGCATGATCCCAGTCATTCAAACTACCTGGAAAGTTAGGCATTCTGACACCCATCTTGCAGAAGAGGGGAAGAAAAAAAAAAAAAAAACTGAAGAGATACAGTGATTTGCCCAAGGTCCCAAAGGCCAATGCAGAGCAGCCATCTGAAATGACATCTATCTGTGGGATTATACAGATCTTTGCACGTCCAAATGCCTCTCCAGAGCTCCCTGCAGGCTGAGCACTGGCTGATCACACTAACAGAAGGAATTTGGGCCAGGTAAGGGAAGAGCCTCTCTTGTGTCCAGACCTGAAATTACTGAGCATCCCTAAAGGCCAGGAAGACAGGCACTAAAGGGGCAGCAGACTTCTGAAAAGGAGAAAGAATCCCACAGACTCAGCAACGTTGTTTACCTGAACCAGCTTTGGGCAGCCCTGCTCCTTAGGGTGGGGTGGGCATCCAACCCAGACAGGTCCTGCTCCTCACTGGTAGGACACAGGTCCAGGCTTTGTTCCTCTCTCTTTACAGCAGGAGGGGTCCAGGAAGCTGGGAGAGCAACCTTTCCTTCATTACCCATTTCTATTGTACCCCTGACCTGAGAAGCTCAGAATGGAGTGGGGGTTGTAAGAGGGGCAATATAGGGAGGAGGGGAAAAGCTTTTTCTGGCATTACCCTGCAGATCTCACAGCACCACCCCCACCCACTCACCTGTATGGGCTGGAAGCCTGGCTCAACTGTTCCGTCTCTCCCCAAAGAGCTGTGAACCACACACTTAGCAATGCAGAGAGATGGCTCCAGGCACCCTCGGCATTTATTATAAATCACTGACACAGGAAAGATATGAGTCCCCACCTGCAGAATCATTGAAGCAGCAACTGCGGGCATATCTTACCTGAAAACGATTTCTCTGCTTCTGCCACAGCACATGGGGCTTTGGGGGCCAAACCCAGAGGAGTTATTCCCTGGGGCAGCATTCTCCAATCTAGGGAATGTTTCCTTGATCTGATTCTTCCATCAAGACTCTCTTGAATGCTGGCATTTTCTGACTTCCCTTGACAGTATCCTCTTCATGTCCCTCCTCATGAACTACGGCATTCTCACGCTCAGGCCTGCATTATGAGACAATTTTATTACCTTCTACCTACTCTGATAAACTTCAATCTCTTCACCAATTTCGGTGTTTCCCCCCACTGCCACACAACTCTGTTCTGACACTGTCCACCTGGGGACAGCGGCATATCCACAGGCTAAGGCTCAGTCTCACAAGGCTGCTCTCCCGCCTTCAGACCCCACTCGCAAGTCCAGGCTGTCACCTGTGCCTCTGACCTGGCGTCTGTCAGTCAGAAGCTCCCAGGACTCTCTCCTTGAGTTCAATTGATTTGCTAGAGTGGCTCACAGGACCCAGAAAACCAGTTTACTCACTGGATTAGTGCTTCATTATGAAAGGATGTAATTTAGGAACAGCCAGATGGAAGAGATGCATCGGGCAAAGTTTGGGGAAAGGGCTAGAGCTCCCATGCCCTCTCTGAAAGGGCCGCTTTCCCCAAACGTCCATGTGTTCACCAGCTTGGAAGCTCTACAGACCTTGTCGTTTTGGGTATTTATGGAGGCTTCGTTACATAGGCATGACTGAGTAAATCATTGATCCTTAGTGATGGATTTAACTTTCAGCCCCTCTCCCCTTACCAGAAATCAGGGGGTGGGCCTGGAAGTTCCAACCCTCTATTCCTTGTTGGTTCCCCTGGCAACCAGCCCCCACCTTTCAGGCTTTTTCAAAAGTCACCTCATTTGTGTTTGAAAGGGGCTGGTTATGATTAACAAAACACCCATTTCACCTTGATGGCTCTGGAACTATTTCAGGAACTGAGGACAAGAGACCAAATATTATGATGAAAGATGCTCCCATTGCTCTTATGCTCAGGAAATTCCAAGGCTTTTGGGAGTTGTGAGCCAGGAACTGTGAACTAGGACTGAATATATATGAGAAATATATTTTGGTCATCTGATAACCAAATACATATTTCTTTTAAGTCACAATATCGCAGGTTCCTTAAGGGAAGGAATGGCCTTCTTTGTGGGAGATCAATAAAGAGTATTTATTTTTAAAAAGATACAGGAAAAACAATTCAATCTTTTCTTTCCTAATGAAAAACAAAGCCTATCTCCATATCAGGTGATTTCTTCTCTTCCAAAACACAATGCAGTCATTCCCCCACTCTAAACCTTTGTTCCTTCAGTTCTCACATCTGCAGTGCCTTCTCTTCTGTGTCTGAGTGGATATTTAGACTCTTCAGTTGTGTTGATCGAGCTGTCCTCAATATGTGCATTTTAATCATGTAGCACATACTGTAAAATGAAAGCAGAGGGGAGAAGTGGCCCTTCCTGTGTGGTTTGCCCCTGGCCTCCCCATTGGCCCTGGAGCTGACCCTGCCTGTCCCGCTGTGGGGGAGGCTGTGCAGAGCCATTCACAGGCAGTCCGGGCCTATGCTCTGCCCTTTGCTTTTCAGATCAAATTCCATCATCATCAGGCAGGGACGCCCTCCAGATGGCCCCACACATGCACAGATGCTGCTGGGAAGGGGCGGGGGAGGCTCGTGGGCCTGGCCCATTGCATATCATCCTGAATCACTTTACCAGACTAATGAGTGCGTCCGAGCCGCTCTGTCACTTCTTGGTGGGCATTTTCCTACTCAGATCCCTCCACTTTTTTTCCCCAAAGCCAGACTTCTAAAGTGGAGCTCATTCCCAGATAATTTGGACTTAACAGCCATTTCTCTTGGTGGAATAGTGGGAGCAAGAGCAATATCCCCTTTACTGAAAATTATTGAATTTAGAAAAGATTCTAATATGACACCCTCACCTGCCTCAATGAAGTTGTCTTTCTCTTAGATAAATGTTGGCCTTGTTGATTATTGTACAGACCTTCCTCAACTTACGATGGGGTTATGTCCTAATACACCCATCATAAATTGAAAATATCATAAGTCAAAAATGCATTTAATACAGCTAACCTACTGAACATCATAGCTGAACCTAGCCTACCTCAACGTGCCCAGAACACTTACATTAGTCTACAGCTGGGCAAAATCATCTAACACAAAGCCTATTTTATAATAAAGCATTGAATATTTCATGCAATTTATTGAATACTGTAACAACGGAATGGCTGTCTCGATACACAATAATTCTAAGTGTATCTGTTGTTTACCCTCTTGATTGCATTAGCTGACTGGGAGCCATGGCTTGCTGCCCTCTGCCCAGCACTACAACAGAGAATCTTACCACATATCGCTAGCTCAGGAAAAGATCCAAAATCAAAATTCGAGTACAGTTTCTACTGACTGCATATCACATTTGCACCACTGTAAAGTCAAAAAATACAGGAACCCTTTGTATTGTAAATGGTGGTTCCTTGAGGTCATATGGCAAGGGACACCTTTGCAGGGTATGGTCATTTCCAGAGTTAACTGGGGAAAACTGACTCCTCTGCAGGAAACCAGAACTTCGTTGGGAGTCCAGTGGGCTGGGCCTCTCCAGCCTCACTCACTTGACCGTGGTGTGTGTGAGGGTCTCCGTGCACTTGAATTTGTCCCAGTGTGGAGGGAGTTAGAGGCGGCCGCCTGATGCGGGGCTCTGTTGCTTCTCACTGTCACCATCCTGGTTTGCCAGACTATCCAGGCACGGGACCTCTCAGCTTACTTCCCTTATATAACCTGAGTCTTGCTCTCCCAGGTAGGCAGAGTGGAGCAGGACGTGTGCGCCTGGCCAGGCAGTGGGTGGAGGTGCTGATTATGGCGAGGCTCTCGAGGACCAGCTGATTCAGTAGTGGCTGCTGGTGTACAAGAGCCAGCTTCTCCCTGTGCCCTGTGGGAGAGTCTCTAACTTTGTCAACCCTGGGGAGTGGAGTTTGGGGCAGAAGAAGAAGGTGGCTTTCTTATCAGTTCCCTATAGAACTGCTTTAGGCAGGGTCTCGCTTGCTACGATGAGATTCCATTTATTCCTGTATGAATGATCCTATGGGAAAATGTGGCATAGAATGAAGTTTTGGGCAGGGAGAGATGAACTCTCCTGGACAGATCAAGGGAAACTTCAGTTGTTTAGGAGGTTTGGTAAGTCAGAATTTGCTAAGGAGAGAACAGGACAAGCACTTGCCCTTTGGGGACAGGGAGTTGGAGATCCTACATGCTGTCCCCAGAAGAGAGCTTAGCTGAACCAAGAGGGGGGCAGGTTGGGAAGGGCTGCGCTGTCTGGGGGGCAGATGGGAATTGAGGGAAATGAGGGACCATCAGGCTCCAATGGCGCAAAGCCTTGAGTGTGACCCGGAATTTGAATCTCTGTCTGTCTGTAGAAGGGAGAACACTTCTGGAATGCTATAGGTTGGTTTGATTTAAAAAGCCACATTGAGGATGGCCTTTGGGCATCTGAATTATGGCATAAAGAGAAGTCCAGCTGCAAAGTGATGACTTCTGCATTTGTCTTTGATTCAGACTGAATCCCTTGCTGAGGGAGGGTCTCTGGTGGTCAAGGGTCAAGGGCCACCATCCTCAGATTTCATAAGTGGCCCCAGTGAAGGGGCCTCTGGGACGTGAATTACAGATCTGATTCAAGTTAGGCCAGGAAGAACTTTCAGAGCTCATCATGGGTCCAGCACACCTTCTTTCCTAGGTGTCAGAGGAGGCAGTAGAGACTGTGTGTCCACCCTGGGAACCCATCCTCTGTGCAGGGGAAACAGCTCCAAGTACCCGACACTATAATAATCGGGGTGTCGGGGTGTGTGACTTCTCAGACTCACAGGCAGTGCTGTGGGAGGGCAAAAAAATGGAGGAGAAAGGTGGTCTGGCCTCTGGGTGGGGGGAATGGACTAGGACAGGGATGAGTAAGATTTGGAGAGGCAGAGGGGACAACATTCAGTTATCCCTCTAAAGAAAACCATCCAAATTGCTTTTGCAATTGCAATCAGCCAACAAGTGAGCATCTTCATGTGCAGAACCATGTAAAGAGTGCTGGAGGCAGGTCAAGATCAAAGTGAGATAAATGGAGCCCTCACTCTCTCGATATCCACCTGCCACAGAAGGCACGTTCATCCATTCACTCATTTATTCATCCCACAAATACGGAGCTCCTAGTATGTGCCAGCTCTGTGCTGGAGCTGGGGATAGGAGCCTAATGGGGAAGGAGAGGCAGTAAGCTAACTCATGAAAGGGCTAAACCATTTAAATCATGCCCACAAGGTTCTAGAGGGCTGGAGTGATGAGACCGGGTTGTATTTGGCCAGAAAGAAGACCTCCTTGAGAAGAAGAGAGCCTGAAGGAAACAAGCAGTTGTCATTTATTGAGCGTCTATCCCTGCCAGCCTGTGTGTGTGGCTTGTAGGGTTGAGGCAGCCTGTAGGGGGAGCTAGTAAGTAAGCAGGTACTGGTAATGCACCTACTGAGGGTGCCTGTCAAGTATGACAGTGCCCCCAAAAAAGGACGAGGGAGGGGAGGGGTGGGAGAGAGCACAAGGAAAGAAGGATCTAGGAGGCCGTCAGGAGGAGTCAGTCGTGTGTGTGTGTGTGTGTGTGTGTGTGTGTGTGACCTGGAATGGATCTTGTGCTTCTGTCGGTCTCAGTGATACTGATCCTGATGCCGTAAAAACCTGAAGATCACAGAAAGAGGGAGGAAGAGCTTCAGCTCTCATCCCTGTGAGTTACTGTGTGTCTCAGAAAAGGCACTTGGGAAGTGAGAAAATGGCTTGCTGATGCTGATGCTGCATAAACAGGCTTCCCAGGGACACACGTGTTTTATAGAGATGTTAACAGATGAAGAGGGACGAGCTGAAGCTCTGAAGTCTCCAGGCCTCTACTGCCTCCTGAAAACCCATCCTGTGGGAGACCCTGGCAGGGATCCCACCTGATCCCTGAAGACAGAGGGGCAGGTTGGAGGAGGGGAGGGGTGCTTTCTGAGGCCTGGAAAACCAGCTTCATGAGGGACACCCAATATCTCAGGCTCTGATTTTCCACGCAGTTTACATAGCCTGCTCACGGGGCTATCTTATATACCTTTAGAGTTCACAGTCACCTGGTGGCAAGGCTCCCCATCACTGTGTGGCGGTTTGAACGTCTGCCCGAGGTACTTCTCTCACTCAGCCTAAACATTATATCATTTGATTAAACATCACCATCTTGGGATCCTCTTCGAGTCTAATTTACCCATTTGTTTTTTCTGGAAGGCTCCTGGAGCTCCCCACACCCTGCCTAAGGGCTCCTAGGTTGCTTTATGAGGAATGCGAGCACACTGGCCTGTGAGCACTTTGAAGGCTGGCAGGGACCCCCGGAAATCCTCAGTTCGTGGTGGCTGAAGGACCCCCATCTTCACAGCATGACTAAGTTCATCACAACACTTTTTTTTTTTTTTTTTAAGATTTTATTATGTGACAGAGAGACAGCCAGTGAGAGAGGGAATACAAGCAGGGGGAGTGGGAGAGGAAGAAGCAGCCTCCCAGCGGAGGAGCCTGATGTGGGGCTTGATCCCAGAACTCCGGGATCATGACCTGAGCTGAAGGCAGACGCTTAACAACTGTGCTACCCAGGCGCCCCAATCATAACACTTTTTATTCCCTGATAGGAAAGAAAAAAATAATCATGGATATCTGTGAACATGGTGGGTTCTTGAGGACTGGGGTGAGGGGGACAGTGATTGTCTTAGATCTATTATAACACAATACCACAGGCTGGGTGGCTTATAACAATAGCTATTTATTGCTCATAGTTCTGGAGGCTGGAAAGTCCAAGATCAAGGCACCATCAGTGTCTGGTGAGGACCCACTTCCTGGTTCACAGATGGCTGTCTTTTGCCTGTAACTTCACGTGGTGGACAAGACTAGGAGACTCTCTGGGTCTCTTTTATAAGGGCACTAATCCCATTCATGAGGGTTCCACTCTCATGACCTGATCACCTTCCAAAGGCCCCCCTCCAGATACCATCACATTGAGGATTAGGTTACAATATGAACTTTGGGGGAACACATTCTGTCCATAGTAGTGATGGAATGAATCAGAGAAGAGGCAGGTATCACCAATTTCACTAGTTTTCCAGTCTCATCACATGAGACTGTTTCCCAGTATACCATTAGCACCATTAGCACAATCTCTCATTGGCAGCAAAGGCTTTAGATCTAAGAACTTGAGCACTGCCAAAGGATTCTTCTCTGGGGTCCCTTCCCAGTAGACCCATTTGCCCCACAACCCAGAGAAAGTCAGTCTTCAAATGGGATGTTGGATAGGTGACTCAATTCTCCCTGTCTCAGTCGACCCAGAGAACCCAGCCTTGAAAACTGTGGACATCTGACTGAGACAGCAGGGAGTGGACACAGGTCCTCTCAACCCTGACCCCCAAACCAGCATTCCTTGATAGGGGAAACTCTGTGCCCCTGGAATAGTATATCTTCCAGGATAACTAAAACTTTATGCCCCTGGGAGCATATCTTGCAGGAATGAAGAGGCAGAATGCTTACTGAAAAGAGGGACTCAACTATGAAGATTGTCCAATACCAGACCAAACCAGTCTGTGCCAAGATGGACCCCACTTCCCCCCTCATTATAATAAAAAGCAGGGCATTATAATAAAAAGCAGTGCACCTGGGTGGCTCAGTCCATTAAGCATCTGACTTCGGCTCAGGTCATGATCAGGTCATGATCTCAGGGTCCTGGGATTGAGCCCCATGTCCGGCTCCCTGCTCAGCAGGGAGCCTGCTTCTCCCTCTCCCTCTGTGTTCTTTCTCACTCTCTCTCTCTCAAGTAAATAAATATTTCAAAAAAATACTAAAAATCATGCCCACGGGTGGAGATTTAGCATGTTAATTAGACATGTGATGCATGAAGAAGCATGACCTTTAAGTGTGCGGGTGCTAATAAATCCCCGCCTCTACCTGCTTAGATGCCCCCTTTTCCCAACTAAGCCTTTTAAAGCTCTCCCTGACCTCTCCTCAGGGAGTCAGCCTGCGGATTCTTTCCTTTCTGCTATCTCCCGTGTAGTGGAGCATAAGCCCCAATAAAGCCTTGCCTGAAACTCCCATTTGGCCTCTTGTCAATTTCTATTTCTTGGAAAGCCCAAGGGCCTGGTTCGGTATCATTAACTTTGGGGAGAATCTAAATGTATGCAGTATAGCAGCATTGTCCACAATAGCTAAATCGTGGAAGGAGCCGAGATGCCCTTCAACAGATGAATGGATTAAGAAGATGTGGTCCATCTATACAATGGAATATTACTCAGCTATCAGAAAGAACGAGTTCTCAACATTTGCTGCAACATGGACGGCAATGGAGGAGATAATGCTAAGTGAAATAAGTCAAGCAGAGAAAGACAATTATCATATGATTTCTCCCATCTATGGAACATAAGAACTAGGAAGATCGGTAGGAGAAGAAAGGGATAAAGAAAGGGGGGGTAATCAGAAGGGGGAATGAAACATGAGAGACTATGGACTATGAGAAACAAACTGAGGGCCTCAGAGGGGAGGGGGGTGGGGGATTGGGATAGACCGGTGATGGGTAGTAAGGAGGGCACGTATTGCATGCTGCACTGGGTGTTACACGCAAATAATGAAGCATCGAACTTTACATCAGAATCCGGGGATGTACTGTATGGTGACTAACACAATATAATAAAAAATCATTTAAAAAAAAATAAACGTATGCAGTGGTCCCATTTTCAGGCAGAAGCAAGGATTTTTTTTGCAATAAACTTCCATTGTGATTTTAGAGACATTCTATAAATGTATTGGACTCCAAGCTCCTTGAGAAGAAAAGAAAATACAGGTTTTTCATTGTATATTCCCAAATCCAGTATAGTTCTTGGCACATAGTAAGTGTTCAGTAAATGATTTTTGAATGAGATGTTTCATATCCAGTGCTGTTTAATCTGTAGTATCTTAGAGGAGGCTGTGGCTAGGCCTTGGAAGGGAATAGTCTCTGGAATTAGATTGGCCCAATTGCATGGGGCAGATACTGCGGGGAGTCAGTCCAGTAGACAGAAGACTCAGTACTGGATGGGCATGGCTGGTCAGCATGGGAGTGTTCCCATGGGCAAGCAGCCTGAGATGGGGAAGGCTACAGTCCAAGAGTGCTTCTGTGTGTCGGGCACTCTGTGTATGTTAACTGCTTCCCTTCTCACAGTCAACCTGCTCTTCCTTTTACAGATGAGGAAGTTGAGTCAGAGTGACGCAATGACATTCTCAGGTGACCTAGCTGGTAAATGGTACCAGGACACCATCTTAGGTTTTCTCTCTGGAGGCTTCACTTTTCTCACAACTGCCCTCTACTGCTTCTCTGCAGAGCAGGGCGCCAAGGGTGGACAGTGCAGAGCTGAGGAGCCCAGCATCAGCTGATTGAGATAGACTCAGCAAACTAGCATGGGCTTTTTAGTAGCAGGGCTGTCATCACAGCAGGGAGAAGGGGGCAGCTGGGGTCTGGAGCAGCATGAACCACATCCTATAGAGACCGAATGTTGGGTTAATGGAGGCAGGAATGCACACACAGGAGCAAGGCAAGAGGCAGTGACCAGAATTAGGTAAGAAAGTTCTCTGGCTCAAGGGCTGGTTCACACTAACTAAAGCTAACAGTGCTGGGTCCCAGGGTATTGTGAAGGACCTCTGAAATATTCCCTCTCCGGGCTTGGTGTTGGCCAAATACAGGGCAAGGCCAAAAGTCAGTCTTAAGATGTTTTTTCAAAGCAGGAACTACCTGAATAAGGGAATGGAAGAAAGCAGAAACCATCCAGCCTTAGCTAATGCACGACTCGCTCGATTTCTTTATGGTGAATACGTTTCCTTTAGGCCCATCCTATTTTTTCAGGCCATACAATTGGAGCTGATGTTTATTTCCAAGGTTGTGTTATATGATGGGGAAAAGTTCTCTGGAGAAAAATTCTGGGGCTCATTAAACAGTGGGTAGAAGAAGAGGAGAGAATGAGGGAGGGAAGTAAAGAGAAAATAATAGCAAGATGAGGTTTTCTTTTCCTGTAGGAAAGGACCTATAAAATAATTGCATCTCCTGTTTGGAACATTTTTTGTTTTTCACACTTCATTCCTGTTTATGCAAAGCAATGGGCTAGGGGAGTACATTCTTAGGGGAAATTCTCCCCAGGAAATATACTGCTGTGCACACAGGACTTACCAAGTCATTGAGGGAATTGGTTAGAAACCAGAATTTACTTACAGTGGAAGATTGACCAGAAGTCTCTTCTCTCTCCTTTTGCTTTTGAAACACTTTGTACTTATGATTTTTATTTGTAGAAATCAATCGGCCTCCCTTCGAGTGTACTTGGAGAGACCTAGTTCCTGTCCAAGGTTGTTTAGTACAAGGCCAGGCTCACAACTCCCCCTGTTTATTTGTTGGATGGCTTTTTGTGGAATGAAAAAGACAGTTGTGACCACTACTTCTGAGCAGTCAGCCTTTGTAGGCAGCAGGCCCTCTACAAGTCTGTTTTTTTCTCTAGGTGGTCAGTGCCTTAACTCGCTCCCAACAACCATTAATCAACCTAGCTCACAGGACTCAACTTCATACAAATTGATCTTAAAAGTATAAACAGCATATAACGGCTCTGTTTTCCTATCTCTTCGGCATTGACATTATAACAGAGGCCTTAACTAATACAACAAGAAATTCCTAGATGATTGCATTTCAGGCACTGGCCAGAGGCTAGTAGGGCAGATGGTTTTGGGCAGGTTGCCTTTCTGCAAGCTCTTTGAACAGCACCACCAGTCCATATAAAAAATATCTTCCCTTATAAATGTCCCATCTCCCTCCATGATTTTACTAAGAATGAGCCCAAGGGGATGTGTGTTTTGGAAGAACTTTGATCAACTCTGTTTTCATTGGTGGACTGAAGAGAAAAGGTAGGAGCATGATGGGGAACGGATCTGCAGAGTAGATTTTAATAATTTTTCACAGAGATGAAAGTTTCCTAAGTTCTGTCCTGTGACATCAGTATTTAAGCCTGGAGGGAGAGGGAGCTTTTGAGAGTGTTTATGAACTGGTCTCTGGAGGAAATGGGGAAACGAATTGGAAAGAGAAATTGAGAGAAGACAGAGGGGTTTAGGGTTGAGAGGGGACTTAAACAACAGAAATTTATTTCCTCACCATCCTGGTGGCTAGAAGTCCAAGATCCAGGTGTCTGCAGGGCTGGTTTCTCCTGAGGTCTCTCTCCTTGCCTTGCAAATGGCTGTCTTCTCCCTGTGCCCTCATGTGGTCTTTCTTCTGTCTATGACCTAATCTTTTCTTCTTATAAGGATACCAGCATATTGGATTAAAATCCACCTTAACGACCTCATTTTAACTTAATTACCTCTTTAAAGGCCTTATCTCCATAGTCACATTCTAAGGTACTGGAGGTTAGGCTTCAAGATATGAATTTTGGAGGGAACACAATTTAGCCCAGAAGAAGGGGTGAATTTGGAGGGGCTTCTGCAACTACAAGGCACTTTGGTCCTTCTTCACACAGGGGTTCCGTTCTTAGCTACAGAGCATAGATACCAGAAATGTAGCATATAGACATAAGTAATCAATCTAGAAGGGACCCTAAGGACTATGTATTGTCTATTGGTTCTCCAACCCAGCTGTCCTTTAAAATCACCAGAAAGTTTTAAAAAAACACTGATGCCTGGCTGCCACCTTTCAAGATCCTGATTTAGTTGGTATGAGGTGGGGACCAGAGTTGGGTAATTTTTAAGACCTTACCAGGAGATTTTAGTGTGTAGCTAGTTGTCATAACCACTGACGTAACTCACATCTTGATGTTACAGATAAAAAAAAGTAATAGCTGAAAAGCTATTTTAATGACTTGTCTAAGATCAGAAAACACATGTGAAGTAGCACACAGGGCTTCTGGTTTGGGTTCCAAGACTCCTCTATGCATACATGTCTTTCCATTCCCTAAACACCAATACTCCACGAGGGGTTCCATGGTAGATATTGTAGTTCCTTTGTTGGGTGCTGACATACTGCTTCCTCCAGCTGCTAGGAGTGTTGATGCCTTGGGCCATCCCTCATGCAGAGACTGGTGGAGGATAGTGTATAAAGATGGGGCGACTTTGAAGGACCCTGTCAGCTCCATAACTCCCCACAGTGGGGAGTACAGTACAGTGACTGTACTGCAGCTTAACTCCTTTCTCTGCCGCATCCTTCTTTGCCCCTAGCTCGGAGGTGTGGGTCCCAAGGACATCCCTATAAATCTCCCACCTGCCAGTCTTCATCTCGAGTTTGCTTTCTGGGGAAGCCAACCTATGATGAGTCCTTCTTGTGTTCATAGCTCTTTCATAGTGCTAACTGAGTGCTCACCATGTTGGTCTCCATGCTAAGTACCTGGAATATAAGGAGGGATAAGACCCACTTCCTACTCAAGCTGCTTGCCATCTACCAGAGGTGCTGGTGGTCAACGGCTGAAGACCTGTCTGAGCTACTATAACAGTGGTATGAAAAAGTGGGGTTAGAGCACCCCAGCAGGGGATGCTGATGCTCTGACCAGAGGAGTCAGCCCTTCACTTCCCGGGTCTGCACTTCCTAACCCTTCTGAGCAGTCTGTCTAGGAGACAGAGCACCTTCTTGAAGCAGTGGGTGCTCTTGCTTGCCTCCACAATCCTGCCCCTACAAGAGACTCTATTATACAGCGGATAGGTAGTGGGGGGGGGGTTGTGAGTAGAGAAAAGATGACAAGGAGGAAAGTGCCAGAACCAGGGCAGGTAGAACACAGCATGAAGATTCAGTTTGAGTCTCCCGTCCATTACCCAATATTCCTTCTCTGGAGGTCATTTCCCCTGTACCCTCAAAACATTGGCCCCCCACAGTTCTCAGCCCCTCCATGAAAGAGGCACCAGAGTCAGGCACTGACCGATCAGAGGGAATAATGTCAGTGTCCGTGTGTCAGACTTGCCCTCTATGTTTTATACCCAATGATGGAAAAGAAAATGGGCATCGCCCAGCAGGTGGGCAAGGTTTTAGGGGCATCCAAGTATTCTTCCTGGTGTTTCTGAAACTGGACCCATGCAGAGAGATGGTTATGTAGGCCTGTGTTGCCAGACCTGTTTGGCACAACCAGGACTGGCTCCTTGTGATAACTGTCTCTCTGTGTGCACTGGCTGGCAAGAGGACTGGTTAGCATACCAGTACTTAGGAAGGGGGGGTGTCCTCAGACACTCCCACGCCTCCTACAGAGCGTCTGCTGTGTGCCCAGCCCTGAACTGGGCTGGACAGAGCACTCTGGTGAAAGAGAAGGGAAGGCCCCAGCCTCTGAGCGGCTTCCAACTTAAGTGGGTTGACAGGCACACCATCACCAGGTGTTTCAAGTCTGGTGGAAGACAAACAGTCTGTACCCTTGGGGAGCCCCAGGTCTCCTGGCCTAATCTGAGAGATGTGGTTTCTGCCATAGGCCAGTATTTAGGACACACATGCATATTTAAAAGGCCCAAGAACGGACACCAATAAGACATTAACATGTGCAAATGGTTACAGCTGACTAGCTAGAGCCAGGGGACAGGGTAGGGAGGCAGGCCTGGGAACAGAACACGTGGGGTCAGCCCATCAGCCCCAGTCAAATCAGGTGGCAACAGAGACAGGGGGAGCCCTAGGCAGCACCAGGTACCTTGTAGATAGCGGTTGGCAGGAAACACAGTGTCCTCCCTTATTGAAGGAGGGACAGGCTGGGGGTGAATACTGCACAGTTGTGTGTATATGTATGTGAGAGCATGAACATTTTAAAGGGGACATATCCGAGAGGCCTCCAGTAGCACGACTTGGGTAGTTTGTAATCACAGGTTCATGATTTGTGAGTGTGTGTAATGTGTGCACATTTGCATGTGTGTGTGTGTGTATACTTGTGGGGGCTTCCTTTATATTGGGGTGTGGTTGAAGATGCCATTACACAAATCATCCAACCCATTCTTTCTCTTCTTCCAGGAAGCTTTCTCTCTTAACCAAGTGGCCACCTTCCTGACTGTCCCACAAACTTTCCCTTTGGGAATGGGTCCTTCTTCTGAGGAGCCAGATCTCAAGCCCAGCTCTAGATGCTTTCTTGGATTTAGGCCTGAAGATGAGAAGCATTTCACCAGTTGATGGGGTGTGATTTGTCTAGGTTGGAACCCAGATTATTTGGGTAGAATGAATACTTCCTGCAAAATAAGCAGAATCTGGAGAAACTGGGTTTATTGGGCAAACTTCTGGAAGCGGGTAAGGAGCAAAGTTGTAAAGGCAAGGAACTTTCACTTACTGAGGGACTGGGAGATGACCTTAATTAAGAAGGCACCCTAATTCGGGGCATAGAGATGTCTATAGAAAGTAATCCTCTTCAGTTGGCTGAAGAGAATAGCACTAAAAGTGGAGCTAATTTCCTGAGTTCTTGGGTTAAAGCTGCCCTGCGGCCTCCCTCCATAAAGTGGACAGCAGTTAAAAGAGGAGTTTAATGCAGGGCAGCTGGTTGTCTGGCTGCACAGAGGGCAGAGGGCCCTGGGTCCTGGGCTGTCCCTCTCAGTGGCCCTTTGCTGATGGGATTATGGAGGGAGGGAGCAGTAGCCCTGGATGGTCAGGCCTGACTCCCAGGGCATGGAAGGTATCCGCCATCCAGGTGAGAGACAGTGAGCTGCGGAGACACCTTCAAACCTTGACTGGTGGCCCCAGCACATGGGGAGTGATCCTAGTCATGTACCACTCACCTCTCCCTCTTCCCGCCACCACTGTCACCACTGATCCTCAATGCCCCAGTACCACTCCAGGTCCTTACTCACACTTTTACATCCACAGGAATGCCCTTAACTGCTTTACACTGATCTAAGTTCCACCCAGTCTCCAACGTTTGGCTTGATACCACCTACTCCAGGAAGCCTTTCAGGACTATTTTAGCCCACAGTGCTCTGTGCTCTTCTAGGCTTCCACTCACTTCAGTGCCTACATCTCACTCATCTTTGCTGGCTCTTTGGACCCACCCTAATGCAGGAATGTATAGGGTAGCATCGTTGGTCCTCTTTTCTTCTTTAATTACACTTTCCATTTTCAGGGAAATTTCTTCACCTTCATTACCGTATGTTGATGATTCCAAAATTCAAATGTGTATGGCCTTTTCTGTGACCTTGAGACTCACATATCCAATGGTCTTCTCTTCATCTCCACCTGGATATCTCATAGGAATCTCAGACCTCAGCCACCCAAGAAGGAAGCTCTTGGTTTCTTCCTTTCACTTCTCCTTCCCCAGGCTGGGTACGTGGCACCACCGTGCATCTAGTTGCTTAAGTCAAGCTGAAGCCCAGTCATCAGCTCCTCTCTTCCCTGGCTGGCTTTCATTGGCAAATGCTACTGACTTTGTTTACGATCGTATTCTCAATCCTTCTGAACTTCTCTCTCTGTCTGGGACAGGTCACGATCTTCGCGACGGGGGTAGAGCAACAGCTTACTTCTAGCTCGTGTCCTTGCTTCTGCCTCTTATGCAAACCAGTCTTCACAAAGCCAAATGGCAGTTCCAGAACACAGATCAAATCACTCACCCCTCTGTGCAATCCCTCCCATGTCTTTCCTTCACACGGAGACAAAGATCCAAACTCCTTTCCCTCACCCAGCTCTCCAATGTCCTTACTTTGTTCTCCTTTTTGTACATCCCACTCTCCCTTCACTGGCCTTTCTGTTTCTCAAAAGCCAAAAGGTTGTGCCTATCTCTGGTCCTTGCCACTGTCCATTGCCTCTGCCTGAATGCTCTTCCTTGCATCTTCGCAAGGTGGCGGTGGCCTCCTTTCTGTTGGGCAGGTCTTGGGTTAAATGTCACCTCCTCCAAGAGGGCTTCCTTGACACCCTCTTTAAAGCAGCTCCTCAGTTACCTTCTCTCATACTATCCTGTTTAATATTCTTCAAAGCAGTCATCATAATCAGACGCCGTGCTGCTTTCTAATTCGGTTTATTTCATATTGTCTAGATCCCTCCACTAGAACATAGGCTCTACGAGAGCAGAAAGCTTTCTGGCTCCCTCCTCCACTATTACCCAGCTCCCAAAGCCATGCCTGGCACAGAGTAGGCACTTGGTAAGCCTATAGTTAATGAGTCAATAAATGAATGTGCCCCAAATAGACACTTTGATTTGGAATGCTTGGATTTCCTTGAGAAAGCATTCTAGCTTTGAGAATGAATTTTAGCTGACAATATTTTTTATTTGAAAGGATTCAGTCTGTGTCTTTTACCCAAATAGCACACACTAAGTTCCTATCCTTTCCCTAATATTTTGATATGGCTATTACTACCAGGCATTTATTTACTATTGAAGAAATGGACCACATGTGGCCTCCCTGTTTGTGGTGAAAGTTCTCCAGTGTTTGAAGACTTGGTCCCACAAGCCTGTCAAGCCGCAGTAAACTGGTGAAGAGGCAGTGCTGTGCGGGGAAGGAACCCTGAGGCAGGTAGGACCCTGAGGTGGGGGGCATCGAGCCGGCCTTGCCACAAAGTTTTAGCCCATTGGGGAAAGTCACAGATCCAAATCTTGTTTTCTAGCTTATAAAACGAGCTTAATCACTGAAGCCCTTCTGGCCTCATGAACCTATTGAAAGATGAAGGAGATAGTAAACATGTATATTTAAAGGGGAAGTAGCTGTCACTCCTCATTTAGTTTCTTGCTCATTCATCCATCAGATATTTCAGAGCAAAGCACTAGACTAGCAACTGCGTGGAGAAAAGGATGTGGGATGTGCCCTGTCCACCCCCTCCCGCATCTGGTAGGGTTGATGTATACCGATGGTGATGGCTGGAAGGGACCAGGTTATGTCAGAGAGGTGTGGCAGCATGCTGTGGGGATTCAGAGAAAGCTTTGGAGACTGGGAAGACAGCATTTTGCAGATACCAGATCCTGCAGAAACCAATCCCTCAGGGATCTGCCAGAGTGCCTGCCTTGGGTCCCCACTGCTCCAGCAGGTGACAGCTCCTGGCTAAGGCCATCCTTCATGGCCCTTTTAGACTCTCTTTGGTGGTGAAGCATGAATCAGACTGACCAGCAGGTCCTGAGGCTCTGGAGCAAAGAGTCTTCTTCTTACAAAGACTGAAATTCACAGAGAGACAGGGGAAAGATACAAACATTGCCTTTAGTTGATTCATTGTTATTTTCAAAGCATTTTCTGCCTTGCCTCAGTGGGGGTTCAGCCTTGTCTTCCCTGGGGGAGCCAGGCTAGAATCAGGCTTGTTCTTTCACAGGGTTCCTTGGGTCTGAGCTTGCCTAGAGCTACTATTTCCGGTTGGCAAAATCTTTTGCTCCAGTTAGCACCATCTCTGCTGCAGCCCCATTCCCTCTGCCCTTGTTTCTCTGAGTAAAGCTTCCGAGGCTTAGGGCTGGCAAGAGCCCTGAGCCGGGGACCCTTCTGGCGTTTGCTGGGGGACGACCAGTAGGCTGGTGGTGGCGGAGGGTGTTTCTGTGAGTGACTCAGTTCTCTTTTCCTGCAATGCCCACGGAAAGGGAGGGCATCTCTGCATACTCTCCATTACAGGTTGGAAGTGCCTGTGACAAGGAGGAAAAGGGCCCACAGGGTGTGAGCGACCAGTCTCTGGAAGAAAAAGAAAGATATGTGGATAAGCTTGATTTTGATTTTGATTTTTTTTTTTTTTAAGAAATCTGCAAGTTCTGTTTTTTTGATAAATGGAATGGATGTCATCTGAAAAAACATACTGCATTTTCTTCTTTTTCACATAAACAAATTCTCCTGACACAAGTAAGGGGCAGTCAGGAATACCTCCCCCCTCGCTCCAGTTAGGGGCAAGTATTAAATATAGGAAATAAAAATATAGGATGTCCAGTTAAATTTGGATTTCAGGTATGTAATAACTTTTGGTATAATATTTGGGACATACTTACACTACAAAATTATTCACTATTTAACTGCAATTGAAGTTTATTGGGCACCCTGTATCTTATCTGGTGACCTATCCTTCTGTAGACCTCAAGTTGACTGAGAACTCACCCAGAACTCTGGTTCCAGGATCCTCCATGGCTCAGTCCTCTAAGGAACCTGGTGCTACTTGCCCTCCAGATTCCTATGCCAGGGCAACCTGCCATGATCATGTCTGGGAGAAGATTCTTCTTAGTACTTAGGCCAAAGTCCCTGGCAATTCAGGTCACCTAGGGAAAGGTTATTGGTGGGACTTAGTAACCATGCAGGTATGGTCTTCCTTCCAGACACCTGGAAAACAGTGGTTCTCTGCGTTGGTTACATTTTGGAAATATCTGGGGAGCTTAAAAAAATATGAATGCCTGGGTCTCATCTCCAGAGATTCTGAATTAATTGGTCTGGGGTGTGGGCTACCTACTGGAATTAAAAAAATCTCCTTGGTGATTCTAATGAGCTTTCAAGGTTGAGGACCAAGGCCTTAGAGCCACCACCAGTGCAGAAAAGTGCAGGTCTGGCCTGGGGTCTCAGGTGACAGGGACTTAAAGAGAGCCATCCATTTATTGACCGTGTCATAGTTTCAAGAGGGAAGAAAATCCAAGTATTCGTCAGTTGCACTGGGTATCTGCTGGTCATTTTTAATGGTCCTGG
Source organism: Ursus arctos (assembly GCF_023065955.2). NCBI lineage: Eukaryota > Metazoa > Chordata > Mammalia > Carnivora > Ursidae > Ursus > Ursus arctos. The sequence continues at coordinate 33,801,345 of NW_026622841.1, read as the reverse complement.
TCCTCAGATAGGTGTGGGGATTCAAGGAAGTGAGATCCAAGATCTCTGCTGTCCAGGCGTAGTGCCTTTGGGGAGAGATGTTTCCTCGTACGTCTGCATCAGCTCTGTAACATTACCTTATAGGGAACCCAGGAATGAAGCCATCAGCATCCTGGTGTGTGTGTGTGTGTGTGTGTGTGTGTGTGCGCGCGCACGCGCAAAAGAGTGGTGGGCATGTGTTACCATAGCCAAGAAGACTTTGTACAGGAACAAAAGGGGGGTGGCTCTAATGATCCAGGCACTCATTAGGTTGGCGGTTAGGAGAAGCTTCAGTCCCTCCTGACATGGGGAGAGCACAAGGAGAAAGTCGATCTCTGAGTGGGAAAGAAAGAAGAGCAGCGTGGGAACCCACCACCATGGCTCACACATAGGCAAATGCACTAATGAGGCAGGGCAGGTGGATATAATGGTAATAATAAGAGCTGTTATTTCACTATAATCTAATCATATTTAAATAATTATTACCCATATGTTCTTATTTTTATTATAGAAACTGCAGATATTAATAGTTATACTGGTCTACAATTCCTTGTCCAAATCCTTGGGACCATTTGTTTAAAAACTCAAGGTTTTTTTTTTCCAGATTTCGGAAAAATAAAGTGATAAATATTATTTGTAAGTGAAACTTCAGTAGCAACTGAGGTAGTATTCTAGCCAAACACACTAGAGTTCTGCAGAAAACATATGAATATTGGCACTAAGTGAGGTTAAGCATCATAAAAACCTCATGTCAGTCAGGTCAGGTTGTGAAAAATCTTTTGGTTTCCAAATCTTTTTTTGAATCGTGTGAATAGGAGATCGTGGGCCTGAAACCTACCTACCTCACTTATGGAACATGAAGTATTAGAAGTGTGCCAAGGATTTTATATTACCCCATTGGAACCTCTTGGCAGCCCTATGAGGTGGAAACCATTATTGCCACCATTTTGCAGATGAGTAAACGGAGGCTTTGCAGGTTGGATGACCTGAGTGGAGGCAATTAAAACAGGAATTCAAGTTCCATTCTGTTTGACTCATGGCCTAAATGGCACTGCCACAGGGGATGCAGGTGGAGAAGCAGGGGAGGGGGTGTGCAGAGTACCTGGGCAGACGCGGGCATACAAGGCATGTCACATAGCAGGCTTTCTGCAAAAGCAGAGTGTGATGTTCTGTGTGTGAGTGGTAATTTGCGTGCTTGTGTGTTTTTCTGTTGCAAGTAGGGTGAGGGTGGGAAGTCTCTGGGCATGTGGCTATGTGTCTCTGGGCGTGTCTGTCTCCTCTAGTCTCTGTATCAGCCGTTCTGGAATAGGGAGAGTCACCATTGTCATATCTCTGATTTCATACAGTCTGTACTCAAGAGGAGGGAGCCTTCCAAGTGGGAGCTGGTGGTGAAGACTGTCTGCGTGTAGACCCCAACTGGATGAGTTAGTCAAGGTCAGCATACAATCGTCCAGGGGTCCAGAGAGCCCCTGAGGGCACCTTGGCAAGGTCAGTGAACTTCATCTTGGTTCATTTATTTTTGAGGGGACAGTTTACTGAATAAATGAAAGAAATGGAGATTTTCTCGAAGTGCCTAAGAGAAGTTACCTATTTCTTAGAAGAAGAGGTAGAGATGGAAACCTCTTTGAGGCCTTGGTTTTATATGGTTGGTCTGTGTATTGGCAGCCCGTGGCACTGCATTCAGTAAGTGGGAAGGCTGGTTTTCTATTCTCCCGGGCTGCACATTACAGAATGAGCCTTGGGGGTGACTGAGACACCCCACACCTGGGCAAGCAGGTTCAAGCAAGTGATGATCTTGAGGGCTGGGATTCACAGCTTGAGTCTCAAGGCAGCCAAGTACGAGGGACGGCACTCTCCACACGCCAACTCAGGGAAGAAAAGAGAACATCCAAATTGCTTGGGGTTCCTCTCCAATCTGTATCCTCTATGAACTCCTGATTGGCTGCTACAGGAAGGAGAGACAAAAGGGAGAGAACCAGCATATATAGACTGTCTAATGAGGCTGGTGCTTATTAGTTACTGTTTTATTCCCAAAGGCTATGTCTAAGGAGGGTATTTTCTCCCTCTCTCTTTTTTAAAGTGTGGAGCCCAACACAGGCTTGAACTCATGACCCTGAGATCAAGACCTGAGCTGAGATCAAGAGTGAAATGCTTACCCGACTGAGCCACCCAGGCGCCTTTTCTTTTTTTTTGCCTCCTTTTTAAGGAAGCTCGTGGAGGTTAGGCAACTTATTTCAGGTCATCCTGCTAGAAGATGGCAGAGCTGGGACTATTCTGTTACTCTTAGACTACCATACCTTTCCATTAGCGCACACTGCCTCTGGGATTCCTCCCCTCTGTGAACACCCTCTCCAGTACAGCATGAACCACAAACCATTAGCACTATGGCTTTCACTGCTTTAAATATTTCTTGTGTTTCTTCTGTTGCAATTATGCAAATTCCTCATACAGAAGGGATCAGATGCTATCATTTAAAGTTCACTAAGCTGGGGGTGGGGGTGCCTGGGTGGCTCAGTCGTTAAGCGTCTGCCTGTGGCTCAGGGCCTGATCCCAGGGTCCTGGGATCGAGCCCCACATCAGGCTCCCTGCTCCGCTGGGAGCCTGCTTCTTCCTCTCCCACTCCCCCTGCTTATGTTCCCTCTCTCTTTGGCTGTCTCTCTCTCTGTCAAATAAGTAAAAGCTTTAAAAAAAAAAAAAAGTTCACTAAGCTGGGATTCAGGAAAATTGAGTTCTAGACTTAGTTCTTTATCTCTTGGGGACTCAATTTCTTCATCTGGAAGACAAAGCGGTTGGCAAAGATGTGGCCTAAACCTTGCTTCATTAGGTTAGGCTCAGACTCTGAGAGGGAATTTGACTTATTTGTGAATTTTCTTAGGGTCTGAGGCATGGAGCTGGACACAGGTGAACATCTATAGACAAACTAAATCCTTAATCTTGTTCATGTTGTTGGGGTGCCTGGGTGGCTCAGTCGGTTGAACATCTGACTCTTGATTTCGGCTCAGGTCACAATCTCAGGGTTGTGAGATCGAGCCCCGCATTGGGCTCTATGCTTAGCGGGGAGTCTGCTTGAGATTCTCTCTCTCCTTCTCCACCCCCTGACCCCCAACAAAATAATATTGTTAGTGTTTTAATTCGTAGCAATTTCTTCCCCATAAATGAGAAAACGCTAGTACACTAAGTGCAAATTTACAAATAGTTGTTAATATTCCCTGAGCTCTTATTAGGTTCAGGCTCTCTTTTGTAAGAATGGCTCAGACAATGGGATAACTGATGTGCACAGTGGCTTACTAATTTAACGTCTGTGATAAAAAGGGAGCCAATGGACCCTGCAACCCTGCTGAAAGTTGCCACAAACACATTGTAGTCAATATCAATTTTCCAGTATGTTATTGATTCCAAGAAGCATTAATTTCAAAACAAACAATGCTTTTCTTTGGTAATTTCCATGTTGTGGATACAACTGTCATTTTTGCTGATCTGCCTATTGTCTATAGAATGAACGAGAATTATTTTATGGGTGTCTTTATTGAACTGAACTGACAGAAGGGGGGACAGGGAATTATAAATGAGAGAATTGTTAATGACGGTCCCCATTTCACGTCCCTGTCGCTGTACCCAAACTCAATATAAAACTCACGTACCTGTGGTCCCTATTCTCCTCCAGTTATTAAAATGCTTTAAATTTCTCCCCTCATTTTGCCAATACACACACACACACACACACACACACACACACACGTCAATTGCTTTCAACTGTGGTTTCTATTTCATTTTTGTTTGACATTGCAAATGCCTATCAATGCTGTTATGACTTAGGATTTGTATGTGAGGCATTTATTCATTTATCAGATATGTGCAAGGAACTTGGGTGAATGTGAAAACTTGAGGTCAAGATCAAGGTGGTAAATTGGGGAAGGGCCTGGCCCTGGGATAAGCCCCACCTCTCTGGGTAAGATGGGCCCCAGGGGCAGGTCTGGCTGAAGATTCAGGGCCCAGGAAGTCCATCCTGGCGGGCCCATGGAATGGAAATTTGTAGCCCACCACACAGGTTCCTCCTGTTCCTTCCTCAGCCCTCTTCTTTTGATTTTGCCTTTTTTTCCTGGCAATCCCATCTCCTCAGTGCTTCCAGTTACCATCACTGTACTGACAATTCCTGAGTATATGCTCCATCTTGGTTGTCCTTCTGAGTTTCGATTGGGCGTCCTGACTTCCAGGCACCTCAAACTCAACTTCTTCAAACCAACCCCTTCAATCCCCATCCTCCTGTCCCCACAAAAATCCTCTACTATGTTCTCCGTGTCCTTGTGCACACCCACCCACTAATGCCTGAAAGAAACTTGGAGGTCACTCTGCAGTTTCATTTTCTCTCACCACACCTAACCAGTGAAGGGCTAAAAAAGAAAAAAAAATTTGTAGTAATTAAATAATATTCTAAATTGGTAATTTTTTATTAAAATATACATGCAAAAGACTTTCATAAGTGTGTAGCATGATGGTATTTTTATTTTTTTATTTTTTATTTTTTTTTAAGTCATCTCTATGACTGACCAACATGGGGCCTGAACTTACAACCCCGAGATCAAGAGTCACATGCTTTACTGACAGCCAGCCAGGCGCCCTGTGATGGGTTTTTTTTTAGAAAAGTGACTATATCTCTGTAACTACCAGCCAGATCAAAAACCAGAACTTTACCAGCAGAAGTACCCTACCTGCCACCTGCTAGTACTGCCCCCCAAGGGTAACCATTCCCCTGGTTTTTAACATCAGTGACTAGTCTTATCTGATTTTGAACTTGATACAAATGGACTCACACAGTATTTTTGTGTCTGGCTTCTTTCACTCAACATTATGCTTGTGGGATGTAGGTAGACTATTAAGTGTTCTTAGGTCTTTATTTCTCAGTGCCATGTAGTATTCGTAGCAAGGGAATTTTACTATAAAATTCATATCTTCCTGAGGCCATGTGAAGATACCCGGAAGAGTCAAGTCATAGAAAGTTTCCTCTCACAGCATATGTCTTTAAAAGCAGGACATACCTGGTGGTGATATTTCAAGCACACCAATAAGGTAGGTGAGTTTCACCGAAGAGGCCCAGACAGTCAAGGACCTAGGAAAAGTAAAAGTGAAACTTCTTCCATTTTCCAGAGTTTGTTCTCTCTGTTGTAGTTTTGAAAGAAAAGTCATGCTTCAATTAATAACAGACAACGAAGTCAATATGATGGGAGCCAAGACAATGATGTGATCAAATGCCAAGAAATGACTGACGGCTGAAAAAATATCATGTGAGCCAAAGCAATTTCTCTTGACTTCTAACTTTATTCATCCAACAAATAACATTTCATCACAGTTTTATCAATGGAATGCAATTCCACCCAGATCATTCTGTCAACGACAAGAAACAGCATCAAATCATTTTGTCCACACAAATAAATCAATCGTTGATTATTATTTTCTCGAATTTGGGACCCAAGTGGGAGGACCAGATATCTTGAGTAAAACAAAGGGGAAGAAGGAAAAAGATGGTTTCTATCTTGACAAATCCAGTTGGGTAAATGCAGCTTATGCCTTTTTTTTTTTTTTTTGACACATTCTGATGTGAGGAGGGATAAACAGTTTTTAAATTTAGAGCAGAGACAAATTGTAACAATAAACACATGGAAAGAGAACGCTGCCACTTACTGCTCCTTACAGGTACAATAGCATTTCCAGTCCTTCACTTTTGCTCATGCAGTTCTCCTTACTGGGATTTCTCCCCTGTCTTTAAATGTATAATCAAGTTTTGAGAAAAATTAAATTGCAAGGGCTTATAAATCCAAACGGGGGAGGCATTATCTTTAAATGACAAACTCGAGTAGGGTGTGCCCTGGATTGGGCTGCTCTTCCTGCTCCTGCTGTTTCTTCTTGCTGCCTCATCTCAATGCTGCTGAAAGCCCTTTCTCCAGAGTCCTTACTTGGTGGTCCACTACTGGGTGGGAGGAAATTTGTTTCATTTTACAAGTTTAAGTTCATTTTCATTCTATACATGATGCAGTTATGTACCAGGATTTTTCACTTAATATACTGCAATGGACCGAATGTTTGTGTCCTCCCAAATTCATATGTTGAAATCCTAACCACCTAACCACCAGTGTGACAGTATTAGGAGGTGATGGCCATTGGGGAGCGATTTCGTCATGGGGGTAAAACCTTCATGAATAGGATTCATGCCCTTATAAAAGAGACTCCAGAGAGCTCTTCCGCGCTATTTCTGCCACGTGAGGATACAGTGAGGATACAGAGAGGAGCCGGTTGTCAGCCCCTGTACAGAAGGCTCTCTCCAGAGCACCACCATGCTGGCACGCTGATGTCAAACTCCCAGACTCCAGTCCTGTGAGCAATAGAGTCTGTTGTTTATAAGCTGCCCAGTCTACAGTATTTTGTGATAGCAGTCTAAGCTGACCAAGACATAGATTATATTATGAGCATCTTTTTCAAATTTGCCTGAGAGAGAGGAAGACCCTCACCAGGATCTTGTGTGGGGAACGCTCCCTGAGGCCGATCAGGTCAAGCTTGCTCCTCTCTGTCATTGTTCCCTGGGCCATAGTTCTTGTACTTCCCTGGCTCGTCCCATTCATGACCGTCCCCCAAAGCCCCAGCTGTATTTTCAGAAGGGGCTTCAAGGTCCAAAATACGGGTCTTTTTTCCTCCCCGGGGACCACCACGGCGGGCAGGGAGGCACTTTCTTCTTGTCAGAAGCACAGAAGCAAATGGCCTATTTAGCAACCTGTCCCCGATGATGTGCCCCTTCTGTCTGCTGCAAGGGAAAGGAGTCATTTTTGTACCTCAATTGTGATGTCTCCTTGTAAGGAAGACTGAGGTATTTCGAGCCCAGAGAAAGAAAAATAAATTAAATAAATACAAGTTAAATCTTCAGTGGTGCGTCAAGTCCCATGTATGAGGCCAAACCGGACTTCTAATTTTTTGAAGTTGGTGAATTTATTATGTATCTGTGTCTCTTGCACATACCACCTGCCTTCAGTGAAGAGGGGCTTAACACAGGTTTCTATGAAGATAAAGACCGTGATGATTATTTGTGGGTCCAACATTTAAAGCATAAGTTCAGGAAGATTTGACTCTAATCCAAATACTTCCACCTGAATAAGGATTTTGATCCAAACAATGACTATTTTTAAAATGACATCTTTTTTATGGTATTAAAAGTGATGCTTATTCATTAAATTAAAAAACAAACAGCCAGGAAGATATAAGAAGAAAACAGAACCCATCTATATTCCCACCTCTTGGCTAACATTTGGAGTGTTTATTCTCTTTCCCCCACCCCTTTCTCATCTATCATCTACCTCTCATCTACACATTTATGTTCATATTGATGCTATATGTGATACAGCTAATCATCAGACTTTTCCCTTAAAACAGGATAGCATGAAAACCTTTGTCAAATTTTTGGAAACATATTTTACCAAAGCCCTACTTGAAGACATGAGGGTTGCTCTTTTTTAATTTTTAAAATTAAAAAGTATAGCATTTATGGGCATACTTATACACATATCTTGGGGCAAACCTCAACTTAGTTCCCTAGGAAATATTGCTAAAAGTAGATTTTTAACTAATGAAAATGTCTTGATACTCATTGCTATATTACCCTCTAGAAAATCTGAACCAATTTAGACTCTCATTAACAATATTTGGATGTACGTATTTCCACTGCAACCTTGTCAGCATTGAAAAGTGTGATTTAGAAAAAAGGCAAAGGATTATTTTGATAAACAGGTAAAAAACAAATCATATTGTTGTTTTAATTTGCATGAAATACTAAATTCTTCTTATTGCTTATTTTTGTTTCCCTCTTGTGAATTGCCTGCTCAAATTCTCTGCTGATTTTCCATTGATCTTATTTCTTTGCAGAGATAAGGTAAAAATATTTCCCCCAGATACTTGCTTTCGTTTAAAAATTAAATAGTGATTCCCCCACCCCAAACATAAGTTTCTGATACTTAGGTATTAAAATTTAGCTATCTTGTCCTTTAAGGATGTCTTTCTTCGTTTTTACATATAGATCACATTTTAAAATAGCATACATTTTCTTCTGTTTTATTCTCCATCTCTCCCTCTCTCCCTCCCTTCTTCCATTTTATAATTAATGGGTCAGTGCCTTTGGGGTATGGTATAGGGCAGAAATCTAACATTTTCTTTTCAAATATGTAATAAGTTGTCTAAGGGCTATTTATTAAATATTCTTTTCTTTCTCCCTTGATTTAAAATGTGATCCTGGTCAAATGCTAAACTTTAGTTTTTATTAGAGTCTATTTCTGGAACTGCTTCCCTATGCCATTGATTCATCTGAATTTTTGCTCTGGTACCGTGTTGCTTTCATTACTGAGTTTTATACTATAGTAAGTGCTATTATCTGTCAGTGCTGATCTCCTTTCATTACGTTCTTTTTAGGGGGCTTCTTTGTTTGTCTTCTAGAAGGATTTTTATATTACCTTTTCAAACAACTTCAGTATTTGAAACTTATGAATTATTTTGGAGGAAATTATATACTTACAATATTATCTTGAAAATATTTCTTCTTTTTCAGGAATACTATTTGTTTCTTAATTCATTCAAGACATTTTATGCCCCTCAGTAAAGTATAATAGTGTTTTTTATCAAATGCTACCTACTTCCTACCTTGATTGCTAGATATTTCAGGTATTTGCTGATTTTTTTTTCTTTTTTTTATGGAAAGCCACTGTGAGCTCTGTGTGTGTGTGAGTCTGTGTGTGTGTGTGTGTGTGTGTGTGTGTGAGTCTGTGTGTGTGCATGTATGTGTGCATATTTTGTATTTGTTCACAAATATTTTGGTTACTTCTCTTAAGTTTTCCTTTCATATCTCTTATTTAAATATATAAACCTTGTTTATTTTTCTTGTTTTGTTCCATGGGCTACATCTGCCAAAGTCCTATCTAAAAGCAGGGACATCTGGTATCCTTTGTATTGCTGCTCACCCTGATGGGGGCTCCTTTGGTGTTTCATCATTTAACCAATGTCCACTACTATTTTAAGATAGATTTTTTTTTTTAAAGGAAGAAAGCTTTATTCTTAATATCAGAAATATTTTTATTCTTTAAATTGATATGATATTGGTGGATATCTGAAATCATACCAATCTTTAAATTTTAGAAGTCCCGTTTACCTGATCATTTATATTTTTGGTATGCTTATGATTTTAATTTGTGTTACTATTTTATTTGGCATTTTTGCATTTGTATTTTCAGTAAGTAGGATCTGTAGGTGTGTGTGTGTGGTTCTGTGTGTATGTGTGTAGGGCATGTAGGTATATAAATGTGCATTCTCTGTGTCAAGTTTGGGGATCAGGGTTGTAGAGACCAAACTGGAAATGTCATAAAAATAAACGCTGGAATATTTAACAGAGCATGGTAATTGTTCCTTGAGAGTTTTAGAGAACTCGTGTATTTCCTTGTGACATTTAGAAGGTAATAAATATTTACATTGTGATATTTTTTTCATTGTGTTTCATAGTTCAGATATTCTGTCTCTTCATGATTAAGTTTTGATTCACTTATATTTTAATAGAAAATTGCTCCTTTCATCATTGTTGTATCTTTTAAGTGTATGGATATATGTACTTTCTCATTTCTAATTTTTTGCCTTTGTGTCTTCTTTATTTTTACTTGAATATATTGCTCAGTAGTTAGCTATTTGGCTTCTCCTTTCAAAGCTCTATTTCTAGGATTTATTGATTTTATTATTTTTAATTCATAATTTTTATATGAATTTTTAAATTTCTGCTTTCCTTGAGTTTATCTTACTTTTCTTCTGATAACCAAGTTGTATGTGTTATTTGTTTTCACATTTCATTTTTAATTTTGTAAGAATTTAATTTAACTAATTTTGTAGGCCTCATATTTATCACTGAAAAAATTTTGGCTACAACACAAAAGTTTTTATATATAATTTTCTACTTGTTACAATTTTCTAAATAGCTATTTAAGAAATTTAGACTTGGTGTGATTTAGGAATACTCTTTCATTTTCCAAGTGGTTGTGTTATGTTGTTTCTGCTCTTTGAAATGCATTTGCAATGTTTTCTCCTCTTTGCAATTTATTCAGATTTTACAATGGTTAATAGGCATTTTCATAGTGCTTCATGTACATTTGAAAAGATACAGCATTCTCTGTCAGTAGTATATAGAGTTAAATACATGTCTGTATGAGATAACTAAGATGAAATTCAGTCCTAAGAATTTTGAAAATATAATGGGTAGAAGGTAAAATGTTGTCTGATATCACTGATGGGACCAGAGCATACACAGCTTTTGGAGAAGGGCATTATTCCATCCAAATACAACCAACCTTCCCATGGTCAGCCAGTGCCTGCAACAAGAGTCAAACCTGGGGAGGTCAAGCCTAGGGAGGCCGAACTTAGCCTGAAAAGATACATTGGAGCACAGCTGCCCAGGAAGGTGGAATCTCAGGGATAGAGCAAGAGTGGAGCAGGGAAGGAAACTGGGGGGACCCTGGAGACAGACCTGGGACTAGCGCCTCCAGAAGCGGGTGCATCTGTTGGCAAGTACAATTTGTCCTCTCTTTCCCTCTTTATAAACTCTTAGTAAATCCTTGCTAAAGACTGTAGTCTGTTCTCAGCCATAAGACTTAAAAGAGAGGTTTCTTCTAGACTTGTGCAGAGAGGGAAGGAGAAGTGAAGCCTCTTCAAGGTGGGTAGGCAGCTGAACCCAGCTACAGCAAAGATGGCGGCTGGGCAGTTGGAGAAGGCAGGCAGAGCAGAGGAATATAAGGGCTTGGTCTTTGGTATTGATGAGGCAGCTCTGGGAGTGAGGAGCCCTGAGGGGCTATAAGGAACAAGGAAGCACTTCAGGGGTGTTACTGCTTGCCTGGTCAGATGGGTACTTACAAAGAATGCAACTGGAACTGTCAAATGAAGTTTATTTTAGGCCAGACTAGTGCAGTTAGAAGACAATTAAATTAGAAATATTTTAAATAAACATTATTAATTGTACTATTTGGAACTGTCCATTCTTTTCTGACAATACGATCAGCCCAAACCTAGGAGAAATGTGTTCAACTTTTCTGTGATTGCTATATGGCTCTCAGTTTTCTTCTTTGTCAGAGATTCTGCTTTACATTTCATGATGCTATAATATAATGTGAGATGAAGATATGCATTTGTTGTATCCTAATTGTGGATTATACCCATAATCAATTTAAAATGTCCCTTTTGGCCTATTTAATGCTTTGTTTGTAATTTCTATCCCTGTTTCCTTTCTTGTGTACATACATCTTGGCTAAGCATTTAACCTTTATTTCTGACCTTGTTTGAGTTGTATCTTGTGTATTTTGTGTTTTGACCAAACATAAAAAAAGGCCTTTATTTATTAATGAGGGAGTTAATTAGATTGATAGTTATTTTCAGAACTGATACATGTAGTGTACATTGCTGTCCCTGCCTAGAATCTGTTTTCTCCTGCTTTGTCCTACTGGAGTCTACATATTCCTAGGAGATTTTCCTTGAACCTGAATCCACCCCAGTTCTGAGGTGGGCCTGATGGGTCCAAATGTAATCCCACTCTGTGCCAATGACTGGTTCAGCAATGAATAGGCAACTTAATCCTGGCCAAGACATTGAGAAAGCAAATGGGTTTGGAGGCTTTTTTGGATAAATGTCTTTGTTCCTAAGAAAACCATAGGAAAAGGTGGTCTCTCTTCCTCCGCTAGGCCTCATCAGGTCTAGACACTGCACCTGGACCTGCCATAGAGCATAGAGTGCCATCTTGCTGCCTGCCTGAGTCCAAAGTCCTCACAAGGATGGATGGCAGAGCAAAGAGATGGGAAGAACCTGGGTTCTTGAAAATACCCCTGAGCTTCTGAATCAATGGCCCTGTGGCTGTCCTATGTGTTTCATTCCTGCCACATAATATTAGGCAAGGTTTTAATTGTTCTTTGAGCCAATATACATCTGGGCTTCTGATAATTATAGCCAAGAGCACTTAAGTGACACAATGTGTTCATTTTTCATTTTTTTACATTTATTTCATGCTTTTAATTTATTACTTCTCTTTTTTTGATTTTGTGTCATTCATATATAGATTATATTTTATTTACTCTTGTTTTCTCTTGTGAATTAAGTATGAGTCTGGTTTTTAATTCTACTAAAAATTGAGCAGCTTAACATATACTTACCCTATATTTTTAGAAGTATCAAAGTCAATATACTAATGATAAGTGTAATCTTAGTACTGCAGCTTATGTTTATTGAGATGTTAATATATGCCATGTACTATGCTAACTAATGTAGGTATATTTATTCATTATGTCCTCACTGCAGGATACAGAGACCCAGAAAGTTTAAGTAACTTGCCCAAATGAAGCAGAGAAAGTTGATTCCTGCAGATGAGGAAATTAGTGCCATTTTCCTGCATGGCATGCTTTTAGCTTTCCATTCATTTCTGTTTTTTTGTGGTTACTGGAGAATTTCAGAACCAGAATATTAATGATTAATTATTTTTATAGTATGTGTATTTTTGCAATTAAAAATATTTTATTTTGAATGTTGGCGAGGACAATTTGTTCTCAATTCTATATGTAAATGGTTTTGATACTCACCATCACTCCTTTTATTTTATTTTATTTTTTAAAGATTTATTTATTTGAGAGAGAGAGAGAGAGCGCACACACACACACATGCACGCATGCGTACAAATGGGGAGGGGCAGAGGGTAAGAGAGAGAGAGAATCTCAACAGAGTCCATGCCCAGTGTGGAGCCCCACTTGGGACTGATCCCAGGACCCTGTGATCAGGAACTAAGCCTAAATCAAGAGTCAGACCCTTAACCTATTGAGCTACCCAGGTGCCCCCATCATTCCTTTTAATCCCCAATATTTTATTATAAATTATTTAACACAATTTATAATTGGACTAATTAATATGTTTCTGGACAATTTTATTCAGAAGATGTGTTGTTTGCATATAGTTTTTACAGAATTATCACTTGGTTGGTTGTAGAATTTCCCTAGAAATTCTGTGTATTTCTTTTGTATGTTCTCATACTTACTGCTATGTGGAAGTTTGAGCCTGCTCTTCTTTTTTCCCCTTGGAGTCTATCCAGTTCCTTTCTATTCAGATACTGGTAGTGTGTGTGTGTTTACATAATTAATTTTCATTGCACAAGTAATTCCTGAAATATTCTCCTTCCAAATATTAAGAAATTTCATTTTAAAAATGTTCTATTTGACCACCCTTCCCTCAAGTCAGATTTTTACCTGAGGTAACTACCATGAGCATTTTCTGTGAATCCTTCCAGGAAGTTTCTATGAATTTATATACATATATCCATAACTAGAGATAGCACATAGCATTATTCCAGGGAAACGGTACTTTGAGAATGTATGTTGAAGGCATTAGTGAGAGTTTTGTGGTGGGTTGGGGTGGATGTACAGAGCAACCTGGTTACCTAAGGAAGGAGACTCCTCTTTGCAACAGTGGGTGCATAGCCCAGTGTCTGCTGAGGTAGACCTTGGACCTCTGATTCAAAAATTATTCCACAGGAAAAAGCAAGGCCATCTTCTCAGGCCTGTGGGCTTGTTTCCCATATCAGGCTCATCTAACAAGTTAATCTTGTTAGCTCATGTGACAGTGGAGATTCTCCACTACAACTACAACTCATGACAACTTTATTATCACACCCATTTTATGGATGGAGATGCTGGCCAAGGTGTATTTAGCACTGTTAAGTCTTCCCATCTTCTCATGTGATTTCACTAGGATTTGGAAAAAGCAAAGACCTAACTAGCTAGCAAGAGGCCACCCTGGGAAGAATGCTTAGCTAGCAAGAGGCCACCCTGGGAAGAATGTTAAATTGCTTAGAAAGGGCAGGTTGGGGCGCCTGGGTGGCACAGCGGTTAAGCGTCTGCCTTCGGCTCAGGGTGTGATCCCGGCGTTGTGGGATCGAGCCCCACATCAGGCTCCTCTGCTATGAGCCTGCTTCTTCCTCTCCCACTCCGCCTGCTTGTGTTCCCTCTCTCGCTGGCTGTCTCTATCTCTGTCAAATAAATAAATAAAATCTTAAAAAAAAAAAAAAAAAAGAAAGGGCAGGTTGCCTGGAATTCTGGGAGAGAAGAACATCAATTATAAGCCCTTTGCCAGTGCACCTCTAATCTTCTGATTAGAAAAGAGGGAGAGGGGCGCCTGGATGGCGCAGTCCTTAAGCGTCTGCCTTCGGCTCAGGGTGTGATCCCGGTGTTCTGGGATCGAGCCCCACATCAGGCTCCTCCGCTAGGAGCCTGCTTCTTCCTCTCCCACTCCCCCTGCTTGTGTTCCCTCTCTCACTGGCTGTCTCTCTCTGTCAAATAAATAAATAAAATCTTAAAAAAAAAAAAAAAAGGAGGGAGGCTTCTTTTCATGGGAGATCAAGTTGTCCAATGAGGGTAGAGCTCTGAACATTGAACTAAAGAGATCCAGGGAATGAGCTTGGGTTCTCCCTGGCCTGAGCGCTAGAGAAACAATTCCCTGGCTCTTTCCCAACAAGTAAACCTATTGTACCCTGCTCCTTATGGATCCCATAAGATTTGTTTCTCAAGTGAACCAATTTAGTAAAAATATGTTTTCCCATTTTAATCACTCCCATAACTTCCGAAGAGCATATGATGCCCCAGATCACCACACCAGGCTGCTGGCACTCCTGCCGATGGCAAAGGAGGCTCTGTCTGATAAGCCCAAGGAACTTGCTGTGGGTAGACAACCTGGGCCAGGCTTTTAGGAATTTTGAAGATAGAGCAATTTACTACTTTTATATGACTTACATTTTGGTGTCATTCATGTCCATAAAAAAGGAACAGCCAAACAGACTGGTAAATGCTGACTTGTGCATCTGTTGGGTCTGGCAGCTCCTAGCCTCATTTTAGTAGTGAGTGCCTTCTGGAACCACTCAGTCTAGTGGACCTCTCCCCACCCACATCCCTCTCCATCTTGCCATCTGCTTTATTGCCTTATAACTCTTATCATGATCTGAACTTATCTGGTGCAGACACTTCTTGCTCGCCCATCTCCCCTCTGGAATGTATGCTCCATGAAGTAGGGGTCTTGCCTGCCTCATCCACTGCATAGACATAGTTAAGAGAAGTGCTTGCCATAGAGAAGGCATTCAATAAGCAAGCATTTAACTTGTTGAATGAACTCATAGGTTAAAATCCTAATGGTGGAAGTTTGGGCGATGGAGTCCCAAGTAGGGAAAGAAAACATGACGCAAGATGACCCCAACCTACATAAAGGTACTGCTTATGTTAGAAAAGCTTTCAGACTCTGCCTGGTCAAGTCCTGAGGCTCATGGCCAAGGGAGGGTCTTTTCTTTTTTGCTCATAATAGATGATATTTGTATGTTGGAACAATGAGCCAGAAGATAAACATGAATAGAAACAAATTCTGAATTTGGAATCAAATTACAAGTTACACAAATATAAGATAGACATGTTTGCTTGACAATACTTTATGGAAACAAACTGTATTTTGGTGGACTCAGCTTTTGTAAATGAACAGCATGAGTAGCCATTAAAAATTTTACGCAGTTAATGGAATATTGTGTCTATCAATACAAATAGCATCAACATTCATTGTAGCCATCACTTATTTTACTCTAACCATATACCAGGATCTGTGCTCGTGATTTTTTTACATGATTACGACTCATGGCAATCTGGTTATCACACCCATTTTATGGATGGAGAAACTTAGGTCTGAATACTTAACTTAGAGCAGGACACAGTGTTCAGAGGTGGTAGAACCAAGTGTATCTATCGCAGAAGGCTGTTGTTCGGAACCACTGATTGTCTCATTGCTCTACATGTGTTCAAACACATCTGAGGCCTTGGGCTCAGTTCTAGTAGACACACGTTAAGACATAGAACAAATAAGCAGTGGCTTCACAGAGAGGTCACGGGCATGGTAAAGGGTCTGGAAACCACAGCATGTGGGGAACATTCAAAGAGAAGGAGGGTATTGAGTGCAGAGGAGAGATGATGGAATGGGGTCAGGAATGAAAGGGCGTCAAATGTCTTGCTTGGCTCTAAACAGCAGAACTGGATTAGCAGACAGAAGTTATAGTGAAGCAGGTTTCAGCTTGATATGGGAACTAACTTTCTAAAGATTAAAGATGGGGGATGAAGCTTTTGAACCCAACCCCCCTCCATCTTCGTAGCATACAGAGCCATCTGTCAAAGATGTTGGATTTCAGGAAGGAGCCCATTCTATCTCTATGAGTCTGGGATTTTCTAGATAGGTTTAAATTTTATTTAAAAGAAAGGTAAAGATCATTTGAGCTGATTTAAGGTGAATCTTGTCTAGGAGCAGGGGGATTATATTACTCTCTGAGTTCCTGTCAGCCTTTTCAGCATGTAACTCTTCCACTGGGGCCATAACTGGGGCACATTTGCAGTCAGGAAAGGGGAGTTGTGTTTGTTCTGAGGCTAAATCCTCTTTAAAAATTATAATTCTTAGATGGTATTCTTGTATTCAGTTCATTTCAAAGAGTCTTTCGTATGTATTTATTTTCTGTTCAGTCCCAGTTAGATGCTAATTTTTTAACCATGCCCCTCTGCACCCCACCCCTCCTTAATCCCATTCTAGGTCAAGACTGCGGCCTGTCCTGCCTCTTGTGGCCCCTCTAACACCTTCTATCCCTAGATACATTCAGAAATGATGCAGGCAGAAATTACCTGTGTTTATAATTTATGATACCCAAAGAGGAGTGGAGAGAAAAAAGCATGGATCCGGCATGATTACACGGACAAAGGCAGCTCTGGGTGCATTGCCACGAGCCAGGGTGGGTTAAATTTTCTCTAGAGAAAGTGTGCTTGTTTATGGTTTCCCACCAGCCTCTTGGGGCAGAGAGCATCTACAAAGTGCTAGATGAAATGGGTTTGTGTGCGATTTCAAAAGGGTGTTAGAAACTTGAGCGGTCGTAGTGGTAGTAGATTACTGATTACTTGCTTCGTACGGGTACTACCTGAGCCTATGGCATATTTATCTAATTTAATATTCATGATGGCAGTGTAACGATATGCTATTACTATCTGCATGTTACATATGAAGGAACTGAAATTCAGGAAGGTTTACCACTTTGTCAAAATTCACATAGCTGATATATGGTTGCTATAGACTGAAAGTCTGTGTTCTCCCAAAGTTCATATGTTGAAATCTAATTCCCAGTGTGATGGTTTTTGGAGGTGGGGCTTTCGAATGTGATTAGGTTGTGAGCATGGTGCTCTCATCAGTGGGATTGGAGCCCTTTTAAAAGAGATCCCAGAGAGCCCCTTCACCCCTTCACCATGTGGGGACACTGTGAAAAGACGGCCATCTGTGTACCAGGGAACAGACCCTTCCCAGACATCAGATCTGCCAGTGCCTTGATCTTGGACTTCCCAGCCTCCAAAACTGTGAGAAATAAATTTCTGTTGTTTATAAGCCACCCAGTCTGTACTATTTTTGTTACAGCAGCTCAGATTCAGACAATGATAGAGACTTGATTTGACTTCAGAATATATACTCTTAACAAATATATAATACTGTTGCCATTCTAAATAAAGTAATTATATGACTCTCAAAAATAGGAAAGAGCTCATCATAAAACACTATGTCTGTCTCTGTGTGTGTGAGAGGGTGTTGGGGAGGTGTTTATTGTGAATTAACTTTCTAACCCTTAGTAAATTACTAATCTAGAATTTATCTGAGATGGTTAATGTAATTCTGACTTCTCTAAGGTCATTATTAGCATTTTATTATTTGCCTTAAAGTCAATTACAGGTACATATCAGGGAGTAATTACTTGCTGAGTAACCCAGCTATGTTCTCCTCCCCTTCCTTTATTCCTTCCTTTGCTCTTCCTTCTCCCTTCTTCCCTTCCTCTTCTTTCCTTCCTTTTCAATAATTCAGTTATTTCTGAGTATTTGCTTCGTGCCCATCACTGTGCTATACAATGGAGGTACAAAGATTAGTAAGTCTCAGTCTGTATTCTTATAAGGACCTCACAGCCTGGAAGGGGAGTTAAAAATAATTACTATTCAACATGGCAATGGTTAAAAAGGAGCAGATTTTCCAAACTAGTTTTTTAAAGAACAGTCTTTGGCAGAATGTTAAGTAAGGGTATCATGGAAAAGAAGTATTTTAAGTTAAAACAAGTTTAGGAAATGCTGGGTTAAATAAAATTAAGCAAGCTTTATCTTACAGGGAATTTTCAGACCCTTTAAATTGCTTATGCGCTTTGTGAATTACTAAGAAGGGACGAGAACATATTTTGCAAGCCTAGTTAACCTCAGAATGCTTCTTTTTTCATAGTACATATAATAAAGTGGTTATTCACTCTTCTCTCTCTCCCTTGGTCCATCACCCATCCATCTATCCATTCATTCATCCAATCTTCCTTCCATTTATCCAGTATTTCTAAGTATCTACTATGTGCCAGACATTGTGTTGCATTCTGGGAATCCATTAGTAAACAAATCTGTGGAGTTAGTGTTTTAGTTGGGGAGACAAACATCAAACAAATACATATATAAGATTATCAGAGTGTGGTGAGATCCACATAGGAAATAACCAGAGTTTTAAGATGAGAAAAAAAAAAAAAAAACCAACAAAAACCAGTGATCTACATACGTAGGTGGTTGAGAAAGCCCTCTGTGAGCAAAAGACATTTAAAGCATGTACCTGGAGGAAGAGAACGAGCCAGCTTTGCAAAGAGCAAGAGGAAGAACCATCCAGGAAGAAGAAACAGCAAGTGCCAAAACCCTGGAATGCAGAAAGGCTTGGCAAGCTCCAGGAATTGAGCTTCCTCCAGGAGTGCAGGTCTGCTTCAAGGCAGAAGGCTGAACTTGACACATTTTTAAGAATTAGAATCTCATCATCATGATATCACAGAGTTGGAGGAGACCCTGACACCATCTATTCCAAGTTCTTATCCAAGAGGATCCCGTCTTCTAAGATACAGGGCTGCCTGCTCTGCTTGGCTCTGTTTATAGGGTTTTCCCCTTTAGATGCGAGGTAAACTTCAGCCCCAGAATGTAGTTGGGGAAAGCATTGCTTGTGACATTTCTCTCCTTCATATGAAATGAGAACTAGTGAGGATTATGTTTAAGGAGAAAATTTCTTTCAGAGGTGCAAATCCCAATACAAGTGATCATAGTTGGTCACCTTCACTCCAGCCTAAAAATAGGAAACAACAAGACTGAGGGGGGAAATTGACTGAGATCTGAGCTAGACTCAGTGGCCAAGGAGGGGAAGGAGGATAACTCTGATTCGTGCAGCCGGAGTGCCTCACTCCCAAAGCTTTTATCTTTCAATTCTTCCTGCAAGATTAAGCATCCCCAAACACCACTTTTATGGTCTCTGCCCTGGTTCAAGGAGTTACAATGGATCTTCTTTACTGTCAAGTCAAGTAAAAATCTCCCTGCTAGACATTCAGGACTATCCATTATTATCATCGTTTTCTTTTGGCTAACCCTCTGCCTTCTTCTTACCCCCTTTCCCAGAATGCGCATGCACACAGACACAGAGGACAGACAGACACGCACACAGACACACACACTGAATTTGTTTCATTGTGCAATTAGTGCCACAAAGGAATACCAAAATAATTCTGATTTGGGGGTTACACTCCTGGCTTTAATCCTGTCATTTCCTGACTGCTTGACTATGTATCTTGAGAGCTTCCTATCTGTTGAACAGATACTAATAATAACAATGCTTGCTGTGGCACCTGGGTGGCTCAGGTGGTTGAGCATCTGACTCTTGGTTTCAGCTCAGGTCATGATCTCAGAGTCGTGAGATCAAGCCCCATGTTGGGCTCCATGCTCAGTGGGGAGTCTGCTTGAGATTCTCTCCCTCTTCCTCTCCTTCTGCCCCCCCCTCAAATCAATCAATCAATCAATCAATCAATCAATCTTAAAAACATAATGATGCTTGTCAAGTAATAATAATAATACTTGTCCACATAAGGATGTTATTTGAACTCAACTGTCACAGTATCTTCCCTACTATGGAAGCTTCTCTACCTTAGAAACTGAATTCTTCCATCTTGCTTGCTGTCTGCTGGGCCCCCTGCTCTTTGGTTCTCTCATCATCATTTGGACTTTATGATCCTTACTTAGCTATTCACAGTTGGCCTTTGAAACACAGATTCTGGTTCCCATTTGATGCATGTTTTACCATCAGAGGCAACCTGGCTTTCCTTCATTTCCAGTTCTTATTTCCAAGTAACTCAGCCTGGATAAGAGCTTTCAGCTCCTGCTTATTTGAGAGGAAGAGTTGGAAAGTTATTTTCTGAGGTCTAACCTCAGTAAGTTGAGACAATTGAGATCTAGTTCTTTCCTCTTGGCTGGTTTTTGCTCAGTGAAGAACTCCCCTTGGTTTTTTTTCTGGCTGCAGAAAGCACTCTCAGAGTTTTTGTTCTGTCCTTTAGCCTCACAGACTTGTGATTCTCAACAGTCACTGATGCATGCTCTGTTGCTGGCCATGCTTTCTAAACTCTGACTTCCTGTGACCTAAACTAATTCAAATGAAGACAGAAGAGCTTTGTTTCAAACCCAGAATCCAGCGTGTCCTAGTTCTCACCATAGCCATCACCATCCCTAAAGAAATTCTTGCAGATCATCTCTGCATCCTTTCTCCTTTCCACTGTTGGTGGCACAAGTTTGTAGGTGAGTGGGGATAAGGCATGGGCTACTCAGATCCTTTTCCTAGTGTTGCTGGTGGTTGAGGAAGTAGTGGGGGAAAGGTACTTCTTCTATTGCCCAGGCCTTCTCGATGTCCTGGCCAAAGAGATGGCAATGCTTAATAACCTGGTCTAGCAGGGGATGGTCATAACACTATCCTAGGCCCCAGCACGAACATAGGTCAGTGGCACCTGCATAGAATATGTCTGTTTTCTTGCCAGAAGATGGAGAAGAATGGCCCAGAAGAATGCATTCAATCCTGAGACATGCCTGGGGATGGTCTTTTCCATGAACTAATGATTTCAGGCCTCTTGTCCTTGCTGCAAGAAGAGAATTGTTTGGAACTTAGAAAATATGAGTAAAGGATGAAGAAGTGTTTTATGTATCCCTCTAGCAGAATTTCACAAATATCATTGGTCATAATTTTATCATATGATCACCTCAAATAACAAGGAAGGTCAGGAAATGGTCTTGAAAACTGCGTGCATTTCCTCCCCAAATTAAATTGGGATTCCTTTTGTAGGAAGTAAAAGTGATAACATTTGGTAGGCAACTACACTGTCTACCACTGCAACAATACTCTTCAGCCTACCCTACCTCCCAATTCTCTGGGCTCTTCCTCTTGCAACATTTCTTCCCATACTTACCTCTTCTCTGTGCTCTTCAGTGTTACCAGCACCCAGATCAAGACTCTAATGGGAATGCAGGCTACCCCAAAAGAACTGTAAAACACCTGCTGGTGGTCTCGGGTCCCATATAAGGAGCATTCTCACCAGTTCTGGGTACCAGAGACCATCTAATAAGGAAATAATGACAAGCTCTTCTCCTGGACAGATGCTATAAGACCATTTGGAGCCCTTTTAACTGACAGGGGTCAATCCAGTGGTGTTGTGACCCTGCCATCTCTGCATGCCCACCTACATTATCTCCCATGTCTTTCTTGTCCAGCTGATCCTGAGCCCCTGATAGCCTAGGTTACAAGTTTCATATGAACAGGGCTATGACTTAGACACCCTTACAGGTACAAAGAATAGGTGTACATTATGTATTTTATGCATTGTTTAATTGGAATCCAGAGCAGAATGCTGGGTTGCAGAATTTTACTTCTCCAAGGAAGCATTTACTGATTAAGGAAAAGCAAGGAGATGCATTCTCCCTCTCTGCCTTCTTCCATCATTTTTTAAAAAAAGATTTTATTTATTTATTTGACAGAGAGACAGCCAGCGAGAGAGGGAACACAAGCAGGGGGGTGGGAGAGGAAGAAGCAGGCTTTCAACAGAGGAGCCTGATGCGGGGCTCGATCCCAGAATGCCAGGATCACGCCCTGAGCCAAAGGCAGACGCTTAACAACTGAGCCACCCAGGCGCCCCTTCCATCATTTAAGTTTATAATACTCTGGACTTTCTCTCCATTCAACCCCATTGTCTATTATACCTTTTACTGTACAGAGCTATTGGAAAGGTCCTGCTAGGTGGGTTAGCTAAGTGGACTGGCATATGGATCAACTGAGGCCAAGGTCAGGGATACGGTTTACTAATTAACCATTTTATTCATGACCTCTTGAGTGGTCATAGGCTCTAGATCAGTTATTGTTGGGTCTTTTCAGTGGAGAAACCCATTTTTGCTTCAGGTAAAAAGACTCTAACATGTGCCATATAGGTGGGTCAGGAGCATTGTTTTAAATCAAGACATATTCTGTGTATGTGCTTCTTGAGTGGTCTGAATCAAGAACACAGTGCTAATAAAGTAAACTGGCTGCGTCGTTGTGGGGGCCCAAATACCTTTTCTCTATTAGGTAGCTACAGATTGACCCCTTATGCTTGCAACTCCAGTCATAGAACACCTTTTAAATTTAGATACAAATGATCCCTTGATCTGGTTACTCTCTGACACCCTAACCCAGTGATTTTCACCAAAGCCTAGGTCATGGCCTCAGAGTTCTCAGATTGTTGGGCTTAGCTGGGACCTAGGCATTGGCATTTTTATTCTCCCCCCACCCTTTAGGTAACTCTAATATGGAGCCCAGAGTGTGAAATTACCTCCTAACCCTATCAAGAAACTGAAATGTAGACTTCTTTAACCTCTGTCACAAACTAACTCTCCCAAATCAGTCAAACCCTGGCCTCAACTACACACCAGCCTCTAAGTCTTAATCATTGAGCTGATGTCATGCTAGATCCCACATACCATCTATCCCACACCACTGCCACAGAGTCACATCTTCTTCTCTGTGTGGCCATAGATGTGAATTTTAGCTCTGGAATTAGATAATTCCCTAATTGAGGGCATAGGCCATCTTCAACTCCAGAAACAATGACCTTCTTTGGCTACAGACAGTTTCTCCTTAGTCCCACCTGGCACGGACTGTTTCCAAGCCCACACCCAAAGTTACCCTATAATCACGATCATATAGTTGCTCCCTTGTTCTGCCCACTCCTGGACTCTTTTTTTGGTAATAAATTGTTCCATACCTGATAAATTTAAAATTTATAACCCTAGCCACAAATGGAACCCAGGGCTCCACCTTCAGTCCAACCTCAAGCCCTGGCCATAAACTAACAACCCAGCCACAGAAAGACCTCTGCACTTGGCTGACTGCAAATCATAAACATCATCATTTTTTAATGAAAAAATTTGGATATATATAGACATCAAGAAACTAGTAAATCGAACCCTATGTACTTACCTCCCAGCTACCATAATGATTAGTACATGGCCATTCTTGTTTCATTCATATCTTTACCTACACTTATTTCCACCCTCTCCTGGGTTATTCTGAAGGAAATACACATGTTATTATATCCTATTACCTGTATATATTTTGGTTTATATCTATAAAATATAAGGGCTCTTTTGAAAAAGATAACCATGATACAATGATCACACCTAAAACTTAACAAACTTAAAAATTCTTTATGCACAAATATCTAGTAAGTATTCATATTTCTCCATTTCTTTTATATATATGTATATTTCAGTTTGTTTCTTGATACAAATAAGGTCTGCACTTTGTTATTTGTTGATACGTCTCTTCTAGTCAGCAGTTTTCCTTTTTATCACTTTTATTGCATTTTATTTCTGTTGAAGGAACTTCCAAGTAGGAAGCCCTAAATGTGGGAGCATGCTGACCTTTAGTCCCGGCCACTGATGCACCAGCAGAAACTGTCCCACAGAAGGAAGGCTCTGATCAAGAGGGATGCAAGCCAGGGAATGGGTGGGGGCGTGTCCCTCAGTACAATCACTGTGTCAACCAGTAAAGCTTCTGCCCTCCAACCAGTGAGGAAAACGTCACTCTCATATTAGGTGATGGTCATGTCTTATGTTTGTCATGGCCCCTCTCTCTTCTCACTGCTGTCTCCTGACCCGGGGCTGTGGCAGCAAAGATATACATAAACGGCCTGTGCATATATATATTAAAAACCTACAATTACATGCACAGAATGGTCTCACACTGTCCCTGCCCACCCTCGGTCTGGTTATAGCAATAAGAGTCACACAGGGCAGGATTCACAGTCCAGAGCTGTGGTCACCAGCAGGGGCTATTAAGGTGGCCAGTGTCAACGCTTCTGAAAGTGTAGAGAAGGGAAAGGATTTGAATTGAGGAATCAGTGGGAGGAAAGGAGAAGCATCCAGACAGCTTCCTATTGGAGAGGAATGATCCTAATCTGAAACTGGCCAGACTTTGGTCTTGAGGACTTGACCATTTCTTTGAGCAGTGAGTTCACATTTGAGCATTGGGATTTTTGAAGCATTTGGTGTGATTCGGGTTGAGTGAAGTAGCAGAAAACAGCATCTTCAGCAACTCCATATTGCCTTCAGAGGAAGGATGTTCAAGCTTCTTGGCAGACGTTCAAATTGCTGCCTATCACTTCCAGCCTATTTTGACAATGGTAGCTCCCTCTTTTCTCTCACTGGAATCTTCTCCAGTCAGACTGAGCTCCTCGCTGCTTCCCAAACAGGCCATGTGCTTTCCTACTTCCTTGCATCTGTCAAGTTGTTCTCGACTCTTGGAATGCCCTTCCCACAGCCCTCCTGTGCACATGCTGTCCAGAAGTCAGGATGATAATACTCAGGCCAAACAGGAACTCTTAAGAAGCAGCAGAAGATGGAGTCAGCTTGAATACAAAGCAAAAGAAAGACTTGTCAAAATGACCCAGAGATTGGTACTAGAAGGTGCCTGGATGCCTAAACAGCCCGTAGAGGAATGTGAGCCAGGAGAGATGTCACTCCAGCCTGGTCCTCACACTACGGCTCAACTCATCCAAAAGGAAAGCTCGATGGAAACATGTTGAGCAAAATTACACATGCTCATTTCTTAACATAGCTTTCAGATTTAATCGTAGGGAACGTTTGTTTTGGTTTGAATTTCTCTCATTTTTAGATACCACTTTCTTTCCCAAACTAGGTCATTTGAATTATCTGCTGATAGTTCAAATCTGTAGATAATTTGCTTTTACTCACATTCCTAAGAACTAATTACCTGTACATATAAAATGATGAAATCTCATTATATTTTCTTTTAAAACTCTGACATGCATTTAATTACATTAGTCAATTATTACTGTACATGCTGAGGATTTGCTATTGACCAGCTCGTGCTGGAATATTTACTGCACAGATGTGTTACTTTAATTAAACAAATGTGATTACACACATATCAATTTTTATTTGGTTTCAAAGCCCAGAATCTAAAAGTGACGCAGTTGGCAAAGCTGTGCGGTGCGGTGCTGGTTCCCAGAAACGCAGCGAGAGGCTCTTTACTGAGGGAACACAGAGCGCCTGCAACCCTGCGTGGGAAACTTCAACCACAAGTGGGTTTTTGTTGGTGTGTAAGTGCCATTGAGTGAACCCAAGAAGGGAACAAATAAAGCAGCCCCGAATCTTCCTAGAACATCTTCAGCTTTGTTCTCTTATAAATAGAGAGATCAGGGACTGTGCTTCGAGAACCTACAGGAAAACTAACCTAAAAGTCAATCCATCCGAGACTGGGAATTACTTGGGATTGGTGCTTGGTCAGGTAGAAGATCTGGTATTTGTCTTTAAAATCAGGGTGAAGTAGAACAACGTTAGAACATTGAATTCGGTCTCTTGGTCTCCTTCCTGCCATAATCTACCACACACCCCCAAACGATGAGGTTAGTTAGCGTTAAGGATGACCTTCTCCCAGTGTCTAGTCCCAATCAAGCAGGTTTAAGTAATAATATGTAGATGTAGACAGAATATCAGAATGTGCTGTACAAACTGGAGAAATGTAAAGTTCTCTGTGACTCCTGGTACAATGACTGCACATATCAGGTACTTAGTAAATAGTCCTGGGTATTAGTAAAGACAATAAGTCAATCCATTAATCCACAAACATTTACCAAGCACTGTATGAACTGGTTGGTGGTGGTCACAGACAGAAAGGCAGGAGATCTGTCCTCACAAGTGCAGACTAGTTGTTTTCCTTAGTCTCACAGATGAGTGATCACTGTGTTTGTTCTCAGGGTGTCTCTGGTGGGCCTTGTGGTCATGGCCTATGGAGAACCAACCCAATGGGTTAAGTCAACTCAAAGTTCTGCTTCAACTATGTGTCTCCAGGTGTCCTGGATGCAGATGGCATTTCCAAGGATGAGTTTGGGGAGCAAATGAGATGGGACATGCCTGGGTACCCAAATACACTTTGAGCATGGAAAACTCACTGAAATGCTGAAGAGTATGTGCCATCAACTCTGGGTGCAGAGGAGTCTCACCAAAGAAGAGAGAGCAATTTGTTGCAAAAAATAAAAAAGGCTTAGGATTTGGGATGAGACGGAACTGGACACCCAGATCAAGCAGAACACTTGACTCTGTGGCTTTACCACCTTGTGATAGTTTCCTCACTTAATGGTGATGATGAAACTCATCTCATAATGTTGTTCAGGGATTATAACCACATATGTGTGATGCTGGGACTCAGTAGGTTTTCAGAAAATTGCTGGAGATTTTGTTGGTAAAAGAGTTAGTGTGGACCAGCTGGGTACAGTAGGCTGTTGGAGAGGGTTGTTTTCAGTCACTTTGCCTATGCCATTCTTCCTTTTTTTTTAATAATAATAATATTTTTAAAATTATATTATGTAAGTCACCATACAGTACATCCCTGGTTTTTGACATAAAGTTCCATGATTCATTAGTTGCATATAACACCCAGTGCACCATGCAATACGTGCCCTCCTTACTACCCATCACCAGCCTATCCCATTCCCCCACGCCCCCTCCCCTCTGAAGCCCTCAGTTTGTTTCCCAGACTCCATAGTCTCTCATGTTTCATTCCCCCTTCTGATTACCCCCCCTTTCTTTATCCCTTTCTTTTCCTACCGATTTTCCTACTTCTTATGTTCCGTAAATGAGTGAAACCATATGATAATTGTCTTTCTCTGCTTGACTTATTTCACTCAGCATTATCCCCTCCAGTGCCGTCCATGTTGCAGCAAATGTTGAGAACTCGTTCTTTCTGATAGCTGAGTAATATTCCATTGTATATATGGACCACATCTTCTTAATCCAGTCATCTGTTGAAGGGCATCTCGGCTCCTTCCACGATTTAGCTATTGTGGACATTGCTGCTATGAACATTGGGGTGCATATGGCCCTTCTCTTCACTACGTCTGTATCTTTGGGGTAAATATCCAGTAGTGCAATTGCTGGATCATAGGGTAGCTCAATTTTTAACTTTTTAATGGACCTACACACTGTTTTCCAGAGTGGCTGTACCAACTTGCATTCCCACCAACAATGTAGGAGGGATCCCCTTTCTCCACATCCTCTCCAACAATTGTTGTTTCTTGCCTTGTCAGTTTTTGCCATTCTAACTGGCATAAGGTGGTATCTCAGTGTGGTTTTGGCATGTTGCATACCACAGGTGCTTTCCCACCACAAGAGGAAAGCCTATGGTAAATACATTTACAGAGGTTTTGTTTTTTATTCAATTTTTTTTTAAATTTTCTTTATTTGAGAGAGAGATCGAGAGAGCGGGAGGGAGAGGAAGAGAGAATCTGAAGCAGAATCCATGCTGAGCTCAGAGTCGGATATGGGGTTCCATCCCAAGACTGTGAGATCATGACCCAAGGGGAAACCAAGAGTCAGATGCCCAACCGACTGAGCCACCCAGGCACCCCTACATATATAAAGTTTTAAGGGCAGGAAGACTATATGGTCAGTTCCCAGGAAGTGAGTTGCATAACGTTTTACGGCTATTTTGTCTCTCCTATACTTGAGTTTTCCAACCTGTATGGCTAGAAATATTTATTCTCTCACCCAGTTGGGGATTGGGGCACCTCTCCAGGCTCCAAGTCCCCTCTCCTTCATCCTGGGTACCATACAAATATTTTAATTTTCCATGTGTGCCGTGAAATAAACAAGCTCGGGGAGCATTGGCCTAACTAGTCTGACTGGTTCAGAAGACAGCTTGAGTCTTGGCTTCACCTTTGACTTTTTTTTTTCTTAAGATTTTAATTTATTTATTTGACAGAGAGAGAGAGAGCACAAGCAGGGGGAGAGACAGGCAGAGGGAGAGGGAGAAGTAGGCTTCCTGCTGAGCGGGGAGCCTGATGTGGGCTCGATCCCAGGACCCTGGAATCATGACCTGAGCTGTAGGCAGACACTTAGCAGACCTGAGCCACCCATGTGCCCCACTGGATTCACCTTTGAATAGCTAACTAACCCCAGCATAGCGTATTATTTGAGCCTCGGTTTCCTCCTGAGCGAAATGGATTTAATTTTATCCTGTAGTTTTGCTATAAGGGATCAGTGAGACTGTCCTGTGTAGTGTCTGAAATATCATAAATACTTACTAACGGTGGGTTGAATGTACCGTTTTTTTCAGTTTATAATTTTATTTGTTAGAGAGTACAGCTTCTGGCTTCCACTACTCACAGCTTGGTGGATGGAGTCAGGAGATAGCTGTTCAAGCTCTGAGCTTTGGCTGTGATTCCTCTCTGTCTCAAGCTGCATTTGGTCTGCCAGTAGCGGTTCTCGTCTGATGGGGTCACTGCTTAGAGTGGAGCCTGGGGTCAGGCCCTGCTGGCCCCACCCCCTGGAGGGAACCCAGCTCAGGCCCAGCCCGGCACCCTTACCCCACCCAACTCCCTGGTTGCTGATCTCATCCTTTTGCCAGGGCTAATTATACTTAAACCAGATTTGTAGGAAGCAAGACGCTTGCACACACAGCCAAAGCCTGGAATTGCTTACCCGAAAACACGTTCCCTCCTCCTTCTGCTCTAGTTCTCAGTCTTACCAGAAGCAGGGGCGGGGATGGGCGAAGAAATGGAGTTTGCACCCTGTGTGCTGAGACAAGGCAATCCTGGAGTCACCCTCCACCTCGCCCGCCCCAGACTAGCTCTGGCCTGCAGCAGCAGGTCATGGGAGTAGAGTGGAGCCCAGCAGGGCACTGGGCTTCTCCTCCCTCTGAGTGGGTCACTGTAGGTTGCACCCAGCTCTTTTGGGGGGCGAGGGCTGGGCTGCTAGCCCACTGTACCTCATTATGTATTCCTTCATTGTTTCCTATGCAAATTAAGTTAATGAGAATTAGGAACATAATGGAGCCCATTCACCGTTCTAGTCGCTGGAAAATGGGTTTGACTACCAATTTTCCATTACAGCTGTTTTGTAATTACCGTGGAATACTCTGAATTCTAATGGAGACGCGGAGCTGCCTGACAGCCTCTCGACTACTTCTTTTTTTTTTTTTTAAAGAAAGGCTTACCAAAAGAAAAAAAAGGAAACGTAAATCCTATAGCATAAAAGCCTTTCAATCTGAGTGCCCCCAGTTTGGCTTCTGCCATGAAAATCTCCTCCACTGTTGCACGAAGGACTCACTGCCATTGGTGGCGTTTCCTGACCTTTGTCAGGATTAGGTTAATTACCGGGCAGTACCAAAGTTATCCTTTGCCTCAGAAGCAAGCAAAGCAGAGTTTGGGGCCGCGTTCAGTTGGGAGCTGCCCTCTGAAGGGATCAGAGCAGCCCAGGGCTAGCGTGTGCTGCTTCCTGCTTGACTTGATCTCCCCATCCCTCCCCAGCCATAGACACTCCCTTACTCACCTGTTGCTAAGTTCAGGATGCTTATCATTATAGGGGTATTCTTTGATATAAAGAGTCCTTTCTTTTCAGCACCAAAGATTCTAGGAGGAAGAACATGTTCAAAGTTCAAGAATTCAACATTTGCCCATAGATCAAGTTGACTGGAACATAGGGTGTGAGGGGGGCGGGGGTAAGGCTGACAACAGTGAGCACTGAGCAAAGAGAATGTGGAGGCCATTGTGTCACATGAGGCTAAAAAGTCAAGATTTTATTCTTAAGGCCTCTTAAGCAGGGGAAATACATGATGAGAGTTTTAGTTTAGAAGGGTATTCTGGTTACTATATGGAGAAGGGATTTGGCTATACCTATCTTGGGGTGGGGTTGTTTTGGTTACTGGACACATGAAACTCAGATAAGGGGCTAGGCAGCCGTATACTGCTTCTGATCAACGGCGGAATCATGAAGGCTTGAACTAAAGAGTGGATAATTGGGATGGAGAGAAGGGGATGGATTCCCAGATGCTTAGGAGGTAGAATCGACAAGTTTGATGATGGATAGGATATGTGTGCATTACAGGGCAATAGGGACTTCAGGGCTTCCTCCTTGACTTATCGGGTGATGCAATTCACCAAAATATACGATATTGAGAATTAAAAGTTTTGGAGAGTGGAACATGTGCCAGGCACTGTTTTGTTTTACACATGTAATCCATTTGATCTTTACCGTAACCTTATGAGGTAAGAACCATTATTAACCTGAGATCATAGAGAAAAGTTGAGACATAGGGAAGTAAACAAACAAACAAACAAACAAACTTGTCCAAATTATCAGAGTCAGAAAGTGGTAGAGCTGGGACTCAAACCCAGGTGATCTAGTTCCATAGACCAGATACATAACTCTTGGAAAGGAAGATTTGCTCTGGTGTGTGTGTGTGCGTGGGTATGTGTGCACGCATGTGAGAGAGACCAACAGACATAGACAGGCAGACAGAGGGACAGAGCATTATCAGTTGTGGATGTATGAACTGGAGGTGCCTTCACAACATGGTGGTGTAGGTTTCCAGGGGGAGGCTGCAGTCTAGGAGGGAGGACTGGGCTCAAAATACAAGTTTAGGGGTGTCAGCCTCAAATTGACATTTGAAGACATGGAAATGATTCAGAATTTCCTAAGAGAAATGAGTGAAGGGCTCTGGAAAACCCCAGTTTTTGCATGCTGGACTGAAGAGAAGGACCTGCTAGGGGGCACTGGGAGAGAGCAGCCCAAGAGCAGGGTGAATCTGAGGGAGGGTGTGGCTCAGATCCCTGGAATTTAAGAAAGAGTAAGGGTGCATTTCAGGTTGTTTCTCCAAGAATTAGACCCCGAAACAAGTAGTTTCTCGGAGGTGATTCAGAAGCTCTAGGAAGGGAGTGGCTTCATCCTTCGGCAAGATTTCACCTCTGTGCCATGTTTTCCTGACATGCTCGGAAGTCATTTCTCAGTTTCAGCATCTTTTGCCACCTGGAGAGGCTGAGAATTTTCAAAACCATCAAATCCTGATGCCTTTTTATTTCACAGTCCTTCCCTCATTTATCTCTCTCTGCTCACCTTGTACTACAAGCCCCAGAAAGAAACCTGGCTTGCCTACAACACTTTGGAAATCACCCGAGCTAGATAACCAGATTCGTTCCTCACAAGTTCTGCTTTCCCCTTACAGCAGATGACAGTTTTGCTAAGCTTTCTGCTGCCAAGTAATAGGGGTCCCCCTTCCTCCAGTTTCCAGCTGCACATTCTTCACTCTGAGCCCTCCCTGGCAGTGTTCTTGTCTGTTTCTACTAACAGTTTGTTCAGGGCAGTTTAGGCTTTCTCTACCATGCTCCTCAAAAATCTTCTAGCTTTGCCCTAGTGTTGTTCCCAAAGCCACTGTCACATTTTAGACATTTGTTACAGTAGCACCCCACTTCTGGTACCAAATTCCGTATTGGTCAGTGTTCAGCCAGAGAAGCAGAACCTGTAAGATATAGATAGATAGATAGATAGATAGATAGATAGATAGATAGATAGATACATAGATACATAGATACATAGATACATAGATACATAGATACATAGATGATAGATTTGTTATAGGCTTACACAATTGTGGGAGCTGGTTAAGCAGTCCTATAAGGCTATAGTCTTCCCCTCTCTTGCTGGGGTTGAGGTCTGAGCGCAGGTAGTCAGGAAAGGAAGATCATGAACAGGCTGTAAGCCAAAAGCACAGGCTGTGACCTGTGAGCTTGGCCTGAGACCTCTGTCCATGCTTGTTGTCTCTGACCTTGCGATGAGGCTGTCTTGCATAGCTAGGACCTTTCTTTCATCACAGAGCCAACTGCATGCCTGGCTCTGGGGCCAGAGGAGTTGAAGGAGGATTCAGGGGGAAGGTAGGTAGAGAAATTATTCCCCCAGCTGCTGGTTCGTAACATTGAGGTGAATGTGCAGAGAAGTGACTGTATGTGTGAGCTGCTACTTGGCTTCTGCTCCTTCGCATCTCCCAGGAACCCCCCTGGAGGCCACCCTAACCAGAAACATATCAGAAAGGACACATCAGGAAATGTGGTTCAGCCTAGTGCGTCAGCGCTTTGCAGAGGCATCACACCTATGTTCCAGTTACCCCAACATCTTCGCATAACTGCACCAGTTTCCTGGAATACCTTCCCTCTGCCTCCTACCTCTGTCCTAACCTGGGCCTCAGCCCTAACGGTACCTCCACTGTGACTAGTCCTAATATGTCCTCATGATATTTGATAGCTTCGTTGCAGCACCAGTCACATGTATGATTTTTATTTATTTATTTATCTCCACCCCTACCCCCAGACTTTACCCTCCTTAAAAAATCATATGCCACGTTTTCCTAATATCCTTAAAAGTTATTGCCTAGCACATGGTAGGTTTTTAATAAGTTTGAATGAATGAAAGAAGAAGAAGAATGAATGTCTCTGATCTTTAGTATGTTTTTGGATCAAATAGCGTTCCAATGAGGCCATTGTAAAGATAAGAGGTACTACTGTATGTGTGAGGGCCCAATTCATGGTAGGTTATTATGGAAGCTCCAGAATTCTCTATGTGGACCTAGCTCTGTGGTGTGGCAGATGGCCACTCAGGCTTCAACAGGCCCCTCTACCTCCAACACTGTGCCCTGCCAAGGTTGTCATCCTGGAACCACCCAGGTCAGGGAGATAGCAAAATCTTGAAGAGTGCTGTATGTGCTGTATGTATGCAAAACTGTGGAAGGGGATGCACTGATAAAATTCCCTCTTTTGGGAAGAGACATATGATCTTTACTGAGGATTTCCCAGTTAGCTGGAGATAAAATGAGCTCAACCTTGGGGAAACCATGGTCATAGGAATATGTTGTCTATGGACCTGAAGAGTTAGTGTGTCCCTTGACCTAGATCTCACCCAGGATAATGAGCAGATGAGGTTCAAATCCAGGTAAGCAAGGTGTCATCTATGTGTCTGTGTATTTGTTTATTCAACACACACACACACACACACACACACACACACACACACTTTATATATATATATATTTATATGATTATAAAACATATAATTTTACAAATGTTGCATTAATATTGGGGTTTAGAAAAGTTAATACAGGGGCGCCTGGGTGGCACAGCGGTTGAGCGTCTGCCTTCAGCTCAGGGCGTGATCCCAGCATTCTGGGATCGAGCCCCACATCAGGCTCTTCCACTATGAGTCTGCTTCTTCCTCTCCCACTCCCCCTGCTTGTGTTCCCTCTCTCGCTGGCTGTCTCTATCTCTGTCAAATAAATAAATAAATAAAATCTTTAAAAAAAAAAAGTTAATACATGTAAAATACTTAAAATAGTGCTCAGTGCCTATAACCCCAAATATTTGTTGTTGTTGTTATTAAAGTGATACACTATAGTTCTCCATTTATGCTTTATCTTTGTAGACATGCAGGTGTTAGCTATTCTCTCTCTCTCTGTCTCTCTCTCTCTCTCTGAGTCCTTAGTTGGTTTCTATGATGTGTCATGTAGACTGATTACCCATCTGATTCTTGACTAATTGCTATAGCTTATTGAGCACTTATGTGCCAGGAACCGTGCTAACTACTTTAATTTCACAAGACTTATGATTAGACTCAGTTGCATATAATGTAAAAACTCATCTGATTTCTGTCTGTCATGTAAAAGATGCCTCGAGGTAACAACCAGGGCCTCGTAAGGTGCTTCCACCATGTCATTAAGAAACCAGGACTTTATCTTTTTGCTTCGCTAGTTGCAAGGGAAGCTGGGAAAAGTGGGCTTTTAGCTGGGGGGCATCATTGCCCTGAATAAAAATCATACTCTATTACCAGAAAGAAGGGGAGAATGGATATTGAGTAGCGTCATGGCCTCTCAGACTTGAGCACCTGATTCTATTCGATCAGAAATCAAAAGATGACCTCTTCTCTGCATTCTGGGTTCTTACGAAGCCTGAGGAAACTAACAGACACCCACAGGTATTATAAAGGTAAAATCGTGGCTCGAACATGGCTAACAGGAGAGGTTGGGTCATTCTCAGACCAGTGATAGATAGGAGTCTGGCAAAATGGCATAGTGATCCAGGAATGAATTTTGAAGATTGACTCGGAGAAATTTCAAGGGTCTAAAGATGAGATATTTTCCAGACCTACTATTTCTGTTTACCTCTGCTCCAGCTATTGAGGGAGAAAACTTCTGCTCTGTGTCAAAGGGAGACAGATGTCAGTTTGAAAAGGAAAGAAGCAGAGGGTCGGTAGCCACCTCTCGCCAGGACCTAATTCACACTCAGGGAACATTTGATCCTCTGGGCTCTGAGGGAAGTTTAATTGAAATGCAAAAACCAAAGGTCAAAACCATGTAAAATTTAAAGGCCATTTTTACTATTTGACAAGGAACAAATTGTAACTTTATATTGCTTTTAGATGCAATTTTGTTCAGTGAAATTAGATTATGCTCAACTAAAGCACCTTCTTTAGAGCTTTTAGATTAAATATTAGAACTTATTAGAAGGACCTTGATTTCGTCAGTAAATACCAAGGAAAATATTTGGTGGGAAATGCAGCTGCCTAATTTGCATTAATACAAACGAGAACTATTAAGCTTAGTTGATTAGCATATTCATATGTACTGTAGGCCTGTGTATTTAAAATAGATTCTGCTAGATTCTGATTACAAACTCAGTGTATGTATAACTCCCTGAACCAGAGCCTTGGCAATAGATTGTGCCATGGAGGGTGAGGGTGCCAGCGGGAGGGAAACAGAACGCTGGTCTCAAGATTGCTTCCATAACGTGTACCGTGCAGAGCTGGCCCCGTCCTCAAAGCTCTGAGCAGCAGATGAAGGCCAGAGAGCTAGGAATCCAGGATAGGGGGCCAGAGAGCAAGATGTGCCGGAACAAATATATGTGAGTACCCTCTTTACTTGCTCTTTCCTTCCTCTGCTCAGCCTATGTTTTTGTGTGCCCACTGCACTCTGGCACTGGGGCTAGTGCTGGGGTGACTGCCCAGAACAAGACCCACCCTGACAAACAGCATTCCTTTCTTCAAGGAGCTTGAGGAAATGAATCCTGGCTTGTCACATAAGGAACTGATCCTCTGACTCCCTGCCTGATTCTGTGCCTCGGCCCTTTTATAGCGGGGAGTGTTTCTGTCTGGAAGATGTCTCTCAATGCGGGGACCCCCGGGAGTAGGCCACAGAGGGCAGGCAAGAGCTCCATGGCTGCTCCTGCTCTCAGCCTATGAGTGATGGCCAAGCCACCATGTGCCCCAACAGGGAAACAGCCCTTCCCGAGGAGGGGCTGGATTCTAGAGACCTCCCAGTGGGCAGTAGGGAGGCGCATGAGCACAGGCGCCTGGCGGCGGGTGGACAACAGAAGATCTGGGGTGCACTGAAAAGTGGAAACTGAAGGGGAGACACCTGCCCCTGTCAGGGATTGGTCCATTTACCTTCCTGCTGGTTCTTTAATGCAAATCAGTTTGCTCCCTTTGCAAAAGTTCTGTGTAGACTGATTTTTTCTTTTGCAGATAAATTGACAATCTCCCTTTAACTTGCAAATTAATTCTGAGATGATTTAATTTTATTTCTGATGATCTGTTAGGATCTCTGTCTCCCTATAACCTCCTTACCCCCTATACCTACTAATATAATAAATGAGCTATAAACACCCAAACATACTTGCTAATTCAATCAAAGGAATGCTAATGGTCTGCTAAGGAACATATTTTATAGAATAAATAATCTCTCCCATTCCCTGGCCTAGGATTTCCACAAAGTTTTTGAGAGCAGAAAACCAGGGCAGGCCTCCAGACACCTAGGATGAGGTGGGTGTGACACAAGGTGGGCGTCATGGGGTCATCTCTTTTTTTTCTCTTCCTGCTCTGGCCCACAGCCCATGACATGGTACCTAGGCAGTTGGGGACACCGTGTGCCCAGGAAGGGCATTTTGTGTTCCCTGCTCCCTCCAAATGCATTTCCTCTATGTTTCCTGTTTTTAAGGTGACAACTCGAGGTGAATGTAGTGAATGGCTAATACACTTGAATGGGTTGATGCATATTGTTTACAGATAAGGTCTTGCCCCTTACATTTTTATAGCTTAGTGCCCTCTGGAGAGGACAGCACACTATAGGTCATTGGCACTTCCTTGCCCAGGTGTCTGTGCTGGTCCTAGAGTTTCCAGAGCAGGCACGTGTTGGGTGACACCTTTTGAGATGGGTATCCACAGTGGGGGTGCAAGAAGGTAGCAAAACACTCACTTTCCTTTTTTTTTTTTTTTTAAAGATTTTATTTATTTATTCGACAGAGATAGAGACAGCCAGCGAGAGAGGGAACACAAGCAGGAGGAGTGGGAGAGGAAGAAGCAGGCTCATAGCGGAAGAGCCTGATGTGGGGCTCGATCTCATAACGCCGGGATCACGCCCTGAGCCGAAAGCAGACGCTTAACCGCTGTGCCACCCAGGCGCCCCAAAACACTCACTTTCCTGATGACTCTGTTTAACACTTACTTTGCTTTTTTGTGCTGTCACTTTTTTGGTACCTAACATGTAGAACTTTGGGCAAGAAATGATTGTAGATGTTATTTTATTCTAAAAATAAAGCTGAGGCTCAGGAGAGTCCTGAGGCTCGCCTCAGTGATGTAGTCCAAACCTGCACCACATACTCTGAACCTCAGACCAGTGTGTGAGTTACAATTCCTAACATCTATCTGGTTTACATTGATCCAGGCTGCCCTCTGTGTGCATTATAACCAGATGTAACAGGTTTTAAAGCAGACACAGGAAGAGAAAAGCTCCATGTTTCATGACTTTTCTTGAACCTGAACATCTATCCCTCCATCCATTCATTCATTCTTCTAACGAAGACCTAATGAGCACCTCCATGTGCCAAGAGTGTTCCAGGTCCTGGAGGTGAAGCTGGGAGCAGAAAGACAAAGCCCTGGGCTTGGGAAGCTTGCCTTCCAGTGAGGGGAATAAGAATGGAATGGAGCTGCCAGGTGAATACCCTGCCCTGAGGAAGGATGTGGCAGGGTACAAGGGTAGAGTGTGACCAGGCTGTTGTCCCACGAGGAGGCTGGGGGGGGAGGCATTACTGGGAGCAGATAAGGTGACATTTGAACAGCTGGAAGTATTGGGGAAAGAGACATAAGACTATTTGGGGAGAGACAGTGTTCCAGATGGAGACAGAAGACACAGGGGGAGAAACAATGAGGCACAAGGGAAGGAGGTGGGATGGAGGGCACAAAGGAGCAAGTCCAGATCAGGCAAGTTCATGGGGGGAGGACAACATATAATTTATTGTCCAGTCGGCACCTTCCGATAAGGAAAGACGTGCTGCTCCTGATCATTCAGGACAGACATGAACCGTAGGGTCCAGGGTGGGCTGGGGTGCATGGCACCTGCTGGGAGGGCCCCGTGTAGCTCTGGCCCCTGCTGTGCGCGGGTGAGGAAACACAGATATAGGAGCAGAGGGCGTTGTGGTTTTGAGGACGAAGGCACAAGCAGAGAGACACGTCAGGAGGCAACCTCAGTGATCCAGGTAGGATGCATGGGGCTGCGAGCGGATGAGGCAGTGGAGGGGAAGGAGGGGTGCATTTTAGATACACACTGACATGGGGCCGACAGGATTTACTGGCCAGTTGGAGGAGGGTGGGAAGGGAAAGGAGAGCCGGGGATGACTCCATGGCCTGAGCAGCTAGAAGACAGAGTTGCCTCTGCTGAGATGCCAGGAGACTATGGGAAAATCAGGTTTGAAGAGAAATGAAGTTTGGTCTTACCTATTGCAATGGACTGAATATTCGTGTCTGCCTCAAAATCCACGTTAACGTTCTAACCCACAGTGTGATAGCATTAGGAGTTAGGGCCTTTGGGGGGTGATTAGGTCACGAGGGCAGAGCCCTCATGAAAGGATTTAGTGCTCTTATGAAAGAGACCCCAGAGAGCTTCCCAGTCCCCTTCACCATGTGGGGAGATGGCAGAAAGATGGCCACCTGTGAGCCAGGAAGTGCGCCCTCACCAGACACCCAAGCTGCTGGTGCCTCCATCGCAGACTTCCAGCCTGTAGAACTGCGAGCAATAAATTCCTCTTGTTGGTGAACGACCCAGTCCGTGGTATTGTGTTAGAGCGGCCTGAACGAACTGAGGCGTCCGTGTTACCTTTGATACGTCAAAGAGGTCGTATGTCGTAGAAACAGGAGTCGTCAGGATATATATTTGGTATTAGAAGTCCTCGGGGCTGGATGACATCCCTGAGCGAGTGAGTATAGACAGAGAAGAAAGCAAGGCCTGGGCTGGCAAAGTGTACTGGTTAGCAGGACCAGGAAGCTCCTGGTAAAGAAGACTGAGAAGGAACAGACAGAGAGGTGGAGGGAAACAAGGGGAGAGGTGTCCTAAAGTCAAGTGAGGAAAATACTGCCAAGCTCTCTCGTGACCTGTTCAAGATATTTTCACCAGGACAAGGATTGAAAGCAGGATTTAGTGGGGGGAGGAGGGAGGCAGTGAGCCCTGAGCCCCAAGGACTGGTTCTGTGAAGGCAGGGACCGCTATGTCATGAGCAGTGTATGGATGGGGCTCTGTGTGTGTGAGGGGAGGGGTGGTCAGGACATGAGAAATGCCATGAGCTGACTTCTCCTGGGGCAGATGGAGCTGTGGGTATGGAATGTGCCATCTGGGCAGCGTGAGGCAAACACTCCTTCCTCTGTGGGCACTAGCATCCTTTGAGCAGACCCCAACTGCTCCTATAAGGTGCTTGGTGGAAAGGTGTGAGGAAGAGGCCAGCCAGACATCAGGCAGTTGGAAGTATTGGTGGCATTGATACAGCCCAGAATAAAAGAGCAGAGGGGAAATGGTGCCAGGCCTGGGGTGGGAAGAATTCCCAGGCCAGCACTGGGAATTGCAGACAAAGCACAAAGACCAGGAACTTAGAGAGTGAGGAGAACTGGGGGCAGATCTAGCTTTTGCCACATCCTAGTTTGGCCTCTCTGAGCCTTTGTGTCTTTGTCTCTAAAACTGGGCATAGCCCTGACTCATCTGTGTTTCTATAGGAGTTAAATGGGATGAATTATGCTACAATCAATTTATGTAGGCCCAATCCATTATAAAAATACAATGCATTCATTTTCCTTGTCTTTGTAATTTTTATTACCCTTTTCTGTTGAAATTGGGACAGATGTGGGGCTTCTTTTCTAGGGGAGAACACCAAGGAACAGGGGAAATAGCCTATGGTTGGTGAGTGTGTAGGAACTCTTGGTGGGAAAGGAAGGTGATTGCAACTCAGATCACTTCCAGCACAAGGATAATAGTGATTATGACACAGCCTTGTGATTCATGGGTCCCTACTCATATTCTCATTGATGATGACCAGCTCTAACCTGCCTTGCCAGAGCCTGCTGATGGGGAGAAGAGTGGGCTTCCTGAGGAGATAGCTAGTTCATTCCCCCATGCTCAAGAGGGTCGCCTGGTGCCCCAACCTGCCTCACCTCATGACACTGTCTGGGGCTGGTTGTGTGAGATGACAAGCTCTGGGAGTCCCAGCCCTGCCCTCTATCCTCACAGACACCCAGGTGGGGGCCACAGACTGTGAAGTAAGCCAGTCCTCAGTCCCATGGAGGGTGTGCTTGAATGCAGGGACATAGTACTGTGATGTCTGCTGCCTGTGGTCAGACCATGTCCAGATGGTGTGTTTTCAGTTAAAGGCTGGCACCCAGTTCTCTGTGTCCTCTTGTCACTAGCTACCCTCAAATCCCTGTAGCCTCTACCAGCGACACCAGTAGGGTCACTAAAGAATTGGATAACCGAGGTGAGGCTCTGACTCAAGAAGGCGTAAGTAGGGGCTTTAGCCGGCCCACGGGTCCAGCTTAGGGGTACATGCCTAGGGGCATGGGGTGCAGGGCGGGCTGTGTCATTGTGTGGAGAGCCAAGGGGCTTGGTGGTAGACTCAGGAGTGGTACAACCTAAGGCCCGAACAGGAGGGTCAGGAAGGTCAAGCTTGTGGCAACAGGGTTCTCCGGATGGTGGCTTCGCTCTGACCAGGGCCAGCCTTGCTCATGACAGAGCCCCGGGGTTTAGGCGTTTGGTCAGGTTTTCCCATGAGCACAGAGTTCTCATTCAGCCTTTGGGTCCTTCGCGCTGACGCTGGATGACAGCGGGGAGTCGGCTGTGTGCTCCCTAGGGCTGGCCTCTTAACCTGTTTTCGTGCAGAATTCTGGGTGGCCCGGCCCATGTGTTCACTGATCTCAGGGATCAAACTCAGCTCTTCCAGCTCCAGAGGTAACAGGTGTGGCTCCCTGACCCGTCCCTTTCCTGTGCGCTGCTCCCAGCCAGAGCCTGGCTCAGGGCTCAGGAAGCATCGAAGGACACGAAGTCTTAAGCAGAGCGGGATGCTCCACAGTAATGGTTCGAGCAATAGCGAGCAGGTAGCAGTGGTGGTGCCAGCATTTCAGTTCCCAGAGCCTCAGAAGTGGCTTGCTCTGTCCTCCGCCTTTGGCCTGGCGGCGGTGCCTTCGCTCAGGGCCCTGGATAAAGCCCAACAGGGAAAGAGACTGTTTACCTTCCCAGATGAGACCACCAGGGGGCAGTGGAGCACACTCGCAGGAGGCTGCGGCTGCAGGACCAGGAAGGTTGGCAGAAGCTTCTGAGGCCGGGGAAACAGGATGGGCGACCCTAGGGTCAGAAACCATCCTCAGAGCACCCTGTCCCCTCTCAGAGGATGGAAGAACTGTGCTTTCGCTTCAAATCAACCAGCTTTTATTTTTACGCCGAAACTATCCAACCTTAATAGCCTCATCATCATTTTGTTCTGGACCATCACCCTTATTTCCCTGGCATGAATAGCCCAGAGAGGTTGTGTAACTAAACTGAAGACACACAGCCGTGAAAGTGGTCGAGCCCGCGATTTTTCACGGTGGGATTTTAACCCCAAGGACCTTCCTTATTGCTCTACAATGATTAATGCAGTCCTCACCAGGGAAGTAGATGTCCAGGCCCCACTTCATACCTTTCCCAGAATCTCTTGGGCAGAGGGAAAGGTCTTGCCTGGAATCTGCATTTCTAGCAAGCTCTCCCTCCAGGTGATTCTGACAAACTTGCTGAATGGGAACCCTGCCCTTGTGGGGGAATGTGACCTGAACCAAATGGTAAAGAAAGTGAATTTTTTTTTTAGTGTCCCCATACCAGCTCATGC
Source organism: Ursus arctos (assembly GCF_023065955.2). NCBI lineage: Eukaryota > Metazoa > Chordata > Mammalia > Carnivora > Ursidae > Ursus > Ursus arctos. Next base: position 33,759,890 of record NW_026622841.1, on the reverse strand, counting down.
AGGGATTCCAGTTACCTGCCCCCACCGCCAGCCCATGATGTCAAGTGCTCACCTCTGAAATCCTCTTCTGCCAAGGACTTATCTCCATCACTCCTGGCTTCCCCGTCTCACACTCTGACAGGGACTGACACTGAGCCTCCCTTTACCACCATACCTTCCAAAGTGACAACAAGTTAATCTGATTAAAAAATCAATTCTAGTGGGATTAAGATACTACGTTGCTCCAACAACTGGCCAATCCCAGGTGTCATGGGAATTTGAAGTGGGCCTTTCTGGACATAACATCACAGTCTGGGCTTTTAATCCAACAGTACTGGATTAAATACAATAATACAATAAAGATGGGAATTTCAGGGAAGAGTAGAGAGATTCATTCCGAAAGACTGAAATACTTGACACTAGGATCTGGGTTTAAAGGTTATTCTGCCTGTACTGTGGAGGTGACTGATGTCTGTCCTAGGGTTTTGTTTTGTTGAAAAGGGCAAGTATTGGTCTTTTCATTTCAGAGATAATATATATGCATGCAAAATATCCATGCAATATAGAAAATTATAATTTTTCCTGTAGTCCTATTACCCAGATAACATCTATCCAGACACCTCTCTGATAATGACAATGATGAAAAATTGCTACACTTTACTGAGCACCCACTATGTGCCTGGCCCAGTGCTGCATGCTTCCCATGCATTCTGTCATCTAATTATCACAAGGTCCAGGGACAGGAGGTGATAGGTTTTTTTGAAGGATAAAGAAACTGGAAAGAGAGTTCAATAATTTGTGTAGGGTGAACTGCTATGTGATGGGGCAGGACCCCAGTACTGGCTTCTCGCACTCCAGAGCCCAGATTCTTAAACTGGCGCACCCCTTTCCCTCCACAAATACACACTGAACTCGCACGCGAGTACACCACACATGCACACACAGAACTCATACACCCCATAGACACACCCACAGACACACATGCCCTGCAGACAAACACACCACAACTCACACAGAAGACCCACACACCCTACAGACACACAGAATTTACACCAGACATATGCAGAACTCACACACATGCACCAAAATACACACAGATATGCACATAGTGCAGACACGTACAGATACATACTCACACATACACCACAGTTACATACACAGGAGTCACAAACGCATTGCCGTACACCACACACACACACACACACACACCCACACGTAGTCACATATGCACAGAGTGACTGACACATATACATACATACACAGGCTCTTTTGGATTTTTTTAATTCAATATATAGAGAGAGCTTTTATTCTTTTAAAATCCTGCATAGAATTCTATTGCAGAGACCAGTCATAATGTTTCTGATCAAATCCAATTGGTAGCTCTCTAAGTTTCTGAAAATTATTTGAATTACAATAAAATAACAGTAATGGGAAGTTGGTGGGTTTTCATTAAGTACCAGATTGCATGTATTATGTCATCTAAGCTTCACAACGACGCTGTGTGTAACCCCATTTTGCAGATGCGAAAACTGAGATTCCGATGGTTCTAGAGTTTCCAAGTGACAGAGCCAGGAAGCAGAGCTAGAAGTATCTCCAGACTTACCCTCAGTATGCATTGGCTTTTCACGAACATCCATGTCCATATTTGTCTGTGTTGGAGAGATTCCTGGAAGAGAAATCCCAAGTCTAGGGTTACATACGTTCTCCAGTTTATGCACACTGCCGAGCTGGCTTTGGAGAACTGTACCAATGTGCAAATAAATGTCTTATTTCCCTTTGATTTTGCCAGGACTGGGTATTTTTGTCCTTGTCTATTTATTAGGTGAAAAGTTCTATTTAAGTATTAGACAAATCCTTTTAGGGAATCAGGTTTTGACTGACAAGTCAGAAAAGCGTTTGTGGTATAGGAAGATGGTGACGTTGAAGGATGAGTAGGTTTTAGCAGGGCTGTATTTTTCTTGGTCACAGAGACAGTGGAATCAGTTCTGGGGTTCCTAGTGGTCTCAGGGCTTCTAACCTGGTGAGTTGCATGCAGAAGCTCTTGAAGCTTGCTTGTCATAACGACACTCTGTCCTGGGTCTCAGCGTTTGAAAGATGTGCCTCCCGCAGACACAGACACTGTGCAGTCTTAGGGGATGGAGCAAAGCGTGTGAAGGCCCAGTTCACCCTCACGTGTGACACTGTACCAGGACCACCTCCTGGGCACATGGAGAGTGACACCTCAAAAGCATGTTGGTGGCAGTGTTTGACTCTGTGTGTGGACGCTTTACCCTTGGCTGTTTCTCCGGCTCCCCGTGCAAAGTAGGCATTAGCAGAGCAGCTCCTCGGTGCCAACAGCTTTTGCCTTCCAGCCTGAGCTGGTTGCTGCTGGAGGATTCGGTCTTGCTGTGTGTTTTAGCTCAGGATTTTACACAGGTAGCTGCTTGTTGCCTTACAAATGGTGGCTCTCCAGGTTCATGTTTTATTGGATGGTGATGGAATGGTGCAGGCAGCTCTGGAGGTAAGACTGGGTCTGTGTCGTATCCCCAGCCTGCCCCTTGCCTCCCATCAGAAGCCACCCATGTAGTCCTGCCCCGTCTTTGTTACCACCTGCCAACCTCTTTAGCTCAGCTCAGCACCCCTAGGGCGGGGCGGCAGCCAGCAGCTCCCGGAATTCGCTGGGCCGTTACAGATTGACACGCCATCAAAACTGCAGCTATTCCGTTCTCAAATTCGACCTTCCCGAGCTTTTCTTGCAGCTTTTTGTTGCCTGAAAGATTGGATTTCCACCTTCTGTTGTAAATTTTTTTCGAAGTGGACTCCTCTGGTATTTATGGTGAAAGAGAAAGCAAGAAAGGAAAAAAAAATGCTATAGAGAACTGTCCCTTCTGTGGTCCATGTAGTCTGAAGAATTCATTTCTAGAGAGGCTTTTTGTCCATGAGCTGGGGCCCTAGAAAAGAAGCTGAATGATAGCAAGGAGACTAAGTGTGCGCTGTGTCTCCAAGTGGCCGAGAAAATATGACAAAGCTTAAAGAAAAGTAGGTAGCAGGAGTACATAAAAATAGTTGGCTTTCCTGGACTTGTTTTATGAGGGACTTTGTGGTCTTGACTCTGAAGGGTGATGGGGCTTTTGCCTTATCTAGCGTGGGTGCTGAGAGCAACCAGTGGATGGGAAGCCTGCCTGCCTTTTCTCCACGACCATCATGTTCCGGCCACCCAGTTGTTCCGTATATAAGGGGGGCCCACAAAGTATGGAATTAAGTATTTTTCGTAAATACAGCAGACTCTTCATTCACATGGATGTTATTCCCAATTTCTCTTTTATATCCTTTGTATTTTATCATGCATATTACTTTTGTGAATACTATAAACACAATAAACTGCTATTATTTTTGCTTTAGACAGTTATCCTTCAGAACTATTAAAATAGCAATAAAGAAAATTTTATTTTGCCTTTATTAATTCTATTTTTATCCCTCTTGATTTTATTTTGTGTAGATTCCAATTTCTTTTGGTATCTTATTCTTTCTTTCTTATTTTGGTATCTTATACTTTAAAACTTTCTTTGATCTTTCTTTAAATGTAGGTCTTCTGACCTTGAGTTCTCTCTCACTCTCTCTCTCTCTTTTTTTTTTTTTTTGAGAAAGTAGTTGTGTCTCATTCATTTTTGAAAGACTTTTTCCCCCTGAGAATAGTAAGTTGACAGTTTTTAAAAATACTTTAAAATGCCATTTCATTTTCCTCTGGTTTGCATAGTTTCTGATGAGAAGTCTATTTTAGCTCTTATCTTCATTCTTCCATAGCTAAGGTGTGTTTTGCCTCTGGCTGCCTTCAAGATATTTCTTTGTCTTTGGTTTTATAGTTTTACTATTGTTTTATTTTTTCTCTTGGTTGTTGCTATAACTATCATTAATTTTGGAAAATTCTCAGCTCTTATTTTTCCAGGTATTTTTCCTGTCAGATTTTCTGTTTCTTTTTACCTTCTGAGAGTCAGAGATAAATATGCTATACTTTTTGATAGTGTCCTGTAGATTTTGTGCTCTCTTTTATTACTACTACTATTACTATTACTATTATATTGTTTTTCTGTTTCAGTTTGGGTAATTTCTATTAACCTGTCTTCAAGCTCATTGATTCTTTCCTCAGCTGTGTTGAGTCCACTGATGAGCTCATAAAAGTCTTACTTTGTGTCTGTTATTAGTGTTTTCATTTCTAGCATTTCTATTTGATTCTTCTTTCTAGGTTTCATTTGTCTGCTCGATTACTCCATCTGATATTGCATGTTATCCATCTTTTCATTAAAGCCTTTAATGTATCAATTTTTTGAATTCCATGTCTGATTGTTTCAACATCTGTGTCATATGTGTATCTGGTTCTGTTGATTGCATTGTCTCTTGACAGTGTTATTTTCCTCCTTGCTTTTTTTGGGCATGCGTTATAAGTTTTTGTTGAAAGGTATGTCTTGTGTAGGACACTGGAAGCTGAGGTAAGCAGTCTGTATGCTTGACGATGGGCATGCCTTTCCCTCTGTTAAAATTTTATCTTGGGGATGTACATGAACGTGATTAGGAATTGAGCTGAATTTAAGATTTATTTTGCTATGGTTACCTTCAATGTACCACATGCTTCGAGTTCCTCTGTACCTCCTTGTCTCGAGGTTGGGTATTGGTGTGCCAGAGAGTTTTTCTCAATGTAGAAGCCGCTTTAGGTCTTCCCTTTAAATTATGCTTGAAGAGTTTCTTTTCATGCTCTTATCCCTCCACAGCAGTATTCTGCTATTACCTGTAACTTGATGGTTCTTAGCTTGTGAAGGGAAATAGGTGTATACAAAGTTCTTCTAATTAAGCTTCAGTCTTATAATGGCACTGTACCTTTGTGTCTCAGGGCAGTGGTCTTCTTGTGTCCCTGCCCTTCCCCTGGGGGCAATACTGGGCCCACTTCATATTCTTGCTCCTCTCCTGGAGTAGAAGATGTTTTTTCCTATGCTCCCTTCCCCCAGTCACAGAAGGCTTTCACCATTGTTCTAAGTGGGATAGTGTGAGTTGCCTTCTCCCAGTAGTTTAAGACTATTATTATGAAGAGGCAACAGGCAAGGGGAATATGGATGGGATTTTATACCTTTCCTGTAGCAGCTGCTGTTCAGTTTCTTTAGGCTTGAACTACAAGAGGGCACATCAGGATTCTCATCAGTCATTTTGTGATCACTGATTTAGGTGCATATAGAAGAGCCCGCAAATGGGTGCAAATTTTCATTGTATCTGTATCCTCGGGAGTTCTGTATTCTCTTGAGATTCATCACCTGGCCTTAATAGTTCAGTAAGAATTTTAGCTGAATACTTACCAATGTCTGAAAGCATCTACCCCAGGTAAGTAAGTGCTCATGTCCTATCTCTTCTTGCACACAATTGTATTTACTTAGATTTCAGATCACTTATTTGTCCTGCAAGCTCAGATCACTGACAAGTTCAAATAATGTAATGAATTTGTGGATTGTATAGCATTTTTGTTGTAAGAGTGGGAGTTATGCTCTTTCTAGCTTTCTACATCTTAAGGAGAAGCCAGAAGTAATACTATTCTTAATACTCCCAAACTGGAAGCTACAAAAATGCCCATCAACAGTCCAGTGGATAGATATATTATGGTACATTTACCCAAAGGACTACTATATAGCAATGAGAATGAATGCACTATAACTATGTAAAACTCATAAATATAATGTTGAGCTAAGGAAGCCAGTCACAAAGGAGTATGTACTGGATAATTCCACTTATATAAAGTACAAAACTAATCCATGCTCTTAAAAATCAAGGGAGCAATTACCTTTGGAGGGCCAGAGGCTAGAATGGAGGACAAGGGGGCTTCTGAGATTCCAACAATGTTCTGTTTCTTGTATGCTTGTTACTATAGCTTTATATTCCTGAAAACATAATTATCTATCTATCTATCTATCTATCTATCTATCTATCTATCTATCTATCCCCCCTTTTCTGTATGTATATCAGTCTTCATCAAAAATATTAAAAAATTATCCATTAGTATAATTATAATTAAAACATGGATTTATAACTTTCTAGATAGCTAGAAAAGATAAAAGCTAAATCACAATCCAGCAAAAGACACAAAATTAAGAAAATGCTAAGGAATCTTATAAAATAAAGTACTAAAGCCTAAGGACATCAATTATGGCAATAAATATAAATGCTTATAAATGTTCCCCATTAAAAGATAATAAAATACGATAAAGCTCATATATGTTTTTAATGATGTGCAAATGTAAAAGGACTATAGGTGAGCACTTTTCCCCCCAGTTCCCTTCTTCTCTTCTTAAATTATATTTGTGCTATCACCATGATCTTGAGACAGTGTTCCTAATTTATTAAATGGTGGATGGGGCAAGGATATTTGAAGATAGGAAGGAACGGGTCAATGAGGGGATAATTTGGGACATACAAAAAAATGTGTAATACCTGCGATTGAGCTGGTTCTGAGCTGGACCACCCTCACAATTTCTAAGGGAGATTGTTTTTGTTAATTTAGTATTTATCTCCAAATCGTTTGACTGACACCTCAATTCTCCATACCCCAGAACGCTAACTCCATAACTCTTAAAGAATTCTAGCTCTATGAATGTGATGGCATCAGAGGATAATGCCACCCTTTCTCATACCCCAGCAAATGAACATATTATAGTGTGACCACTGTATAAAGGAACTTTAAGGAGAACGATGAAGAAATCGGGTCTGGAGAATTTGGCTGGAGGAGGATAGAGGCTTTACAAGGGAATTAAATAGAAGAGTTTGTGTTCACCTAACTGAGGGAGTCCATAGAAGTAAACACAGCAATGATTCCTATCAGGTATTATTTTGTGAACATAGTGTGGGTTGGGGGCATGTTTGTTTTCTCACAGTAATTATTCAAAGATGTTCAAGAAAATGGAGACCCATAGACAAGGTTCTGAGTAATAAATGCATCTTATAATTTATTCCATTTTTAAAATAAGAAAATCTGATTTGGAGAAAATTTTTCTAGACTTATTAAAACATCTTATTTTTAAAGAATAGTTTATTATGACCTAGAAAATTCCACATCCATTATCTAATTGAATTTATATGAATTCCATGTTAAGGAATGTACAGAGTAATGTGCATCTAGGATTTTTCATAGTCAAATTATCTTATTATTCCATAAATATTTTTGAGATCCCAACTATGTGTTGTACACTAAATAAGAATCCTTATAACAAGGCTTAATCTCTATGATCAAGAAGTTCAAGGGGCACCTGGGTGGCTCAGTTGGTTAAGCATTCAACTCTTGATTTCAGCTCAGGTTGCAATCTCGGGGTCGTGGAATCAAGCCCTATGTTGGGTTTGGCACTGGACTTGAAGCCTGTTTGGGATTCTCTCTCTCCCTCTTCGTCTTCCCCTCCTTGCTCAAATGTGGTCTCTCTCTCTCTCTCAAAAGGAAAAAGTTCAAAATCTAGTGACAGAGATGGTTATGGGGATAATAAGAACTCAGTGTTATAAATACTGTGATTGCAGAAGGTTCAGTGTGTTGCAAGACAATTCTGCATGGCTCTCTCAAGTTTCTACACATTGTTTAAGTGGGTACTAACTGTTCCTTGTTTTGGACTATCTTTTCAAATATGTTAGTATAATGAGCAATCTTGGAAGCTAGAGAATCTCTTCATTTGGGACAAAGAGCAGGTGGGTTTACTGCCCATTATAAAATATTTAGCTTCCCTAAGATCAGAGTTCTTCTCCTATAACAACACCCACTATGTTTATAGATGCCTTCTTGCTCCCTTTGAGTTACCCGGTAGGAATTGGAAACTAAACAAAAGATGATGCTCTGGTTACTGCAATGACTCTTATGTCTTCTGCCAGTATCCATGAACTGTAGCAAGCTAACTTGTTAGTTTGTAGGTAGGATAAAATTTCAGACCCTTTTAAGTACTTGACATATGCTATTGTGGGAATGTAAAGAAGGTGTACTTACTTTAGCTAATACAATAACGATATGCTAGAATATGAAGAATGTTAGGCAAATTGAATCTGTGAGGATGTGGGTGAGAAAAGTGAGGGGTGGGGAAAGAAGAAGAGTAAAACCAGGTGAAGGAAATAGGATGAGTAAGGACCAGATTGTGGGGATAGAGATTTCAAAGGGTATTTTATTTTATTTTAAGTTTTTATTTAAATTCTAGTTGGTTAACATATAGTGTAATATTGGTTTCAGGAGTAGAATTTAGTGGTTCATCACTTACATATAACAGTGCTTATCAGAAGGGCATTTTAATGTTAACCAAGAATGTGAATGTTTTCATGAAGGCAAGGCAAATTAAGGTATATTAACTAAAGGATGGTATAATCAAATTTAAGTTTTGGAAATGTCATTTTGGTAATAGAATGACTTGGCAGGCCCAAGACGGAAGGCAGGGAGATCCATAGACCAACTGGGAACCACTGGGATAATACAGATGAAGCATGATAAAAGTTTAAAGTAGGGAAAAGAGGTAAAGAAGAGGAAGACTTCACAAAATATTATGGAAGTAGAATCAAATGGTTGTGTTGATAGAGTAGATTTTAGTGCTTCTCTAGGCTGAAACTATCTTTGATACTTGAATAAATAATGGTAATATCCATCAGGATAGATCATAGAAGAATAAAGGGTCATAGCATTCATAGGGATACCTGGACTTAACATATGTATGTAGGTATCTGGTTTAGAAAGAATGACCACTGTAGGCAGGTAGGGTGTGTATTAGTCTGATTTGGGAATTAAGGAAATTGTGGTCCTGAGGATTGAATGGACTGCTGAGGGTTGTATGGTCAGTGAGTTAATAGTAAAAGTTGGAAATTGAATAAAATGAGTAATCCAGTGACCTTTTTATTCTGTTTCCTTGAATCAATCATCAGTACCATCACAGGTCTCTTTTCCATTCTCAAAGGATCTAGGCTTCACCTGGGAGATAAAGGAAGCAGAAGGGAGAGAAAACTAGGGAGCTATATATTTTTCTTTCACTTGACAGATATATTAGACCTGTTAGCTCATTGCTGAAAGAAAGGGAATAGAGGATTCGTGTTTGACAACGTGGGCCAAAGAGAGTCTGCCTTATTAATGAACTAGCTCCCAAAGCATATTCTTAGGAGTGCTGATCTTGGATGACCTGAGAAGAAATATGTTCTGCCAGAAGGCTGATCTCATCTTTGAACATCCAATCATTACACTAAACTTGGTTACAACAGCACAAGGCTAGAGCAGAGTTTGTATCTATACAATTTTAAAATATCCCATTAACTAATTCAGTGAAAACTGTAAAAGGCCATCCAAGTCATATTTCTTGTTTGAGTTTTACTATTATGAACAGATATTTTATTAGTGGTTACAAAACTAAGTTGTGGTATGATGTCAGAAAGTCAGTTATTCTGTCTGGGCCTCAGTTTGGTGCCTGCCACACAGTATGGCCTCTCATAGGGTGCAGAGAAATGTGAAGTATTTTACCTTTCTAACACTCTAAGCATGACTAAGAATTGAAGAAAGAGTATGAGAAGAGTATAGATGAAGACCCAAGTCAGAATATCAAAGAAATCCACATTTAGGGACTAAGAAGACAAAGAGGAACTTAAAAAAAAGAACCAGTGAGGTGGACCGGGAAGGAACATTTAAAAAGAGTTTGTCTTTTTCTAAAGGAAAGTTCACCATTAGGTATCCATGAATTTTATGAATTGGTTGGTTATCCCCTGTTTTCCATGTCGGTAGAGGGACCTGTGAAAGAAAATTAAAGCCTGGGAAATTTCAGTTGGGTATAAAAAGTTTAAATTTCTGTTTAATATAATAAGAATAGGAAGTCTTACCCACAGTTCTCTCCAAAATAAATCATTAAAAAGAAAATAATTTCCCATTCTCTGTTCTATTAACTCCTGTAAAATTTCTTCAGTCCTGCTTGTGTTAATCACTTACTGGGTGTTTTGTCTTTCAATCAAGATGTCAATTTCTTAAGAGCAGAGTGCCAGCACATGTTGGATGAGCAATACATGTATTTTAACTTATTTATTTAGAATATTCTTGGTTTTCTGCCAGTGATGTAATCAAATTTGTAGTTGAAGACTCAAGAATATGGGAAATATTTAGAGTTCACTTGACTAAAGACAGAGTGCTTTGAAGGTCTTCCAGGCTCTGAGAATGTCTGAAATATCTTACGCAGAACTGAGATGAGATTCTAGAGTCTCAGCTTGGTGCCTGAACTGCCCATCACCCTCTTGCCCTCTTTGCATCAGTACCTCTGAGAGAGGCAGCCTGCTTTTTCATCTTGTAGGAAACACAGTCTTACAAAACAGCTGCACTGAACTATTGGACCATAATGGTACATATCACTCTTGGTCTTTGGCAGGAGATGTCCTTGGCTCCCAAAATAACCTTAACCACAGGGTTAAGATTTTCCCATAATTGAAGAGTACGGAGGGAAGGAATCAAATACATGAGGGCTGACAGACATTTAATCACACTGTACTCAACAATTTGGGCTTCCTTTGTAGTCAAATTGGTGATGGCAGCCAAGGCTTAACCTCTTGGGATCCAGGCTCCCACCATAGGGGGCCAAAGGGTCCTGCAGACAGCTGCCACTTTGAGAGAGGTCTCCGCTAGTGATGGAGAGTAGTCACATGGCAGGATGGCTGAACAAAATCGTTTAATTTGATTCATAAGCCATAGCTGTAAATTGTGCTCTTATACTTGGTTCATTTCAGCAAATCGACTCTCAGGGTTAATTGGACCAAGACTCAATGAATGTCTTTAAGGTCTCCTTATATTCCTGCTCCTAGATGCTTTTTTGGGCACATCCTTCTCTCTCTTCTTGGATACTTGGTAACTTATACTCTTCTTCCCTACTTCAAAAATCCCCTTTCCATTTTTGCTGTAGGAACACATGCCTAAAGAGCATCATATAGCATGGCTCCATGTGTGTGTGCGTGCGTGTGTGTGTGTGTGTGTGTGTATTAAGATGTATTTATTTATTTTGGGGGGAAGGGGCAGAAGGAGAGGTAGAGAAACCTAAGCAGACTCCACACTGAGCACAGAGTCCAATGCAGGACTTGATCTCATGACCCTGAGATCATGACCTGAGCTGAAACCAAGAGTCAGATGCTTAACTGACTATGTCACCCAGGTGCCTCTGTATTTATATTTTAATAAGGAGTAAAGCTTTGAGCAAAACATGTGCATTGGCCTTTGGTGGAGTAATTGTCATCAGACAGCTAGCCAGGACGTTTGGGTAGGGGGACCCCTCAAATGCATATTAACTTACTTTCTTAGCCTTTTATTTTTGGTGGCTGGGCGTGTCTATTATTGCCCTACAGGTATCCTATAGACACAAACCACTTTCAGGATTCTGTGATTTTGCTGGAGCTGTTCCTTTGGAGAGCTGTTCTCACCACTGAAAACTCCCACATTTTATCTTTCAAAAGCTAGTTCCTTTATCCAGTCTTAGCTCAAATGCTGCCATGAGTGATTTTCATGTTTCTGCGCTTGGATTTTTTTCATTTCTCTCTTAATTTCCACAATTATACATCCCTCTCTTAGGGTCTGCCTCACTTTCACCTGCTATTGAAATTGTTGGCGTCACCATTTGGTGGCACACCACTCAGTGTCTAACACACTAGCAAATAAAAGTGATTTCACTTGTTACATAAAATTATCGTCGATAATGTGCCAGTCATTTTACTGGGTGATTTTGATCCCATTACCAAACAAATCTGTGTTGATTTAGGTTGAATTTCTTCACCCCATTCCTTATCATTAGGAACCCCCATGGTTTGTACTATATGTGTTTGTATTTGTTTATATTCATTTCAATATTCCTGTATTGTGATGATGGTTAAATGGATATACAAATTTGTCAAAACTCAGCGAATTTTACACTCAGAATGGGTGCAGAATATTATAAATAAATTGTACCTTAATAAAGTTGCTTTTAAAAATGGAGGCAAGCCTTTCCTCTGTTGAGGCTGACTTTTAAAGGACAATGAGATCATTTCCTCCTGACAGTTGGCTGTCCAGTCACCCAGGCAGGGAATATGCATGTCCTGACCTGGCAATGGGGTATAGAGTTTTACAGAATAGACCTCTGCCTGAGAAACCTTGCAACCAGCCTGGAAGCAAAAAACAAAAACAAAACAAAACCCCAAAAAACCCTCAGGATCAAACATCTGAAAGGTGCAATTGTTAACCTAATCATGTGTTTTTTTATTATAGTAGGACTACTTTAGTTTATAGTGTGCATTCTATATTATATATAACAATTATAGTTACAACCACTTTATTTTATTGTAGCAAGGCAATTAAATATAAATCATCTGTTTTCCTAAGGATAATTAAAATTATCAAAATAATTTATTATTATAATATATGGGTCCCCCACATTATAACCATAGTATTATCATTTGAAACTCAGATTATATTTCTCTATAGAAACAAAGCCCCTGGGGCGCCTGGGTGGCACAGCGGTTAATCGTCTGCCTTCGGCTCAGGGCGTGATCCCGGCGTTACGGGATCGAGCCCCACATCAGGCTCTTCCGCTATGAGCCTGCTTCTTCCTCTCCCACTCCCCCTGCTTGTGTTCCCTCTCTCGCTGGCTGTCTCTCTCTGTCGAATAAATAAATAAAATCTTAAAAAAAAAAAAATTTCTTATAAAAAAAAAAAAAAAAGAAAAGAAACAAGAAACAAAGCCCCAGTCCTGAAGAACCTGAGTCCTAACTATTGGAGCCCTGCTCAGGGGCACTCTTCCTTGGTCTGGACCATTCTCCCTGGGGTTGCCCTCCAACCAGCTGCCTAGGAACAGTCTGGGGCCAGTGTACCTGTGCGCCTCTCCTAGGGCAGTGCCTGCTGGCTTGCCTTCAGTTGACTTGCTGGACGTTGTGGGCATCCAGATTTCTCAGTGTCCAACTTTCTATCCGGAGTCCCTCCCTTCCTTATACAAGCTGAGCCCCAAACCCTGCCTCCTCTGATTTATCTTTCCAACTTCCATTTCCCATTTCTCCTATCCAGCTTATTCCCAAACTGCCAATAACCCGATTGATCCCCAATTTAAAATAATACATCTTTCTAATTCCATTGACTACAGATGTTTTCTTGGTAAAAAACAGTCCTAGCACTGTTGTTTATCAGCCATGTAAGATGTGAGCGAATTACCTAACCTCATTGGTGATGATTCAATTAGCTCTCTCTCTAAGGTTTATTGTGAAGACTAAATGGGTTGATCTTTGTAAAGCAGTTAGAACAGTGTGCCTGGCTCCTAGGAAGTGCTATCCAAGTGTTTGTTGCTATTATTATAATTATTGTTGGACTCAGTATTAAAAAACACAAAACATACAGCTCACCCCTGGAATGATTACTAAAAAATTGGCATTCATTGGATAATCTCTCAATGCCTGTCTGAGATTGGCCACCTGAAGGTTTTGGGAGTCCTGAGGAGACAGAGAGGAGGAGGTGACTTTGGAGGATGGGGTACTAGAGAAAGTGTGCAGACAGGAGTGATGCCACAGGAGAGGGAGAAGGCATACACATTTTATGATTTTTGTTTAAAGTCTTAACTTCAGTTATTTCTTATGTGTCAGTGAGACTAATTTTTCTTGTCACCTTCAGCCTTTGGGCTGAAAGGTGGCTGATGCCAGGCGCTGCCTTTGCTTTTATTAGAAGTTCCCCACACCGAATTCTGTCCCTGACCCTGAAGAGCAGGTCCCCCAAATGGGCCTCATTGACGACTACGACAGCATAGATATGGGACAAGAAGGAAATAAGAGGGTCAGTCTTAGGTGGTGTGAACAGATTCATACATGGTACATACAGTGCAAAACATCCCTGAATGAAAAGCCATAGCACGAGAGACCCTGGAGAAGGGGAGGTCAGTGCTGGGGTGACCTGCGGGGCTGAGAGACACGTCAGTTAGCCCAACTGTGTTCATCTATCCTTAGAGGAGAATGCATGCCCTGGGAGGGATTGGATTGCCTTCCTTGTGGGGACATCAACCAATGAGCCGGGGGTATGACTCACAGGGCTTCTCAGTTACTAGCAGGGGAAAAAAAGTAAAGACAAGTTCCTGTTGGCAAAAAATACTTGGATACAATCCAGTGATCTACTACTTACTACTGACCTATTATACGGAGGCTCTGAAGAGAGGAGGAAAGCATGATTTCTACCCTCCACGAGCTGTCATTCTGTTGGGGAGTCAGGACTCCCACGCCTAAGAAAGCATAAAATGGCAGAAACCTGGTGGACATTTAGCAATCAGGACTCCGTGGATTCCCAGGGAGAGAAACCAAGCTCAGAGTAGCTTAAGAAGCTTAATTTATTGGCTAACCTAAATGGGAGAAACAAGGGTGCTTGCTCTTAGGGACTCCTGAGACACACATCTGAATATTGTCCTCATTCTATTCTGATCTCATGGGCTACTTTCATGCAGTAGGAGTGGCCATTCAAGTTCCAAGTTTGTTTCATGCCACCTTAGTGACATCAGTGGAAAGAAAAGGCTTCATTCTCTCGGAGTTGATACATAAAATTCCAGAGAATGACCCATATTGGAGTGCTTTGGTCCACGTGTTCATTTCTGGCCAATAATTGTAGTCAGAGGGTTGAGTTGCTATGATCGGGCAGCCTGGGGCATGTGAGCACTCTACTGAACTAGAAAGTCGAGTCTTGCCCCACAAGAGCCACATGGAGTGGGAGAAGGACAACTCTCCAAAATAAGAGAGCTGGGCTCTTGCCAGAGGAGAGGCTCGTACCGAGAGGTAGCAAAAGCAGGAAGGCTCCCTGTGAGAAGTGGAACCTCAGAGGACGGTGTTTTTGGAGGGGAAACTGCATTCCTCTTTTCGTGCAGGGAGAGCAAAGGAAAAGCAGAGAAGTAGACCCTGCCCCTGTCCCCCAGCACCCTTTCAGCCAGCAAGTGGTGGTTATCTAATAGGGGCCCCTGATGAAGCCACTTAGCGGCACTCATGCTGAAAGGTGGTGACCTCCAACCCCAGAGCTGGGGCGCTCTGGCAAAGGCAGCCTGTCACCATCCAGAGTGTAATTTGTCAGGGACATGGAGGTTAACATTTTTCTTCACAAAAAACATCTTTAATGACCATCAGCAATCAGGACCTCCGATTTCTGTCTCATTTGAAAGCTTTTAATGCTTTCAGAGGGATAGATGGGGTGACCTATGAGGTCTTTTCCATCTCTGATTTTCTATGATTAATGAAGTTCAATTGTGCAGAATAAAATGGTAAGTTTCTCGGTGTCAGTTCAGCTGTATTCCTTTTCTCCTCCCTCTTTTTTTCCCAATTTTTTTTTTTAGACAGATGATAATCATGCACATTTTCTCTTAATGCTTCAGGGAAAAAAAAGGACTTTTCTTCTGAGCCAGGCTTTGAAAATGTCAAGGTGGGTGTATTTATTCGTGGTATAAATTGTTGCCAAATGCCACAAGCCACTCCTCATTTTCCCACCCCCAGAATAGGTTGGGTGCCTGCATTAAACGCAAGATGAACACTGTAAACGTGAAAATGTTTTATGTTTGTTAAGAGTTTATTAGACTTTTTTTCTGCATACCTTCATAAAACACATTTGTTTAATGACAGGCTGACTTCTTGTCTTCTGGGGTAGATGTGATGGACTTCATTACTTTTTTTTGTCTGAAGGGAAACTGAGGCCCAGAGCAGTTATAGGACTTCTTCAGAGCTGCCCAGCTGGGCGCGGGGAAGGCTCATGCCAGCAGTTGTTCATTCCACTGTGCTGCATCTGGGGATTAGAAAGCATCTCTTGAAAATTCTAGAGGAATTTGGCAAGTCTTATTTTCCCCTGTCAGCCTGAAGATTTTACTAGGTTGAAAGTCATCTGAATTACGAAGAAGCAGACCTCTGGAGAGCTGTCTTGGGAGCCGGAGGTTTTTCACCCTTACACATTCTTTGCATTTGGAAGAGAAAGGCTTCAGGAATGGGATTTCCTTGGGTTTGTATAGTTAGCCTTGTCTCTGGTTAAGGGCACAGACTGAACTCCTCTGAATTCCAGGATATGCTGCTCAACATGGAGGGCGGTATAGGGACCCCAGACAGATTCCCTTCCAGGAGGAGCCGAGACTCACCAGCTTGACAATTCTACCTAGAAGCCCTAGGACTATCCCGCATGGAGACTGTCTCTTCATTTGTAAAAAAAAAATCTATCCAATCAATCAAACTCCCCAAATGACTAAATTTAGGCTACTTTCTTGTTTCTAAGATCCTGGAAGTACACAAGACATAATTCAGAAAAAAATAATTTCCAACATTCTCATCAGTAAATGCACTCTGGCCTGAATCGTTGCAGATTCCAAGCACACGGAGCACATGACATGACTTTTAATGATAACCTCCTTAAACTCACTCTCTGAGCTAAACATGCCTTACAAGGGACCAGCGTGGGGTTGGTCCTGCGGCAGGTCTATGGCCTGGGGATTGTTCCTCTCTCCCAGGATGAGGGTGAAAAGGCCTCTTTTGGGTCCATAAATTGGTGAGGAGTCCGCTTGTCTGCACTCAGACCTCATTCCTTTGTTTCCTGGCTTTGGAGTCACCCCCATGTAAGCAACATAATGGTGAAAGCTCTTTTCCACAGCGCTGCCTCTTTGGGGCTCAGAGCCCTGTGGGGTTTAGAAACAAAGTAGGGGGCGCCTGGGTGGCTCAGGTGGTTAAATGTCTGCCTTTGGCTCAGGTCATGATCTCAGGGTCCTGGGATCAAGCCCACGTCAGGCTCCCTGCTCAGTGGGGGTCTGCTTCTCCCTCTCCCTCTGCTGCTACTCCTGTTCGTGCTCTCTCTCTCTCAAAAAAAATAAATAAAATCTTTTAAAAAAGAAAATAGAAATGAAGTGGATATTGCTACGTGAAGCTGTGTGCAGAGTGGGTCTCATTTTAAGTTGGAAACCAGCTCAAAGGGGCTGCAGTGGGGTGGCCTCCTGGTTGGTGGTGTCCAGGGAATGGAGCGCAGCGTCCATGGAGTGCTTCAGGGAACACTTTCTAACTGAGCGATTAGGTATGAGGTAAAACAGGAGGGCCTGGTTCTAGGGAATTAGGTATGCTGGAAGGATTTTTTTATCCACATTCCAAAGCCTAGTTCAAGGAGTAGTTCAACTGTACTACTTCTGCAGACGCCTCCTGAGAACTCTGGTCTATACTCACCATTTTACACTCCCACCAACAATGCATAAAACTTCTAACATCTCCACATCCTTGCCAACATTTGTTACTTTCTGTTCTTTTGATAATAGCCACCCTAACCATGTTAAGTAGTATCTCATTGTGGTTTCGATGTGCATTTCCCTGATGAATAGTGATGTTGAGCATCTTTTCCCTTGCTTATTGGGATCGCCAGGAGTTTTGACTATACATCCCAGCTCTCAGGACAGTCTCTTGATGTTGGTTGCATGTTAGAATCTCCTTTGGAATTCTTTAAGAAGCGGTGATGCCCATGACCTACTAATTAAATCAGAATCTTGTGGAGGGAGGCCTAGGAATAAGCATTTTTTAAAAGTGAAATTGGGGAGCCCTGGGTCTCAAATCACAGGACCTGAGTGGAGTCCAGACCTATCACCCTATATTACCCTAGTTTGGGCAGACACTTTTTTTTTTTTCACTGTCTTTATCATAAAATGAGAATAATACCTACCCTGCAGAGTAAATTTGAGGTTTAAATGAGATAATATGATGATCTAACAATAAAGAGCATTATTCTTAGCAGATGCATATTATGGGAGAAGAGGGCGGGAGTGTCTGTGCTGTTCTGTGCACTTTGATAATAACCATGAAAGACATGTTTGCTCTGGAAGAGAGAGCAGATGAGATGAGACTGACAAGGACCAGGGTCTACACTCCTGGCTACATATTCAAATCACCTCGGGATTTTGGACTCCCCTGTGGGATTGTTCATCTACTTGCCTTGCACAGAGTTCTGCAATTCCTGGTCTGGGTCCCTAGGATAGGTCGTCACCACCTCCCAGGCCTGGTGAGGGGGAGCTCATGTTCTCTGTTGTCATAGGAAGTCAAGCTCATTGTAGAACCACGAGAGGCACAGAGGGTGCTTTAACTTCCAAGGGCTTCAACTTCAAAAATAGCCCCCAAAAGAATAGGAAGCAGAATCAGTGCCGGGTGCTCTCTATATCTTCTTTGCTTTCATGTGCATTAGTAATAAAACTGGTAAGTTATTGATTTAAACACATGATTTCTCACTTGATACAATGTCCCTTTAATTGCCAATTGCTATCCTACAATGCTGGCTCATATGTTTGGGATAATACCATTATTATTGTTCTTTAGTCTTTAAGTATGACAAAGAACCAAATGGCTTGTTTTAAATAAAAAATTAAGTTCAGGTTCTTTTTGTCTATTGCATGCATCCAGGAAGGATTTTGTGATCTAATAAGGCAATTATTGGGTTTTAATTAAGTGATAGGTGATTATGAGGATAATAATTTTTGGAGTTTTATACCTCAGTTTTACAAAGCTTAAAACTCTACAATGCTTTTTGGCAGACACTACATTTCATACCCAACCAATGGAAGGTCTCTTTCGAATATATATCTTTTGGACAGCTAATCGGCATTAATTAAGCAGAAGTGTGTTCTGAACTATCTTTTTCTGTAGCCTTATTTGTCTCCTTCCTGTGTTCAGTTCCTTTTTAATTAAAAAATGTCTATGCACATGGATTTGGATCAGAAAGATTCTGGAGATAGAAGCTGTGCCCAGGGACAACTCTTGGCAAAATTGGGAAATGGGCCCTGCTGGCCTTCATTAAACTCAGCCGAAGTCAGTCTCCACGGTCTCCCTCATTCCTTGTTTCTTGCTCACTTTAGACACATAGAGCCCTAATTAGTGCTTTGCTGTTAATCTAGTTTAAAAAAAAAAAAAATCTAGTCCTAATTTATACCATTTGCTATTCCCATTGTGTAATACGCCTTGTACCAGGGCTGGTTTCAAGCTCCCAACTTCACTGTGGGGCATGTTTGGCTCTCGCAGTCTGATGCCGTAGTTGCTGGCTACTTCATACCACTGGCCCTAAGGCTGTCAGCTTCTCCTGCCATCTGTGTCCAAACTCACTGTCTCAACAGGATTACATATCAGTCTTTTACATCTTAGTGCGATTTCCAGCTCCTTAGCTCCCTGTCTCGGAGAATGTGCCTTTCTCTGCTGGAAGAGAAGAGGTTGTTCCCTGTCAATGAGTGGTAGAGAAGCAAGCCATTCTAAGGCAAATGGGAAGACTGACTTCCAAAAGGACATATCCATGTTGGGAGGAGAGAAGAATACATAAAGCCACGAAGACCAGGTCCTTGTCCTGCGTCTCTTGCCTGTGTGACCTAGGGCAAGGCATGCCTCTTCTTTGGTCCCTGGGTTTCTCATGAGGGAGTGAGCCAGCTGACCTCCAAGGGCTCTCCCAGCTCTAAACGGCCCCTCTGCATGGCATCTGACTCCACCATACTTAATCACAGATCTAGCAGCAGAGATGAATGGTAGCGAAAGAGACCAACTGGATTATTTCATTGTATTTGTCTAATCAGATGAGTATTTTTGATATGAAAAAAGTGAGGAAATATGTGAGAGTAAAATAGGAATTCCACAAACTTTGTAATATTCTTAGCCTATTACCAGCATTTGTTAATGCTCAGAGAGTCTGTTCCTTTAATCAAGTGGTATGTATTTATCATACAATCATTACCTTATTTAGCTATAATAAATGCCTAGTTAAGTGCATACAGGCCATTTCTGCTGCAATTTAATTACCAACACAGTTAATTAGGCAATATACTTCATCACCATTTTTATTCAGAGTTTCTCAACTTTATTAAAGCAGTTTTGAGGAAGAACTGGTGGACCCAAAACCCTTGGTTAGGAAAGGTAGAGAAAACCATAAACCACTGCCACCATTTATTGAGTGCCTACTGTGTGCCGGTACTTTATAGAAACTGCTCAAAGTCTCCACAATGATGCATTGAAGGGCCGTGGACAGGGAGAATGTGTATTGGAGTGCACTTGGTCAGAGGGCCAGTAACACTTGCATCTTTCTGTTACAGGCAGCAACTATGCTTACGAGGCACAGAGAGAAGAGCCAGGCACTCTGCTCTGACTGATACCCTTCCCTCAGAGCTGCCACCAGAGAGCCCTCTCAGAATTTCTTTGGGGTCTGTCCCAATGCCAGATGCACTGAGGTGGCATTTAAGGAACCATGGGGGAAGCCCAAATGCCCAACATTTCTCATACGCCTGGAGAAAAACAAGTGGAACTCCACCATTAAAACGTTTGGCCCTGGCTTAAAACTCTGAAGGATGTCAAATGCTTCTCCTCATAGGAGACTTTGGGTTTTCAGCTGTTATCCAGCCCTTGGACCACAGGGGGAATGAAGGACTTAGGAAATAGCTATTGCTTCATAGACAAGGAGAATTAAGATGGTTGGGAGATTGGGTGGAGGTGGGCAAGAGGAGGGGAGCAGAGACAGATTTGCAGACTTCAGTCTTGTGCCCAGAGACTGTCCTGAGATAGCGTGACAGACTAGCTCTGAAGAGAAAGGACATATAAGGGCTGGGGGTTCTGACGCAGGAGTGGTTTGGGAGCCTAGATGAAGGCGTGGGTGGGGCTTGGACTCTGACCATCATGTATGTGAATCCTTACCTGATTATAAAAATCGGAGGCACTGTTTTCTGATAGTTGGTTTCCTCTCTGTGAAACAGGGCTAGGAATACCTTCATCTTACACCAGCGGTGAGGGGGTTCGATAAATCGATGTATACTGGGTTGAAAGTGACTCATTTTTCCCTTTCAACCCCAAAGTAGGTGCCCAATACACATAGGAAAGATATCAGTATCATGCTCCCTGATTTGTCATTTTATAAGGCGTGTGGATTGGTGCTGTGTAGTTGGTTGCAAGGTCATTTAGCAAATGCCAGGCACCTTAAAAATTTTTGAAGCATTTAGGAGAGTATCCTTCACATATATCAGTCATTTATTAAATACGTTTGGATTTGTTGATTAGCCATAGGATTCATTTTAATCACTCATAATATGATCCATTATATAATATTTTTAAAAAGTATTTTATTTTCTTATCCATTGAATAACAATTTATTTCTGAACTACTTATTTCCTTGTTTGGTTTTGTTGGGGGGGCAGATGGGCAGAATCTATATGCCCATGAGGGTAGGGGACATATATAACTTGCCAGCCATTGTGTCCAAAGTTTGTAACATATGTCTGGCATGTAGTAGATACTCAATGAATATTTTTTGAATAAACACACTTTTTCCCCCCTGGAGTGACAATTATGTAGAGGTCATGAGGTATTAAGCTACTTGGAGAGAGGATGTACATATTTAAACATCTAACCTGAAGCCAAACTGATAAGCTGAAGCACACAAAGGTACTGGACTGTGCTCATGTCCACCATGTACCAGGTGAGCTCTAGGCCCTGGGGACATAGCAATGAACTAGCCAGACAACAATCCCTGTTTTTATGACACTTACATCCTAGGGGGAGAGAGATGGTAACACAAGATACATACATGGAGAAGAAAGGAATAGAGAGTGTTGAGAATATGTGGCAGTAGTGTTGTAATTTTAGATAGGGTTCCTGGGAAGACATCACTGATAAGGGGACTTTCAAACAAAGGAGTGAGGCATGAGAATATCTAGAAAAAGAGCCTTTCTAATGGAATAGAAAGTATAAAGACCCAGAAATAGGAACATGCCTGGTACACGGAGGAAAGAAGACACTAATACAAAGGGAGTTAAGTAAGGGCAAGTGTAACAGAAGACAGGATCACGGAGGTAGCATGAGCCATTTAGGTCATTGTAAGGACCTTGGTCTTTACCTGAGGAAGACGGGGAGACACTGAATTTTGAGCAGATAAGTCACATAACCTGACTTCCAATTTGACAGGATCACTTGGACTTCTGGTTTAAGACCAGATTAGAGGGTGAAAAGGATAGAATCAGGTGGGTGGGTTTAGAGATAGTAACTGAGATGAGAAATGATGGTAATTCTGAGCAGGGTTGTAGCAATGGAGATGGTAGGAAGTACAGTTGACCCTTGAACAACAGGAAAGTTAGGGGCACTAAACCCCCACGCATTTGAAAATCCACTTATAACTGTTAACTCTCCAAAAATTTAACTACCAATAGCCTACTGTTTACCGGAAGCCTTACCAATAACATAAACAGTCTATTAACACGTATTTTGTGTGTTACTTATATTAAATACTATATTCTTACAATAAGGTAAGCTAAAGAAAAGAATGTGTTATTAAGAAAAGTGTAAGGAAGAGAGGATACATTTACAGTACTGTACTGTATTTATTTTTAAAAATCTGTGTGTAAGTGGACCCAGGCGGTTCAAACCCATGTTGTTGAAGGGTCAACTCTACTGATAGTCTGGATATACTTTGAAGGTAAAATCAACTGGATTCTCTTATTATGCAGGAGTGAGTGAAAGATAGCAAAGGTGATTCCAAGATTTCTGGCTTGAACAATAAAAAGGAGGGTGTTGCCATTTACTGAGTTGGGGGGAAATTGTGGGAGAACCACATTCTGGGGGATTGAGGAAATTTTAGGATTTCAGGTTTATACCATTAACTTTGAAATACTTTTTTAGTATCAAAGTGAAGACGTCAGACAGGTAGTCGGATGTATGCAGTTGGAATTTGGTGAAGAGGCATGGAGAGGCATAGAATTTAAAAAACACCCCCATTGAGACACCATTAGGCCAGGAGACTAGAGGAAGTCACTAATGGAATTGGAGTAAGTAGACAAAGAAAGCAGCCCAACAACTGAACCCTGGGGCATATGAGAATTTAGGAGAAACCAGGAAAAAGGTCAGACAAATCAGTAAGTGAGGTGGGAGGAAACCCATAAGCAAACCATTGAAAGAAAGTGCTTCAGGGAAGAGGGAGTGGTCAGCTGGGTCCTGTGCTGCTGATGGGTCAGGCAGGATGAGGACCAAGTTAAATATTGTATTCATTGTATTTGGTGAAGTAGAAGTCACCAGTAGCGTTGTCAAGGGCATTTTTGCAGGAACAGTGTGAATAAAATCTTGGTTGGTATGTGTTCAACAATTTGGAGAGAGAAGTTAAGGATGGGAAGTTTTCAAGAGGCATTGGTATTTTTATACCAAATTGTACTGCTGCCATTGGTTTTCTATGTGGAAAATAAATTGGATCCCAATTTCATACCAAGAAGAAAGAAAAAAAGTCATGTGGATCATAGGCATAATGTGGAAGCAAACTTTAACATGTAGAGAAGAGAGTATAGACATAGGGGTAGGTGATATTATGACATAGGGGTAGGTAATAATTTCTTAAATGAGACATATAAAATAGAAATCATAAAGTAATCTTACTTTTTTGTCACGTTCAATATTAAATCTTTTGTATGACTGAAGACAGCACATACAAAGTTCAAAGACAAGCCACACATGGGAAGATGTATACAACCGCTTTAATCAACAAAGGAATGGCAACCAGAATATATAAAGAAGTTCTACAGATCAGTAAGAAAAGCTGAACACTATAACCAGAAAATAAGCTAAGGAAAGGATCTGTCAGTTCACACAAAAGGAATTCACATTCAAACAGGGGCTCAAACTCATCGGTGATTAATAATGAGCATCTTAAAACAAATTCTTCATCACACATATCAGTTAAGAGGTTTAGCAATTCCAAGTCTTGGCGAAGATTTGGAGGACATGGATTTTTATGCCTTGTTAATAGGGAATAAATAGGTAACAAAAATTGCAGAGAGCAATTTAGCAATAAAGTTGAAAATGCTAATGACCTCACAGTTCTCCTTGGTGTATACTCTAGAAAAACTCAGACCCAGATGTAGAAGTAGGTGTCTCTAAGGTGTCTTTTTCAGCCTGATTTGTGGTAGCAAAACATGGGAAACAATGTATATGTCTATCAATATGAGAGCTGATAAATTGTGTTATAAATTGTATGTTCACCTAATACACATGTATTACAATGAATGGACTGGGTGGCCTGCGTCCATATGACAATCTGAAACTTGACTACTGTGTAGAGAATACAGTACCTACAGATGAAAAGCTTACAGATAACGTATGTGCTTTTGTGGCTATGCACGTGTGGTAAAAGTAAAGTTGTAGGGAAAGAGCGATGTGGGCATCTGGTCATACATTCAGGTGAATGAGATCAGAGGGAGGTATAAGGAGAACTTTAACCCTATCTGCAACGGCCTCCTTTTCAGGGAAAGAACCATCTGGGGCAAATATGTGAAAATATTAATATCTATTTAATCTGTATGGTGAGAATACAAATAAAAATTTTCTCAAAAATAGGACAATTTAGATAAAGATGTGGCGAGTGGGTATGTTACAGGGATTTTAAAAAGAAAAAACAGTGAAGGGGCATTTAAATAAGCAGACAACCCAGCGCTTGTTGGTGCTCTTTCACAAATGAATGAGCTTGCTATCCCTGTGGGTTGCCAGGCAGGTACTAAATGACCCTTTCTCACAGAAGCTAACGGAAGAACTCTTGCTTTGAGTGAGCTTGTTGTACATGACCTGGAAGCTTCCTTACACATTTAAAGTGATAGTAGGTCTTTGGCCCAAAACTGTCTGTGGGCTTATCAGGTATGCATGTGGTAGTGGCAGCGGGCAGGACTCTATGGGGTGCTGGGAGGGCAGCAGCTGGCCTGGACTGCTACGTGTGGGTGTGCGGAGGGGGTCTGTCAGAATGAACGGGGCCGTCCGGAAGAAGAGGCTCTCCCTGGTCCTCTGCTCCCTTTCTGATAGTCAGAGCCTCTGCCCTCTGTGAGTCCCTCCTCAGTGTCTTTTGCTGACCCCTATTTCACCCTCTACCCCAAGTCTGGTATTTTCAGGCCCTAGGTTATATAGGCTTTCAGGTTTTTCTCCATCAGGACTGCGTGCCACCAGGTGAGGGGGTTAAAGACAGCTGAGTTACCGAACTCATCAGGACTCTTTGGTTCCAAATGACAGAAAACCACCTCAAACTAGCTTAAGTCAAAAATAAAATGTATGTATGGGGGTTCTGCCTCTTTTGGCTCACATCACCAAACCACAAGGAAAGCAGGCCTGGAATAGAGCCAGCCTTGGGGATGGCTGGACTCAGGGTCAGACCCCATCAGGGCTCTCCATCTCCTTTCTGTTATTTGGGTGATGGCCAAACCAGCCTTCTCCTAAGCAAGAATTACGACTGCAGGCAAAGCCCAACTCATATCCTGCTAGCCTCACTACTGGAAAGGGAGAGAAGGATACAGATGGACGCAAATGGCGCCCCTGTGTCAGGCAGTGCAGCCTACGTGTCTTTCCTTTCCTGATCAAGTCTGGAAAATCGTGAGAAAGAACTCTGATCAGCCTGGTGTACAGTACATGGGAAACACTAGCTGTGAAACCATGTATTGGTTTACCTAATTTCTCTTTGCTTTAATTTCCTTTATAAGGAAATGATAACAGGGAGATAATAATAGAATATCCCTCATAAGGTTATTGGTATGATCCATGCGAAGCATTTAACACTGCGCTGGGCTCAGAGTAAAAGATGTTTTAAAAATAACAACGAACAAGCCTTAGGCTGATATGATTAGGCTGGTGAAGGTCTGGGGTTGGCTGAGCCTGGTTAAAGATGACCCACCTTGTCTTCAGGCTGCAGCCTGAAGGGTGCTGGACAGAGCCAGAGGATGACCACAGGTGCTTACTCTGGACTTTCCACCTCCTGGGCTGTGCATGCTCCCTTGGTTCTTGAAGAATGTTCTGCGCTGCAATTCCACTCTTTCCTCTGATTATCTGTGTGTCTGTCACCGGGTTTTGGCAGGCCTGCAGGGGGCCTGATCTGCCATTATCCTAAACCCTTTAGATTTGAGTGCATAGATTGGTGGGTTCCAATTCCCTGCTCACTCCCCTCAGGTGATGGCTTCATAAGGTCCCTGGATTCCACAATTATTAAGGCATCTCTTGTCATTAAGTATCCTCTCCTAACCCTTAGCACCAGCCTCTAAGGCTTGGCAGCTGAATGTTCTGTGAACAGTACACCTCTGGGAAGATAAAGCAAGGGGTGGGAGGGCATCACTTCTGGCAAGTAACTCTGGGTAGACAAGCATTCCATCACTTATGCACACACGTACAGCATTTCTGTGTATGTGTGCTGAGAAGGACTGTAAAAAGATACAGGAGAAGAGCTGAAGCAGGAAGAAGGAAAAGAAGGAGACTGCATTTCCACATCACCTTATTTGTGAAGGGCCCATGATAAAAGTATGTGTATTCCCATTTGCTCGTGGAGAAATGAAAGCTCATAGAAGGTAAGTAATTTGCTCAAGGTCACACACTCTTTGGAGGAGAGAGAAGAGAGGAAGACAAGGATGAGAACTAGGAAGTATAGTGGTGTCTTTGACTTCAGTTAATTTTCAATTATTTACACAGGGTTCACTGAATGCTAGCTATGTGCTCAGCTCTGTGCTCGATCACATAAAATAGACGAAGGTTTTCCTTCTTCGGGGACCTGAGAGTCTGTTGTGAAAATAGTTCATAAAATAAAAAGAGATGAGGTGGGTTTCAAAGTAACAGATAAAAGAGTGCCTACCATGGACAGGACCTTAGGATGCCTGACAGTGGTCTCATGAGCTGGGCAGCAGCAAGGTAAGGTCCAAAGGGAAGAGGTTGGCCCATGTGCCCCCAGGGATCCCATCTGGTGGCTGGCCTCTGTGGGTCACCCCAGAGTGTGGCTATTCATGTATTGAACAATTTGTTTTTGTGGAGGAAACCCCCTCCCTTTCTCCCTTAAATGTCTCTCTGGATGCAGCCCCCGGTCTTACAGAGCTACGCAGTAAGCCCATCTAGGCTCATGAATTCCAGAAACGAGGGAGGAGAAAGGGTAGGCATTCCATTTTTCATTGAGATTCAAACTTCTGTTTTGCAAAAACAGAGGTCAACTTCCATGGACCAAGAACTATTATTTTGCTGAGAAAGCTGTTCTTGAGACTAAAAATGCTGACATTCCATGGGAAAAAAAAAAGCCAAATTCATGCCCGGAAGCAAATTTGCAAAAAATATGTTTTTGTGTTGCCAAGGCAGAATTTTCTCTCATCTCTTCCCTCACTCATTTCCCCCACATTTCACCACCATGTTCTTTGCAGGAAATATATGTAACTAACCCCAGATCCAAATAATAAAAGAGAGAAGGTGATTGGTTGGGGGATATGTCTTTCCTGTCTTCTTAATTTAGCCATGTAATCATGCATAGAACACGACCACTGTGGTAGCCAGGAGAACAAACTGTATATTGCTACCGAGCCGTTAACTTGGGGCAATCACTTTTCTTTCCTGGGCCCTTGGCCTCAGTTTCTCCAGATGTAACATGGCTCTTGGTGGTTTTCAAACTAGGCTCTGCAGAGCCTTCTCAGGAGCCCCCTGATGGACAGGGGCAAGATGCAGAGGGTTAAGTGCATGGGGCTCCAGCCTCCTTCACCCCTAATCACTGCTTGAGGCACAGCAGATGTGCTTTTATCTGTTTTGATAAACTTATGCTTTCTGGTAAAATTTCATTTGAAGAAATGGTTTTGCCCATCTGTCCCTTCCATTGTAACACCCCATGGCTTTAGGTCTTCAAACCGAGTGTCTCTAACACATTTGGATCTGCCACGGCTCTAAAACAGATGTTGTTCCTTCCTCAACTGAATTCATCATCAAAGGCTAGGTGGGGGCTCCAGGCCTGGGCTTCAGAAGAGGGAGGGAGCCTCAGTGTTCTGAGCAGTCCTGGAAAGCCTGGTGGAAGAGGTGGAATGTGACTGCAGGAAGTGTTTTGATAACACAAATTGCATTCCTGCCAGGGCCAGCTTAATCACAAGTGCAGCCCGGGCAGCACCCCGTGAGGGCTCTCAGGCAGTCCACACTGCCCCCGGGAACGTATTACCCTGCCCACCTGTGTGTAATGATTGACACGCCACTGGTGAGAGTTGGGCTTATACGTTTAGGTTTTAATCCCATCGAATGCGTTAATAGCCCTGTGGCGGTTCCCTAGAGACTGAAGCACACATGTGCTCTTTTGTAGTTATTGCATAACTGAGAACAGGGTTTTTCAGGCATACTTGAGCCAGTAGGATATTACGGGGTTTGGAAAAAAATAAGTGAAAAATGGATGTTTCTGCAAGTTACTGGTCCTTTCTATGCAGCCACATTTCTGCAGAGAATCATGGAATCTCTAACAGAAAGTCTCCTTCCCTTGGGGTGTGTGCTCCAAACCCTCACTAGCACTGAGGACTGTCCTAACACGCAGAGACCCTGATTTTGCATGCACTCTTGGTGGAATGGAACTTACCAGCTCACAAGACTCATCCACGTATGGAGCGTTCTGGCTAAGAGGAAAGTTCTTCCTTACAATGACTTAAAACTTTTCAGCACTTCAGTAATTTTCATCCTTTATCCTGGCAGCTATGCAGGAATGATCTAGCACTCCTCCTCAAAGAGTCTACCAAGGGGTTTAAAGGGAAATATCTATTATGTCCCCCTCTGCGATATTACTCCCTCACATGTGGCTTTTCTATTCTAGTTAAACATCTAGTTAAACATTCCAGTTAAAAATTTCTTCTATTTTCTCTTATGACCAGGCTTCGAAGTCTCTCTCTTCCCTGACCTCACATCTGAATGAACTTATCTTGGATTGTCAGGATCTCTGCTTCAGTCCCGAGCCCAGAACTGAGCACGACATTGCTGAGTGCAAGGAAAGCAGGACTATCCTTTCACTGGGGCAGACGTAATAGTTATGCTTTGCTAGCCCGGGACTGCATTAGCTTCTCTCGAGTCTGCATCTAACTGCGGTTAGGCTGTCCTTCATCAAAATTTCTCAGGCTTTTCTTTATGTGAATGGTTCTTAAATCAGTTTTCTCCAATCCTGTTAGCAAGGGAGTGATTTTTAAAACTTAGATGGAAGCCGTGATGGTTAATTTTATGTGTCAACTTGACTGAGCCACAAAGTGCCCAGATGTTCGGTTAAACATGATTTCTGGGTGTGTCTGTGACAGCCTTTCTGACAGAGATGAGCATCTGAGTTGGTGAACTGAGGGAAGTAGATTGCCCTCCTCCGTGTGGAGAGGCATCTTCCAATCTGTTGAAGGCCTGACTAGAACAAAAAGTCAGAGGAAGGTTGACGTAACTCTGCTTGGACGCTTGAGCTGAGGCGTCCATCTTTTCCTGTCCTTGGCATTGCTGGTTCTCTGGCCTTCAGGCCCAGACTAGAATCTAAACCATTGGCTCTCAGGCCTTCAAAGACACCACTGGTTTCCTTGGGTCTTCAGCTTCTAGTCAGCTGTTTGTGGGACATGAGCCAAGATCTTCTGATAAATCGTATCTCCACGTTTTTCTCTGGAGAACCATAACGTTAATACACGCTTCTCTATATTTCCCCCTGCTGATCTTAGCATTGTTAATTGTCAGTGTCTTCAGTTTAGGGTTTTGTCAGTCGACCTGCTCACTTCCTCTCTGGGCTCACTGCAGGCAGATGCCTGAAGAGCTCACTTTCTGGGACTTTACTCCGGTTGCCACCCCTGGGCCCTTAGCACCGTGTTTGGTGCAGGGCGGGCCCTCAGTAAGTAATCGTTGGAGTCATGGGTAGATGAGTGACTGAATGATTAGGGTAATACGAGCCTTTATGGCTCACGTGCAACAGCCGGTGGGCACAGTCAACACCTGCCACCACGAATCCACTTCCTGCATCCCTGCACAATATGCCATCCTATATTTCTCTGTCTTCCCTTTAAGGATATCTTGAGCTATTTTGTTAAATCACTTACAAAAATTAAGGTACGTTTTATCTAAGAAGAAAATGAGGCTGTGTGCTTTTAGTGAATTCCTGTAGGATCTCTGTGATCCCTTTCTTATATAAGATATTCCAATCGCTTTCTCTACTCCAGGGTAGAGTTTCTGAGCCCAAAGACTTGAACTAATTTAAGAAGGCTACACATTAAAATTCTAATGAAACGCACGCACATAGGCACACAGACCCCCACAGAACGTGGAGTGTTAGAGAAATATGACTGGTATTTAATGATGTTCTGCCCTGAGTGGGTGTTGTGGATGTTTACCATGTACTCCCCTCTACCCTGCTCCTATTCGCAGTTATTCTAGTCTAGGTATGAACGACCCATCTTCTCATGAGACAGAGGGATTTTTAAGAAGTGGATATGTGCAGTACCACTATCCTATTACTAATGTTGGGATTTAATTCCTTCTTAGCTGCGGTATTCTGCCTTTCTAGTTAAAGTTTATTAACATTGTCAGAGGGAACAAAGTAAAATAGAAAGTTAGGGAGTGAGCTTTCTCACCACTATCTCTTAACCTGATATTATCTTCCCAAAGCAATAGGCTTATCTCTCCCTTATTGTCTTTAAAATCACACTTGCTGTTTTTGTGGAAATTTTTAAAATCTTCAGTCTCATTCAAGCTGTACTCTTCCCAGTACCATGTATATAGATTCATATGATCTGTATATTACATGGGGTGTATAGGCAATTTATTTATTTCTATGTATAGGAAACTGGTCAGGGGAAATCGTTATGGAGCGTGTGGTCTGCTCAGCTCCACGCTTCCAGAAGAGCTATGGTGTCTAACTTCTAGGAGAGCTATGGTGTCTAACTTCAGGAAACATCCAGGTTGACTGGGGGGAAGAACTTTCATAGAGGGACGCACAGGGAGTCATCCAGGAGTGTACAATCAAGTGTGAGGCTGCATAAGGCAAACTATGAATTTTCCCGAGAAAGCACGATAAAGTTCAATGGAAAAAAAATTAAACCCTAAGACCATCATGAGCAAATTTTGGAGAGGAGTGAAAATCTTTTTCTGATATCCCGATGAGATAGAAGAAATAGCTTAATTGTTCTGATTCATTATATGAAGAAACCGAGTCACAGAGAAAATACGTTAATTGGTCAAATATTACATTGGCACGTGTGGAACTAGAATTCAGGATTCCTAGGGTAGAACTATTGCCACCTGTCTCTCTCCTCCTCTGTGTCACACACACACACACACACACACATGCACACACAGCCTCCGCCTCTGCTTCCAATTCTGCTGCCTCTCCTTCAAGTCCCGTGCCCTCCTGCCAGATGTTGTCACCTGTCTTTTCTCAGAAGGCCTTGGTAAAGTTACACAGCTGAGCCCGGCAGGCGGCTGCCCCAGGCCAAACAAACAAACAGAAGAGAAATCTTTCAGGCTGGGCACCAGGGAAAAGTGATCTTGATGCCGTCCATGGCATGAGCCGAGGCAATTGATGACTTGGCATTCTGTCCCCGAGTCATCAATCATACAGAATCAATCTCCACTCCCTCAGGAGCTGGCCCCCGGCTCACATAATTCTCTCTCCCTGCCACCAACCTGAACAGTCTGATCCCAGTGGTGGGAACTGTTTTGTTCTGCGTTCAGCATTGATTCACTTGGCCTTCAGTAGTATTTTCTACATTCCCCAGAAATGTCACTTACTTATCCTCTCCGAGGTGGCGAAGTTGCTGGGGCCTCATAGCATCAAATATGGCAGGGAAGCAAAGAAACATGTCTGGCTTTTTGCATCAAAGGCATGGGTCTCGGGCCCCTAGACCTGAAAATCAGGACTCAACTCTCACGTTCTTGCCATCTCCCCTGAGGATGGGGCGGAGGGTAGAGCACAGAGGCCAGGACCTGGGGCTTTCATGTCCTAGGATCCTGGGCTGTTTCCACGACTCTGCCACTTCCGAGCTTTGCGATCTTAAACGTGTTACTAATCACTTTATGCTTCAGTTTCCTCATCTGGCAGATAATGTTGACAACAGCACCTACCACACGGAGTTGCAGGACGAGACGAGAGCAGGCGCCTACATGCTTAGTGCAATGCAGGGGCAGGTGCAGTCATTAGGGCGTGATTTGGATTTATCTGGTTGACCATACAAAGAATAAGGTTGGTGGCCATGAGGGGAAGGCCTTGAGTAAAGAACTACTTTTCTAACTTGTCTCAGAAGCTCATATCTGACTGGGACTCACTTGCTTCCATATCTCAGACTGTGAGCCTGCCCTAGACTGAAGGTTTGTGTCCCCCCAGAATTCGTATGTTCTGGGTTGGTATTAGGACGTGAGGCCTTTGAAAGTTGATTACATCATGAGGGCGGAGCTCACATGAGTGGGATTAGTGCCCTTATAAAAGAGACCCCAGAGAGCTTCCCTGGCCCCTTCCACCGTATGAGGATGTGGCAAGAGATGGAAGCAGGCCCTCACCAGACCCTAAATCTGCCAGAAACTTGATCTTGGGTCTCCCAGGCTCCAGAACTCTAAGAAATAAACAACTGTTTGTAAGGCACCCAGGCAACGATATTTTATATAACAGCCTGAATGGAGCAAGACAGAACCCTTCTTCTTTGGAGCAGTTGGGAGTGGGCCGCACAGAAACTGGCTTAGCAGTGTGCGGATGGACTAGAAGGAGGAGGTGGAGGAAGTTATCAGGAATCTCTAAACTCCACAAGTTTTCTGTAGGCCAGCTCAGAAGGACGTGCACAGATACGGGGAGAGTGCTCATTCCTTCCACGCAAAGACCTTCTCTCTCCCTCTTTGTAAGTGCAGAAGAGGAAAAAGGAGCCTTGGTGGTAGGGGATGTGGACTTCCTGGGACCATGCAGGGAGGAGAGGAATGACAGTTGGCCCAGGGGTGGGTCAGGTTGCAAACCTCTGGGAGGTGGCGCTGCCCTGGGAGGGGCCATGGAATCCTTCCCTCAGGCTAGATCCTGGTGTATCTCCACATACGCCTGTCCCTTTCTCTTGGCAACTGGAATCATCTTTTCCAAGAGATTCTGAGGGCTGCTTTATTTGTTAGGAGACAAGGAGGCACTAATAAATTCCTCTGTGTGAGGTATTTAATTACATAATAATGTGTACACTAATCAGGGTAAATGTGTTTGTGAAAACACCTTGATATGGGAACAGTTAATCACCCAAGGCATTGCTTCTTAACACACCTTGGAAGTTAACTTAATTAAATTAATTAGAACAATGAAAAAATTGAACTGTTTATTGGTCCACAATGGCTTGAAGAAATGCTCCCCCTCCACTGCGGGAACATCCCCCACACTGCAGCCTGTTTGCCCCCAAGCCCTCAGTCCTTACAGCTATGGCTACACCCCAGGGGCTTGTGACCGGCAAAACCCCCCACTGTTTTACCTTGGTGTCATTTCCTGTTGGAGACGGAAGGCAGTCTACGTGCTTGCATGCGTGCAGGTATAGACACACATGAGCGTGCCCCCCCATACACATGTGCCTCTTGTGCACTTTACCAAGAGCTCAGGGAAATCAAGAAAGCATTTACCCAGGATTCCTTAAGTGTATGTTTTGCAGTCAACCACTGAGCTGGCCAGCCTATGCTTTCTAAAGGGAGGAAAGGAAGATGTTTTCTGAGGGATTATTATAATCACCATCATTGCCATTACCATCATCATTATCTGTTAATAATGATGGTGTTAATAATCTGAATTTGCATAGTGCTTGAAAAAAACCTCACTCTTTCTTAACCCCACCTCTCTCTATTTGGGCTTTATATAAGGTATCAGAAAATGCAGGATGTCTGCCCCTGGGGAGCCTATAGGCTGTGGCATCTAGCCCTGACAGAACAAACTTAAAAGCCATTTTGACAACTGCACAAACATTGAATAGTGTGCACATTTAATTAATTAATGAAGAGTGAGCTTGCACAGCACGAAAGCTGAGGGCCACTTGGGGTGAGAGTCTTATTTTGGCAGAGGAGTGCTCGAATGAAGAAGGTAATAGGACCCCTGGAGACTGTCCCCCAAATCCAGGAACAGGAGGCCTCAGCCATCTGGTGAGTTGCATACACCATAGTCGGCTTCTTCCTTAAGGAGCCTCCTTGACCTTGACCCTGCCAGAGAAGGTCTACCTGAACACCCCCTAGCAAAAGCACCTCCTTGATAGGCAGCAGCCAGACACAAAGCTACCTCTATAGCCTGAATTTACCGCTATGACAATAAGGGACTTGATGTCCGACCTGGAATTACTTTTTACACATGTCTTCCCTTACCCTATTTCAAAAAATTAACAAGAAGTAAGTAAAAAATCTCTCCGGTTTCAGCACAAACCTTCATTCTGAAATTCCTGCTAGCTCCAAGATAAGAACATGGACCAGGGGGTAGCATGCAGAAGACGCCTTCTTCCGCAACGTGCTGAGGACAGGGCCTGGGAGTTTGGTTCCTCTGAGATTGTTCACTGTGCTCATCATAAACTTCTTGATGTGGCTTTTCACACTTTTACTTGACTAGTCGAGATGGAGGCTTCAGATGCTGAGCCAATCTACAGAAGCAGGTCTCCAGCGAGCCCATATATCCCAGCATTTTTTGGTGCCCTTTCCAAGACCAGGCTGATGCTGGCTCAATATAGAAATAAAAAAGTGACCATCCTTTTTCTCACTGAACATTTCTTGGGTCAGTGGGACCTCATGTTGATCAGGGTCCTTGCAGGAAACAGGGATAGGAAGCACCCAGATAGGGTGGGGGCACTGGCAGCATTAAGGGAGATCAACAAAAGGTGTTGAAGTTCCCAGAGCTGGCAAGAGCAGGGGGCATGACCAGCGTTAGCAGCTCAAGTCCTGAAGGAGCAAAGCAGTTGTTGGATCCAGAGGGACTCGTAGCTGCGGTTGCATAGGGAGAGCTTTTGGTCCCTAACACAACTACTGGCAACCCGCAGACCTGCAGGGAGGGAGCTGAATGAGTAGTGCCTTGACTGCCCTCTTCTCTCCCTCCTCCTCTCCTGTCAGGGCCTCGAAGGTCCGAGTGCGAGGGAGCCTGGGTGATTCAGTCCCTGGAGGTCAGCCTGGGACCAAACAGTGTAAAGGAGGGTAGCCAGCAGAACTCAGACCAACTGATATGAGTGAAAAAAAAATTCTGTAAAAGGGAAATAAATAAAAAATACATCGTGAATCTTATTCAGATGATTCCTTTTACATCGGGATCATAAAGTGTCTGTCCTATACTGTTATTTATGTATTGAAGCAGATATTCATGTTGAAGCTACTATCAGTCCATAATTTCAGTTTTTACAACTTCTCTCCAAATGATTATCTATCTGTGTGTGCTTGGGGTGCACAATGAGGAGGAACTTGCGGACAGAGATTTCCAGTGAACCAGTAGAATAGTAGGCCCCAGACCCCAAACTATAAAAGACACAGAGAAAAGGAAGAAACTCACCATATAGGAGAGGGTGCTGAGCAGCAAGGCACCATGGTGATAAGCATTTGGCTCTCTTCAGATTTGCAGGTTTTCAATTTCCTGCACTTAAATCAAATCTGCCAAGGGCAGTCAGACTTCCCCACCCTACCAGCCAGGCCAAACATACTCCCTACCATTCATTATTAAGTTAATGAATCCAAGTAACCTATACTAAATTTCTGGTCTCGGGGAGGTGCATATTAGGGACATAATGCAGCTTAGAGCCTACTAAGAAGTTTAGGTTGGGTGAGTAAATAACCTCCACGTAAGGCAATATATGATGCGTGCCTGGAAAGGCATGAGAGCAACGTGTTACCAGGGTTCAGAGGAAACAGACACTACTAACTGGGGTAATAAGAAAATCTCCATGGGCAGAGGGGTGTTTGAGGGGGGTCTCAAAAAAGGTAGGTTGTCAAAAGAATTTGTTCAGCACCCCCTTCCTTTACCACACTCCAACTTGTGTGCCTCTGTTTAGTCTCTTATGACGCTACATGGACGGCCCGCTTCCATATCTTCCCTTCCAGGGCCTAGATGATGTCCTACCTATTCCAGAAAACTTTTTCCTACTGCTCCAAGCCCCCCTGACCTGTACAATCTGTAAGCCCCAGAGGCTGAGCCTCACTCTTTACTATCTTGACTTCTTCATGGGTGACATTTGTTTTTCTCAAACACTCTATGAGCAGGCGCCATGCTTTTTTCCTAAGTAGCTTCTATGTTGCCCATATTCGTTCTGGAAGAGAGCCCTTTCAAAATGGGACCCAGGGCACAGATATTTCAGATTGCCATGTTTTATATCAGCGATCTGTCCCAGTACCTGGACAGGTGCCCATACAAGCAAGCTGGGTCTTCTGACAGCAAAACACATGGTTCTGGATAAACTCAGCCCAGTTGCAGGGACTCCACACCCACTGAGTCGATGATCTAAGTTTCTGAGCCATTTATCCAACTCCAAGTTAATGTTTTTCTCAAAGATGATTATGGAGGGAAGATGCGAACGTAAGCGGAAAAGGTCCTCAGTGCTTCATCAGCTCAATCCCCCTGTAATTACAGCCCCATCAGATGGGAAGGACAAACGTGTTCCTGGGACCTGATTCCTCAGCACTCCTCGTTCATCACCGGTGCTCTCCGCCCCTGGACTCCTGCCCTTGCCCTGGGCCCTGTTCTGGTTCCCTTCCCGCTTATCCTTAGGACCTGAAGCCCCCAGCTCCTCCTTGTGGGCAAGGTAGGAACCTTAGGGCTGCTCTGGGTGTCCCCTCTGTGTTATTGTAAATTCATTTGTAAATTCTTGATAGTTCTCCAAAGCATTATCCCCCTCAAGAAGCATAAAATGCAAAAGGCAAAAAAAAAAAAAAAAAAAAAAAAAGGAAAAATCTTTCATTTCTTGGTCACAGTTGGATGCCTTCCCCCTAAAGTTCATACGTAAAACCCAGAACAGCATGTGGTGCAGGAGGATAAGCCATGCCCAGAGGGAGCTGCAGGCCAGCACAGGGAGGGGCTGACTCCCGTAACCCTACATGGTTCGTCTGATGGTCACACACCTTGACATGCCTTTCACGATGACAGTAATTGTTGGATGACTCGAATGTGTCTTTGTGACTCTGTAGCTCCAACAGGGCCAAAGGCGGGCTAAAAGTCCAAGTGGAAGTGTCCGTCTCTTTAGGTGAATTTGGTCGATGTCTGTTCATTTCTCCATCTTACAATTCAGTTCTGTTCATTCCATTTGATCGCGTTCAGTTCAAATGTATATTGAGGTCTAACTTTAAGAAGATTTCATGCTGTGGGGCACCTGGGTGGCTCAGTCAGTTGAGTGTCTGACTCTTGGTTTCGTCTCAGGCCATGATCTTGGGGTCCCTATGTCGGGCTCTACACTCTGCAGGAAGTCAGCTCGAGATTATCTCTCTCCCTCTCCCTCTGCCCCTGCAACTCCCTCCTCCCGCGTGTGTGCTCTTTCGCTCTCTCCAAAAGAAATAAATAAATCTTTTTAAAAAAGAGTATTTCGTGTTGTAAGGAGGTGATACCTCATTGTGATTTCGATTTGTATTGCCCTGACGAAGAGTGATGTTGAGCATCTTTTCCTGTGTCTGTTGGCCGTCTTTATCCATCTTCTTTAGCAAAGTGTCTATTCTGGTCCTCTGCCCATTCTTTAATCAGATTTTTTGTTTTTGTGGTGTTGAATTGTGTAAGTTCTTTGTATATTTTGGATATTATTCCCTTACCAGATATAGCATTTGCAAATGTCTTCTCCCTTTCAGTAGGTTGCCTTTTTGTTTTGTTGATGGTTTCCTTTCCTGTGCCAAAGCTTTTTATTTTGATAGTCCCAATAGTTTATTTTTGCTTTTTCCTTGCCTTAGGAGACATGTCTAGAAAAATGTTGCCATGGCTGATGTCAAAGAAATTACTGCCTATGTTCTACTCATATGTGAAATCTAAAACAAAACAAAACAAAACAAAAAAAACCCAAAAACAAATGAATAAACAAACAAACAAAAAGCAGAATCAGACTTATAAATACAGAGAAGAAACTGATGGTTGCCAGAGGGAAGAGGGGTGGGGGAAGGGTAAGCTGGAATGGGGGAAGGGGGGTGGAAGACACAGGTTTGCAGTTATGGAATGAATATGTCATGGCAATAAAAGGTACAGCACAGGGATATAGTCAACGATATGTAACGCATCATATGTGACAGATGGTAGCCACACTTGTGACCATAGCGTAATGTAGAGGTCACATTCATTGTGTTGTACACCTGAAACTACTTTGTGTCAACTGTAATCAAATTAAAAAATTTGTTAAAGAATATTTCACATTCTTTTTATACATATAGGTTCCGTGACCCAAGAAGTAAGGCAGAAATGAGGCTCTTCACCACACAATCTGGTTTTTCCCTTCTATCCTGGGCAGAGCTTGAGTCCTGAGTTCCTGCCTTTCCTCCTAAGCTGGAGAAGTGGCTGAAACACAGGGGATCTGGTTCCCTTTTTCCTGACCTTTCTCCTTTAAGCCTGCACCTCCACTTGGCTCAGAATTCATTCATCCTTTCCCAGTATCCATTAATTGATTACCCATTGCTTCACGGGTATCAGCTCACTTTTATTAGTGGCAGTCATTGTGCTAAGTGCTAGAGGTATAATGATGAATGTGAAAAGTTTTCCTTCGTGGAATTAGGACAAATCCAAGAATTTCTCTTCTTTCTATCAACTGTCTCCCTCTCCCTCGCCAAGGGACTTGCCAGTCAGTCCTAGCCTCTTCAGCTCCTTCAGTCCCCCTGGCTTATAAGTTCCTATTCCTATCTGAAGTCCTGTGTCATGCTCAGGGGTGTGGAATTTGCCCTGAAGTGGAGAAGCAGGTGATAGCTTTCCCTCCCTTAACTGAGGATGCAGCGTTTTCGGTCTTTAACTTTTAGTTGATTGGCAGCCAGATGGAGCGTCTTTCCCTTTCTGAGCTGGCTTCTTATGCCATCGTCCTCTGTCTGGGCCTTGGAGTCTTCCCAGACTGCATGGGGGTCCAGCGAGGTAGTGAGCTTTCATTGACTCTTTACTGAGTGTCTTACACCAGATGCCATGCAATTTGTGGATAAACAGAACCCAGACTCTGCCTCCAAAAGGCTTAGATTTAAGTGGGGGAAATAACACATACACCCCGAATTATTTTAAAGTGATTAGCATCATGAAGAGGATAGCTGAAATTCTTTGAAATTCTTAGGATAAACAGTGAGGCTTTTCAGGACTTTAGGGAGGTAGCATTTGCTCCCATCTTGAAAGATACTTAATATAAAGGAGAGAACAGCCTCATCCTTCCACCCATCTTCCCACGTCAGGCCTGCCGGCTTCTGCCAGTCTCTTCTTTGCTCCCCATTAGCCCCAACAAAGAAGAGGGAATAGCTCAGTCTCATTAATTGAGTCTGGCACCATGACTGGGTTGCATTTACTTGTTGCCAGGGCCCCGGAGTTAAAAGGCACAGATCTGCGTGGAGCTCTTTCTGTTTTCCTTAAGACGGACCTGGAAGGGCTTGCTAGGCAGGCCTGGCCCTGGCAACCGTCCTGCCTGTATTTTCTGCCTCATTCAGTGAATGCAGCCAGGAGCACGAGCTGTGTGTGTCTCAGTTTACCCTGAAGACCAATCTTTTACGTTTCCTTCCCTTTCTCAAGTTTCTTCTACTGTGTTTCCATCCAGAGGTGATGAGATCCCCATTTGTTTCATTGTAGCTTCATAGGCACTTTGCACTGGGGTATACATGTTATTTACTGCCTTGTTTTTGAGACATCTACGAATATCCTACTCTACTCTTAACCCTGCAATGTGGTCAGATTAACATTTTCTTCTTTGTTTTGTTTATTTGCACCAATACAGCATGGTAGAGTTACAGTAGTAAATGGGTCTCTTTGAATAAATGAATGGAGCGTTCAAGTACGATGATCTATGGCTCTTGTTTCCCATATGCCCTGGATGCCCTCCCTACCTACGCACTCTTCGTGACCTCAGCAAATGGAAACAGAATTGTATCAGTTCACCATGTTTCCAGTCAGGCAGGTCTGTGCCTGCAGGGCTGTGGCTAACTCTCCCTTTCTCTCCCGCTTTTTTCAGGATTGCTCTAGGATCTTCCTGATTTCTCTTCCCATTTTCACTTGAGCCAGCCTGGGGCAAACCCTCATCATGGCACGTCTGCATTTGGCAAAAGGCCCCAGTCAAGAACTCTGCCTCCAGACCCCGGGTCCTAGCAGACACATCCCGCTCATGGCCTCCAGGTTAATCCTCCTAAAACAGCGTGTTCACATTAGTACTCCTGGACTTCGCAGTTTCTGTAACATTCCCAGATTCTAGTTTCTCCAGAATATGACTTACTGTTCTTACCCAAGTTCCTGTCTCCATATTCCCCAATATAAATGGCCAGTTCTTACTGACTTGGTCATGACATTCTGCCAAAATCGCAGTACCAGTTTCTCTGAAAGTCTTCAGAAGGTTTCATACAAAACATGAATCTTTAACGAAGACTTGATATCCTTTTTTATAATAATTATGAAATTGTTGCTACTAACCAAAGGACATAAAACTCTTCAGCAGAAAATGACTTAAGCATGACTGCGATGGGTTGTGTGTTGGGGTGAGAAATCAGCCCATGAAAGGGAGGTATTATGTGTGAAGTTTGGTTGTAAAGCAGTGTTCCTTCCATAGGGTGATGATGGATGAATCCAGCAAGCAAATGCATTTTGCCACCAGCCTGACCCCTTTTCCTTGTTCCCGACCTGTACAGCAGCAGTGTGACTGAATATATAGTTACACAAACAAAACAAAACACAGCATGATGCCGATTATTTTGACCAGTGTGTCCAGTCCTAGAAACCTGGAGATGATGGCCAACCAGGATTTAAGAGTTATAAACACGAAGAGTTGGATGAGGCTTTGGGGCTTCCCGGGCCTCTTTGATTGAATCCCTTTGCCAATTTAGGATCACTTGTTAGCAGTAGATCCAGGTTGCCTCCCTGTGATTAATAGCCATGGTTTATTACTATCTGTCTTTGTGTGGCTTGATTTGTGGGTGTATTCTTATCCCCTCAAATATATTTCACCCATGGAAAGTTGAAAGACAAGGATCTATTTAACATGAAATAGACAAAGACTAAGGACCCAGAAAAGCTATAGTGAATATTAGCTGTCATCACATGGAAGAGATGAGAGACTGTGTCAGATATATATTTGAAAAGCTTTTTTTTTTCCAAAAAAAAAAAAAAAAAAAAACCCAAAACAAAACAAAACCAAAACTAAAAACCACCACAAAACCCAGAGCATTTGGTAAAGTTCTAAGGGGCTATGGAAGAACTTGTGTGGATCCTACCTATCTGAAAACATCTTGGGCTTTTACTAAAAAAGCACATTCTCACACATTTTCTGCCATGATTTGCTAAAGCTGAGCTTTGATGCTGGCTTAGAAGGGCTCTAGAAAGGCCCTAGCATTCTAGTGGGGAGGCTGGAATTCTGGAGTCTAACGTTTTTTAAGTTTTAAGTTTTTCCAAGCCGCCTGAGTTTCCCATTCTAAGCATCTTTAACGTGCCTTGCTTGTCCTGTAGTTACGCCTGATGCTGAAGTGAGCATACAATAATTGTTAAAAATTATTATTCACTGGTAATAGCTGTTCAATAAGGTTTCAGTTGAATGAATGGATATTACTCTGTATAAATAAACAAAAATTTCAAAATAAGTAATCTTCCAGTAAAATCATATAATTCATTCCAGAACCCAGAATTAATGACTTCGGGGTTGTTCTCCTTTATTGGAAGAGCCAGAAAATGCTTCTTCTCTGGGTACTGTTTATCAAGAGAGCTTGTACCTGCGGCACTACTATGCGATTTTATATGAGTCGATATTTGTGATGGCATCGTAAGGTTGACATGTGGTGGGGTTTACTTTTCATCTGGGGATGGTGTACTGGGGCCTAATCCCCCGCAATTACCTATGCTTTAGAAGGAAATAAACAATCACATTTGGAAAAATCAGGGGGAAGATGGTGATGTCACCAACATGGGACCCTTGAGTGCTCACCTTTGTAGGGCTTTCAGCTGAGACTTTAGTGGGTTGCACCCAAAGCTGAGTTTTTGGAAGCTAGCCTTGAGGCTGTCAGCTTTTCTCCTATGCTTCAAAGGCTCAGGGATCCATTTCATCCTCTAGGGAAGGGGTAACCATGACAACATGTATATGGTCTGTCAGGGTGAGAGGGATCAAGAGGCAAAGAAGGCTCAGGGCTACCTTGTGAAGGGACCTCATGCCTAGTTCACTCTAAGTGGGCAAGGCAATGAGTCTCCACCTCAGTCTGGAGCCTAAAGCTGTAATCATATTTATCATAATACTCTGGAATGTGCTGAAGACTAAGGAAATTGCTCTTTTGTTGGTCCCTGAGGCACTCAGGTTGTCCCTTGGCAAACTCTGTAATGCCCACCTTCCCTGCTTCTGCTTTCAGCACCCCCACCCTGGATTAAATGCTAGAACCTCATGGGAGTGTCTCTGATTGCCCTGTGGCACATAACTGTTCCTTTGCTGCCCCTGAAGCATTTTAGAATTTTGCTTGCTTCGTTCTTTCATCCCTGTCTATGGGGGCCTGTCCTTTGAGAGTTTTCTGGCTCATGACTAATGAGCATTACCTCTTCCCTGGGCCGCTGGTTAACTACAGACAGGGTGTTACTTCTCCCCTGGTATTTGCCTTCAAATGAGTGTTCTCTCGGGGAACCAAGGAATCTTGAAGATACACTGGAATAAGGTTCATATGATAGGATATCCAAGAGGGGATTTCTTTCTTCTTCTTCTTCTTTTTTTTTAATGAGAATTTGAACTTTAATGTATAGCTTTAAAATGATTGCTGCCCCTTGCTCCCAAACTACAAAGCCTAGTTGGCTACTTGGCCCTGACTCTTTCCATATGCTTCTGATTT
The DNA here is from genome assembly GCF_023065955.2 of Ursus arctos. Lineage (NCBI taxonomy): Eukaryota > Metazoa > Chordata > Mammalia > Carnivora > Ursidae > Ursus > Ursus arctos. The sequence goes on along the minus strand of NW_026622841.1, from coordinate 33,717,278 downwards.
ATAAACCCATTGGGCAGCACCATGTTTCCCTAGTGACTCTGCCACACAGCTTGGACAGCATTAACTCCTACTTTCCCCACGAACCAACCATCTGAAAAGTATTTTCTACTGCTCTCCTTCACTAACTGGTCCTTCCTTCCCATGCTCTGTGGAATCCTTCCATCCAGCCTACCCTCACTGCCCCAGTTTTTCCCGGATCTGACCTGCCCTCCTTCCAACAAGCCATAAAGCTGATGCTACCTTGTCTTCTGCAAGGCTCACATGCTCGTGCCCTTTGCTGCCTTGCAATTTGCCCCATCCCCCCAAATGCTACAAAGTGAACCGCTTGCTCTGTGAATCACACCCATATGGGGGCTTCTCAGGTCTGACTCCATGTTTCCAAGTTCGTTTCCCATTTCTCTGCTGTACACACACAAATGCATATACGTTCTACAAATACACACTTGCATACACACAAACATGCACACGCACACACATATATACACAGAAGTACATTCCCATACAGTTGCACACGCCTAGACACACATATACTGCAGACATAGACTCACTCTCACATATCTCTTCTTTGAACCGTACACTTTGTACTTGCCAGTTCTCTCCTGAAATACCTTTTATCCCCATCTCTGGTAGAACAGCCATGGAAGTCCAGTTTAGATGTTTCCTATTTCATAAAGCCCCCACTAATTCTCTTCCAACATGATGCTACCCCATTTCCTAAACTCCAGGGGAGGGTTGGGGGGGTTACTATTTACTGGGTATTTACTTAAAAATAGTGTATTTAGCATACACCTAAGAATTTTTTGCAATAGTCCAAGCCAATACTACTGTCCTCATTTTGAAGATGAGCAGAGACTCTAAGCAATTGGGTAGATTTCTTTCTCTTTCTCTCTCTTACACATCACTCAGCTTGTAAAAGGTAGGGGTAGAGTTAGAACCTTGTGTATTTATTTATTTATTTATTTATTTATTTATTTATTTATTTTTAACTCAAATCTCCACTTTTTCTCCTTTTCTATGGGGCCTTGCTAAAGCCCTTTGAAAGATTTGTAATGCAGTATTTTTGTCTCTCTAATTAAATATGTCACCTTTCCCTGTGTCTTATCTCCTTTAGATCTCCCAGTGTGTGAGGTCAGTGACTTGCCCACAACATAGACTTATGAATCCATGCTCTTGAGAAGTAACTGAAGTTCACACAGCACTTCGTTGTGATTCTATGTTTAGCTCTATGCTGAGCTAAAATATGGGTCTTTCCAGCCTATTCCCAGGATTGTTCTGGGGAGCACCTAAAATTTTCAGGGGAGATGGTGAACATGGAATCATTTTATAAACTGCAAAGCATGATACACACTTTGTTCAACAGACATTTATTAGGCATCTAATATTGCTAGAGACACAAAAGGAGACATGATCTCTGATGTCTAAGAGATTACATTCCAGGAAGAGTCAGAGATGTAAACAATCTCAATGTACTGTGAAGTGTGTGACCACTAAATTATGACTGCACTACAAAAGCTGGCGAGTGGGCGGAGGGTGGTCAGGGAAGGTGTGTCTAGTGCTGGAGGATGGTCAGCATTGACAGAACCTTGGAAGATAAGATGGGAAACAATTCCTGGCAATGGGGTCAACAGAGGTGAGTGCAGGGATGATTCTTATTTATTGAAGGCATAAATAAATGAGTGCCTGGAAGGACTCTGCCTCCATGCAAGGTAATGACTAGAGTGACCCACGCAGACCCTTCTGATGATTTTCAAAATCGAGCTAGGAACCATCTTCTCCCAAAACTTTCCCTTGACTTTGCTCCACCAAATCCTATTCCACCAGAATTTATATAGAACTTTTGGCACTCATTGTACAATTGTTTTCATTTTCTTTGAACAAGTTAACAATGATAAATACATATGATTTGCTATGATTTATTTAAACAACTTTACAAGGTGGATATTACCATTTGCATTTTAGAGACGTGAACCACTGAGGCCCAGAACGATTAAATAACTGCATCAAAGTCAGACAGCCAAGGAGTGTTACAGCCAGACCTACACATCCAGCAAGGAATGTGCTCTCTGCCTTGTGAGCTGATGCATGGGACCAGGCAGGAGCTTCAAGGTCAAGAGGGAAAGTGGAGGGGTGGCTCAATTAGTCATTGTTTTATGGTAATGATCTATGTGGTCAGTAGAAAGGTCAGACAGTTTTAAAGAGGACCAGCAAGTGTCACTTGTTTCTTCTCAAGGTAATGGTTTCTGAAGTCAAAGAGGGAACTTTATTCCCCTTCAAACTTTTGAGTTCCCCCTACAAGCCTCATCACCCTTCCCCCACCTCCAATTATTGCAGTTTTCAAGACAGTGAAGCTTGACCTTTGGGTTAAGTGTAAGGCAAAGGCATGGATTACTGTCTGATTCCTCTTAGACTTCTATTGGGTGAGCCTGGCATAGCGTTGTCACATACTAGAGGGCCAATTAAAATGTGAAGAGTAGATGGATGGATGAATACATGAGTGAACGTTAGGTCTCAGTAGCACAGGATTTTCTGTGAATGCACCTCTGTATCTACAGCCACCTCCTCCACACCCCAGAAGGCATCCAGTATAACCACGACTTTCAACTCACTAATCAAAACTCACCACCCCCAGAAAAGCCTAGACTTTTTCTTATCTGTCCAGCCACATTTCTTACCATTGTTTGTCTGGAACTTTCTTTTCTTCTCTACCTTCTTTATGTTCCCTTTAATCATTTTGCTCCAGTCTTACTGAATTACTGCAAACCTTCCATGAGCCTTCCATGCTCCTTCTTTGGGCTAGAACACTTGCTCTCTTTCTCTGTCTCCTTTTCACCAGATAAATCCTTTTCTACCTTTAGTTCTCAATCTAGAAACCTTCCCTGATGCTTTTGTCCCAAGTCTGAGTTTCATGGTCCTTACCTGAACTCTCAGGACCCACAGACTTCTTTGCCCCTAATTGCATATTTGCACTTTCATTTCCCCATTAAACTGTAGGCACCTGCAGAGCAGGGACCTTAATTTATGGCCCCAATAACCAGGGCAATGTCTGGCACATACTCAGTGCTCAACATATAGCTACTGAAGTAATGAATGGCTGGATGGAAGGATGGATGGATGGATACAACTAAACTATGTTTATGTGTGAGTGTGGGTGCCCCTCCATTTGGGTAACGCCTTCTCACAGAAATGCTGCTCTCAAGACATGAAATTGACTGAGTGAGAAGATATGAAAGATGCTTATGAGGCTTCTATGTAATTTTAATGGGCCTTTTATGTATCCTACTTCGTTAATAAACGAAAGAATGGAGTACTCCAGCATCTTTTATCTCCCATCTGTATTCAAATTCAACAGAAATTTCCCCCAATAAAATTTGAGAGTAAATTAATGATTTTCATTTTCTCAGAAAATCCATTTTTCCCTGAATGGGTAGACTGCTGACCCAACACATAAGTGTGATTTCCTGCTTAATAATGGGTACTGGCTGATGTGGTGCACTGTAAAATGATCTTTGCTCTTATGAATCTGTGGGCTTTGGGTTCAGTGGGGTTATTCTCTCTGTAGGGGCAGGTGTGGGGTCATGATGCAGGTGCCCCTGCTGTGGGGTCACTGCTCCTATGGCCCAGTCAGTTCTTGTTGGCTTGACATTCTCAGTCAGCCCATGGTGTGCGGGGACTCAGCTTAACCTATTGACTATCCTCTTTGCTGTCTTTCAGCTGTGGGTAGCTCGGTCTGGCTACATAGGAAACTGGCCTTGAGGGCTTTCCAGTGTAGGTTTTTGTAAGCCTTTGAATATCTGTGATAGGCAGTAGGTTTAACAAATGTGCTTCTGGAGGACACAGAGAAAAGGGTGAAGTAGGTTGAGGAGAAGGCTGGCCACAGATCCCTGTGAGGGAAGGATAGGTCAGAAGCCTGTTCCTGGGTACTCCGGAGAACAGACAGAAAGTGCTTTTGCCGTGTAGGGTGTGAGAGTTTGTGAGAGGCCCACAGGGAAACGCAACAAAGCCCAGAACTCTGGAGGCAGCCTGTGGCGAGAGGGGAACGCTAGCAGAGGCGATGGAGTAGACCACGAACCTCTCCAGATGTTGCAGGGTCCTCATTCTACCCTGAGATTGGAGCTGCATTCAGTGAGGTGGGGTTCAGGCAGAGAGATGGGAACTATGCCCAACAGGGCTGTACAAACGAAACCATTTGTGGGCAGCATTCCACTGTTGTTAACACCTAACAATTAGCAAGTTTTGGCTACAGGCCACTTATATGCAAGTTCTAGCAGGAAGAAAGTGAAACTAGTTATAAGGTCTATTTATGGAAGGGTAGGAGGTTATAGAGGGAAACCATGCAGGACAGTGCAGTATTCTATGGGGTAGTAATAGGGACTTACCACCCTTGACCTGAAGGAGCAGAGGTGGGGAGCAATCATTAGACCCTGGAAAAGAGAGAGTTGTGTGGAGGGGGTGTTTTAACAGCTGCTGTGACCTTTGGTTGAGAGATGCAGCCAGCCTGAGGTCACCATGGAGGGAGGGAGCAAGGACAGTAAACACCCCTCAGATCTCTGTCCCATGTGTGCCATTGGCTAGACCCACTCAGAAGCCAGAGGGCAAGGGATCCCATTAATACAGTTAATGTAGGTTAATCTCTTGGGGTGCAGACCAAGCAAAATAGAGGATGCAGTGTGGATTTGGAGGGGAAATGGGAAATAGTCTATATGCATGTACTATCTTATTTAATCCCCACAGCAATTCCACTAGGAGGGCAGTATTATGCCCCTTTTACAGGTAAAGAACCTTGCACAGAGAGGTTAAATGACTTACCCAAATATACACAGTAAGTGGTGGAACCAGGCTTTGAACAAGGCAAACTTCCTCTGGGGCCTGACCAGTTATCACTACTTTAAGAAATCGGCTATTGAAAGTATTACTTTTGGGGGGACAAAATGTTTTCTTTCTTTACATTTCTGAATAATATGCTTTTGAACATGTCAGACTCATCTCAGTTGAGTTTGGGTTTGCCTTTACCTGGGCCTGGCTCTCCAGGGGCTGGAGGTAGCAGGTACGAGTGCAGGAACAACCCTCTTGGTTTAGAATCCTGGTGGGAATTGGGGTTTTGCACTGCTCGAGTTGAGGCACATGGGAAGAAGGCACATGAGAATGAAGTGAAGTGAAGAGAACTGACAATCATGCCCTAGATGTTCCTAACTTTATAGTTCATTGATTGGTAGTAACTGGTTATGGTGGATTCTGCTGTGCACTGATATTTCTCCTTCTGGACTGGTAGACAGATTTCTAAGATGACAATGAAGATTCCCAGGCACTGGTACACACACACCTGCTCCTAAGTATGTCCCCTTCTTGAAGGCAGACTGCACCTGATTGGCTAATAGAATACAAAGTCTTGAGCCCCTTGCCTGCATCTGAGGGGCCACCCCAGCTTTAGAGCTGCCTGTAGGGTGATCTGGAGTCACTGCTCCATCACACTTGAACGTCTCTCTCTACGCGGTCCTGCTTTCCTCACTCTCTCACAGATGGTTTTCCTGAAAGTATGTCCCAGTAAGCTTTTGCGTGCTAATCCCCACTGCAGACTCTTTCTGTGGGAAAGCAGATTTAAGGCAATGCAGTAGGTAAACATGGAATGGTGGTAGAGAAGAAAGAGGAGTCTTATCAAATGGGAGGCCAACTGAGGGGAACAGACTCCTACAAGGAGCAGTAAAATAACAGTGTTACGTTCCACATGGTAAAAGGCCAGCATTTGTAGCCCAGACCCAGAGGGACCATGTATTTCGGTTATCGCAGCACAGATTCGGTTTATATCTGTTACCCTGGTGGTTATAATTAGTAGGTACCTGTTTGACTCACAAAAGTGCAAAATTATATGGCCAGTGTTCCCAGACTCCATGGGTTTATGGGAATGCAGAGGATAGAGGGAGGGGCCAGCTTGGGGAAGAGTGGGCTGAAGATAGAGAAGTCTACATAAAGTGGCCTCCGAGCTAGACTTGGAGGGATGAGCAGGAATTTTGTTACATGGGAATTGCCAGGTATGCCTGTAGATAGAAAAAGTAGAAAAACATGGACAGAGAAGGACGCCTAGGAATACGTGTGTGTGGAAGAAACGGGGGGTGCAGCAGCAGCAGCAGGGGGAGGAGGCTTTCCTAGTTGGAATGACATAAGGAGCTTGTTAATGGTGTCATTTTATGAATATATAAAACAAGGAAATTGGTGCACATTGGTCATAGAGGAGATGAGTGCCCACATACAGAATCATGCGACATTTCCTCATATGTCTTGGGGAAAATCGAAAGGAGAAAGGGAACAGATGGCTCGCCTCCCACTGTCTGAGGCCAGACCATTTTGCTTATTTGGGTAGCACTATTCTTTTGTCTCTAACCCAGTTTGCTTATTTGTCCTGTGAAGATGACTTTGTGGATCGATGATGAAAATCACGATGTTGATGGTAATGACCATCCCTTATTCTGCAGCCCTTGAAATGCTTTCAGGCTTGTTTCACACTCATTATTTCATTTCATGTGATCCAAGATTCTCTTTTGCCTGCATCACTGTCCTATGTAAAAGGAAAGGCAGGTATTAGTTTTTCTGATTCCACCAAAAAGCTGAAATCATTGGTTGAAAGAAATCTGCAGGTAACAGTCGTGAAGCTCAAATGAGAATGCGGATGTGGCGGCTCCTACAGCAGTGGTCTCCCCCACATCGTGAGGAGATAATGGTGGATCTTTGCCCACAGGTGGCCTGAAAAACCCACCACTGCATTGGCTCTTTCTTTGGCTTTGCTCTCTGGATTTTGGGTGCCCATTAGGCCCTCCATTGAATGGCATTCTCCACCCCGGCAGATCCGCACAACAGGGTTTACTGAAATTACCCTGAAAGATGTCTGTGGAGGTGCATGGAGGTTATAAGCTTCTGGGAAAATAGTATTATTTCATTTCAGCTTGGATAGGAATATGAAAAGAAGAACAGTTTTACTTAGTGCCTGCTATACACTTTACCTCCGACCTTGACCACAGCCCTGCACAGGAAGGAGTGTGAAGCTTCTATGAAGAAATTGAAGTTAATTTCAACCCCTTCCTGATGGTGTTGGTCAAGCTGGGGATTGAACATGACTCTGCCTGTGTGCACATTCAACACCTTTTCTGATGAGCCACTTTGGCTGTCTGGACTCCAGTCGGTTCAGTGGGAGTCAAGGTAAGGACCCCCTAGAGCTGCGACCCTTTTTGCACATCCTTTGAGAATGTGGCATTTTAGTTAGAGACCTTCTCCTTGGAAACATGCACATGTATCCAATATTTTGTATGAAATTTCAAGTGACCAGTGGGCTGCCAAAGCTGCCCCGTGGTCTCCAGATTCAGGAGCTCCTGCACTAGGGGAGGATAAAATTCAGGAATACAGGAGTGGAAGAGTTTCAGTAGCTCACATGGCCACCCAGAGCTTCTCATTTTTAAGCTCATCTCTGCTAGGGCTTAAAGGGTTTGGGTCTTTGTCTTAATAAAACAGGTTATTACCTCAAAGGCTATTAAAGCAGCAGGAAAGCAGGCTGAGCCAGCTGCTGGGCAGAGTGGCAATCCACTATTCTCTCCAGCAAACTCAAGCTCCAGAGAAGTCTCAATCAGGGGCACTAAAGTTTTGTTATTTCAGAATATGAAATTTTGGGCAATAACGAGGCTTGGACGTTTTCTATGACTCATGCACCCTCCCTTCCTCTCCCTTTCTAGATTGACTGTCTGAAAGCAGTCAATGTAGAGTCCAGTTTTCCTGGATCAGGCTTCTGTCCCAAGGCTGTGTCAAGATGATGAAATACATCAAATCAAAAAACAGTGGAGAGGGCTTTTTAGGACATCTTAAAACTGACTTGGATCAATTTTTAAGATGGCCAGAAAAAAACTATATTCTACTCACATCCAATCACAGTTCCAAGATCAGATTTTAAAAGATTTAGATACATATTAAATATGTATTTAGATTAAATATTTAAATATTTCTATGGGGACTCTCTATACCTCTTTCTCCAGTAGATGGCCATATCTAGTATCATCCCAGCCTTCCTCCCCCAGTGTATCTCCCACTGCTTCTGGATAAGGACCTTCAGTCCCATTCTGGTCTGTTCTCTTACTCTGCCTCTGAAAATGTCATCCCCCAACCACCTAGAGCTCTCCTGCCCCTTCTGCTAACCAACTTCCCTCTATCCAGCATTGGGAAGCAGGAAAGGGTTGGGCGGTCTGGAGATCTGGTGTGCCTCCTACTTTCCACCTCACTGAGCCTCATTTGCAATAGGGGAATGGTAGGAATGTTGTATTATTGTGTGATATAAATTAAATGAGATAGTATATGTAAAACAAATGGCATTTATAGCTACTCTCAGCTTCCCTCCTCAAGCCAGAGCAAGTACTGCCTCCTTCAGAAGGTCCTCCTGGAAGCTTAACCTGGAAATGTATTGCTCCCTCGCTCTTGGTCTGCTTGAGCTGCCAGCACAAAATAATGCAGGCTGGGTAGGCTGTACAACAGAAATGTATTTTCTCACAGTTCTGGAGGCTGGAAGTCCCAGATCAAGGTGCAGCAGTGTTGATTTCTGGTGAGGGCTGTTTTCCTGCTTTGCAGATGACCACCTTCTCACTGTGTTCACATGGCCTTGCTTAGTGTGTGCACGTGGGGACAGGAGAGAGAGAAAGGAAGAGCTCTCTGGTGTCTTTTTAAAATAATGATGCTAATACATCAGGGCCCACTCTTATCACTTCTCTAACCTCAACTACCACCTTACTCCAAATACAGCCATGCTGGGGATTAGTTAGGGCTTCAACATATGAATTTTAGGGGGGTACACATACATTCTAGTCTATAACACCCTCCAGTGGAGAACCTCCTTGGTACTTACAACAAACACCCTCACATTTTATTTATTGATTGATTTTATTTAAATTCCAGTGTATTCATTTCAGGTGTACAATATAGTGATTCAACACTTCATCCAACACCCAGCGCTCATCACGACGCTCCTAGTCCCATAACCTATTTTACCCATCCCCCCACCTACATCCCCTTGGTGACCTTCAGTTTATTCTCTATAGTTGAGAGTCTGCATCTTGCTCTCTCTCTTTTTCCCCCTTGCTCATTTGTTTTGTTTCTTAAATTCCACATATGAGTGAAATTGTAGGGTACTTGTCTTTCTCTGATTTATTTCACTTACCATAATACTCTCTAGCTCTATCCACATCATCGTAAATGGCGAGATTTCATACTTTTTTATGGCTGAGTAATGTTCCATTGTAGATATATACCACATCTCCTTTATCCATTCATCAGTTGATGGCCATTTGGGCTCTTTCCATTATTTGGCTATTGTCGATAATGCTGCTTGAAATATAAATTGGGGTGCATGTATCCCTTTGAATTAGTATTTTTATATTCTTTTGATAAACACCTAATAGTACAATTGCTGGATTGTAGGGTAGTTCTATTTTTAACTTTTTGAGGAAACTTCAAACTGTTTTCCAAAGTGTTTGCACTAGTTTGCATTCCCACCAATAGTATAAGAGGATTCCCCTTTCTCCACATCTTCACCAACACCTGTTGTTTCTTGTGTTTTTTTTTAATTTTTAAAAATTTTTAAAATCTTTTTAAATTTAAATTCAATTAGCCAACATATAGTACATCATTAAGTTTTGATGTAGTGTTCTATGGCTCATTAGTTGCATATAACACCCAGTGCTCATCAGATTACGTGCCCTCCTTAATGCCCATCACCCAGTTACCCCATCCCCCACCCCCTTCCTTCCACAACCCTCAGTTTGTTTTCCAGAGTCAAAAGTCTCTCATGGTTTGTCTCCAATTCAGTTTTCCCTTACTTTCCCTATGGTCCTCTGCACTATTCCTTATAGTCCACATAGGAGTGAAACCATATGATAATTGTGTTTCTCTGATTGACTTATTTCACTTAGCATAATACCCTCCAGTTCTATCCATGTCAGTGCAAATGGTAGGCATTCATTCTTTCTCATGGCTGAGTAATATTCCGTTGTATATATATTTGTGTGTTGTTGATTTTAGCCATTCTGGCAGATGTTAAGTTTTGAAAATTCTTTATATATTTTGGATACTAATCCTTTATAGGATATGTCATTTCCAAATATCTTTTCCCATCCCGTAGGTTGCCTTTTAGTTTTGTTAACTGTTTCCTTTGCTGTGCAGAAGCTTTTTATTTTGATGTAGTCCCAATAGTTTATTTTTGCTTTTTCTCCCTTTGCCTCAGGGAACATATCTAGAAAGAAGTTGCTAGGGCCAATGTCAAAGAAGTTACTGCCTTTGTTCTCCTCTAGAATTTTAATGGTTTCCTGTATCATATTTAGGTCCTTAATCCATTTGGATTTATTTTTGTGTATGGTATAAGAAAGTGGTCCAGTTTCATTTTTTTGCATATTGCTATCTGGTTTTCCCAACACCATTTGTTGAAGAGACTGTCTTTTTTCCCATTGGATAGTCTTTCCCGCTTTGTGGAAGATTAATTGACCATATAGTTGTGGGTTCATTTCTGGGTTTTCTATTTTGTTCTGTTGATCTATGTGTCTATTTTTGTGCCAGTATCATACTGTTTTGATCACTACAGCTTTGTAATATAACTTGAAGTCCTTCATTGTGATGCCTCCTGCTTTTCTTTTCTTTTTTAGATTGCTTTGGCTATTTGGGGCTTTTGTGATTCCATACAAATTTTAGGATTGCTTGTTCTAGCTCTGTAAGCATCCTCATGTTTTAATATTTAAACATTTCCCATTGCCTGCCTACATGAAATGTATATATATTTTCAGCTAAGACAGCAAGCTTCCGAAGATAGAGACTTGTTTCTTCTTTTCATGTAAGACTGGTATGCGAAAGGGCACTTATTAGGGTTAATAAGTACCAGCTAATGAACTGGCTGGCTGCTTTGTTGGCATGAAGCCAACCAATTTGACCTTTATTTTATGAAACTGTGGTGATGCCATGAGTGGATATTTCTCAGGATTGGCTAGATTAGGTGTTTCTAACAAATAATCCCCAAATCTCAGTGACTTGAAACAGAAAAATGTTCTTTTTATCATGCTATGTACCCATCATGGAACACGGTGTGAGGAAGGCTTATTCACCGTAGCCACCCAGGAGCCCAGGCGGACACCATCTCGAACACTGCTGGCTGCTGTGCCAGAGAGAAGAGAGAGCATTGTCGGGTGTGGCATCAGTAATAAAATGCTCGCTGGCCACAGGCATTAATCAGAACTAGTTACAGAACAGAACCCCATCCAACCCCAGGGGTGGGGCAGGAAGTACAATCCTACCATGCGTCCAGAACATGGAGAGCCGGAAATACTCAAGGTCCCTAATGACCACCACAGTGGAGAACAGGTGTTCAGGTTTCCAGGAAGCAGAACAGTTGACAATCATTTCATAATATTTATCTTTGATACCACCGGGAGACTGGCTGCAACTTTCTTCTCCTCCTTTTCCATGTAGAATCAGCCAATAAGTTTCACACCCTCTGTGAAGCCTGGATTGCTAGCTCAGAGTGGCAGCTCATTGCGATTAGAGGGAGCCTTATTTTCATCTAATCCGGGGACTTATGCAATGACCCTGAGAGATCCTAGGAGTGATTCCATAGGGATGTCTCCAGGGAGGGCTCTAGGAAGGGCTCTGGTCAGAATAGGAGAGACCCTGGACCCCAGCTTTGCTTCCTCTCTGCCTGACTTAACGTGTAGAGCTTCTTCATTTTAGATATATCTTTGAAAATATAAATGGTGCTACAGAAAGAAATTGAAACCCGTGAATGTAGTCCAACCACTTAGTCAGGACATAGAGGATTCTACAACATTGTTTCTAAAACCTCAGGCCAGGCTTTATGGAGAAAGGAGACCTGCCTCTGTAATGCCCGTCATGGCGTCCGCCCTTCACTTCAGGGAGCTCCTTTCTGCTCTTGATGACTCCGCTGAGCCCGGTTTCAGGTTTCAGGCTGCTCTCCTTGCCTGGAGAGCTGCATGCACACACATGGGGCCGCCCCTCTCCCATGAGCTGGGAAGCACTCGTTAGCATTGCAAACAGAGGTACCTCCTCTCTGCCTGGAGTCCAGTCCTCGGCTTGTTGGGACCAATATATTATGCAAAGTAAACTAAGGGGGAATTAGGATATTTTTGTCTGCTGTGTCTCCAAAATCGCAGAGTCCCGAAATGCTTAAGATCCTTTTAAAGTTGTTTTCCTTTTGTTCCTTTAAAAACTCTCTTTCTGAGTAAGCGGAGGACTGATGAGCTGTCCCCAAACTGCAGCACTTACATGCAAATATGGGAGAGTGACAAAGACCTTGATTACAGCTTCATTTGCTTTATGCAAGATTCCAAAGCCAGTTAAAGCCACAGAAAACACAAGTAATGGACTCCAACAAGTGAGGAGGGAGCCAGTGGGTGCAGGCCCTCCGCGCAGCCACACTCCCCCTTGCAGGGAGCACGGAGCATGGAGCAGCGCTGGCTCTAGGCTGGTGGAGGGGCCCTGTGGCTCCATGCTGGCCTCACTCAGCGAGTCTTCTCTTCCTGCTGCCTGGGGTCTGAAACATTAGCACTGGTATTTCATCCCCTAGATTTTCAGCTCAGTCCTTGTGGAAATGCCTCTCTCACCAGGAGGGCACCGTCTTCAGGCTGTGGTCAGGTATGGTCTCCTCATTGAGAACGAGTGTGTCAGAGCAAGTGTCCCAAAATGAGACAGAGTGAGGGAGGGACTGGTGACAGGGGTTGAGGCACTCGGTTGGGACTGGGTGTGCTAGACTAACTTCAAAAGTTGAAACTGGTCAAACCGCTCGATCTGGGGGTCACTAGGCCCCATTGTTTTAATGGAAGAATTGCAAGTAAGTACCAACTTTTTCTCAAAATCTAGTTGTAGAAAATTTAGGAATCTTACTGGGGGAAGCCTGGGGGCTAAAGAACAAGGGAGTACATGAGCTTGGACTCATCACCACCAAAGATGTCAATTCATTAATTTAATGAAATATATAACCGAACAGCAGCCATACCACACGTGCCTTCTCTAACGCAAATATGCAAAAGCCACAGCAAATTCTCTTGATTTTTAAGTCAAATCATTCAATTCAATCAGTAAAGGTGAAAGGCCATGAACTGAGAAGAGTACTTCTGCTTTAAGACTAAACCAGTCCAGTTAGGAAAATGTAACAACTGCTTTATTAAGCTTAATGTCAGGAAAATAGGCAGTTAAAGGATGGTAACCAGAGGCCTGGGGCCAAACCAACAGCTCTCCATCCCAGTGCCCCGTTCCCGGCCCACGGCAAGCACTGCTGAGGCTTTTCTAGGTGTGAGAGCACCATATAAGTGAGTGTACAGGTGAGTGGTGGTAAGGGCAGCAGGGTGGCTCTCTGACCCCCAAACACTGCAGATGCCTCCTTGTTCTTTACCGTCAGACTTCACCAGTAAGAATCCTAATTCTACCAGAAACAGATTTTGAGAAAAGCAACTGATTTGTCCCTCTGCTGCCAGAGAATGGGGCCTAGTGACAGCAAACTGAGTTGGCTGCATAGGAGGGTCTCAGTAAATGTTTGCCAAGAGTGGAGTTTGCTCGGCATCACCCATTAAGACATCGTAAGTGTCTCTTTGTCCGTAACTTGTCATTTATGAACATGACCTTGTGGACTTGGAGCCCGGGCGTGTGTATTGAGAAAGGACAGAGGGACAGGGAGAAATGAGCCACTTCATAAAGTGCCTGGGTAAGGGGACAGAGGCCAGCCGGCATAAGGACAGCATGGGCCTCAAACAGAAGGGCATGTGGGGAGCAAAAGCACTCTTTCCTGAGTGCCCCTCACGAGATTTGCAGCCTGGAATTCAGTGATGGGCAAACAGACGGCTCACTCCTTGTTTGGTCCTCTCTTCCTCTGGACCATGGGGACCTCTGCAGTTTTGTATTAAACTTCAGCAGGAAGCTGACCTCCCTAACATGGTGTGAGTGTCTGCCATTCGGAGGGTCATGGGTGTTTATAGAATGTAACTGGGTGGCTGTGCCACTAGGGGCCTGGAGCGGCTTCCCTGGCCTCCCTCAGCCCATGATGTGGGTTAGCGATGCAATTTATAATAATTTATAATAATCCTTGAATTATAGCTCCAACTTACTAATATTCTAACTAGCTCAAGATAGATATAAAATAATAATTCCTATGATGGTCTTCTCCTTCATCTTCCTCTTCCTATTATTATTACTAGTAGAAGTAGTAGTAGTAGTAGTTGTTATTGTAGTAGTAGTTGTAGTAGTTGTAGTAGTAGTTGTAGTAGTAGTAGAAGTAGTAGTAGTAGTAGTTGTAGTAGTTGTAGTAGTAGTTGTAGTAGTAGTAGTAGTAGTAGTAGTAGTAGTAGTAGTAGTTGTAGTAGTATTTTACTGCTGAGGCACTGAGTATTTTTGGAATCCCGCTTACCGAGTCCTCTCATCTCTGCCCTCTTCCTCAAACATATTCCAGCCTTTTGTCCCTAAACTTATATCCTGTAATCTATGCTTTTGGAAGAAGCATTTACGGGGGGAGGGGAGTTGTTCTGGCAGCTGTTTCTCCTACACAATTGATTATAGTCTTGTGCCCGCATCTTCCCAGGGACCATGATTTGCCTCTTCTTTAGGGCTTATCTCTCACCTCAGATACCCTCATTGTATTCTTAACATGATAAGAATTGAAGGACATCTGTTTTCCTCACTCCCAAATCAGTGGCAGCACCAAGATTGGGCTTAGAGACCTCTAGCCTTCCATTATCTCCATAAGCTATACCAGAAGTTACCGCAAATCAATAGAAATTATAAGCGAGCACAGTATTCTTGCAGAGCAATTGGAACTTCAAAACAGGACCCTCTAGTGACTCCTTCTAACTGCACTGCAATCCCCAACTCTTACTAGAGTTTCTGTTGCCCTTTATTATGTTTCCTTATGGGTTTTTATGATACCTGAGATTCTTTGGGATTTACTTTGTAATAAATGTCCTTCAAGAGATGTGTGCATTGTCACCGGGGTGAAACATTCTGTCTCATATTCACTGACACATAAACAGGGATTGATTTCCTTTATAAATAATTAGTGGGCGTGCAGCATAGAGCAGGCTCTGGGGGGACCAGACTCAGGACATGCATAGATGATGGGAATGTAGAAGGGAGGGGGCGAAGGGGCTAGAGGGGGAGGAGAGGGGCATCTATAGCAGGGGTCTGCAGGAGGGCTGTGGGAAGGTTTAACGGGGGATTATGATTGTTCACAGCAGGAGAGAGAGTGCGGTGGCCAAGAACAGTGGGCTTTGATGTCAGGGACTGGGCTTTATTAGGGTAGGAGTTCATGTAGTCTAATCTTTATCTAATGACTAAGCTGCAACCAGGACAACCAGTACCCAGCCTCTGTTTCATCACTTCCCAGGATGCAGAAAGGTTTCTGGGGAGAATTCACCAGTTCCATTTTTGAACAATTTCATAATGGTGGATTTGGCATCCCTGTGTTGAAACATAAAGTGACTCCACGTAATTTCCACCCAGAGGTCCTTGTTCTGCTTTTGGAGTTGTACCCAATGTGCCTGTGACCCTTCCCACATGGCAGATCTTCAGGTATTTTGGTAAGAGTTCTGATACCTCCAGACTCTTCTTGCCAGCCTGAGCATTCTCCCTGAACACCCTCCAGTCTTTCCTTGGCCTGCAGAATGCTGGTGATTTCCACCCAGCAGTTTAGTGTCTCTGCCATTTTAGAATATTTATGCTTTAACAGTTTAAATTGAATGAAGTTAACAAACAGTAATATTTGAGCACACCTGTGTGCCAGGCACTGTGTTAGGGGCTGGGTATGTGTCAGTGAACAAAGCGAAGTGCTCTCCTTCTTGAAGCTTACATACAAGTTAGAGGAGGGAAACAAATAATACATGAAGGGAGAGAAAACTGGGATGACTAGGACGGGCAAGGTTGCTTCTCATGTAAAAACTAGAGATGGGTGTTGCTGTTTCGTAAACTGTGTGTCTCAGCCTCTGTATTTGCTCCGTGCTTATGCCATCTACACCCAAGGGGACAGAGTTTTGCATTAGGCCACTGCTAGCACCACCAGTACCCTGCGTGCATGTCATCAATGACACAAGAGAGAAGCTTTGCAAAAGATCATGGGCCCCATGTGGCCAGTCTGATTGAGTCTAAAAGCACTTCCTAGCTGTGTAACTTGAGCAGGATTTTTTTTTTTTTAACTTTGAGCCTCAGTTATTTATAAAATGAGGATAAGAATAATATCTTTTCGGGTTGTAGTTTGGATAAGATCAAATTCTGCGTGTAAGGCAAGTTCTAGTTCAGAGCAGTCAGGAGGTAGTCAGCAAACATTAGCTCCATTCCCTTTCCCCCTATCCATGTCTCCAACTTATATGCTGAGAAAAATGTCCAATTAAGAAAGGCTGAGAATTGAACCACTGGAATTCTTTCACATATTGACCTTACACAATAATTAGGGTCTTTGAACATGGTAGATGGATTTGGAGTCCATCTAAATGGGGTCCCGATTTCTCCCTGTTCATATCTTTTCCCATAATAAGCACACCAGCTCAGGAAGATTACTAAAATTATTGTTGTATATGGGATGGGCTAGCTTGGTTAGGATATATAGCTTCAGGCTAAGTTGAGTTGTGAGATATGGGATCAAATTGAACAAAATAGTTGTAATCAGCATAGGATATAGTATGGATGGAGGAGAGACACATGGGAATGGAACAGAGTGGGAGAAGGTACAATGAGTGGATAATTTGGCGTGAACAGGATTGGAGGACAGAATTGTATGGAAGGTGGGGCGCCTGGGTGGCACAGTGGTTAAGCGTCTGCCTTCGGCTCAGGGCGTGATCCCGGCGTTATGGGATCGAGCCCCACATCGGGCTCCTCTGCTATGAGGCTGCTTCTTCCTCTCCCACTCCCCCTGCTTGAGTTCCCTCTCTCACTGGCTGTCTCTCTCTCTGTCAAATAAATAAATAAAATCTTTAAAAAAAAAAAAAAAGAATTGTATGGAAGGGAACTAGGTTGAGACCAGGTGAGCACATATGCTAATCAAAGAGTACAGGCATTTCTTAGACTATATTCTTTTACGTTCTTTTTCTGCAGAGGCTCTGAACATAACCACAGTGAGCATCTTGATTCTCCGTGTGTTTTGCACAAACTGATGCCAGTGTTGACAGAGACTTAGTGCTGCCATCAAGGGATTTACACTGCCTCTTTAATGTTCCCCTTCTGTGGGAGCTTTACGGCCCTGCTGTCCAACTTAATATCTGCAGCTTGCCATTTGGCACATGAGTCCCTCTTTGTCCCAAATGCATGAAGAATGGGAAGGGAAGTGAGGTCCTCTGTGCAACAGCTGTGTCTGTTTCTGGGCTGGGTCTGGGCTGGGGCCCAGTGACCATTCTGCCCTTAGACTTTTAAATTTCCTGCCCCAATAGGGTAGTTTTCCCAAGGGAATGCTATGTGTGACATCTGGACAAGATAAAGGAACTGGGATGTCCATGGGTTACAGGCGTGCACAACTTCTCGTGCAAGTGTCTGACTCTCTGAAAGTTGATATATTGAGAGCATTGCTCTTAGGTCCGGCAGGGGCTACATCATATCCAAGTGTCTCTTGATATGTGAGTGTTACGTGGTCCCTGCAGGAGCAGTTCTGGCTGACAGTGATTTATCCATCTTCATTTTCCTGCTCTGTCTTGTCTCAGCATCGTCTGGGATTATGGTTAGTTAGCATGTGGTTGGGAGCTAAGATCCCTAGGCCAGGGTTTGCCTGGGAATTATTTCTCCCTATGGTCTCCTAAGGGGCTGTTATTGTTGAAAAGCTGGAGGTAGAGAATGTATGTGTGCTGTAAGAGAAAGAGTATGGGTTTTAAGTCAGACAGCCTTGCGGGTAGGGCCAGGACTAAAGTGAAGGAAGGCACTCACTGTCAGGGCCGCACAGGGTCAAAACCTGAGAGTGAGGGTTTCCTGAAGTTTTACATCTTGGGTACTTTACTTGCCTTACCTTGCTCCTGGCTCTACTTGCAGGGTTCAAAGCCTGGTTCAGCCACTTCCTAGCTGGGACCTCGGGAGAGTTATTTAACCTCATGGAGCTTCATTTTTCTCATCTGTAAAAGAGGCAGTCTAATGCCTCCCCCTCAGAATTCCAGCAAGGATGAAATGAGGTACCATAAGCAAGATGTCAGTAAAGGAGATACTTCTGAAACATTCTCTCTCTCCTCCAGCATATACTCCTCCTTGAAAACAATAGACAATTAAAAAAAAAAAAATACCACCAAAGACCTGAGTGCAATGGCAAAGGGCTATAGTTGATATTCTCATCGAGACTGTTTTTGATCTGAGTCCCAAGAGATCTCACAGACTTGAGCTGGCTTGTTACACATAGTAGGAACCAATGAGATACAAACCTAGATTGGACATGGGATCAAGTTCACCAGGTCTCCATGCCTTGCCGTACTTCCAGAGCAAATGCGCCCCCTCTCTGCCTAGAACAGGCAAACAAGGGTATTATCATGGAAAGCAGTGCCTGTCTGGGGTGCTTTAACTCTATGTCTTCATCCCCATAAACACAACTGCTGGTGTCCCCAAAAGGTGTCTAAAACCATCACATAAAGAATTATGTCTGATAAAGACCATTCACAGTGAGGTTAAGGTGCTGGTCTTTCCTCATGGGCTCTTACTCCATCTGCCATGGCCTCCCCATCCCACTCCTTCCAAATGGAAGAACTTCTCTGTAAAGTCCATCTTAGAGTCCTCCTTCTCTTTGAGTTTTCCTGGCCATTCCAGCTCACCTTTGTTCCTTTGCCTACTCTGCTTTGGGAGAGAGTCATCTCAAATCGCTCTGGGCCTAGGGTTAGGACAGAGTTGGTAACTAAGATGTGGTGCTGACTGTGGATCAGGCATTGTGCTAGGCTCTGGGCTCTGTCTCTTCTGACATCATCAAGGTGCTCTGAACTTCTCCAACTAGAGATCACTCAACAGGAACACAGGGCATCAGACTCAGGGCAAATTATTGGAAGTATGTGATACCCGAGGTCACACAGTGCCTTAATTCAAAATCTAGACTAGATCCCAGATCTTCCTAACCAAGTCCTCTTTCCACAGTTACTCCATAATCATCACTTAATTAGGTACTGTTGCCTTGTAAATATCCACTGCAGGGCTGGGTAACTGTAGACCTCCTCCAACTAACCGGATAGTGATGTACTTAAAGGAAGAGGCTGTGTTTGATCAATGTTGTATCCCCATGATGCCCAACACAGCATCTGGTACACAGGGGAAGCCCTTAAAAAGATCACAAACAAAACCCCAAGTCCCCAAATACTTATCGACTGGACCAGAGGCATTCACATCCCAGAAACAATTCCTGCATGGGCAAGAGTTATGTTATCGAATGGGATTGATTTCCAATGTTAGTCACTATTGAATTCCAGCTGGGTGAGATATGTTGGGGTCAGAGACACCTTTCCCATGCCTTTGCTATCTCACAGCACAGACAGCTACCCAACCCCCAGTGTTGGAGTCTGCTGAAATCCAGGTGACTGAAAAGATCTAATTAATATGGTTTTAATTATGGCAGTAATAATACCTACCTCCCAGTATGAGAAGGTAGGATATTAAGTTAGTAATACTAAATTTCCCAAGGGTGCTAAGACCCTTTAAGATGAGTTAATTTGAAAGTTACTGATATGATTAGAGAACAGAAATAGGCATATTTGAAAGATTCCAAAGGAGCAAGCAAATGTCAATATATCAGTCAAATGTGCAATCAGTCAGCAATCCAAGACGTAATGTTAAGCTCTGGCTATGAAAAAATAGATGCTACCCCTGCTTTTATACCATATATAATGAGACAGGACAGCCAAAACATAGATCTCTGACCCCCCTCCCCAGATTAGTTCAGTGACCTCCTCTTCTTCCCACTTCCCACTATTCAACCTTTATTAGTTGTTTCAAGCTAGCATATGTTCCCTTGCATTGTTCTTACTTAAGAATGTGCACTTCTCCTCAACTAGGTGTATAGCCCCTTGAAGGCAAGAGCTTGTTTTGTATTGCTTTGTGTCCTCAACTCTTAGCATGGTGTTGGCATTTAGTAGGTACCCCGTAAGTATTTCTTATAGCTGGAGATTAATTACCACAAGAGTCATTGTTAATGTTAGCCTTATTTCTTTGGGAAGCTTTCACGAAGATGGAGAGACTTGACAAAGGATGATTCTCGTAGGAGAGAAATAAAAGCTAACGATAAGTCAGTAGAGTTGGCTTTTATGGGGTATTTACCAACAAGTTCAGGAATTTGGAGTTTATTGTTCAGGAAATGGGGAAGCATCAGTATGAGTGTATCAGTGGTGGGAGTTCTAAGGTGTCTAAGAATATTGCTCTGAATGTGGTGTTAAAAATGCATAATAGGTTTTCTCCAGAAGACCCAGTGTCAGCCACTCAAGTTGGGTCCGTACTTTTACCCCACTGCCACTTTAGCCCTGCTCAGTTTTGCATGAAGTTTCAGACTAAGGCTGGAAGTCTGTTCAAAGCCTCACTGAGTTGTCTCTCTAGTGTGTTTAGAATGAACTCATTCACTTAGACCTAGAATTGTGGCCCAAGTCATGATCTGTGTTGCTAACAGACTGTATTTTGTTATTAGTCATATTCTGGATCCAGTAAATCAGTGACGATCCCTTATTCCAATACTGTTCTGGAGTTGCCAACCATCCCTAATTTTGTCTCCTTCTGTATCCTTCACTTTTCAGTCCTAGACTGAGCAACTCCTTTACTTCCATGTTGTGATGTAAGACCTGAAATTAACATGCAATATTAAATGCTGGCTTCACATCCTTAAGCCTCATAGGGCCCCAAAGGCCTAGCCTTGAGTTCCCATGCCCCCCGGCCCCGACATGTCCCCAATTCAATGAAAAAGACTTTGCAGCTGGCTAGTTCCCATATCAGAAGAACCAGTACACCCCACCAGATTCTCAACCTGATGGCCAGCCCATGAAATTATTCAGACAAGCCAATTACATCCACTCTTAGAAACTGGGAGTCACTTTATCCTCATCACTGCAGAGCTTGCCTCCTATACCCCCTACTTGCTCCCACTATTCCTGAGGCCGAGCCCTGTGCAGCCCTGCATGGCATGTGGTATCCCCTCCCCTGCAGTGTATGTAATTAATAAACTGTAGTTAATCTCTTTTGCCCTGTGTAAGGTTTCATGTATTTCAT
Organism: Ursus arctos; assembly: GCF_023065955.2. Lineage (NCBI taxonomy): Eukaryota > Metazoa > Chordata > Mammalia > Carnivora > Ursidae > Ursus > Ursus arctos. Next base: position 33,696,077 of record NW_026622841.1, on the reverse strand, counting down.
GACTCATACCACTCAGGGTGAGGGATCCTTCCCTTTACCGCTAGGGTGAATAAGAGGTGATCTGAACACATTCTTCTTCCTATCCAGTTACTTTGCACATCAGTTTCCATCCCTCCTGATATTCCTTAACTCGATAGCTGTGGAAAGGGTGGTGGGTTGCTATCTTGGTCTTGGCAGCCCCACCTGGCAGGGCTCATGTGTGAATTATTACCACTGAGCGTTTGTCTTCTGAGAATTGACCAGTGCCTGAGTTTCCCAAGACTTGGGTTTGGTGCCTGGATCGAGAAAGAGTATAGCTTACTTTTTATATTTATGTCATTTATTCAATCACCAGCTTTTATTGAGCATTTATGAAAACTGCATCCTGAACATACAAAGAAGTAGAAGACAGCATGGCCTCAAGGCACCCACAGTCTGGTGAGGAGACAGACAATAACATCAATAATTTTGACAGAGACAGATATGTGCTATAATAATGAAATGCCTGTAGTATTATTGGAGTTCAGAGGGACAGCAAAGGGAAGAAATTCTGAATTTAACCAAGGATAACAGATTTGAGAAGGCTTCCAAGAGATGAGGATATTTTTGAAGGTCAGGCGAGTCTGCCACCTGGCTGGATGGGGGAGAAAAACATTCTAGACTAAGGAAATAATTCTGTACTGGAGTTCAGACCACCACTTACCACCTTCACTGTTACAACTCTTGTTTGATCCACTGTCATCTCTTGCTTGGGTCCCTGAAAGAGTCCTCTGGCTCCCTGCTTTTGCCCTTGCCTTCATCTCTGCGCCCGGAGCGGTGCTTTCAAGATGTCAGTTACATCAGTAAGTTCTCTATGGTCTCTGCATTTCACTCAGAGTAGAGTCAAAGCCCTCCCAATGTTCAAGGCCTTCCGTGTCTTGGTCTCCTTAACCTTTCTAATCTCTACTATTATTCTCCCCTTGTGCTGCCTCTGCTCCAGTCCTCCTTGAGGCTCTTTGGGGCCCTTCCCCCAGACGGCTCTTGCACTGTCTGTTCCTTTTACCCACGACACTCTCCTTTCAGATGCCAGCATGGCTCTCTCCCTCAACGCCTTCGTTCTCTGCTCGGGTGTTGCCTTCTCATGAGGCTTACCCTGAGCATACTATTTAATCATAAGAGCTCTCATGATTCCCCTTTACCCTAGGTCATTTTCTGTTTTTTCCCCATATTACTTATCCTCTTCCTTAAATCCTGTATAGTGTACTATCATTTATCATTTGTTGTCTGCTGTCCTGCACTAGATTATAAGCTCAAATAGAGAGAGATCTCTGCTCTTTTGTCCACTGGGATAGTCCAAGGTACCCAGAACCAAGCCTGGTACACAGTAGCCTGGCACACAAATAAATAATTATTTGTCAAGTGAAAGACTGGACAAATGACAGATTGTGGGGCACTGGGATCCTGCAGGCAGACTGATACATCTGAATGCTTTCAACAGATATGGCTGAAGAAGAGCGGACAGGTAGACAAGGGCCAGGCCATGCAGGGTTTTGGAGGCCCTGGAGAAACAGTTCCAACTGTATTCTGAGGGAATTAGAGGGCCCCTAAGGGATTTTGAACAAGGACATGGAATAGTAAGATCAAATATCTATCCTATTAACCGAGATAGAAAATCCCAGGGGAACATGTCCACTTAAGTGAGATCTTGATATTTTAACTTTCTAGTACCTAGGATATAAAGTGAGAAAGTCAGAAATCAGTATGTGAAATTTGACGGACACATCACAGAGGCAATGGCACTGGGCAGTGTGGAAGACGGGCTTGGGCTCTGGCAGGCTGACTGGAATCCTGGCTCAGGACCGCTCAGCAGGGCAAGTAGAAAGAGGGCCTGGAGATATTGCGAACTCTAGATTTCTCATCACTTTGAAGAGCTGGGGAGGAGTCAAGGAGATAAGTGTGAAGTGTCTGATTTATATCTTCCTTAGAGTAGACAGTGATTGTTCCTGCTTTCTCACAAGTGCGGGATTATACATGTGTGTGACATCTAGGAGATGCCTGTATGTAGCTGGAAGTCACCCGGGAAGGTGACAGAGCGAGGGCAGGCAGGGTGTCACTTGGAGACACCGGCACTCTGGCTGTGGCCTGAGTGACAGGGGCAGAAGGAGACCCAGCCAGGCAAGGCAGGCACAGAAGAATGCTCAGAAACAGGCAGACAGCAGTGTTTCGGGCTGGAGAGAAGTCCAGGAGGAAAAGCTCTGACAGACTACTGCGGAAAAGCCTTAATTGCCCAAACCAAGGACAGACTTCTGCAGGAGAGGGGTGCGTGGAGGGAGAAAGCAACAGCAGGGAGCATATGCTATGGTAGGAAGAAGTATGGTCATAAAGGGAAGACAGAGTGGACATTTGAACTAAGCTGGATCATGAAACGGTATCTTTTTTTTTTTTTTTTTTTTGTGGTCTTTGTTTGACTTTTTGTTGTTGTTGGTTGTGGGCTACTGGAGCAAATTTCCATTTGGGAGAAAGAAGCCAGTAGAAAGAAGATTTGGAAAATGCCAGAAATAAGGCATGGTGGCTAAGTGCTATTAGGGAGTCTGGGCTGAAATTGTGGTTTTGCTTCTTTGTAGCTGTGTAATCTTGAGCAAGTTACTCTAAATTCCTAAGCCTCAAATAAAAATGAGGATAAAATGACCCCACCCTCTACTGCTGTGTTGAGCGCCCAGATGAGAGACTTGCTGAAGCCCTTAGCAGTGTACCGGGGAAGGAGCAGAACATGGAGGAAGGAGACGGTGGGAAGAGACATCCCCTGGCCCCTGCAGGGCTGGACAGAGTCTATCTTCCAGTGATATCTAAGTGTTTTGTTCTGCCAGAGAAAGAATGGAGGTGTTTGGCTTGAGGCGAGGGCAGAGGCAGGTTGGACAAGAGCAGAAGGAGTTGGGATGGTTGCTGGCTTTACCTGTGAAGTGGGGTCAGCTTGTCTGAAGCCAGGCTGGTTGGTGAGGGCAGGGGGACCCAGAGAGGGAGGAGCGGGATAGGGATCCTGAGCTGTGAGGACAATGTGGAGGAGCTGGGAAGGGTCGGCTTCAGGGGCCAGTGCCCAGTGCACTCACACAGGACCGCACAGTTGGGTTTTAATGCTCTGTGGTTTCCATCTTGAAATTTTAATGGTTTTATCTATGAGATGTGTCCTTTGAGTGAGTTCAGTGAGAAAATAGGGCTCGTGCTGTGGCCTTGGAGCCTGGTCACGTGTTGTTCTACCTCCCAGGACAGGTTCTCTGCTTCCTGCTCCCCTGTTCTCACCAGCCGAAACCCAGGGTAGGGAGTGGGGGTGGTGGTGAAATCAGGCACATACCCCTGCTCAGAGATGCGAGGCAAGGCCCAAGCATCTGCGAGGATCAGCACTCACCTGCCAACAACTATCCTTGCACTGGAGGGAGCACGACCTGGAAGCAAGAAGGCTTTTTCTCTGCTTGCTGAACAAGGGGACCTGCATCTTCATTTTGCACCAGGCCGCACAAATGACAGAGCCGGCACTGAGGTGGAGAGTGATCTGGAGAAGAAAGGGGCAGCAGAACGGACTGCACAGAGCAGCTGGACTTGGCGCTCACCAGTCCCTGGTGGGCAGGCGGGACGGAATTCTCCAGAAGCTCCCTCAGCCCGGACACAGGAATGTAGGAAGGAGCAGGAATTAGTGAGGGGTGGCTGTGACAGGTGAGAATGGTGGAGCTCTAAGGGGTGGACTGTTGATGCTACGGAAAGACAATTCAGATGACCCAGGGGTAGACTGAGCAGAGGAGGAGCTCAAGCCAGAAGGCAAGGTGTGCAGAAGCACCACAAGGAACAGGCTTAGGAGGAGCCAGGACAGAAGGCAAGGTGTGCAGAAGCACCACAAGGAACAGGCTTAGGAGGAGCCAGGACAGAAGGAAGTAGGCTCGTGGAAGATTTGGCCAGAAGAGATTTGAGAGTTCAGAATTTCTGAAGAAGAATATATCCAGAACCAGTTCCCTTACATCTCATTAGTAAAGTTTGTAATTTGCTCTCCCCCCCCTTTTTGCCCTGCATTTGCAAACAAAACATTGCTCTCAGATTCAGGATTTAGACTTCTGAATCATAGTACAACTCATTTTTTTTGTATAAGTAACATATGTTTGGTGTCTTTAAACACAATTACTTTTGTATAATAAAAGTGTTGATTTGATGATGCGACATTTTCTGCAAGTGTGTTTAAGAGAGTTTATGTTTTCATAAGTTGCAATGAAACTCAATTATGTATGTGTAATAAGGCTTCTGATTGTTACACTTAGACTTTTCTGTATAATGAAGCCAGCAATTAGAATTTGCTTGCTCTATGGCTTAGGAAAACACACTTGTTTTGGAGACAAAAGACTCTTAATGAGCCCCCTTTTTTGTTAATTTTTTTGTTGTTGTTGTTAAAAACCAGTCTATAACTCAAACATATAATTAGATTTCTTAAAGGTTTGGATTTTTTCGTTGTTGTTATTTTTTTCCCCTCTAAACACAAAACAAAGCAAAAAGCAATAACTTTAAGGCACACATTGTTTCCAAGCTGCGAATCCGGCTACGGTCCGCAGGTCACCTCAGAGGCGCTGCAGCGCCCGGCGGCATCCCCTCTGCTAGGGAGCCAGAGGCCTGGCAGGGCAGCTCTCTGCGGAGCGCAGAAATGTTCTTTCCATGAAGTGCACGGGCATCGGTCTGGACCCTGCCCAGAGGTGAGCACTGGGGTTCTGCTGGAGCGTCAGCCTCAAGGTTAGTCTGGCTCAGGAACGGAGTCCCCCCCTCCCCGAGGCTACTGCTTGCCTCAGAGGCCTGCTGGTGCTGAGGCGGACGATCCAGTCCCGCACTGACCATGCGCGCGCTGGCAGAGTTATCTCGGTGCCAAAGCAGCTTCCTTGCTGCCTCCCTTTCCATCTCTGCTGGGGCAGCAGCAGCTCCTGGTCCCCTCTTCACTGTTGGCCATTCATTTCGCTGCTGTCGGTTTGCATCATGTTCGGTGTTCCAGCACGTGGGGAAGGGCCTGTGGGTGAAAACTTCCTCCATGATGTGTCAGTTGGAAGGAAGCCCTTCTGCCTTTCAAGCTGTTTTCTGTGAAGCCTACTATTAGAAAGGTCCTGCTCTTAAAAGTGCTAAAACTGTTTTGTCACTATCGATCATTAATAGTTTAATGAAAATTCATTTTTATCATTTATAATATACTGAGAAGGTTTTCAGTGGTCTTGATCGGTCCGTGTCCAGTGAGAAAAGCACAGAAAACTTGAGCTGTTAAGCAGAAGAGGATTTCATATAGGCAGCTGGTTACGCACATGCTGGAACGGCGGGAAAAGAAACATGGTGGCACGCCCTGGTGCTCTGAGGTGGCTGGAGCCTCATGGGCGGCAGATATTGCTGCCCTTGGAGTCACTGCCCTCTGCTGCCAGCAGGAACCAAGGCGCTCACACCCTGCTGGTCAAACTGCCAATGATACCGCCAGAGCTTTCGAATCCCCTGAAGTCCCCCGTTGTTGCTAGCGCCAGGAGGAGATTGCCTTCGCCCTCCCTGCTGCCTTCCAGTCTCCAGTGGGCACCTCTCAGTAGCGACCTGCAGCTGGCCAAGGATTCTGGGCCCTACAGTTTCCAGGCTTTCACCCCCTGTGACAGAGAGGAAGGCAAAGCAGGGTGGAAATGGGTCTGAGTATCAACCTACCATATTTGCACATGGGGGCATATGACCAGAGTGGTCTAGAAAATACAACCTTGTCATTGCCAGCGACGTAGCCCAGCAAAGCCCAACCACACTGTGGACTTCATGTTCAATCAACTCTCTGAGCAGTGGAGGAGGGAAAACACAGTGAGGCATTCTGTCGGGAATTATCAGTATGAAGGAAAGCCAGGTCGAGTCTCATTGCTGGAATTAACAATCTCCAAAACTAAGAAGTACTCCATTCAGCCACTTCTCAGAGGCAGACTTTTAAATTTTAAACAAAGGATCCAATTAAACTTGATCCAATTTAAATCCATTCAGTTCAGAAACCTTTATTAAGTATCTACGATGGATTGTGCCCTGGGCCAGAGAGTATAGGAGTTACGAATTTGCGGCTGGCAGGCTGGCTCCGTGCTGCCACTGTAGATTTACGTTAGGACAGACTCCTGGTCCCCCAAACTCTAGGTTTTGGTTTCTTCATTATTTAACTGCATAGACTGTATATCTCCTTGGGAGAGGCATTATCACCCCCGTGTTTCATATAAAAGGTCATTTATACTGAGAATTTCTTATGTGCTCATACTGTGCTTAAACTCTAGAAAAACACCATCTCATGAAATTCTACCAGGATCCTTGAGTTCAGCCATAACCTTAAATTTTATTGTGCTTTTCACGTGGCTGAAGAAACTCAAGCTCCAAGAAGTTAAAATGACCTGGCAAGGGAGCCACCAGGTTTTCTGCAGACTGCTAGTCCTTAAGCCCTGTGGTCGCACTAAGATGGGGTATTTCTCAGATAGGGCTCCATGTCAGTGATCTAGTCCACGGACTTGTGGTATTGTGCAATTCCAAAGATTTTCCCACTTAGTCGCACAGACCACGAAGCCTGTGGATCCAATTTTTGTCCCAGCTTTGACGTCCCTGAGCCACATTGCCATCTTTGGTCTCCATTTCTTATCGGTGGAATGAGAGGCTGAGAAGGGACTTGCCACATGGAAGCAGCGCTTGGGTACGTACCTCCAGTAACTTCCATTTTCCCTGTCCCGTTGTACAGTCTGAGTTATCCTCCCATCATGCCTGACTCCTCATTGCCCGTTTCACACATCATTCTTGATTCACATACTCACTAAGCACTTGTGTTCTTGCCCACCTGGAACATGCTCCCTTTTCTTGTTACTTGCCCAGAGTGGACTCACTGTGCAGGCTCCTCCTCCCACAGAGATCCTCCAGCTTAACCTCCAGAACGTACAGCGTTCTCGCCCTCCTTTGCATTCATATTTAGCGTGCATTTGGCACAGGATTTTGTCTGAACGGCCCACTTGACGCTTATAAGTGATGGGGCATTTTTATTAGCTTTTCGCATGGGCAGCTCTGGTCTCCCCAGTGTTTGAACTGTAGAAGTTAGGGGCTCTGCATGGGCCACACTTCTCTTGTGTCCTCACAGCGCCTAGTATGGACCTCAGCACGTGCTGGGAGTTGCTGATTATCGGTCAGTGAAGGAGCTGGTGAACCAGCCACCTACATGTTAGTGGGTCAGGGGACGCAGAGGCCACTGCGGACTGTGACGGTTAGGAAGGAGACCCAATTGCGAGAAGGTGGGCTTGGAGTAGAGTTTTGAAGTTTGGAGAGAATTTGGAAAGGCGGAGGCAGTATCAGCAGCACAGCACAAGCGGGGAAAGAGCACGGTACTCGGGGGAGGCTGCAGGGAGAACTGTGGGTTGAAACGTGTGAATGGATTAGGCTGTGAGAAGACAGGCTTACGATGAGGAGTCCATGGGAAACAGACTGGCTTCAGAAAACAAAGGTGGTGGGCAATCTGGAGGGTTACTCAGCACTTTCTGTGTGCTGGGGAGACAAAGTTGAGGAAGTTATAATCTCTTCTTGATTATGCAGGAGTTTATAATCAAGGGAGGAGGATGGAGACTGGATAACAGTGAACTTCACGCCAAGAGGAATACAACCTATGTTAACAGGAGAAGTGCTCCTGGGGCTCCGAGCTGGGCTCGATAAGCCCTGGAGCATGGTGGTGGCGGCCATGGGCCCTGAAGGCTGCAAGCTGGGCCTAACTCTCAGCTCTGCAGTTTACTGGCTGCCTTATTGTGGGCAAATTCCTTGATTTCTCTGGGCGTCTGTTTCATTATCTATAAAATGGGGGTAATAGTAGTGCCTAATCATAGGGTTACTATGAGGATTCACTAAGATCATGGATATGAAATTAGCACAGTGTAGGACCTGTGTGTGCCCTCCATAATTGTTACTTACTGTTGAATATGTGTTTAAAAGGAAGAGTATACGACCTGTGATTGAAAGTGACTGTTCCGGACCTCAGGAAGGTCCCATATGGGGTGGACTTGGAGGAAATGGTGGAACTTAGCAGGTGGAGACTCAAGACTGGGCATGCCGGAGGGGGCAGGCAGCTCAGAAGCCGTGTGCAGGGGGACGATGTGCCTGGCCCCTGTGGAAAACAGTAGATTGCCCGTGTTCTGGAAGCAAAGAGTGACAATTTGGAAAGGCAGCTAAAGGCTATGCAGGGCCTCACATGCCAGGTTGCTAAGCTTATTCTTAGTGGTGCAAACGATGGAGTGACTGTGGCAGTGCTGTGGACAGATGTGGACAGGTGACACCAGACGGGACGGGATCCCAGAGCAGTACAAAGGCCAGAGGGGCTCTAGCCCCCAGATCTGTACTGGTTAACCTACTGAGGCAAATTCACTTTGTTCAAAGTCAGTCTCGGAGAGAGAAGGCCACGTGACTCCAAATATCCGGGCAGCAATCCCCAGCGGCACCAAAGGTAATGAGACATCGGTATCTGCTGCTCTTATCTGTTATTGCTGATATTCAGATAATGATGCCAATACCCAGCTCGGGAGGGAGGAGGGAGGCTGCTGGTGCGGCTTCGTCAGTTCATCTCCTGGACGGTGGAGAGGAAGGGAGAGGAGACAGGGAAGGCACCCTAAAAACAAGCCCTCTTCCTCATTCCAGGATACAGTAAAGGCAAAATAAGCTACTCCCTGCCTCAGAGCGCCATCTGAAAATGGTTGAAGTTTCCCCACCCTTCTGGCCGGCTATAGTGCTTGGCTCAATAACTATTGCACCTCACAGCTAAATAGTGTTTGATAATTTTCAAAGTGGTTTTACATCTAGTATCTCATTTAGTATGCACCATGAGGAAAACTCGACTCAGGAGGTGCTAGAACTCAGGCAGGGAACTTGTCGAAGGCCATTTTGCCACCCCTCTAGCTCAACTGGAAAGAATTAGGTCAAAGTGGGGAGGGTGGAGAATGGGGACACTCCCCCCGTGGTCTCGGACGGATCTGAGAGCAGAGCTGGAGGGCGAGAAGCTGAGTGGCTAGCCTGCCTTACCTGCCCCCTCCGCACCTACGGCAGACATTGACGACGGTCGTGACGGCTTTGCTCCGAGCCCAGACGAAGGCTCAGGGTCCTTCTCACAGCCGTGCTGGGCAGCCACTACTAATGGATCGGAGCTGGCGCTCGGGATAGAGTCTATTTGCTCTTCTGCACTGAGGCATTGTCCAGAGCCTCTCCTTGTTAAAATGTCAATAGTGGAATGTTAACGTATTAAACCATTATCAGCCCCTGGCCCCTTCGTGTGAACTCATTTGTCAGACGGCTGTGTGCAAGCCCTCGGAGGAGCTAATCTGGAATGGAAGAGTTTGTTGACTGAGGAATGCAAGGCCTGAGGGGAGCGTGGAATGGCTAGTGGTGATTCCTCCAGCAGATCTTCAGAGTGTTTAACAATCTCTTGAGAAGATGTATTGTCTATACTCCAAAGGATAGCACGGGACCTTGGGCAGATCGCTTACCCCTGCTGGGTTCCATTTCCTTACCTGAAAGGTGGGCATAAGGACATCTGATCTGCCCACTCCAGAATAACTGTGAGCATGAAAGCTTGTGAATGTGTGTTGTATTTTATAAAGTATTGTACAAATGCAGGGGATGATCATTTAGCTACATTAGGAAGAGACAAGCTCCCATTCCTCAAGTCGAATGCACATGAAGGGTAAGGAAAAGAGAAGGAGAGAGGAATTAATATTTATTAGGTTCCCAATTGCCATTCATCTTAAATATATTAGCCCATTTAATTTCCACAGCCACCCAGTGATGCTGATACGGTTGAGCCCATAGCCCTGTGGACCACACAGCAGGTAGTTTTCAGACAAGATGTGCACCCAGGTGTATCTGAGTGCTCTTCATACATCATGATCCAGGGCCTTACCTGCACACACGTGCACTCTCTCCTTTGCTGAATGCTTCCTGCAGAAGGAGTTAAGGCCCCAGGTCAGAAGCAGACGGGTGGGGAAGGGGCAGGTGCCCTGTGACCAGAGCCCTCCAGACAGGCAAAGCTGGCTGGTGATTTGGAGATGCACGAGAAATGATTAGAAAGGCACAATGGGAAGGTCAGAAAACTGTTCTCCAGGCCTGTGGCAGGATGAAGGACAGCCACCTAGGGCAGAAGCATCCAGAAGACCTTTGCACACAGGGTAGTCAGCACACAGCCCATGGGGGCAAAGATCAGGTCACGGAGGGGCAAGGCTGGCTTTTAGGGAGAAGCAGTATGTAGAGCTGTTGGAGGTGTGAGTGTGAATCCTGAGTTGGGTCAGATTATCCACATTCTCTGAAAACGTCTTAGCCACCTACTCCTCTCCTAAGGTTATTTGCTATCATCGTATCCAAGATGGACATGCGGGATGGCTGCCTATGACCCGAAAGATGTATGTTCACTGAAACGTGTACGAGCACAGTGGCACAAATAAATGTCAGTTGTTCGAAGTGCTTTTCGTTTGGCTTTCATGTGTTTGAGGAGTTGCACGGAGTGTGGAACACCACGTAAAACAAACACACACGCTTGCTGCAGACTTTGGCTGTGGCTGTGTGGGGGTTCGATGGTTTGGGGCCAAGTGACGCTCACCCCTTCAATGTCCCTGAGGGAGGTGGAGGCATAAAAGATCCTTTCAATGTAACCACAGATTTTTCCATGCTCTTGTACTTACTATCTCAAATCTGACATCTTTTACATACTGGACCAAATAATATAGAATACTGTTTTTCTTTCGCGTATGCTGGTTAAGCATAGTTGGTACCCAAGGCCAAAGGTAGGGTTCGGGGGAAAATGAGTGCCCATGTTCCCTGCTCCATGGTTTTGCCTCACCTGGGAGAGAGAACGCCCAGGGGAGTTGCTCACGGAGGAGAGGCATTGGGTCCGATGGGCCCTTCCATAGTGCGGAAGGAGGCATCTGCAGGAAAAGCATCTCTTCCGGCTCCTTTACTGGCGTGCAAATCTGTCCAGTCACGCTGCCAGGAAGGATGTGGGAGGAAAGGAGGAAAAACAGCCGTGCCAACTAGGAATGGAGATGGAGCAGGCCAAGTTAGTAGATGGTAGCTCAACCTCCAGGTTGAGGAGTTGTTGTATTACACATGGATGCGGAATTCAAGTAACAGCCACAGCTTCTCCACACTTCGGAAGAATTCCAAAATGACATTCGCAGCTCTCCCAAAGCCATGGCCCTGGCAGGGCTGCACTGGGCAGGTCACAGGATCAGAAGACATTCTTGCTCTTTTATGGATGAGATCACTAATTATCAGGAAAAAGGATTCAGCTCGTTCTACGAGGTCCCCTGGGACAGAAGCAGGTCCCAGCGATGGGCATTGTGGGAAGGTGTGTTTTGGCTTATTATGTGAAAGGTCACTCTAACAAAGCGGAGTGCTCCAAAGATGGGATATCTTGCCTCAGGCTCTCATATGGCTGCACCCAGAGCAGTGACACCATGGACTGGCATTTGCCGAGGGTGTTAAAATGGCTGGTTCCTGAACCTGACTGCATCTTGGGCTTACCTGGGGAATTTCTTGAAAAATACGGATTACTGGCCTCCCCCTTAGAGCTCATGTTTCAGGAGGTAATGGGGAGAACTGGGAACTTATATTTTTAACAGATTCCCAAGTGACTCTTGTTCATGGGATAATATCTGGAATAACTTTTTGTGAACAACATTAAACCAGTGTTTGGCTAGTTGCACTCAGTGTTCTCCAAACCCAGTCCTCTGAACTACAATTAGATTTTGAGTCATAAGTCCACCCCAAATCTCTAGCTCTTCCACCCTGAGCACGTCAGTTCTGTGGCTCCCTATTGCGTTCAGTGCTCCTCTCTGAGCTCCTTTCATGGGCTCCACACAGCCCTAGCTGCTCCCCAGGTCTCTGTCCAGCATGCCTCCTTCCAGAGGAAGAGCTGGGTCACATGCAACAGTAATTCTCAGGCTAGATTAGTTACATGAGACTATTTATGATTTTATATTAAAAATGCTAATAGTTTATCTAGGAAGCAGCCACATAGAAATAAAGTAATAACCTCATTATTTTTATTAGTATTGATAATAATGATTATTTCTCAGTAATTTTATGAAGGTATATAATTTTTTAATTCAAGAAAGGAACTACCCATGGTCTAGGTCATTTTTCATCAATCGATCAGTTACCCCCTCCATCACTTAGATGTCATTTTTATCTTGCATGTATGTGTTGGGGAGCAAGTAACCCAATCCTTTTACCATCTTATGCATTTGGATACAGAATAAATAGTAGGAAGAGGAAGTGGTCAACTCACAATTCAATCATGCAAGAAATTTCTATCCTTCTTGGGACGACAAAAGTGGCTCCTCAGAATGTGACTCTGGCACTTGATACAAGTTTGGACAACAATTCCTGACCCTGGAGGATTTCCTTGTGTTCCAAGAAGACAAGACCTTTCTAAATGTCATGGCCTGTTTGGGGTCACCTGATCATACCACCTGGGGGTCAGACATGTACAGACATAACTGCGGTTGGTCTGTATTGTGTGACAAAAGCCAATTACAGAGAGGAAGAACAGAGCCCCATGAGGGTGGGTCAGAATGAGTAGTCTGGTATTGTAAAGCTATACTTGAACTCATCCTGACCCAGGATTCCTGGGGGACTGGTGCTCACTGGGAAGGGGACAGCACTGGGCTGCTACACTGCACCATAAGCTGATCATGAGAAAAAGAGAGAGAGATCGATTCACGGTGAGGCTTAAGCTTAGGGCCTCCCAACAGGCAGCAGCAGAGTGATGATAGTCAAGGATCTGGCTGTGCAGACAGATGTGAAGCCAGCCATGTACTGTGGGGAGCCCCATGGTGAGAGGGGCTGGCTACACTGAGGCCAAGAACAATAAGCAAAAGATGAGGTGACCCAGCAATAGGTAATGTGCTTCCTTCCTGCATCCCATTTGGGGCATGTGGAAAACAGAGGCCCCCTCTTGGAAGGGAGACATGTTAATTCTATGACCTTAAGGACAAGTTGCAGTACAGTGACCCACATGCAATTCTGTGAGTGATAGGCCCTAGGGGGCAATCAAGATATACTTAGAATTGACTCAAGTCATTGTGCACGGCACTAGGAAGGTCATGGCAACAATGAGAGATACAGTCTGACCTGAGAAGTGAAATGGATTTGGAAGGAAAAACAGAGATCAAACCAGCTAAATTATAATATCCATCCTTTCTCTTTTCTTCAGTGGGAACTCCATAGATTAAAAACCACACCAGTTGTCAATATCAATGCAGGCACCTTTAAGTGAAATAGCAAATCTCAAAAGCTAAGGATCCAGGTATTGTAAATTAATTGCATTAAGCCACATGTTTTCAAGTCCCAGTGTTGATCTACTGATTCCCGCACCCTCTCTCTTTTCTGGATCTCATAATGGTATCCCTGTTACTACACAGAATGGCATTCCTGTTATTGCACATATCACTTTTCAATTTGCATTATAAATGGTATTTATTGAGGGAATGCCACAGACCCACAGTCTGATGTTGGTGCCTTACAGAGAAGTAGGGCATTTGATTCATTTTTTAAATAACTCCTCTCCCTCTCCCCACGCTCTGCACACTACCGTTCATATATTGAACTACATGTGCTTTATGAGAACACAGTGCCAGGCACTAGGGATATACTGCGGAACAAGATAGAGTTGCTGCTCTATTATCTGGTTACTATAAATAAATAGTACCTTTTCTGAAACAGCTAACAAACACTGTTAGAATTAATAGTAACAGATCCTATCAACTCTCTTCTGGTGAAATGTGCAAATAACTTATAGGTCAATTGGAAAAACAAGACAAACATATTAGACAGGGGTATTTATTTATTTTTAATTTTAATTTTTTAAAAGACTTACTTATTTTAGAGAGAGAGGGAGAGCACGCATGCAGAGGGAAAAGGAGAGGGAGAGAAGCAGACTCCCTAGTGAGCATGGAGCCCGACTCATAGCTCCATCTCAGGACCCTGAGATCATGACCTGAGCCGAAATCAAGAGTCAGACACTCAACTGGCTGAGCCACCTGGGTGTCCCAGAGAGGGATATTTACCATGATGGCAGGGAAAGCAGATTTTGGAGACCTCATGGTGGAGGCAAAGAATGAGCTGGTTGTCAGAAGAGTCGACCGTGTGAATAGATGTCAGTGGGGAGGAATCCATGCTTGGGAGGAATCCACCGTGAGGCTCTGTAGGGGTTAAATACACAATCTCAAACACTCAGTTAAACACACTGTCTCAAATGCTCCGTTGGGATTTTGACTCCATTGCTATTTTTGGCATTGGTATCTTTCGATAGAGTTGTATGACCTGGAGCAAGTGAGTTAATCCTCTATTTCTTCATCTGTAAATGGGGAATAATATTTAACTGATCTTGTTGTGAGGAGTCAATTCAGTAATATGTCAAAGTATTCATCAAACAGCCAGATACTTTGTAAGCACTTGACACGGATCAGTCGGACTTACTAGGAGCCGCACTGTGTGATTCGTAGTACGTTTTCACTTGCATTGATTGGACATTTAATCTCCTAGAGGTCGGGGCCATGCCTCTTTTTCTTGTGGACTTAATAGCAACCACACACAGTAGGTCTAGTAATTTCTAGTCCAATTGCCTCTTTTGGTTCTTCTTACACATTCTACCGAATTGCCTTGCCTCCTGCTATGCTGTTCTGACACAGCGCCTTCGTACCCTCCACGTTGCGTGGTAATAAAATGTAGCAATGAATGTAGTTGTGGCATTAATTACACATGGTTCATGCAGCGCCTGAAGTGAGTGAGCGAAGAAGGAGAATTTGATTACTCCAAGGCATCAGGGCCTTTCAACCAATAATAATTTACTGTCTCTACTAAGTACTTCTGGATGCTGTCTGTAGAGGGGACATGCTGTTTTATATACAAGGGGCATAATCCGTTCCTATGAGATCATGTGGTCAAAGAGTCAAATGACTGCCACACTGAGTAGAGAGAGGGCAAGGGCTTCCTTTCCCAAAAAGGTCGCAGTTTTATTTTTCCTCTTCCAGAGCTCTAAGACAGGGCACAGAAGAGGCCACAGTAGTCTATGAGGTCATAAGGCAAGAGGATGTATTGGAGCAGAAAACCATGTGTGGGGCTTGGAGACTGAGGCTAACGTTCTGAGATTCAGCATGTCAAAGGAAGGTTGTATGTGTATGTGTGTATGTGTGTGTGTGGACATACTTGTGAGCGAGGGTGTATGTGCATACACAAGGCTCATATGTACATGTGTGTGCCTGTATAAACATGTGTGTGTGTATGTGTGCATGTGAGTGTCCTGTGTGTGTGTGTGTTCTGATTCTCTGTCCCTGGTCCTCTGCTCCTTTCTTTTCTTCTGGGTTATCTACCTATCTATCTATCTATCTATCTATCTATCTATCTATCTATCTATCATCTATCTATCTATTATCTATCTATCTATCATCTATCTATCTATCATCTATCTATCTATCTATCTATCTATCTATCTATTATCTATCTATCTATCATCTATCTATCTATTCTCTATCATCTATCTATCTATTATCTATCTATCTATCATCTACTTAGCTAGCAATATATCAATCATCTATATATTTTTATTGAATGGCCATGCTTTATTGAAAACACTCTATGGCAGGCACCCAGTCAAGAGTCTCTGCATGACAATCCTCTGAAGTTGCTTTTATAACCCTGGTTACCTTGAGGAACCAAGACTTGGAAGTCGAGTAGTTTGCCCAAGGTCAGCCCCCTTGTGAGTGTTCCCACAGGAGCTCAAATTCAAGCCGGCACAGCTGTATTTATAAAGTCTTCTTTAAAGATTCTGCCTTCTGGCCAATGTGTCTTCTCTGCAGCACTCATGTTTTTCAAATTCCTTTTAAAGCATTACATCCAGAATCCCAGCCATGAGCCTCCTGGAGTTGTCTGCCCAGTTAGTGTCCATTCCTCTAGTCAAGCCGCCTTTCTTTCCCTAATGTGTCCAAGGCAGCATTTTCAGCACCTGCTTCAGAGCAGTGGGATTCTCCTTCCCGGACCTTATACAAAGATTATTGCTTTTGAGACTTGGGCTCCAGAGCCCATGGGATTTCCATGACTAGTTTACAAAGTATAAAGATCAGTCACAGGTCAAGTAAGGTGGCCAGAGGGTAGCACTGACCAGCTGTTCAGAGAGAGGGATGAGGTGATCAGGTTTATATGACACTAGGCCTCCTGAGCGCTTCAGGGTCATCTTGGAACAAACAGCAGACCCAGCAGTTCTGGGAGGATCCTTTGAGCACAGAGAACCATCCAGACCATCTACCCACCAACCCCTGCAAAACCACACATGGGAAGGAACCTGTTGCAAGTGCTGGAGGGAGTGGGAGGCTTCTAGAGTGTAATGGGAACTTCATGTGCAGGCTTCCACCCACTCAGTCTGGTTTGAATGCCAAACAAATTTTCCCTGCCCACATGGTCTCTCTCAGTAAGCTGCCCTGGAATGGGAAAATTCCCAGTGTAAGATAAAATATCATCTAGGAGGGCTGATAGAGCAAATAATGGCTATATTTAGCAGTATCTTAGGATGAATTCGTTTATTGGACTAGCCTTTGAAGGAAGCAGTGACCTGAGAGACTGAAACTGAAGACTGTCAAATCTCTAAGGCTGAGTTGTCCAATATGGTAGCTGTTAGCCACATGGGGCTGTTGAACACTTAAAATGTGGCTAGTCTGAGCTGGATTTTGAAAATGTATTATAAAAAAATGAGTGCAGCATACCTCATTAATAACTGCTTTTATATCGAGTGCATGTTGAAATAATTTTTGGACACATTGGCTTCAATAAAATATATTAAAATTAATTTAACCTGTTTCTTATTACTTTTTAAAATGTGACTACTGGGGGCACCTGGGTGGCTCAGTTGGTTAAGTGTCTGCTTTCAGCTCAAGTCATGATCCCAGAATCCTGGGATCAAGCCCCCCATTGGGCTCCCTGCTCAGTGGGGAGTCTTCTTCTCCCTCACCCTCCCTTCCCCTCACCCCATGCACACGTTCACTCTCTCTCTCTCTCACGCTTTCTCTCTCTCTCAAATAAATAAATAAAATCTTTTAAAAAATTAAAATTGGACTACTAGAAAATTTAAAATCACACATGTGGCTTGCTTTTGTAGCTTCTTTATATTTCCATTGGAGAGTGCTTCTCTAGAAGTATGGTCCAATGATGGTCTTTGAACTGCTGGGGTGGGGGGCTTAGGAAATGTGGGATTTCTGTGTGCAACATTGATGGTGGGTGCTAAAAGTATACCTTGCCTACATTCCAGGCTCTCCTGGGTAGAACCGGCCTGCATTAGCTTATGAAAAATAGGTCTCTTCTGGTGAAGCAAATATGTGTCACACATGTGCATGACTTCACAATTTCTTCCCCTAATAATTGAATCAGCCATTTGGCTTTTACATCTAGAACATCTTTCTAGAGGATCCATATTCTGTACCTATCACCTGTCTCTAACCCAGTTTGCTTTAACAGGCTGGTCTCCCCCTCCTATGTACCCATTCCATATGTTTACTTGTTTCTAAACATTAAGAACATTAAGCACACTTCCAGTTTCTTGAAACCTTCCTTAAATGCTTGGATCCTCATTAATCTTCCTTCGCTGACCTTCTTGGGTATGTAGTTCCAAACTAGCTTTGATTACACACTGCCTGTCATTCTCCTCTATGTCACACATGGAAGTCCTGTCTTGTGGGTCATACTTTGTCCCCACTGGGCCAACCGAAGTAGATGTGTCAATTATAATCCTTGATTGCTGGCATCATTGCTTTGCCTTGTTATGTCCTCCCATGACTTTTGTACCCTTTGTGCAGAAGGGTGGTGATGGCAAGCAGCTTGAGGCCAGGTCCCATGATTTCTGCATTTAAGGGCTCATTTTTAAGCTCCATATTATTTACTCAAAATGTGTCCGTTTGGTACAAGAAGAAGGACTTGCTGGCTTTTGACCTACCATGACTTGTGAGTGCTTGGCTGGGCTAGCTGCCATAAATGTGTCCCCTGTGGGCCTGACATGTTGTCTGTGATTCCTCCAGCAGAGACATATTTCCCTTTATAACTTAGTCTCCTTTGAATATGTGCAAGCGCCATGAGAAGGCACACTTATTAATCCCCTCGCCCAAGAAAAGAGTGAGGCTGTTGGGAGATGCTAAGTGGGGTGCTTATGAGAGCTCGGAGAGAAAGAGAACATTAAGGAAGTGAGGGGTGGGGGTGGCTAAAAATATGCTTGGCCTTTTCCCAAAATTCCTGAGGACAAGCCCTTTCCTGGGTCTAGAAAGAGTACACATCCTCGCTCTTCCTTTCATCCCAGCAGAGCCGGAGCTGAAGGAATAAACCTCGCGTCAGTAAATCAACAGAGCTGAGAGATCAGTCAGTCAGTCAATCTTAAGAGCCTTCTTGGATTTGTGGATGCCTTGAGAAGGATGCTTAGAGAAACCGAGGATAGGGTAGTTATTAAAAGAGATTAAAGGGTATTAGCTAGTGCCTCAGCAAGTTATAATTAAAAAAAGGGAACAGAAAGGAAACAGGAGACTAATTTTTCCAGTCGCTGAAATTTCAAGGAGGAGTGAGCTGGCCTGTGAACCATTACTGCTTTATATTAATTCTCGTGTATGGTTAAATCTAACCCAAAGACACGTCTTTCTCAGTTGGAAATGTCCTAGTCAATTTCACTGTATAATACAGAGAGGAGGCAGCAGGGAGACCAGGCAGCCACGTTAAACTCAGACTGTATTCTTCTCCGAAGGATCTTAAATCCTGTTCTGAAAATAAGTGAGTTGTTTCTAGGTCATACTCTTGACACAAGGAGGGGTATTATCATTGATGTCCCTCTGGGGAAGTGGAGTCCAGGAGAAGTAGAAGAATAGCTCCTCGTAGAGCACCCAACAGTCACATGTATCACTAAGAGCCCTACTCTGACATGCAAGACAATGAATTAGTCCTTTGCTGGTTGTCAGGATGGCAGAAGGAAGGTGGGAGGCCACATACTTGATGAGGTGTAACAGGGTCTCTCCAGTTCTTCACTCTCAAATCTCTCACCTATTTCAAAAGTCTTAGATTCCCCATTAGAACTTCTGTTTGATAGCTTTAGACATCTCTATTAACATGCAAACTATCTGAGTAGCACCATATTTAATTGAGCCATTCATCTACCCTTAAGGAAGGATTTGAGGTCTGAGAACTATTTTTGAAGAAAGAGTAGATCACCAAAGTAGTGGGTAACTGATGCAAGAGAGGAATAGACCCCCCATATTTCACCCTCATATTTCTGCAGAAGCTTTGCTTTGATTGTTATTATGTGCAATTTTATTATTTTAAAAGATAGGGCAACAATGGACCTAAAGCTCTTGGTGTTACTCAAAAGCAAGTATTTTTAAAAATTAGCCACATGTGAAGGCTTAAATGAGACAAATGTCTGGGTGTATGGAGACTTCTGGATTTCCAGTGGATTTTTTGATCTTTAATCCCTATATTCAGGGTTACGTGAATTTAGTGGAGTCTCACAAAGCTTTCCCAGTCCATTGATGAGAAGAAACACTGGCAAAAATGACAGAATCTGAAAGTGGCAGCTGATAGTCTGAACAAAGGAGAAAAAAAGAAAATAGAAAAAAAATCCTAAGATTTTCAAGAGGCACAGTGTCTGAGGTCAACTGCCATAAGAACCGACACGGCTTTCTATGTCGAAACCTCCTCAGATATCACTTTGTGCCATTGCAACAACCACCGATTTTCACTGGGGGTGGCCGCACAACATAAGAAAACACTGGAATTAGATTCAGTGTCTATCCAAGGTCTAGTTTAAGACTCATCTCCTCAAAGAGGTCTTCTTACCCCACATGCCATAGCTTCTTTGTCTGATTTCCACAGCACTTGTGGCCGCTCTGCTGAGTGATCAGGGATTATTGCCTCTCCATGCCTGGCTTTTATTATGCCTTATTCTGTACAGCCTTTGCCTCCCCCACCAAAGGCTTGCTTCTTTATGTCAGAGAACTCGTCTTTTCTTCCTTCTTTCTGTTTCCTAATCCCACACGGAACACTTTCTTACTCCTGGTAGGCTCCTGATGTGTAGTGTGAATGTACACAGCGAATCTAAGCAGTCTCTTCTGTACCTGCGCTGTTTTGGTTAGCTGATGTCCATCAGTCTCCTAGTCTCTGAAATACAAATCTCCAAAAGCCTGCCACAGGAACGCCTGAGATAGGTTTAAGAATTCTTTCTCTGCTTCTCTTTGTCTAGGCCCATGGCATGCCAGGTGACCTTGCTGCCTAGACTGTACCCAAGCTGAGAGACATCTTCTTCCAAGGCTTGAAGTCCCTACGGACAGTAAATATGTTGAGCATTGCATTGATGAATGGTTTCAGTCTGAAAAATTAGACAGAGCTAATGCAAATTTCTCTCCTCTCTCCTAGTTTCCACTGTTCCTCATCTATCTTACCATGTCTTTGGCCAGAGTAATTTCTCCACAGTTTCTTCTGCCCATCTGCCTCCCTCCCTCACTCCCTCTTAGATCCTAGCGAGTACTCCTGCCTGCATCTCCCTCCATCCCTAGGGGTCACTGTCCTTTGCCAGCAGACCCTTTACCCCCTTGCATTCTGTGCTGGTAAGGTCACTTCATCAAACTAAAGCTCATTAAAGGAAAAGGCAGACAGACGATTCAGCATCCTGAGCCCAGATACTGTAGCTGAAAAAGCCCTTTGCCTTTTATATTTCAACCTGAATCGGTGTACGACTCAGCAGTGGAAGGATTTGCAGCTGACACTCAATAGAAGCTGCTCTCGAATTTTGACAAATCCCATCTTGAGCCAAGAAGAGAAACAGATATTGATCCTAAGTGTACCTAATTCATCTCTGCACTTGTAATCCCAAAAGAAAATGCCTTCTATGACCAGAGGGCAGTCAATATTTTTTCCATCTTGTAAAATAAATAGCAGTTATTTTGGTGTGTCTTCATGTGTCCGGGGCACCAGAAGTAAACAAAGAGTTGATTTTTCCTCTTTCTATAGTTGAGTTATAATAACTACTGGGTCTCTTGTTTGGGCTAATTAAAACCACATCAAATAATTTGGATTGATGAGTGACTAGAGGCAATTGTACCATTCTCTGGCCACATTAACAAGGAAGCGTCATTCCCCAGGCTGGGGAGTGGCATATCTGCAGAGATTCAGTTGGAGACATACAATAAATTGCAAGAGAATTCATTTCAGGGGACTCTCTCTGACTCCAGCAGTATTACAGTTTTAGCCACACAGGGGAGGTGTTCGTATCAGCCAGGGGTCTACTTACAAACATGGTTTTATTTATTGTCCTTCCTCTCCTTTACCTGTGAGAGTAGAGTTAGTTATGGGAGAACTTCCAGAAGGTCAGCAGGTCAGGCCAGATAGAGAACTGTTCTGTTTCCACAATCATTCTGTATATTCCCAACCCAGATGGAGGGTCACAAGTTGTTGGAAATTCGGAACAACTGATTTGTGTCTATATTGATCCAAGCCCTACATCATTTCCCAACCACCCCATGTCAATTCCAAGCAAGGAGCACAGAGTCTCCTTGAAATGATACATGTCAAACACTCTGCCTACATGTGGGTAAACCACCTGCTCAATTTCAGTTTTGTCTACACGTTAATAACTGTTTTGGTTATTACACCTGACTAGTTTCACTCAGATAAACAAAACTTCTAGCTTCTTGAAAATTAATAACAATATCAGAAGTCAAATTTGGATTCTTTAAGGCTTTGAAGAGATACTCGTTTCAAATTATAAATCCTTTGATTTTGGCAATCTAAGAGAGCCATCTGGATTTTCCTCAAATTTTCTTTCAGTGCTCTGTCAGAATTCTTATTCGGATGGAATATGAGCCTTACCCAGAAAGGCGATTCGGATTTTATCATAATTTTCCAAATTCATTGGGTGGGTGCTGGACAAACAAGTCCTCATGACACAACAATCCGATGTTTGGGAATTGAGTATAGGTGTTTCACTGTCCAGGCAAAATAGCCTACTCCTTCTTCCCATCATGGACCACAGGCTCTCCCACTTATGCTGCCATTTGCTCCTGGAATGGCCTCTGCCATCAGTTCATATTCAATTAATGTCCTGGCTGGTTTGCCCAAGCCTCTGGAGTGGAGGCCTACAGCTTCTCTACCCCAGCTTTGAAATGTTTTCTTTGAAGGCACGGAGGGCTAAGGTCCCAGGCTCATCCTGTCATCTGATGTGGAGATGAGCAGAAAATATGCTGCGTGAAACTAAGCAAGATTGTTTCTGAAATTATTTCTACTTAACATGTGAGTTAATAACTAAATGTCAACAACTTTAGTAGAAATATAAAAGCCATAAAACTCATGAATGGGTAAGTGACGTATTGAAATGAAAGAATATGATTTGAGGAGGAGTTAGAAGCCCTGAAAACTACCTTTAGCCTCGGCCCAAAGTCACTCTGTGTCCTTAGTTAAGTCATTTAATATTTCTGGGTTTCAGCATCCTCCTTGTCAAATGAGCGGGTTAGGATTAGGTGGCCTCTAAGCCCCCCTTACACTTTAATATTCTATGATTTTGTATCTCAAAGGCATGTAAATAAGCCACTTGGGAAGATTTATATTGTTTTCTTTACAACTGTAATGCAAAAATAGAGATATTGGGCTTATCCCAGCATGGTTAAAACGCAAGAAATATCAAGCTTAAGTTGTGAATCTCCTTAGCGGATCAAGGCCATTTACCAAGGTTCTTCAACACTTTCATCTTCTAGGGTCCCAGGGATGAAAAAGTGGTTCCCACCGACAAAGCTAATGCAGTGAAGTTGTCCGCAGCGTTGCGTGCGATGACACAGCTAACGCAGTGACACACATACGCTGTGTGCCCGTATTCACCATCCCGGGTTCTTACGTTGAAAAACAAACAATAAAGAACCTGAGAAATGACCTCCTTTCACATAAGACACTGTAAAGACTCAGAGAAGAGGAGTTGCCTAAAGCCGCCTAAGTAATTTAAAAAAATGTTCCTACTTTAGGGTAACTATTGGCAATGTCCATATAAATTGATATATATTATGCCTTTTATATATTATATATTTTCCTTCATTCTGACATTATTAATTTTTATAATCAATGGGCATGGTTCACATTTAAAAAAAATTGATATCTGAATGGCTTAGCTGATACTTGTCTAATTCTTTTTTTTTTCTTTGTTTCCTCCCATAGTTACACAGGATGTACACATCAGAGCATGGGAACATTGATATCGTTAAGGCAACATGCAAACATGTCTTTATTAGTTATTTGTGTACCTATAATATACACCTACAAGTTAAAAATGCGTTCTTACAACCAAGGCAGAATTATGAAAGATCATCCACGGACTTCAGATCTCCTCCTCAGTCCCTCTAGGAGTCTGCTATAGCCAGTATGTTCCCTGGCTTGTAATTTGTTCACAGTCACACAGTAAACCTGGGCTAAATCTAGGTTTCTGTCCTGACTAGATACTTTCAGAGTTGGACGTGGGACATGGGGCTCTTAGTTCTCATTCTGTGTTCTGTCTCTTTCATATCATATCTCTTCTCTCCTATCAAGCTGGCGTTTATCCAACTTTCACTGCTTACCCAGTGTTTGCTTGAGTACTGCCAATAAATAGAGTCCACCGCTGCCTGAAATAGCTAATTCCACCATAAGAATATTGTTCCTGATTTGGACCTTAAATTAGATTCCCTGTGACTCCCACTCATGTGTCCTAGTTTGTCCTCTGCTCCTTTATGTAGTGCCACCCACACCGTGACACCCCTTATATATTTGAAGGCCACCACAATGCTCCTGTCATGCCACCCTCCGGTCTTCCATTACTGGGCTCAGCTTTCCTAGTCTATTCTCCCTTTCACTTTTCACACCATGTTTCCCCTCATTGTCCTCTGGAAAAGATTGTGCCCCAAATAGAACACGATTCCCTAGGTGTTCTCTGATCAGTGTAGAGTGTAAGGAGCTGTTATTCACCATGAACAGGATACCACCTTTCCATCAAGCTAGAGACTCATCAGTTTTCACTTATTGCTTTGTTAAGGGGTGATGAATTTGTTCAATCCTTTCCTTGGTTTCCTAGCAGAAGGCAGGCAGAGGAGCAATGGGCTTGATTTCAAGAATCTCTTTCCTGCTGGAACACTGAAGAGCTTGTCAATATCTTTTCTAGGTGCATTTTGTCAAACCGATATTCCAATAGACAGCCATTAGCACCTCACCCTATGCTTCAGAATCACATTTGGGGGAATTTACTTTGACTGATCATAGCTTGCAGGGATCATTTGGTTCTATGAATCCAATCTTATGTTTCAAAAGCCATTTCCTATCACTGATGATGTGTATACCCTTGCTTACATGGATTTGCAATGAGCAAGATAGAAATGCATCCTTTAATTTTCTTTGAGGCTTGTCTAAAGGACAGTCTCTCTCTCTACCTTTCCCTCACCCCAGCAAGAACCAGTCACTGAAGATAAAAGATATCATACCTCCTAAAAAATCTTATGAAAGCAAATTGACCCTATTGACATATTGAGATGGCAAATCACACAGTGCATTTCCCAGACCCCAGCAATATGGATGTTTTTCTTTCCAGGAATGTGTCTGATTGGGGAAGTGTATTGTCCTATAGAGTATAATGCGGTCATCAGTCAGATAGGACCATCAAAGGCAAGAGTAACTCTGATTCTTATAATAAGCTGCGGACATATTTTCATCAGGGCACCAAAGAAAGATTAACTATCTAAGCAGAGGGGATTCAGGGGTATTATTCTCTTCTATGGGAAGAGCAGCAATATAGGAGGAAAATACGGTTTAATAGGCCAAAGGAAAAAAATCCAATTGGTGACAAGAACAATAGATTTTACAGGAAAATATGTGCTAAGAAAGAAACATTGCATTGTTTGGGACACCTGTAGTTAATTATTGCAGCTAAAGACATTAAAATCAGTATCTTTGCTCATATATCTTCATAGACTGTTTGGCAATATTAAATGACAAAAGCTTAATAATCAAAAGTACTGAGTTAGCAAATGTTTTCTAATTTTAATAACTTCTTGTTGTAATTACCAAGTCTTAGAGTGAAATGATTTAATTAGAAAGTAATCAAGAAGTGTCTACTGTTAATTGAAGGAATTATAAAAGATCTACATTTTTAATATATTTCTAGGGTAATAAAATTAGAATTTACCATAATTATTTTTAAACCACCCCAATGAGGAATGTTTGACGTGGGAACAAAATATTCAATACTTCCAGGAGTGGTATCCATCACTAAGAACATGGTGGGATTACAAGCTCTCATCCCTCTTCTCTGGGAAATAATAATAAAAAATAATAGTAAATATCAGCTAACATTTATTGAGAACTTACTGTCTGTCAGAAAAAAGAGGTGCCGAGAAGGAACCATACTGTTCAATGTGACAGTGTACCTTCTGGGCACATTAGAGGCCCCTGATAAAGAGTGTGAGATCATGTTAAATGAACTTGGTGCAGATTCAGAAATAAAGAAGTATGGTGAGGTCCTCAAGCTCAGATTTAATAGAGTTGCTCTGGCTACTCACTCTTGTCATTAGAGCTCCCCTGTTGACACATGCTGTTTTGGGATGAATAGAGTTATTTACGTTTCCCTCAATTCCAGAGTATAATATACATTTCTACACATATCTAGTTCAGTTGAAGCAGAGGAGACCTTGCCACAGACCCTAGAGAACAAATTTCAGCTGTTTATCTGCTACCCATGGTTTATTATCATAATGTATAAGAATTCAAGTACTGGGTATTAAGGGGTATTTATAGAATGGAAGTAAATGGCAAAGAAAAGAACGAAGAAAAATAAAGAAAATTCATGTTCATTCCATGTTAAGCAGGAGTGGTGGTATTGAGTATCATTACAAAGGTAGAATCATTCAGCTTCATACCGTTGATGTGGAGTCGAGAAGGTGAGCTATGCCTTTCAATAGCTAACTGTACAGAAGCCGTCATTTTCACGAACACTGGAAAATTCACATCTTCACAAACCCCGCCCATCTCCGGCTGTCCCTCTCGGGCCCATCACTGTGATATGCCTGCCGTGCCATGCAGTTTTTAGCCACAGTGAATTACCGGGGACTTAATAGTTATCTGGGGTTTAATGACTTTTCTCTGCATCTTGGACCATCAACTCCTCCTGGACTCTCATTAATCCCAGGGGCAATGGCTTAGACTGTGATCATTATTGCTTTAACAAATACTTCCAAGATATGACGAGAATGACTTTCCATTTATCTTCCATGGAAATTCATTCTGCAGGAGTGACACTGTCAGCCTGAGAGACATAAGCTATTGTCTCGAAGTTCTTTAAAAAAAATGGTATTATTGCTCTCTGTGTGTATTCTATTGAAAGACAAAGGCTAATTAAATGTTGTGTTTCCTGGCTCCTTGGAGACAGAGAAATTCTGGCCAACTTTCTTGAAGAAAGTGTTACTAATACCGCAAGGCTGTTTAGCCCTTCTACAGGTAAAAGCTAATGAGGGGGTTAAGTGGGAAGAATCAATACCGAGAAGATTCAGTATTTCAAAGACCGTAAACTCCAGAACTTAACTGACTAAACCAGAGAACAAATGAATTAAATAACCAATGTCTACCCATTTAAAAATTCCTGTGTTTGTCATTGATTTTTAATTTTAGATTTGTAGAGACAACCCACAAAAGCTGTTGATTCAGCCGCTAAAAAACAAAAACAAAGTGAAAAGCTAAGCTCACAGTCACGAGAGGCACCAGGTAGCAGAGCTTCTATCAGTCATACATGCATGAATCGATTCACCAAAAGTCCAGATCTTACAATAAGAAACTTTCTAATCTAGTGCATTATTATTAAAGAATGTATTAAAACTGATTAACATAACACCAAATGGAGAGTATATTCAAACATGCTCTTTGAAAGTGTGGTTTAAAGGAAGAATAAGTCTAAGGTATAATTACACGCTTTTGTCAACTCCTAGTATTCACTTCTTAGAAGATTCCAGCTCCATCATCTAATTTCGAAATCCCAACCTTTGGTCCTAGGCCACTGTTACCTTCTTTGGAACCAAAAGATTTGTAGACGCTGTCAGAGTCTTTGGTTGTAAAGTTTACCTCCAGTGTATGTCCTCTCATTTAGTGGTTTGGCCCAGTCACTAGGTGTGAGGAAGAGACCTCTCTGTTTCTCGGCTTGTGCTCTTCCTACATGCATATTTTTCTTAATATTGTAGCTGCAGGAAAGAGAAAATTTTATGGAACATCTCTGTGTCCAGTCTTCTACTACTCTGCCCTCTCATCGTCTAATGTGAAAGACAGGACAAGCCATGTAGCTGCCACGGTTTTCCCAGTCTTCAAGGAGAGGGCACTTAGAGGAGGCGATTTTGGAGGATTGCTGAAGTCACTTCTGGTTTAAAGGATATGATTCAAGAGGAGAAACTATGATTTCACTCTGCCCTTTTTAGAAGACAACTTTTTTTTCCAAATCCATTTTCTACTACGTCAGATGGATGCTACCATGATTTCTTCTTTTCATGGCATAATGCTTTGAGATCAAACACTCATCCATCCAGTTAGCCTTTTTTTCTTTTTTTTTTAAAAAGATTTTATTTATTTGAGATAGAGAGTGAGCATGAGTGGGGTGGGGTGGGGGGGACAGAGAGAAAGGGAGAAGCAGGCTCTCCAATGAGCCGGGAGCCCCACACAGGACTCCATCCCAGGACCCTGGGATCACCACCTGAGCCAAAGGCAGATGCTTAACTGACTGAGTCACCCAGGCTCCCCCATCCAGTTAGTCTTTGATATTAAATTCTCAGAAAACCTTTTCATAAATAGTTTTCACTATTAAAACTGGATTAAATGTTTTGGGGAAGAGTATGTTTTTATAAGAAGTTCAGAGAAGCTTGTAAAACTGGGAGTATGAGTCAACTTCATTGTGGTCCTCATCTCCGAGAACTTTCTCTTTACAACTTACCCCATTAATTCCATGTTTGGACAGTATGGTATACATTATTTGTTTTCCCTATTAATTTGTCATAAGTCTACCTGATTGCCATCAGCACTTGGATCAGAATGAACTAGTCAAATTTACACTTAGTGTTTTTGTAATTCCAACCCAAGGGAAAAACCATCAGCCCGCACACTATCAGGTGTGTGTCATTTAGGTTTTTAAGATATTGAAAACGGCTTCTCAGTTCCATTTCTGCTTTAAATGTCCTGAGGACCTTTGTACTCAAGCTGGTCCCTGTCATTTACCAGATCAGGAAACCAAGGTGGTGAGTCACCCAAGGTAACAAAATAACCTGTGGTAGGATCATATCCTCCTGTGTTCCTTATCTTTGGTCCTAGAAAACTGGGGCATTATAAACTCTTTATGATCCTAACTGCTACCAAGACCTGTTTGATTTTCTCCTATATATGTTTCCTCTTCTCCAAAACTGTGGCCACAGTATTAGTTCAGTGTCTTCATTTTTTTCCTGGATTGTTGGTTTTACTGAAAATCAATCTTCAACAATTTCCTCCAATAACATGTCTGACTTCCCTTCAAGAGTTAGGCAAGCCACCACTGTGCTCCCACAGCACACTCTTCCGTAATAGCGATGTGTGTTCCCACGTTAGTGTAATTACCTATTTACGGGTCTGTTTCCCCTAATATACCTCAAACCTCGTTAAATCAGGGAACAGAGAATTTTCTATTTTGACTCCATTTGGTACTTGTAATCTGCAAAGAATAATTGTATGTAGGCTGTGTATTCATAAAGAATCAAGATATGTAAGGCTATTTAAACATTTGGGAATTGGAAGAAGCACAGATTTCCTCACCATTTGCCCAAACATGATAATGAGGGAGTATTCTTTGTGTCTTGGTGGAGGTAAGATAAAGAAAACAAACAAGAAGCCCCGCTTTAACTATTTGGATATAAGTTGGGGGGAGTCATTTATCCAAGGGGAAAGGTTGCCTAAATGATAGTGCCACCTTGGATTATTCAAGAAAAATCAGGAATTTGTGAGGAGTAAATCTTTAGCTTAAAGAAATAATTTCAAGAATTGCAGCTTCTACACACATCCTGTGAGACATACTTTGGGATATAATTTATGATAGGCTCCGAGATTGGAAGGCTTTCTGGAACTAACCTACATAGCAGTGGAGATGATGTTTCTCACATTTCTCCCTACATCTGTATTTTAGCATATTGGATGTGAGACAACCCAGAGAATTTCTCTCAGAAACCCCCCAGTTGCCCCTTTTTCAGTTAATGCCCCTTTTCATTCTCTCTACACCAGGCGTGTTTCTGAATCCTCAGCTCAAAATATAACAGCATATGCTTCCTTGTCTCCTAGAGATTTTTCTGATCTTCCAGGGCCCCACTGCCTGGTATAATTAGGTAAACTCTTTGTCAAACATCTTTAAGTTTACGAAGGAAAGCTGTTGTGCAAAAAACATAATTTTGAAACTTTTCTCAATGAAATTGCTGAGATTATCCCCCTTCTGTGTAAATCCAAAGTGATGTGACTGGTGTTTTAAGAGCAAAACATGTTCAGCTGTCACCGAAGTGACGCAATGTAATCTTCCTGCTTTCAGAGAAATGTAGACTAGGAGACTCATTTGAGACACACTGAGGCTGTAATGGAGAACACTTCTCCACATCTGAATTTCCCAAGGAGAAAATATTTTGAACAAATTTGGAATAATCCCACAACTGTTTGTGAAGCGGTTGGGCTCAAGCAACAACATTTCAATAATCTGAATGAATCTTAAAATGACCACATGCAAGTATCTTCATCTACATATTCTAACTGAAAAAAATGTGAAGGGAAGAGAAAGAATGAACTTAGTCATGTTGATCAAATCCTGGGCACCATAAGAACTGAAAAGAGTTGCACCGAGTCGTTGCAAAGGTATCGAGTCTAGCTCCGTGTCTATCTGGAATGGATTAGTCAGCTCTCTTATAGCCACTTCCCTGCCTGCTGCCGAGACGGTAACAGTGGCCAAACTAAGGGGGTCATTTGGCATCTGAATACGGTGACCAATGTGATGAGCGTGGGAATGACCAGATTTACCATGGCATAACCCCCTTTACTAAATATGCATGGGTATTTAGAAGCTGCCTCAGCAATGGCTGCACAGAGAACAGATAAAGAGGCAGTAAGGATAAAATTAGAATTTTCAAGTGTAGCATGTGTTTTCCATTCTCCTGCCCCATTCTGCTGCTGCTTCTGCCCCTCACTGTCAGTCATTCAACCCAGATCAGTGTACATGACCGTTTCCTGCTGCAAAATTCACATGTCTGGAGGAACTTGAGTGGAAGATTATTAAACTGAAATTTCATACTGCTCTCTGCGGGTTCTTCATCCACCTCACTGGCCTCTGTTAGAGTCTCCCACCTTCCTTCCACCTTCCTTACTTGTCAATGTCGCCTTGTCCTGGGTTCAGTTCTCAGAGGTTTCGCTTCGTCTCTGTTCACACTTGGTACATGGCTTTAATTAACATCTGGATGCTGATATGGATCTCCTGTTCCAGCCTCTTCCCCCGGATTCCAGATTCCTGTATCCAACTGCCTACCTGATGTCTTCACCTTGAATGTCGTATTAGGTGCCCTCTGCACAAAACCAGCTCTTGGTTTTTATCCGCAAACCTACATCCACTGGGAGGTTTCCTCTGGCACAGTAGGTGGCATCGCCATCTCCTCTGACCCACTACAGAGTTCCTCCTCCTGCTCCTCCTCTGCCTCCTGGCTCTCATCTTTCTCCTCCTCTCCTAAGGTCATTCATGAGTCCCCCATCTGCAATCCATTGCTTCAGACACTTTTATGGATCATTTCTCAATTCCTTTGGGAATTTGACAAAACGTCATGGCCTCAGAAGAGGCTTCCTTCATGGGGTGCCTGGGTGGCTCAATGGGTTTAAGCGTCAGACTCTTAATTTTAGCTCAGGTCATGATCTCAGCGTTGTGAGACTGAGCCCTGCGTTGGGCTCCATGCTGAGCACGGAGTCTGGTTAGGATTCTGTCTCTCCCTCTCTTTCTGCCCATCCCCCCTCCGCCACCCCCAGCGTGCTGGTGTGTGAGCATGCTCTCTCTCTCTCTCAAAAAAAGAGACTTCCTTCATGCCTCTTTATAAATGACCTCTTCCCCACACCACTCTGTATCCCTCATCCTGCCTTTTCTTTTCACAGCTCTTATTGCTCATGATGACGTGTTACCTATTTATTGTCTGTCTGTCTGTCCTTACTAGAAAAGGGGCTTGAGGAAATGGGCTTTGTCTCTGTGTCCTGCTGTATTTCAACTCCTGGAACAGGAGTAAGTACCAAAAAAATTATTTGCTGAATGAATAAATTATGCTTTGGTTTTATAATCCTTCATAATTCTGTAGTTCTAGGTTTACAGCTATTTTCCCTCAGCACCCTCTAATATATTATTCCATTATCTTCTGGCACCTACGGTTGCTAAAGGGAATTTTACTTGTTATCATACTAATTGTCATTTCTTTTCATTAAGAGTAATCTGCCCATTTTTCAAAGCTTTTAAAATTGTCATTTAATTCTTGGTTTTCTACAGTTTTACTTCTATGTGACTTGGAGTGGACTTTTAGAGTTTATATATATATATATGTAAGATCTATAATATATAATATAGTTATAATCTCTAGTATATATTTGAAGTAAATAAATACACACACACGAAGTTCTGTAGTCTGACTTTCTTTCAAAAGTTTCTTTCAAATTTGAGAATAATGGTTTTCGTAAATTTTGGATAATTCTCAGGTATTACTTTCTTAAGTACTGTTTCTCCACCTTTCCCTGCATTTTTCTCCA
Source organism: Ursus arctos (assembly GCF_023065955.2). Classification (NCBI taxonomy): domain Eukaryota; kingdom Metazoa; phylum Chordata; class Mammalia; order Carnivora; family Ursidae; genus Ursus; species Ursus arctos. Next base: position 33,664,265 of record NW_026622841.1, on the reverse strand, counting down.
GAAAATTTTCATCCAAATTTTCCAGACCCTGAATAACTTTTTTTTTTTAAGATTTCATTTATTTATTTGAGAGACAGAGCACAAGTGGGTGAAGGGGCAGAGTTAGCCAGGAAGGAAGAAGCAGACTCCCCGCTGAGCCTGGAACCCAAAGCAGGGCTCAATCCCAGGACCCTGGGATCATGACCTGAGCCGAAGTCAGACGCTTAATTGACTGAGCCACCCAGGCGCCCCTCAGTGACTTTTTTTCATATTTAAAAAAAAATCCTTCTTTCTCTAAATTACCTTTAAATTCACTTATGTCCAGAGTAGAGTTTTAAGCCTCCTTTAAATTTCAAAAATTAAATTTTTATTTTCAAGATTTCTGATACTTTTAAAATCTCTGCTCTTGCTTCTTTCTTGTCTAAGTTTGTTTCGTAATTTCATAGTTCTTTAGTGGGTATCATGCCCCTTTGTGTGACTTTTAGGTATCATTAACACTGAGTTAAAAGCCTTTGTAAGATTGTTTTGTAAGACAAACTTCACTTGGCTCGTGTTCAAGTTACAATTTCTGAAAACTACAAATGGCACATTTTACTAAGACTTTGGAGGAGTCTGGGCTATTGGTGAGAATCCTTGAGCAGAATTTCCAATGTCTCTTAAAGGCTGCAGGCAACCTGACCCAGGTTAGGAACTACCAGTACTTTAAATATTGGCACCTGTGTTGTTAAAAGGGAAGATCTTAAGGTCATAGCTGAGGTTTGACTCTTGGAACTTGTTTTTGTTATCTCATTTTGCATTTTCTATGTACTATGGTTTTCTTAATTTATGTTTTATCTGCTCTTCTGATTTCTCATGAATTGGATATGATTTCTTCATATGCCCTTTCTTCTCAACTGAAATTGGAAGGTATCCATTATATTTCTACTCTTAATGACTGTGTCTAAAATGCACATTTACCTAAAAGTAGTTTAAAGTTAATCAAAAGTACAAAGACCTTTTACCTTAGAATCTTTAAAATTCGTGTCTCCTCCACTTTCCGTTATCCTAGATTTCCTGCCTTATTTCAAAACCCTAATTTATGATTTTCATTATTTTCCATCAGTATCTTTCTTAATGAACAAACATGCTGACTATATTGTTTATGTTTTTCTTGCGTGCCACTCCTTCCTTCTCTCAAGCCGTGTGAGATGTATAGTGTTCAAAATACTCATTGCCTCTTCAGTCCTCCTGGATGTGAGATTTGGTTTGGCCAACAAACTGAGCAGACGTTACCTGTGTTGCTGCTGAACGGAAGTTTTGAAAGACTTTGCTACGAGGGCAGCTGGATTCCAAAGTGAAGAAAGTGTAGGACAGAGCTCTAGCCACCCACGGCCAACACAGGAGCTGTGAGCCCCTGCGCGTCCCTGCAACATGGCCTGCACTCTCCGCAACCTCTCTCTTGATACATACAAGGCTGTCTTTTTAAGAACTCTCTCACTGCGAGTCTACTTATTAAATCTTGTAGTCTTTGTCAGAAAAAAAAAACAAAACTATTTTGCTCCCACTTTTTTCCTCTTTAAAGATTTCAAATTTTCTCTCTCCCAATTTAATACCAGTTACGATTCAACTCAACACAGAAGCTTGTGTGCAAAGTTACAAGGAACTGAGACATTCTATAAAAAGCTAGGTTAAAGATGATTCTATGGTTTGTTCTGGGTGTGTTTTGTTTTGTTTTGAGGGTGTGGTTCTTCCTCAGGCACCTGAACTCCGCAAAGAAATGATGGCATATCAACAGTGACCCATGGACAGTATCTGAAAATTAAAAAAAGAAATCTCATACAGTTGGTTGCAAATTCCTCCAGGAACTGTTTTACTGTCTGCTTTTCAGGAATTAAAATAATAATATTAAACAACAACAATAACAACAATAATAATAATCTTTTTAAAAAGTCACAAGTTTAAAAATCAAATTGCAGAGGGAAGAAGCAGTGACAGATTTTATTTTATTTTATTTATTTATTTGGTGATTATGCTTTTAAAATTTCTTTTTTTTTTTTTTAAAGATTTTATTTATTTATTTGACAGAGAGACAGCTAGTGAGAGAGGGAACACAAGCAGGGGGAGTGGGAGAGGAAGAAGCAGGCTCCCAGCGGAGGAGCCAGATGTGGGGCTCGATCCCAGATCGCCGGGATCACGCCCTGAGCCGAAGGCAGATGCTTAACGACTGCGCTACCCAGGAGCCCCTATGCTTTTAAAATTTCTTAACATCTGGTAATTTTTTTTTATAATTAAGAAACACAACACTGATACACTACTAGTAACTAAAGTCCATAGTCTATTCAGATTTCTATAGTTTTTACCTAATGTCTATTGTCTGTTCCAACATTCCATCCAGGACAGTACATTACATGCAGTCATCATGCTACCTTATGTTCTTCTTGACTGTGGCGTTTCTCAGACTTCTCTTGTTTTTCATGACCTTAACAGTTTTGAAGAGTACTGATCAAATATTTGGTAGGCTGCCCCACTACTAGAAAATTTCTGATGTTTTTCTCATGACAGAACTGGGGATATGGGTTTGGGGGAAGAAAACCATAGAATTAAAGTGCCATTTTTATTACATCATATTAAAGTTATATACTATCAATATGATTTATGACTACTGATGTTGACCTTGATTGCCTGGCTGAGGTAGTGTTTGTCAAGTTTCTCCACTGTAAAGTTCATCTTTTTTTCCCTCCTTTAAACACTTACTCTTTGGAAGGAAGCCACTACGTGCAACCAACATGTCAAGAGGGGGGAATTATATGCTCCACTTCCTTAAAGACAGTATCTACATAAAGTACTTAGAGTTCTTCTGCACTGGAAATTTGTCTCTTCTCCCCATATATTAATTTTTTCAATAATTTATTTATATCCAAATGGAACCACAAATTTTTATTTAATACTTTCTGTTATAATCCCACACTATTTATTTTGTTGCTTGCATTTTTCCAGCTTTGGTAATTAGGAGCCCTTTCAGTTGGCCCCTGTGTTCCTTTGACATATCCCCACCATTGTGGGGCTTTGTGATTTTCCCCCTGACTTTCAGTACTACAAAGTATTCAGTCGTCATCTTTATATTTCCTGTACCAATCCTAGAATCAGCCATTTCTCCAAGAGTCTTACTCCTTTTATTAGAGAATGGTATTAAAGACTAAGATTTGGATAGTAGGTTTATTTGTTGCCACTAAAGTGTTGTTTCTTAAGGCTGACAACAAAGAATTATATGTAGTGTATAGTAACCTGTGTATATTCACATATCAACAAATATTTCTGTATGTTAACATCTCTATCTAAATTAAATTAAGCTAAACATGAATTCGTACTGATATCTCCATTGCCTTGTGGATCATTCTAGTCTTCCTTGCTGATCTGTAAATTCCCACTCCAATAGGGAGAATTCTAACAATTTATAAGATTCTTTTTCTCCGATAAATGATTTTTTTTCTCACATTGGAACTAGGTGTGCATATAATTTACTCTATTGAAAACTCACTGTGATGTCTTTCAAATGAAGACATCTTTTGTTAAATTATGTATCTGATTCAGACATCGCATCTTTCAGTACTACTGCTCCCCGTTCTCTAATTTCTCAACCTAAAACCCCGAGGAGATATAGGTAAAACTTTTTATTTTCTTTCTTTCATCTCTCTTACCTTCTCTTTCATAATTCCTATCTCCTTACAGCTTTACACTGCATTCAGATGAATTTTATTTGCGTCAAGTTTAACAATTTGACCCTGTTTCTTTCTTTACCTTATCTTTGTATGTATGCCATATAAACACCACCCAGAGAAAGATGTAAAACATTTCCAGTATCACAGAAAGCTCCTTTATGTCCCTTCGAGTCAGTATTCCCCTAAAGGTCCTCCATACCATAGATTACTCTTTTTGAATTCCATATGAATTAATTCTTGAGTTTATGCCACTTGTGTCTGGCTTTCTTTTTAAAAATTAATTTTGTTTAATTTGAGATAATTTTAGACTTATAGAAATGTTGCAAAAATAGTAGAGAAAGTTCCCATAAACCTTTCACTCAGCTTCCCTTTCTGCCAACAGCGTATATAGCAATATGTTTTAGGTGAACACGAATACTCACTTAAATTAGGTATTTACCCATATGTCGAGTTGCTGGGTCATAAGGGGTATGCATGTTTTTAGTTTAATAGATTCTGTTAAACTGTTTTCCAAAGTGGGCATAGCAATCTGCAGTTCAACTTATCCATATATATAAGAATTTTAGTTTCTTGGCATCCTTGCCAACCCTTGCTATTGACAGCTTTTAGAATTTAAATATTCTGCTGGGTGTGTAATAGTATTTCATAGTCTTTTAAATTTTCATTTGGTTATAACTAATGATGTTGAACACTTTTTCAAATACTCCTTGGCCATTTTGATGGCTGTTTACCTTTTTGGTAAAGTACCTGTTCCAGTCTTTTCCCTACTATTTTTTTGATTGTCTTTCTCTCATTGTAAGTATTTTGAATATATGCTGGAAAGGAGCTTTTTCTCACTTTATGCACTGCAAACGTCTTCTACTCTGTGAGTTACCTTTTGACTAATATGAAAATTAAAACAATGTTTCTAGAATAAAACCTTGACCTTAGAATAGGCAAAAATTTGTCAAATATGACACAAAGAACTACCATTAAGGAAAATATTGGTAAATTTGATTTATAAAGCCATTTTAATATACTTATTTTAAAGTTTTTAAAAGAATTTTAAGCAATCCTTCCTTTTTTGTTATCTCTCATGGAGATTTGTTTCTTCAAATGGCTTGTAATTATTCCTCCTCCTCCTCCTCCCCAACCCCTCCCCCTCTGCCTCCCTTTCCCCCACACTTTCCTCCTCCTCCTTTCCTATGGATATGAGGGATCAGGATAATGATAATTCCAAGCTGTTTCCCTGGGTTTATGGGTAGAATTTTTCAGTCTCCATTTAATGGATAGGCAAATGCTTGACAACTTATGGATTTTACAGACAACCCAGTTCCAGTTCTCACACAGCAGAGCCCTGTGACTATACTGATCCAGCAAAGGTGGGAGGCAAGGAATGCTGAATTAATTCAATCTCCAATTTTGACCAAAACATGTTTAACTCTGTATTTCCAAAACACAGAAATTTTAGGGCTACATCTAGTAATTAATGTCTCTGAAACATATATTTTAATAAATGCTGAAAAAGACTAGTGGTCAGGGTCTCAGTCATCTCTGTTTCCCAAACATAGTACCATAGTTCACTGATTATGTAAATAAATTAAGATTAAATTTCAGGTCTAATGAAGACTGAAGTGTGAGGAAGATACAGTTGTAATCCATTTTACTGAAGACTGCCTTTAGAATGAGTCTGTTCTTATTTGTGTAAGTTATGACCATTTGACAAGAGTCCATGAGAAAGAGAATATGATAACCCTCTTGTCAATACCAAGGATGTGTCGATAATAGAAAAACTCTCTGTGCAGCCTGTCCTGGGAACAACAAAGCAGACAATACCCATTATCCATGTGTCATTTCCTGGTTGAGGACATAAAAACAGATCAGGGCAAAACCCAGTGCATCTTTAAATTAGTGGCACAGATCGATGCCCATATTTCTCAGTGTCATGTTTCATTATGTCGAACTATTTATGTCATCGTAACCCAAGGCATCTTAATGCAACCCGACATCCAGGTTATGTTGCATTAAAAAAAATAAGAAGCTATTGCATTTTGTTAATGGGCTGGAAAACATTCCAAGTCTCTTTTTTTCTGCTCAGAATAGGGTTACTACATGGTGTGCATGTGGGGGGTACAGTTCTGTATTCAAGGTTGAAAGGTCAGACACCTTCAACTTAAGTCTGTCAAAAATATTCCTTCCACTTGGCCTCCCACTCCTATTTTATGCCAATAATAGAGGCTTCAAGATTAGTTTTGGGATGGTAAAACTGTTCTTGATAGTATTTAGAGATGACTACTTAAATTGGGGCAACTCTCCTCCAATTTTCCAAATTGAAATGGTACTCATCTTTTAAGATTCTACTTGAATGCTATGACTTCCAATAAACTTTCCTTCTTACCACTTAGTTTTCTTCTTTCTTTTCTGAACTTTCATAACAAGTCATTCCTACTGATATGGCATATTTTTATATCCTAATAATATCATAGATTTTTGAGTATATATCTTAGCTCTTTCAAATATTCTACATTTCTTCAGGATAGGGACTAGTTTTATTACTGTAGTTTAGTGATTCTCTAATCTTCAGTGTCCATAAAAATAATTTAGAGACTGTTTAGAAATTTAGATCCTTGTCATACTACCAGAGACTTTGATATAGTAGGTCTGAAGTGGGAAATCAGTAGTCTGCATTTGTACTAAAAAGCTGCAGGAGAGTAAATATCAAGAATACCAAACTTAGGTACTGATATCATCGTCAAATTGCTGAAAACCAATGACAATGATATGACAAGAACATATTAAAAGCACTAGGAAAAATCAACACATTACCTGCAGTGGAATGATAATATGAAAGATGGTTGATTTTCAGTCAGAAACAATGAAGGCCAGAAGACAATGGAATGGTCATCTTTAAAGCGCTGACAGAAGAAGAAGAAGGGGGGGAAAAAACCCTACTACACCAGAATTTATATGCAGCGAAATATCCTTTAAAAGTGAGGGTGAAATAGACATTTGCAGATAAATGAAAGCTGGGAAAATTTGTTGCTGGCAGACCTGCAGTATAAGAGGTATTAAAGGAAATTCATCAAGCCAAAGGGAAATGGTATCAGATAGAAATCTGGTTCCACAAGAAGAAATGAAAAGCACTAGCAATGGTAAGCATACAAATTAATATAAAAGATTCACTTTCAAATTTTCTTTTCTTCATTTCTTTAAAGGGCAAATAAACTCTTTAAAGCAAAAATGATATCATTATAAGGTAAAGTTAAAATGTATGTAGAAATAAAACATATGACAATAATACTACAAAAGTTGGTGGTGTAATAAGAATAAAATGATTTGATGTTCTTATATTTGTGAAATTGCAAGTGTGAAATGTGAAGTGTGAGCTGGTAAAATACTAGTTCTAAGAATGGTTTTATAAATTAAAGATACATATTATAATTCCTTGCATGCCAAGGAAAAGTAACAATAAAAAGAAGTATAGCTAAACAGCCAATAGAGGAAATAAGAAAGAATTCTAAAATGATTCGATTAACCCCTCAAAAGGGCAAAAAGAAGAACAAAACAGAGAAATAAATAGAACATAAATAATAAGATGACAGTTTGAAACTCAAGCATATAAACAATTGTATTAAATGCAAATAAACTAAAACTCAAAAGGCAGAGATTGTCAGATTGTTATAAAAGTAACATATATACTGTCTACAAGTCATAATCTAAGTGTAAGCGGGTTGAATGCAATCATAGATGAAGTGTTAATACCTCCTCCTACTAGTTAATAAATAAACAGAAATTTGCTTAGGAGATACAGAATTTAAACAACATCAAAACCAACTTGACTTAATTGACATTAACAGATCACCACACCCAGCAGTTGCAGAATAATATTATTTTCAAATGCACAATGAGCATTCATCAAGCTAGGTCATATATTGATCCATAAAATGCATCTCATAAGTTTCAAGAAATTGACATCTTATAAAATATTTCTTCTGATTATGGTGGAATTAAATTAAAAAATTCGTAACAATTAGAGGCACAGAAAAATTTCCACATATTTGGAAATTAAAGAATACATTTCTAAATAACCCATAAGTCAAAGAAGAAATTATAAGGAAATGTTTTGAATTGAATTATAATAAAGGTACTGAAAATCTCTGGGCCTAGGGGACAAAAAAAAGCACTAACCATAAAAAAACTAGGTTGACCTTGAATGCTGAAATTAAAAAGCTTGACAGTATCAAGTGAAGATGTGGAACAACTGAAGCTTTCACACATTGATGGTGGGAATATTAAATGGTACAGTCACTTGAGAACATTGATTATTTTTCTTTTAAAGCTAGACATACACCTACCCCATGACCCACTACTCCCATGCGTGACTATTTATCTAAGTGGAATAAGAACATTTGTTTATGAATGACATATAATTATGTCATACGGGTTTATTCACAACAGTCAGAAACTGGAAACCACTCAGACGTCTATCAATAAGACCATGGATAAACGAATCACGGTGTATCCATTTAATGGGGTACTGCTCAGCAAAAAAAGTGAACAAACTGTGGGCGCCCAGAGATTGATCTCACAGACTTTGTGTTGGGAGGAAAAAGCCAGTATAAAAAAGCACACCCTATACTTTTTTGACCTCGTTATATGAAGTTCTGGAACAGACTAAATTAATCTATGGCGATTGGAAGTCAGACCAGTGATATCCTGGAGCAGTCGGGGACTGACTGCAAAGGAGCCCAAGAAACTGGGGTGCAAGAAATGTTGTATATTGCGACTGGGATGAAGGCTACGTGGGTGTGTATGTTTGTCAAAATTCACCAAAATAAATACCTAAAATTTGTCCATTTTATCTCATGAAAGCTGTACTTCAATACAGTATCTTAATCACTTGAAAAGCATTTGGGCCTACAAATTCCTGGTTCAGTGGGTCTGTGTGAGAACTAGTTGATCTGAATTTTTAACAAGGGGTCCTGCTTGATCCTAATGCCTGTGGTCCATCAATTGTACTTTTGAAGGCAGTAATCAAACCTAATATTGTGTGCCCAGAAGTGCTGATCGCATTTTGCAAAGGTAAACGAATTAATCATAACTTGGAGTGAATTGGTTGTCTCTGAATTCTCTATCTCAAGGAAGTCAATTAAACTATTTCTTTTCTTTTTTTCCTAAAATCTCAAGCTTTATGAGTTTCCTCCAAACTGGATGGAGCAAACTCATTTCTCCATTATCTTTCATTCATGCCGCAATACCTCCAGCGTTTGCTTTTGCTAATGGGCTTTTTCCCACCAGAAAAGCCTCTGCTAGCCTTTCTGTCCGCCTTGGATTCTCTCCTTGGAAAGCCCAGTGACGTGAAGCCCTTTCTAACCAGGCCTGTTGCTAGAATCTGACTAATAATGATTTCCGCTTTTTAAAAATCCTTTAGTTCTTATTGACTGATCTATTCAGTCTGGCACTTACACACATACCAGACTGCTTAGTTCTCTCTTTCCCATGTGGGTCTTTTCAATAATATTGTAAACACTTAGTGAAAACAGTACTACGTCTCAGTTTCTTGTAGCTAGTCTTCCCCTCCCACCATGCTCAGTAGAATTAAAATACTTGTTAATTATTTTTAAATAAAAATCATAGGATTTGAAATTCAATGGCAGTTAGAATTGCGATGCTGGCACCCACAAACTATGTAATATTGGGAAACTTATTTGTCTTCATCTATAAATATGACAACAGTAATTCTTTCTTCATAAAGTTACTGCAAGGATTAAATGGAGTAAAGTACATAAGCCACTTAGCACATTGTCTGGTGCTTTGTAAGCGTTTAGCAAATGGTTGTTGACAAGATTGTTGTTGCTGATATGACGTTATTGTGTAGTTGTGATATTATTTGTATTGTTAAAGACCATCAAATATTAAGATTGTAGGGGAATTTAGAATTATATAATCCAATCCATTTGTTCTTATAATTAGAAAACTGAGGTCAGAGAGGAACAACCTATTGATTGATTCTTTTGTCTTAAAAGAACAGTATTCTAGTTTCAAAGTTTATGTTCTGATTTACATTATGTTGCAATTTTAATACCTATTTGCTACGTACAGATAATATTTTCCCATTAAAAGAGGAAAATACTTCCATGTAAATGGAGGCAGTTTATACCTAGAAAAGAAACAGAATTCCCCAGTTGTTTTTTTGTTTTGTTTTCTTATCTAGGCATAAACCGCTTTCTTTAAATACAGACCCTGAAAGATATAGGAGGGAAAGCCTCTGCCCACCATGCTGCGACTGCCTGTACATCAGACGTAGATTCTCACGTATTCACAAAGATTCAGGTCAAGCTCATTCAAGGAATCAATAATTAACGAATTACTGCTTAACTTGTGACTGTGATCACAACACTCGCAGTACTTCTGCCCTATTTTGATCCTGTGCTCTTTGTTGGTTGTTTAATTCTTGACCAGAAAGTTAAATGTCTTGCCCTGGAAATGCCCCGCCTCCTGATGCAGAGGCCACCACAACTCACTAGTGAGCCTGTTTCCTCTCCGTCACTAAGGGTGCACAAATCGCCATGCTGAGAGGAAGTCTATATGGAAATTTGCAGATGGTGGGAGAAGGAGAGGAGCGAGGTGGGATCTGGTGCATGAAAGAAAGAACTTTGAGATATTGAGACTTTAAGAATGAATGAATTAGGGCCTGTGAAAGTGGATGCCCTGAGACCAGCGTGCCTACGGTTCGCACAGGCCAGTAGCTATCTTGTCTTTCACTATAGCACTCATCCTATTTTCCTCTGGAACGTTGGGCAGATTTTCAAAGTCAATGAACTGCCGGATGGTGCTGCAGTCACCGCCCTGTTTCTTTTCCCTCGCCTTGGGGCTCCCTGGGTGTCTATGGCTAAGTGCCCTAAGAGCTGCTGATTATTGTGATTTCCTTTAACCAGCTCAACACATTCTTTGCTTTTCAGTTGTTGATGTCAGTCCTAATGTGTTGGGCTAAACACATTGCAACTTGTTAAGATTCTCCAAATAGCTTCTTTGTGCTGGAATCACACCACTGACAGGCCCTCCTCTCCAGGCTCCCTGGAGCTCTTTATGCATGTGCTATGCCCCCTACTGTCCCCATCACTCTGTCTCACAGAGCAACTGACATTTAGAGCCAGAGCTCAGATACCAACAACACATTATTTTTTAAAACTTCATTTCTCTATATATTTTCCCCTTAGTCCATTCAAATGCTGAACGTAATAAAGTTGCCAAAACTCTCCCTCCATCGGAGAGAAAACCATTCATTTGTCGTCTCAATTTAAGATTCCTGACTCCAAATAGAAGGATATTCTCTGTGGACGTAATGGGACATTTAGCAATTCATTCATTTTCTTCGCATGCTACTTATTTAGGCGCTCAGCGGTTGGCGGCTTTGATGTGGAGTGGTGAAATTATAAAGACATTACATATCATAAAAATATAAATGAAAGAAAACACAGACCCTCTTTTATATCAGGCTAAATTGACTGCTGTCATATTAAGGGTATTTTGTTTTATAAATTATACCGGCTTCAAGGTATTCCCTTGAGTGAGTCACTACTTTGTCTTTTATTTCCTTTTTCTTTCTTTTTTTTTTTTTAATAAAATAGGCTTTCCCTTTCCAATATATTGATGTAAAGAACTATAAAGGGCTCAGATACAGAAATTAATGTATCTGATACCAAACTTCGTCTGGAATTTGCCATATTGGGCCAGTAAGGCAGTCCAGTCATGCATGACTTGCCAATTCTAACTCACATTGTTATATGTTGGATAACAAAAGAGCTTTGGAATAAAACCAAATTCATGGATTATATTCTTCGACATTTAGTTTCTTGAAAAAGTTCCCCAAGTATGACTACCTGTCTTAGTCGGTTTGGGCCGCTATGACAAAATACCACCGACTTGGTGGCTTATAAACAACAGCAATTTCCTTCTCACCGTTCCAGAGGATGGAAGTCCAAGATCAGGGTGCCAGCATGGTTGATTGAGGGCCCTCCTCTGTGTGGCAGACCTCTCCTTGTCTCCTCACGTGGCAACTCTGTCAGCCCTCTTTTATAAGGACATGAATCCCATTCGGGAGGGCTCCACTCATGACCTAATCACCTCCCCACGACCTCACCTCCTAGTAGTTTCAATTTGGGCGTTAGGTTTCCAACACAGGAATTTTGAAGGGACACAAACATTTATACTATAGCACTATTTAATATTTGCTCTATGAAGCTAAGATTGCTTACACTAATAAGTCCTTCAATATTCTATTCTGTGCTTGTCCTTCATAACTGCACTTAATCCTGTTTCCAGGTTTGCCCCCTGCTGGGTGGGCATGGCCAGCAAGGAGGAGATGGCAGCTCCAGGATGGAAGACAGAGCTGCCTGGACCAGGGATGTCACAGAGGCCATGTGTGGGGTTGGCCTGTACATGGGATCAGGTGAGGGGCCTTGTTTGGTTCCTTCTGGAAAGACATGAGATTGAGTGAGTCAAGCTGATGGAAGAGCTGGGAGAGGGCTGTGGGGTCACAGAAGTCAAAGTACAGAAGAGAAGATTCAAGGTAAAAGATTCAGCTGAGAGATGCTAGGTCAGAAGGAATGAGAGAAATAGGGATAATTCCAAGGCCAGCACAAGGTACAAAAGCAAAGATGGGCTTTGTTGTGAATGGTCTGAGATAAAATTAGGCACAGGATCTTTCTCATTGCCTATTATTTTGAAATGTTAGAAACTCTCCTTCCTTATTATTGACTATTTTTGTCTTGAGTTGACTGTCATCACTAGCCAAGAATAGATATTTAGGAGTAAGTGTGTCCTGTGATTTTTATGATTTGACTTAATACTTTGTTCAGTCTTCAAGAAAGACTTACTAGTATTACAGTATTCAATAAATGCATGTTTCCCCTCTCCATTCTTTCCCTCCCTTTTAAATGGATCACCACTTGTGTTATATCCTCAAATAAGAGTCTACCCAACTCCTCAGATTATTGAGCTGAGATTATCTTGGTGTTCTTCAGCCTGCACTTTGGGGTTCAGAGGTGGCTCATCACAGGGGAGCTTCTCCTAGTGACAGACTCTAGATGAATACCCTGGCTTTTGACTCCCAGCCTGAACTCTTGCCGTTAGGCCATACTGCCTTTGGCTTAGAGATAAGGACCATGATGGCTTAGACACCCTCATCCCTCTCAAGTTGCTCCCCCCTGCCTTGTTAGAGCTTATCTGGTAACTTTGGCAATGATTTGCAATTTATAGTGTAATAAATTCTTAATCCAGTTTTATTTTAACATCTTCATTAATTATGTGGAGAAGGGAGACAACCACCCACTAATTAAATTTTTAGATGTTGCAAAATTGGGAGGAGTTGCAAACCTAGCCCAGAGCCCAAATGCAACATAAAGGAACCTGGAGAAGTTATGGGGAAGTGCAGGTATGGGCTCAGAATGAGATTAAAATTAGAAACAAAAACATGGAGGTTATCTAGAAAGATGTGGCAGCTCCATAGGCTCAGGGGCTGGGAGCGGCCTGGGAAGCCGGGCAGATCACGGACTGTGATGGAATGAAGGCAGGAGGCTCAGGGTGCCAGGGTGCCAGATCTCCATTTTCTCCTCCCAGAAAGAGCCATGCAGGGGCGCCTGGGTGGCTCAGTTGTTAAGCGTCTGCCTTTGGCTCAGGGCGTGATCCCGGTGTTCTGGGATCGAGCCCTGCATCAGGCTTCTCTGCTGGGAGCCTGCTTCTTCCTCTCTCACTCCCCTTGCTTGTGTTCCCTCTCTCGCTGGCTGTCTCTCTCTCTGTCAAATAAATAATAAAATAAATAAAATCTTAAAAAAAAAAAAAAGAAAGAAAGAGCCATGCATCCGGTCTGGTAGCTGTGTCTGATGACTTCAGGCCTGATGCTTTTGGTCACCATGGCCTGTGAAAACAATGAGAGGGAGCGTACCAGCCCCTCAGGGGGTGTGCAAAGATTTGCTTCTTGCATTCCTCACAGCGCCTTGCCCCTGGCTGGGCACAGGGCAGATGATAAAGATTGAATTAATTAATGTATGTGAAAATGGCTTAGAAAAAAATTAAAAGCACTATGGGAAGAGAAAAGATTATTGTTTTTCTTTACAGCAATGATAATTATTATCAATCTTTGTTAAGTTAAATTTAACTGAAGTTGATTAGGGGGAAAATGGCAGATGTGGGCAAAGAGAGCAGAAAGGAAACAGCGGCCAGAATGACTAGCGTGGGTTTCTCCTCCTAGCTGCACTCGTTCCTCGTCTAGGGAAGTTACTTAGGTTGCTAGGAGGCGAGGCCCTTTGGTGACAGTGACAGATCTCCGTCCCAGGAGTGGAGCACCTCTGGTGGTTTTATTAGCTCCTTCAGGACAGGTTGTGTGGAGAGTTCAGTTAGGAAGAGTGGCTGGGGCCAGGGCCGTACATTTGAGCATTGCAAAGATCGTCACCTTCGCATGAAGGAAACATTTTTAACTCCCTCACCCTACTTACGATGTCTTCCCAGCTTCAGTCACATTGACTTTTAGTCAAGTCCCCATCGTGGCCACATAGTCTCACTGCAGCATAACTGTATAATTCAAGCCATACACTTATTCATTCCTGGCCTCGGCCCCTAAATATTGCCACAGATGCTACTGTGAACCCTGATGAGTATCTCTTCAACTAGATGCCATTGGCTACAAAGGATGCTACATGAATGAGTCCATGAAAGGGGCTCCCAGGGCATCCCCATCCCCAGAGCGGGATAAAACTTGGAAAGGCCGTACTTGTCCTACTAAAAGGAAGAAGCGATTTTATCACGTATGAAAAATAGAAGAGTCATTAGGATTTTCTCTTCCTACAGTAGTTTTATTTTCTTCCCTATACTAGACTCTGATAGGCCATGGAATATTGCTTCTCTTTTCCCCATACCTTCCTCAATGACTAACAAGGGGTAAACACAAAGGGGGAACTCAGTAACTGATGGACGGCATTTTAGAAAATTACTGCTTCTCCCAAGTGCCTACTTACGCCATTTAGAAAAAAAAATACGGACAAATGTGCTGCCTTTTACAACTCTCTAAAAGTAAAGAAAGACTGTAGGTAAACGCAACACATCTTTTCAGCCCGATAAAAGGCAGGTAGATCTTCCACCAGAAAGCATCAGACAGATGGCTCTGCTGAGAGAGCACCGGCTTTCGTTACCTCCTGGCTCCTACTTGGTGAGTCAAGAAGTGGAAGAAATGAAAATAGCCAACCAATAAGTTTAGGATCATATGGAAAGAGGCTAATTGGTCTTTCACCTTACTTTCCCTGCCATTCCTTCAGGGATTAGGTTAAGCCTCTGTATATGTTTCATCAGGGAGTCATCGGGATTATACCTTGCCTCTCTGTCTGTCATGCTGACAGCACCTGTCATGTTGACTCGATTTTGATAAGCCCTACCACTTGTCACGCAACTCCTTTTAGTCAAAACAGGTATATAATTTATGGCGCCCAAAGCAGTTGTTAGTGTAAAAGAATTAACTGGGAAGGAGGCATGTGCACTAGGACAGTCACTGAATCGTTAAGTGGCTATTCCGGCCTGCTTTGTGGGGATTGGTTTTTTTCCTTTGGAGTTCCTGAGCAAGGGATAGACACATTTGTCATTCAAATATGGTGTCATTTCCCACTTAGGAAAGAAAAGCTTAAAAAAAAAATGACTACCTTAAGTTAAAAAAAAAAAAATAGTGGAGAGGACTAGGGTTTGGCAGTGAGCCTGGGGAGTCAGAATCCAGGGAGACGCCTGTTGAGTGAGCAACAGGATGAGGGCGAGTCGCAGGGGTGGTGGTAGATTTGGGGCATCAGGCGGAGCGAGGCGTAGCAGGAGTTTAGGCTGGCTCTGGCTGTCAGGATAAGTGCTCTCAGGATAACTGCTGGGACACTTTCTCTGGAAGTTGCTGGCTAAGATGGAATAAGGAGCTTGAGTCAATCTCTGGGAGACATCAGGACGAGCATCTGTGGGGTTTGCTGTTTCCAAGGGTACTCAAGCATAGCCACTGCTCAGGCTCTGAGGTTCTGCAGGCTGGAACAGCATCTCCCAACTGACCCAGGTATTTAAGCTTGAATTGTGTCCCCCCAAAAAGATATATTGAAGGCTTGACTCCTGGCACCTCAGAATGTGACCTTATTTGGAGATAAGGTCTTTCACAGAAGTAATCAACTTAAAATGAGGTTCTTAGGGTAAGCCCTAAATCAGTGTGACTGGTGACCTTATAAAAAAGGGGAATTTGGACACAGAAACTTGTGCACAGAAAGAACGTCATCCAAAGATGAAGGTAGAGGTTAAGGGGATGCGACAACAAGCCAAGGAACACCAAAGATTGTCAATGAACCTCTACAAGGTAGGGGAGAGGCAAGAAACAGATTCTTCCTCAGAGCCCCTGGAAGGAACCGATCTTGATTTCAGACTTCTGGCCTCCAGAATCGTGAGAAAAAATTTCCTATTGTTTCAACCACCCAGTTTGTGGCACTGTGTTACAGCAGGCCTAGGAAACTAATATACCAGGCAAGGTCAGCCAGCCTCACACGAATGAACCCATGGCTCTCAGGAAGTCACGCTGGCTCAGCAGTTCCAGTTCCAAGGCTCTTCACTCAGACAGAAATCTGTAGAGGCGTCTGCAAGAAGAATCCGTGGTATTCAGACGTGGTCTTTAGCGATCGAGAGAGATTAAGTAATTCGGCCAAACCCTACAGGGAATAAATGGTGGTGGCATGGCTAAGATCCAGCCCTCCTCTGTGAGGTACTGTATTCTAAAAGTATTGTTCAATGACAATGTCAGGACGCACAGTAGGCTGTTAGGGGAGTTATTCTAGGGATCAGGTTCCCACCTTTCAACAGTTACCCTTGAGATGTCTTTCAAATGTCTCTCACATCTGTCTATACGCCCTACGTTCATCTCAGCTTTTTCAGGCTCTTTGATCTCAAAACAAGTGAATTCTTCTAACCACAAATCATATGTCTAACTTCCTCAGGAATGAAGCTTCTCACATAAGCAAATGTTCTAGATTCTGATACTCATCCTTAAAGTTGCTGTATTAATCTTCAAAAAATGTAACAAGAGGGATTATTTCTAAAACAGATCATGCAAGCTTAGACAGATATTCTTATTTCCTTAAGCACAATTTAAGTTATCACAATGGCTTAAGATCATTATTACTAATATCAGTACCCTCTGCTGTAGCACAGACAGGTTTTCTCTGTTTTTCCTGCCCCAAGCAATAGCTAAACCGCTGTACTCTGTGAGGTTTTCATTGGGACAGTGGGAAAATATTGCAGTTATCCACTGCTGCATAATGAATGACCTCAAACTTAGTAGCTTAAAAGCACAATTTATAATTTCTCTCAATTTTGTACATCAGGAATTCAGGCAGAGCTCAACTGGGCAATTATTTTACATCACATAATAATGAGTGGGATCATTCATGCTGTTGCTTTTAGTTGAGAGCTTGGCTGTGGCTGGGACATCTAAGATGGCACATCATCCTCCAGAGCCTCTCTCCTTTTTCTACTTCTTAACAGCATGATGGGTGAACTCCAAAAGTAAAGACACAAAATCTGCCAGTCCTCTTAAGCCCTCTGGGGTCAAGCATTCCAGAACAATACTTCTGCCACATTCTGTTAGGTAAAGCAATTCCCAGTGCTATCACAAGTTTAATGAAAAAGAGTGTGGTCTCCAATTTTCAGTGTGAGAAGTGATATGCTTTATAAAAAAAAAAAAAAGAGGATTTGTGGCAGTCATATTTAGAGACGGCTACTGTAGAGATTTAAATAGCATTAGATAGTATACCAGAAATCTGCACCAGCAAATTACCTCTAGGAACCCCTTCCTTTGCCAATGTGGAGATTAAAGTTACTATGTACCCAGAAAGAGAATGTTGGCTATCAGAATACCAGGTTTTAATAGCTGTGTGGCCAGATCTGATAGAGATCTTTGGATCTTGAAATTTAGGCTTGTGGCCTAAGTAAGAATCTATCTTTCTCTTTTTTCTGAATCTAAATCTTCATAGAAGAAGGAAATTGAGGTGATAGAGACAAAATTCTTATTACCTACCTAGAAGTCTGGAATCCAAAAAAAGAACAAACAAACCACCAAAGTGTCCCTTGTTGGCAAGACTCGGAAAGGGATAGCAGCTGTAGGGAGACAAAACATTTCCTTTCTATCTACTCTTACTTCTGCTTCACATCTCCTCTGGAGGGAGTCATCATCTGTCACTTTTTTTTGTGCAATGGTCATATCTGTTTTTAGTAAAATCTTACACATGCTTTTCATTTATGGTTTTGAATTTGCTGTGGGAAGTTGGGAAATAACCTTATATAATGTGCCCAAATGAAAACTGAAACAAACTCTAGATGAGAAAACATCACCTTCCATGAGAAGGTATATCATGACTAAACATTTTGAAATTTATTTTGGCTATCGGGGTTATTTTAGTTTCTTCCCAGATTCTCATATATGTTCTAGACTACGGTTCCCTGCATTGTGCTCATCTTTAGGATCACTGGGAGAGCTTTTGAGAAACAGATTTCTGGGTGCACATCAGTATCTTATTAGATTTCAGGGTTTGGGGGGATTGGCCTAGCACTGAAGGAAAAGAGAAAAAAGGAAAGAGGGCAGAGAAAAGAGATTTTATTCTAAAGATATGTGAAGATATATATAGATATAGATATATAGATATTCCCCCTATATTTTAGAAGTTGGAGAGTGAAATATAGAAATTGGTCAAAGTTTTGATAGAACAAGGTCCCCAAGGATGTATCAGATGTAAGTTCATAGAGGTGGGAAAAGTCCATGAAGAGGAAGTACTGATCTGCAGTAAGCCAGGTGTAGGTGGAACTGTGATGGGATTGGCCTGGAGGTGGTCAAGGGTATTTATCAGAGAGGAAAAGAAGAAAATGTTTGGCTAAAAGAGCAGGGTAATTATAGAGAACTCTCGCTTATCAACATAAGGAGTGTGGACTGTGTTGGGGAGGCAGGCAACTTCCTCTGAGGTAAGCCGTTTTAGACCACTGGAACAACTGAAGTTGGCACCAGTCGTGCCAATTTCTCCTTGGTAATATCAAAATCAGGCTTAATCTCCCCCTAATGGCCTCTACTGCTGAAGCTGTTTGCTTGGCAATTCTCAGGAATGGTTTTACTCTCCCCCTTTTCAGCATTTCCTGATCGCCTGAGCTTCAGAACACCAGTTGGATCATGGTGAGGACATGGAGGATCTCCAGACCTAAATTCTGATGCCTCTCAAAGTGTCAGGAATAATTTTTTTGGTTAATAATATTTAGCAGTCAGAGTAAGAGGTCATTTTTCATGAGGCAGAGATTCAAAAGAAGGGGATGAGCACAGAGGTGGAAGACTTGACATTGTTATCTGTTGATGTTGGTAACGCCCCATGAATTTCGAATGATAGAGACAAAGGCATCTCAGAAATTACAGATAAAGAAACTGAAGACAAGAGAGTAGTTACTTCCTGATTCTTCAGAGAGAATTCACAATGGAATTAGAACAAGACCTCAGTACTCCTAGCTACTAGCCCAAGGCTTTTCCCTCTGCAATAGTCTCTTTGAACCTCAAGCACCATCATGTGTTTATAAAGAGCAGTTGAAATATCATTTTGGGGCAAGGATGATGGAGGGAGTGTTTAAATTCCCATTTCACTAACTCAGATAGTTTAATAGGGAGTCATCTTTGGTCTTATTTTAAATTATGAAGTTGACCTAAGTGCCTTTGTATATGTTTTCATAGATTTTAATCACCAATGACGGTAGCATGTTAATGTCAGGAGCACCCATCTTCCAAATGTCTGAAAAGATTCAGTAAGTGTGGAAAATGAACTTCACAGAAGGCAACTGAAATGCTCTTCTCTCTTGGTTGAAAAAGAGCTCAAGATTATGGACAGGTAGGTATATTTGGGATGCAGAATGTTATAGGCAAAGAGTTACATACGAGGTTGCATATTTTGAGAGGTGGTTTAGATATAGTTCAACTTATGCATTGAGTTTCTAAACCTAATTTCCAAATTCTAAATTTCAAAACCATCACTCAAGTTTGTGTGCTGATAATAAGCTACATGTACCATCAGTGTTGGCTTGAGATATTTGGGAGGGCCTCACGAAGGAGGCAAGACTTGAGTATCAAAGGTGTAAAAAGAGTGAGGTACGTCCAGGGAGTTTTTGAAATAATGATAGTGTTTTGTCTTTTTTGCTAGATGGAAGATATATAGATGTTTGTTTTATTCTTTTTTTTTTTTTTTTAAAGATTTTATTTATTTATTTAACAGAGATAGAGACAGCCATTGAGAGAGGGAACACAAGCAGGGGGAGTGGGAGAGGAAGAAGCAGGCTCATAGTGGAGGAGCCTGATGTGGGGCTCGATCCCATAACGCCGGGATCACGCCCTGAGCCGAAGGCAGACGCTTAACCGCTGTGCCACCCAGGCGCCCCTGTTTTATTCTTTATAACCTATAGATACTTCATTCTTTTGTATCTACTCAATATTTTATCACCCTCTCAAATAAAACGAAACAAAAAAGTGGTGAGATGGAATTTTCAGTGGAAACGACAAGGGAAGCAGTTTACATGGTCTATAAGCCAGCTATTTGAATAAAAGGTGAGGACCCTGAAGTGGGGAAAAATGGGAATGAAGAGAGAAGTGAGAAGTGAGAGATAAGACAGAGCAGGAACTAATGGGTGAGGAACCATACTAGGTGTCGAGTACAAAGCATCTGAAAATGCCTTGTGTATTTTGAGCTCTGAGCTGAGATGGTGAAATTTAATTGCAAGATAATGTTAAGTCAAGAGCAGCAAACCTTTTAGTAAAGAGTCAGAAGTAAATATTCTAGTCCTTGCAGGCCATAGTTCTCTGTTGTAATTATTCAACTCTGCCTTTGTAAGGTGTAAGCAGCCATACACAATATATAAACAAAGGGCTATGGCTGTGCTCCAAAAAACTATTGAGAAACACTAAAATTGGAATAATTTTTATGTATCATAAAATATTATTTTTCTTTTAATTTTTTTTCCAAATAGTTAAAATCACTTAGCTCACAGGAAGTACAAAAACAGGCAGTGGGTCAGATTTGGCCCATGGGCCATAGTTTTTCTACCTCTAGGTTAAGTGGCAATGATACGATAAAGTAAGTGAAACCGAATGTCCAGTTTGAAATATTAATTTTATCTACACTAACTTCTTTTTTCCATCTTTCTAATTCCCAGACTCTTCTTTAAGATTCAGCTTAATTTGGGCGCTTGGGTGGCTCAGTTGTTCGGGCATTTGCCTTTGGCTTGGGTCATGATCCCAGGGTCCTGGGATGGAGTCCCGTGGGGCCCCTTGCTCAGCAGGGAGCCTGCTTCTCACTCTCCCTCTGCCCCTCCCCCCGCCCATGCTCTCTCTCTCAAATAAATAAATAAAATCTTAAAAAAAGGATTCACCTTAATTTCTTTGACTTAATTCTTTTAGAGCAATTTTAGATTTACAACAAAATTGAGAAGGAGGTACAGAGATTTCCCTTACAACCTCTGCCCCTACATATTCATAGCCTTCCCATTGTTAACCTCACTCACTGGAGTGGTATTTTTTTTTTTTTAATCAAGTATGAAGCTACACTGACATATCATAATCACCCAAAGTCCATAGTTTATCATCGGATTCACTCTTAGTATATACTCTATGGATTTGGATAAATGTATAATGACATAAATCCATCATTGTAATATCATACAGAGTAGTTTTACTGCCCTAAAAATCCTCTGTGCTCTATTCATCTCTTTTCCCTGCCACCCTTGGCAATCACTGATCTTTTTTTGTTTCCAAAGGTTTGCCTTTTCAAGAATGTTACAGTTGGAATCATAGAGTATGTAGACTTTTCTGATAGACTGCTTTCTCTTAATAATATGTATTTAAGGTTCCTCCATGTTTTCTCATGGCTCGATAGCGTATCCCTTTTTAGTGCTGGGTAATATTCCGTTGTCTGGATGTCCCACAGTTTATTTATCCATTGACCTACTAAAGGACATCTTGGTTGCTTCTAAGTTTGGCAGTTGTGAATAAAGCTGCTATAACCACGTGTGTGCAGGTTTTTGTGTGGACTTTAAATTTTCAGCTCCTTTGGATGAATAACAAGGATCACCATTGCTGGATTATATGGTAAGAGTTTGTTTGGTTTTGTAAGAAACCACCAAGCCAAACTGTCTTCCAAAATGGATGTAACATTTTACATTCCCATCAGCAATGAATGAGAGTTCCCTCCATATCCTCCCCAGAATTTGGTGTTGTCAGTGTTCAGATTTTGGTCATTCTAATAAGTGTGCAGTGGTATCCCATTGTTGTTTTATTTTACATTTCCCTGATGGCATAGGATGTCAAGAAACTTTTCAGGCTATTTGCCATCTATATCTCTTTTTGGGTGAGGTGTCTGCTAAAGTCTTGCTCATTTTTTGACTGGGTTGTTTGTTTTCTTATTATTGAGTTTTAAGAGTTCTTTGCATATTTTGGAGAACAGTCCTTTATCTGATGTATTTTTGCAAATATTTTCTCCAATTTGCAAATATTTTCCTCTAATGATATTGATATTGCCTTTCACAGAGCAGAAATTTTTAATTTTAATGAGGCCCCTCTTATCAATTACTTACATTAAGGATCGTGTCTTTGGTGTTCTATCTAGAAAGACATCACCATACCCAAGTTCATCTAGGTTTTCTCCTGTGTTAACTTCTAGGAGTTTTATAGTTTTGCATTTTATATTTAGGTTTATGGTCCATTGTGAGTTAATTTTTGTGAAGGATGTAAGGTCTGTGTCTAGATTACTTTTTTTTTGCATATGGATGTCCAGTTATTCCAGCACCACTTGTTGAAAAGACTATCTTTGCTCCATTGTATCGGGTTTGCTCCTTTTCAAGATCAGTTGACTACATTTATGGGGGTCTATTTCTGGGATCTTCATTCTGTTCCACTGATCTATTTGTCTATACTTTCACCAATACCACACTGTCTTGATTACTGTAGCTTTATAGGAAGCCTTGAAGTTAGGTACTGTTATTCCTCCAACTTTGTTCTTCTCCTTCAGGATTGTGTTGACTATTCTGAGTCTTTTGCCTCTCATATAAACTTCCAAATCAATTTGTTAATATCTGTTGAATAACTTACTTGGATTTTGAGACTGCATTGAAACTATAGATCAAGTTGGGAAGAAATGACATCTTGACAACCTTGAGTCTTCCTTTTCATGAACACGAAATATCTCTCAATCTCTTAATTCTTTGATTTCATTCATCAGAGTTTTGTAGTTTTCCTCATATAGATCTTGCATATATTATGTTAAATTTGTGTCTAAATATTTCATTTTTGAGGGTGTTAATATAAATGGCACTGTGTGTTTAATTTCAAATTCCACTTGCTCTTTATTGGCATATAGGAAAGTAATTGACTTTTGTATATTAACCTTGTATCCTGCAAGGATAATTGCTATTTGTCATAATAGCTTATTAGTTCCAGGAGAGGTTTTTTGGTTGATTCTTTCAGATTTCTACATAGACCATCATGTCATCTGTGAACAAAGATAGTTTTATATCTTCCTTCCCAATCTGTACAGCATTTATTTTCTTTTCTTGACTTACCACATTAGCAAGGACTTCCAGGACAATGTTGAAAAGGAGCAGTGAGAGGGAACATCCTTGCCTTGTATCTGATCTTAGTTGGAAAGCTTCAAGTTTCTCACCATTAAGTGTGATGTTAACTGTAGGTTTTTTTGTAGGTAGTCTTTTTCAAGTTGAGAAAGTTCCCCTCTATTCCTAATTTGCTGAGAGTTTTTATCATGAATAAGTTTGAGTCAGTTCAATTTTTACTTTTCTCCAACATACCATTATATTTCCTTAGGAATAAATAACTCCCAACATGTATACTAACTGTGTGTGTATGTGTCTGTTTATTTTCATTCAGTGCTTATAGCCTTGTGACATATCTTAGTATTGAAACCCAAAGTGTTATCCTTTCTTATTTCCCTCACAGCGACTACCACAGTGCTGAATACAAGGCCTGTGGTCTATAACTATTTAACTTAATGCATGAAAGAATAAATAAAGTTGGAGTTCATTCTGAAGTCATCAAATTAATTCTTCCTTAATGGTTGAGTATAAAGTGTACCAAAATTATACTAAACTTATAAGTTAATCAATATAAATTATAGGAGTTCACACTTAATACAAATTAACAGCATTCAGAATGTAGGTGAGTTCATTTTATAGTGGTACTTGCAAATAAAACAGATCTACATTAAAATTATGGTCTAATTAATCACGTCCTATGTATCAGTCAGTGTCCTGTCAGAAAAAACAAAACAAAACAAAACAAAACCCAAGCCATTCTATGTATTCCAAACAGAGAAAAACAATGTGGAAATATACTTTGCAGGCTTTCTGCTCTGACAATAGGGAAGAGTATATGAAAGCAAATGTGGAACTGAGGGATAAGAGATACTCATGGCAGAGTTCACCCCTGTGACTTCTCAGCATCCACATACATCCCCTTCTGCTGTACTCAAACTTTTGTGTAACGGTCATAAAATCGTCTTCCTTCCACCTAAGAGACTGCAACTAACCCTCATACTAATGAAAGTATGCTTACCCTCTCCTAAAAAGTGGAGACACCAAATCCTGTCTATATCTATGTTTGGGTAATGTTAAACTAGCCACAATTCCATCTGTATATTCTATAACCTGAAGACTAAATTCCCACAATTAACCATCACCAGCACTCCTTATATCAAACTACAGAGGAGAAAGTAGAAAACTGACTGACATATAAATATGTGCATTAAAAAAAGAAGACAGGTATGCTCTTATTGATCTCAATTCTGAAAGTGAACATGAGTCCGTAGTTGACATTTATAACTTATTATCTTACTATCCATTCATTCCATGTTCCTTTGCCCTCAGACAGCATCTCAGTTTGTTAGAGTTCTTCCTCTGGTGGCTAACCCGCATTTCCTTTCCATAAGTCTGTATGTTTAGTAGTCCTGATTTTATTGGGTTGCTGCTGTTTTCATTTACTGTTGAACTTAGACGTAGTAAGACATGCCCAACGCCCAGGAATACACTGTCACTACTCGAATCCCTGGAATCACAACCCCCACCGCATCTCCACTTGGCCGAGGGTAATCAACTCTCTGTTCCAGGATCCCTCTCCGTTTTCCCCTGCTACCCTAACATGGGGTAGGTTACTTTTCTTCCCTAATTGAACATTTCGAGCCGCGAGTCATTTGTAATGATTGATGGCAGCTGTGCTTGTGCCCATCTCACACAGTACTTTTCTTATTACTTAATTGTTTTAGCGCTGCTTCAGCCATTAGTTTCTGAGTTCTGAAAACAGGAAACAGAAGTCTTCTATTATAGACGCCTGCCTAATTAGCTCAGAGGCTGTCTAATGGGGGCTATTAAAAATGCAAATGAGGTGTGATCAAACAGTGAAAAGTTTGGTCCTGACAGAATATACTAATGCATTTTCCCTCCTGCAAAATATACCACAATCCTGCATGTAGATTTCTCCCTTCCTTCCTTACCATGTGAAATAGCTTTTTTGTGGTGATTGGGTTCTTCCTTCCTCACCTGGGCAGGGTTACAGCTTAAGAAGAGTTCTTAGGGAGATCATTCTTATTTCCCACCCCTCAATCTAAGGCAGTGGTTCTCAAACTTTGGCTTGCATCAGAATAACCTGGAGGGCTTTTTTAAAACAGATAACCGAGACCACGCCCAGATTTCCAATTCAGTAGGTCTGGTGAGGAATCTAGGAACTTGCATTTCTAACCAGTTGCTAGGGAATGCCAGCGTCATGTAGTATTTGTCCTTTTGTGACTCTGTGATGTCCTCAGCTTCATCCACATTGTCACATATTACAGAATTTACTTCTTTCTTAAGGCTGCATCTTCCCTTGATATTCCATTGTACATTTATACCATATTTTCTTGTAAAGAATGTGTAACATTCATCTGTTGACAGACACTTAAGGTTGTTGGGACTTCTTTGCTATTGTGAATAATGCTTCAAGCAATGAACATGGCAGTGCTAATATCTCTTCAAGATCCTGATTTCAAATCTTTTGGATACTCAGAAGCATGATTGCTGGGTCATGTGGTAGTTCAGTTGCTAATTTTTTGGGGAAAAATCTCCATACTGTTTTCCATAGTGACTGTACCATTTTGCATTCCCACCAACAGTGCACAAGTGTCCCAATTTCTCTACCTCCTCACCAACACTTGTTGTCTTTTGTCTTTTTGATAATAGCCATTCTAATAGGTGGGAGGTGATATCTCATATATTAAGATGTCTATACTACCCAAAGTGATCTATTGATTCAATGCATTTCCTATCAAAATCCCAAAAGCTTTTCCTGCAGACATGGAAAAAATAATTCTATAAAGTTCATATGGAACCACAAAAGTCTGAAATGCCACAACAATCCTGAAAAAGAAGAATAAAGCTGGATTCATCACACTTCTTGATTTCAAAATATACCACAAAGCTATAGCAATTAAAATAGTACGGTACTGACATAGAGACAGACATATATATCAATAGAATAGAGTATAGAGCCCAGAAATCCATACATATATGGTCAACTGATCTTCAACAATGGTGCCAAGAACACACAATGGGGAAAAGATTGTCTCTTCAACAAATAGTGTTGGGAAAACAGGTTATCCGCATGCGAAAGAATGAGACTGCACCTGTTAAACAATAAGGCGAAAAGACAAATCAGTGGAATGGGAGAAAATACGTAAGGAGCTCCTATGACTCAACAGCAAACAAAGCTAATAACCTGATTTAGAAAGACTTTAGTAGACATTTTGCTAAAGAAGACATACAAGTGGCCAAAAGCTGATGAAAAGATGCCCAACATTGCTAATCACCAGAGAAATGTACCCCAAAGCCACAATGAGATACCACCTCACGTCTGTTAGGATGGCTTTTTCTTAATTAGTCTGAGGACGGCTTAGTTAAACCAAGTGTTGACTCACTGGAACAGCTTCTCCAACCCTCTCTCAACCCAAATCAGGGTTATATGCACATTCTTTATGATTATATTATTATCATCTAATCCGGCACATGATGGTGGATCTAGGTTCTGTGGAGTCTGAAGCTTATATAATTTGAGGAGGCTTCTTTAAGAGAAAAAATTTTAAAAATTAATATAAAATTGAGTGACGATCCCTGAATTTCCCCAGTTAATTTGCCCTCACGCTGCCTTATGTGGAACTGATTCTTTGCATTATCTTCCTCACCAGATAATGAGTTCCTCATGGACAAAGACTGAATCTTATTTGTCTCTGTGGCCCCATATCCTATGGTCCCCTGCCCCCCATCTTGCTCCTGGTAGTGACCAAAGAGTTGCATTGTTTCTCCTTCTTCTTTCCCTCTGTCTACTCACAGCTCAGGGCCTGATTGTGTTTGGGCTCTTGAAAGAAAAGGATCTGAACAGGGCACTCTGCCCTGATTATCCTTCTACTACTTCCTATGGAAGGGGTCAGGAGTAGGAAGAGGAGGAAGAGGCCACGCTGGTGGCTTTGTGCATGAGGAAAGTGCAGCCTGTAGGACTTAGGCCAAGACCCTGAAGGAGGACATCAGCAATTACGGTTCCACGTGTTCAACCTCACAAAACAGTGTTCTCCAGATTCGACAAGCTGTAGTCAAGTGCTGTCTTTTCATCTCTTCATTGGTGCATTAATGAAAAAGAAGCTTCCTATTGATTGTAATTTTTAATGCTGCTGTTCACTCCTCGCCCAGCTGACTTGGATATTCTGAGGAGGGCTCCAGCTTGAAGGTGCCCTGGCTGCCAGCCACCACTCTCCAGGTCTCCTCGCCTCTGGCTGCTCCTTTGTGGCCAGAATACAAAATGAGGGAGAGGCAATGCAGGCCAGAGTCTGCAGGTAGTTGGGGCACTCTCACAGAATGCCTGAAGACCTCAATGGCTCCCAAGAAGTAATCTGCTTTCCCGACTTCTCCCCTCAGTCTCCATCTTCAGGGTCTGGGTTCCTTCACTCGGCCTCATGCTGAGAATCCTGTTGCCCTGGTCAAACTGGTAGCTGGCCAGGTAGAGATCTCTCTTCTCTCCTGGCAGTCACATCTCACAGAGAACCTGACTTATGCTCTTAAGCAGAGGATTCCAAATCTCTCTGTGCTCACTGCTTCCTAACTGTTCTGGAAAAATGGTTCATGGGTTGCCATGCCTGTCACAAAGGAAAAGGGAGCATCACAGATATTGAGGGCATTTCTGCCACCACCCAAGCCATGGTGCTTGTTCCAGAATAAAGGACCGCAGGTGCCCTTGCTCCTGGATCACTTTTGTACTTGCCTGCCCTGTCATTGGCTTGTCACTGGCTGCTCATCTTGCCACTTCTTCAATTCAGATGACCCTGATAGAACTTAATCCTTTAATTAGGCAATTAGCACATCTCCACTGAACAGGATTTGTCCTTGTTGAGCTGGGGAAAGAAACCGCACATCATGGGGAAAGAGGAAACGGCAATTCAGTGTGTGGGAAGTGCAGAAAGAACTGGTTTGGCCTTCGTCAAGGGGCAGTGGTGGTGCGGTCAGCAGCTTTCAGAGCTACTCTTCCCGGGCAGTGGCCGAGATCCAGTTCTTAACATTTCGCAAACATACACCAGTTCTTAGGTTATCGAGGGAGGGACAGGTTGGACCCCTCCTTGGTGAGCCTGTACTTCTGCCCTTCCTTTCCTTCACTGCTTCAGGCTTTATAATATCGGCCATCATTCAGTCTAGATGTCCTCTGTACTCATCCTCATCTTAACACCCCCCCCCCCCCCTCCAGGACAGGTCCTATATTGCTCAACTTCCCGCTCCCTTCTCACTGGGCAGACACTGTCCTGAGCTGACAGCCCCAGAGGTGTCAGAATACAGCTCCAAGGCGAGGCATAATCATAGCATAGAGACCCCCCACCTGCATGGCCCCATGGGCTCCAGGGATGCTGACAATTACAGACCCTCAAGGACCAGGGGAATATTCTTCCCTGAATGCTTCCAGGGTGAAAAAGACTAGTTTGGCACCTCCATCTGGGGCTTTAAGAGTTATTTTTGTCCTTGAAGTCTAATAGAGGGTTATTGGTAATTATAGGAAAATATGGAGTAGAAATAAGGGGTTTTTTGAAGTTTTTTTTTTTCTGGTACCAGTATTATATTTTGAATTTCCTATTCAGTTAGATACAACTCCTGAGATCATGACCTCTATGATTATAGCAAAAAAAGGCCCCCATCATCCATGAGCCTATGATTTCCACTTTGTTTCTATCCCTCTAACTGGCATAATTTCTCTGGACACTGCAGAGAAGGGATGTTACCTAAATGCTTGTTTTGCAGGGTGCCATTTCCATGCATCAAGTTCACTTGCAATAAGGGCACACAGGGGCCCAGTACATCTCTCTTCATTGGCGTTTTATTCAGAGCACTCAGAATGTTTGCTTTGTCAGATGCTTTCGGTGGCTCCCTACCGCCAACAGACTGAAAGCTCCCTCCTCAGCTGGCCTGTCCATTTCTTCTGCAAGTGACTTGCACACTCTTTCTCAGTCACTCTGTCTCATTCATTCATTCATTTCTCCATTCATTCCACAAACACGGATTCACTACCGCTTCTAATGTTGCAGAAGCTGTCCTAGGTTCTGGGGATATGAAGAAGAATAAATAATAACGTCTTCTTCTGTTCTCAAAGGTCTGCTAATCCAGAAGAAGACAAAACTCTAAGTCAGAACGACGGGAAGCCCTGTCTGTGACAGCGAGATGGATGTCTGGAGCTGAGCAGGGGCACTCAGGAATAGGACTGGAGGAGAACCGGGAAGGTTTCACAGAGGAAGTGGCTCCACCATGTTATTACACACGTGTTGAGAAGCCATTTCACTGGAAGCAGTGTCCTGAGGAAAGCCAGAGGAATACCGACCACAGTGTACTCAGGAATGTCCAAGCCAAAACCCAGGTGGCCAGAAAAAGGCTGGAAGAGAGGGCAAAGTCCATAGTATAGAGAGCCACATGTAGGCTCTAGGGACTAACGGATGCTGTGTTGTGTATGCGTGTGTGTGTGTGTGTGTGTTAAAGACTATACTTGGGTAACAAATAGTGTCTTGGATGCCTAAAGGAGCAGCACAGCTACAAAGAATGCTTTAAACATGAAAAATATGAACAGCTTAGAAGACATCCAGCTGGGGCGCCTGGGTGGCTCAGTCGTTGAGCGTCTGCTTTCAGCTTGGGGCGTGATCCCAGAGTCCTGGGGTCGAGCCCCACATCAGGCTCCTCCGCTGGGAGCCTGCTTCTTCCTCTCCCACTCCCCCTGACTGTGTTCCCTCTCTCTCTGTCAAATACATAAATAAAAATCTTAAAAAAAAAAAAAAAAAGACGACATCCAGCTGACTGATTTAATCATGAACTGTGTAGTCTTTCTGGCTCAATAGTCCCTTCTGTGTATACAGTACAACCTCAGACATCCCTGCAAAGGTCACCAGTTATTTCTGAGAGTCCATGGGGAGTGATTCAGGCACTAGCAGGACTGTCTCTCACCTCAGGGGCACCACATGACTCCTGACCCCTTCCCCTGGCCTGCTCTGATGTCCTTGGATGTGTCCATGCCCACTGGCCTGCCCACTATGGGGACACTGGCATCAAGGTGTCCAGTGCTTCAGGCTTTGGTGAGGCCGATCTGAAAAGGGCCCGGCTTGGAGGAAGGAAAGAGCTCCCTCCAGGTCTGGCCCACACAAATCCCAAAGTAGCTGAGCTTGAGGCAGGGACCCACAGAGTTCTTCACAGATGAGAAGCTGCATCAACTCTGCCCCTTCCTGCAGCCAGGTAACCAGGACCGGCCCTGGGGTCAGCTCAGGGGCAGAAGCTATTTCTCTGCTCCCTCTCATACCTGCCTCCCCCCACCCAATGCCTTGAGTCTTTCATAGTTAAATATAAATGCTTCCAATTTGCTCCTTATTCTGACAGCAGTAAACACATATAGTCACAGACACCAAAGACCCTGGCATCTATACATTGGGAGCCACGGATTTGAGCTCAGCGGCTAACTGAGATCAGAAAATACTAGAAGAAGGCACAGAAATTCAAGTTGCAAAAACCAGGATATAATTCTTGAAAAAAGAAGGGGAGATAATGTGGGAATGATAGGAATCAGCTCAAAATTATTATTTGATATCAAATTTGATAATTAGAGAGAAATGCAAATGCATATCTGGCAAATTATTAGAAGTAAAACCCATAATTTTTAATTATAAATAACCACAGAATGTATAAGCAAATAGATTGCATCTACAGAGTCAAAGACAGAAAACCAAGGCAGCAGCGAGAATGCCCAAGCAAGAGGAGGCTCACAAGAAGATGGCATGAGCGGGGCAAGACGCGTGTTATGCCAATAATTACAAATGCCTTAATGTCCACTATTAAAATTGAGGACTTTCATGTTGGGATAATGATAAATCTAAGAGAAAGAATCACCTAAATAAGATGGCAAAGGAAGAAAAGTTAGAAACAAAAGGATGGGTAAAGAGAAGACAGGAAAATACAAAAAAGAAAATTGGTCCCGGAAATATTGGTATCAGTCTATGTATAATTATAGTAAAAAGCATTAAATAATGGTCATAAAGGGTGTATCGGACATGAAAATAGTACTTTAAAAGGCATTAATGGGTATTAAGGAGGACATGTGTTACAATGAGCACTGATTCACAATAATGAATCATGGAACACTGCATCAAAAACTAATGTATGGTGACTAACATAATAATAAAAATAAATAAATAAATAAAAGGCATTATCATCGTGTGAGCAAGTGGAGACAACTGCCCTACTAGAATCTTTTGAATTCAGTTTATCTCTGAAGGGAAGGAGAGAAATGGTACAGTAAATATTGGAGATATTTGTCAAGGGAAGGTTAAAAATATGTACATTATTGAATTCTTTTCTTGAAAAACAGTTTTCATGTAGAACACTTGGAAAATAAAGAAAAGTAGTACAGAAGAAATCAACGTTTACCTACAATCTCAGGAGCCAAGGGCAGCTGCTCCTTTAAGAGAGCTTTTCCCTCTGGGAGAGCTGTGGTCTTGGCGGAGACTTGCCCCTTTTAAGGCCTGGGGGAGTGGGGGCAGTAGGCAGGGAGAGGGCAAATATCCAAAAGGGAGAGGAGCTGAGTGGGGGGTTACTGTTCATCTCCTTTCCCCTTACCTAGTCCCTCATGTCTAGAAACACAGAGATTTTGCTGCCTACTTTCTTTTCCCCTGGAGCTCCCAGTACGACTGAGCAGGGTGCAGATTCCATGAGGAAAGGAGTGGGAGAAAGCAGGCATTGCGGTGCACACAAGTCGTATTTAAGTTTTTAAAATAACAATTACTTCTGATTAAAAAAAGCAGAGAACATATAAAACTATCTGAGAAAAGAAGTCTGGGAAAGTCGCGAAGCCAAGGGGTAAGGAGAACAGGAAAAGGGAACAACTCGAGGCCTCCCCGGTGACCTTCTGTCCTGGCCCTTAGGAAAAAAGAAGGAAGAGAAGGGGGCTGGGAAGGGAAGAAGGAATGTAGATAAAGACGAGCTTCTGGGGCGAAGAGGATGGAAGACAGAAACGGAGGAAAGAACTGTGGAAAAGGATCTTGGCTGCAAAGGAGCTGAGACCAGTTCCTGAGGGGAAGAAACATTTGCTAAGTCGCTCACCTTAGCCAGGCGGGTGTGCAGCCCCGAAGGGAGCTGCCCAACAGGCTTGCTTGACTTTCGGGGCTTCCACATTCGGTTGGCACAGGTCAATTCCTAGAGCAAGAGTGGTTTACTGAGAGGCCGGAGGGTCCCCAAGAGCCCAGAGAAAGGGAGGATATGTGAGTGGAGCGGAGGCATTGTGTTCCGTAAAGAAAAGGCAAATTTGGGTTTTTACACCAATGCAAGCTTTCTCAGGCTAGAGGTAGTTCAACAAATATGGGGGAAGAGGGGGCCTTTGAATTTGTAGATTTTATGCCAGCAATTATCTTAGAATAACAAAACAGCACTGCTCCTTTATGAATCTCGGATTGAGAACAGCAGGTACAGAGGTGGGAAATGTGGTAGGTGGGAAATACGGCTTAAATGTGCTTTCGGCTGTGTCTTCCAGGTAATTATAATGGAGACTGCTTCTCCCCCACCCATGCCTGTCATCCTCAGTATTAAATTATGATGATGATGATGATTACTGGTAATTATCCCTTTCATGTACTTGGCATTTTCTACTTTCTAAAGTACTTGCACATGGATCCCTTCACCGTGAGCCTAGGAGACAGGAAGGGCAGGCACTGCTCCACCTGTCTTTGAGATGAAGAGTGAGGCTGCGGTTCCCTTGCCCTAGGTCACACAGCTTGTTAGGGACCCCAGGCATCTAATGATCTCTAGCTCTCTCTCAACTGCATATTTGGTTCACTAGAAGACTAATTATTTCTTTCCACATTTAAGCATATAATGGATACGTATATGGGCACATATATTCCATACATCAAAAATTGAGTTGTTATACTTTAAGTATGTAGCATTTAAGTTTAGAGTGTATCTCTCCCTTCTTCCATCTCTGTCTGTCTCTGTGTCTGTCTCTTTCTCTCTCTTTCTCACACACACACACACACACACACACACACACAGAGGGAAAGGGAGAGAGAGACTGAGATTCATATTCTGTTGTTCACTTATGGATTTCAAAGCATTTCCCAAATAACAAGACATTATCTCCTTTGTCAGTTATGATGGCTGGAAGTTTTGGCAGGCTTGTCTCAGCTTTCTGTTTTTTCTACGTATTACGGAGAGAAATCTAGGGATAGAACTGGGTATCCGCATTACATTTAGGAAACCGGATATAGAAGTGTGTGCGTGCAAGGTACCACCTGCTTCGCACCTTGGCCAACTACTGATTACTCTCCACGATCTGGAGCTAATCCCGAGGATTAAGTGAGCATCTGCTCCCTTTGCTGACAGCTGGGTGGGGCTGAGCCATACACAGAGGGGGTGGATCAGGCTAAAGCAAACCAGCCAATGTGGAGAGAGCAGTGGGGCTTCCCTGAGAGTCTTGGAGACTTGACCCCGGCTGCTCTTGACCCCGCCCTCCTGCACTATGCTCCCTTCCGCCCTCACCCACGTCTCAGCCTGGAAGTTGTGCAGGGTGGTGAAGAGCCAGGTCAGACTGCCAGAGTTGGTACCCGCCCCGCGGCTCTGTGTGCACTATGTGACCTTGGCAGACTGCTGTGGATAAAAGCCTTAGTTCCCTTATCCATAGGAGGGGACCATGGCAGTAATCCACTCCTGAGTCACAGTGCAGATGAGGTGAGACGTTCCCCTTAGAGAGCCTTGGCTGTATTTGCCGCTGGGAAGCACGTCATCCTGCTGCTCCTCTCTCTCTCTCCTCTTGTTCCTTGCTCATCATTTCAGCTCAAGTGCCACCTCCCAGTGTTCGAGTACACATGGATGCTCCTTATCCTCTGCCACATCTTACCTGGACTAGTCCTTTTGGCATTCACCTTGTTAGGGTCATGCATTTGTTTTTCTCTATTTCATGGGTCTGGGTCTGTGAGTTCCTTCTGGAGAGAGTGTTTCAGATCTTAGTTTTCTGTAAAAACACACACACACATACACACACACAACCTGTGGGAAGGAAGGGAAGGAAAGGATGAAGGAGAAATGAATGAAGACACGGCCTTTCTTTTAATCATCTCCAGTGTTAGTTTCCAGCCCACACGTCCTCCTCCTTAGACAAAGCAGTCTTGGGGAACTACACCTGATAGCACAGACTCAGCAGAAAGTCATTCGAGAGTAGAAAAAGAGCCCAATTTTGTGATGTGACCAAAGTAATGGTGGTAAAGCAGAAGCCCCTCAGTCCCTAGGGGGCAGCGGGACTCTCAT
Organism: Ursus arctos; assembly: GCF_023065955.2. Taxonomy (NCBI): domain Eukaryota; kingdom Metazoa; phylum Chordata; class Mammalia; order Carnivora; family Ursidae; genus Ursus; species Ursus arctos. The sequence continues at coordinate 33,629,700 of NW_026622841.1, read as the reverse complement.
CTCCTCTTCCAGGCATGGAGAATGTAAGACTGTATCTTGACCACTTTCCTGAGATGGAGTGTCTTTTTCCCATAGATTCCATCTCTTCTTGAAATTTCTCCCAGAGATGGGAAACAGGCAGAGGACACACTGAAAGGTTGGGTTTGTCAAAGTGATGACAGTGTCTAGAGTTATGGAGGGAGCTGAGAAGCACCACCAACTGGGTCCTAGGTACCAACAAGAGCACTGCCCTGGCCCCCAGGCATGGCCGTGGCTCAGGGGGCCTCAGATCCCCCTGGACCGTCCTGCGCAAGTGGCCTCACCTCCGTGGCCTCAGCACTTCATCTGGAAAAGGTAATTACCTAGGGTCTGCTCAGCTCTGACATTAGGTAGCTTGCCACAGACCCTGCAGACATCCCTGCCTCCTTGCAGCAGCTGGTATTTAAAATAATGGTGGTGAGTCATCTCAAAGCGATGACAAAAGAAGGTTGTTCTGATTTATTCCTCACAGTGCCTCCACATTCTGGAATCCCGAGAGCTAAGAGAGTCTGCAGAGCAGAACCTTCCAGATACCTGAACTCTATCTACTTTTAAACATCCAAACTGAATTTTGTTCTAAAGTTGAAAAAAAAATTAAACATATTTTCTTGGACTTTTTTCCTTATATTTAATATTTTGTTATAATTATATTTTATCTTCAGGAAAGAGAAGGGGAAGAACACCTTGCACTTCTCTGGATGACCTTGGTCCTCATTCTGAACATGAATGCTGTTAGTGAAGGGAAACCCCGGGAGCTCCTGAGCTCTGCCATGGGTTTGAATTTTCTCCCCACCGACCTCCTCCTGAGTCTTTCCTCACTCCCTTCAGTCTCTGATGGGGTCACTGGGCAGAAATGAGAAGGGACATAGTTTTCATATATGGAGTCCAAGGCCAGGGCAGGACAGGGATTTCCTCAAGGTTAAAGAGCTCGTCAGTGGCATTGCTGGAGGAGAACAAGCTCTTTTGCTAGTGAGCCAGTCTTAGAGTGCTCCAGTGCCAGCTTGCTTAATTTGCAAACCTGCCTTTCCTTTTCAGAGGGTCTTAAGCCATCCAATTCAAGTTTCAAGGCTGGCTCCTTATTGACTTGATTGATATTGTTGCCGATGAAGACTACCTCATCATAGAACCACTGTATATCATATTTTTAAATTTCTCAGTCTAGAGAGATTCTTTGGTGGGGTAAATAAATTAAAAAACAAAACCAAAACAAAAAAAGTCACCTACTATAGCAACCCAAGATCCTTCTGGTAACTAGAAGATACCTGGCCAAAATCATATATAAGCAGTTTTATCTTTCCTTTTTTTCCCACTCTCTTTCTCTCACCCTCCCCTCTCTCCTTCCTCCCTCCCTTCCTTCCTTCCTTCCTTCCTTCCTTCCTTCCTTCCTTCCTTCCTTCCATCTCTTTTTCTTTCTTCCTTTTTTCACTGCTTCCCTCCCTCCGTCTCCTCCTTCTCCTCTTCCTCCTTTCTCTCTCCCTCCCACTCTCTTTCTTCCTTGTTGCAGAGACTCTAATAGCATGAAGCTCATATCTGGTATATATGTGATGCTGCTCTTACACTACTCTCTGCAGGCCAGAACTCCAGACATTACTTACTTCCTCCTAGTCCTTTGCTGGCAGTATTAATATACACTATCTATGATGGAGAGTGAGAACTTGGTTGCCACCATGTGGTCCAAGAACCACACTCAGCCCAAAGTGCAACAGAGAGGTGGCCTCTCAAGACTAAAAGAGGCAAAGTTTGCATCCTGAAATTGGTATCTTCTTTAGAAAAAGATGGATCTGCTAGGTACGATGTATTCCTTTTTGTCCAACTCACGTGAAAAGAAAGTATACACTCAGAATATGTGATTATAGGCTGTGGTGGATTTATAATATTTCAATTTAGCTAGGCTGAATTCCATTTCCTGCATGTTTCTGGTTAGGGTGTGCCATGAAGGAGATTCTTATGAGAGATGTGTTGGGCCAAAGGGAAACAGAAGTTATTTAGTATCTTATACACATGGTCACTCTCTGTCGACTCACCTGTGGTTCTGACCAATAGCTGGGCCTGCCACTGATCCACCTTCCCCTGAGTCTTGGGTCAGGCGTGTAGGTTCATCTGGGAGACAAAGGGTCCTGGACTCTATAGGATACCCTCAAGGTCAGAGTCAATAAGAACTCACACAAGTTTCAGAACATCTTCCTAGGCTCCAGCCCATGTTAGTGCATTCCAGCTTGTTCTTGCTGTCAATCCCTACACCATAATATAGCTGGCAGGGATCTTGATTATCTTTCCTTTCCACGAGACACCACACTGGTCCATCACATGGATAGTATTATGCTGATTGGATCTAGCAGTCAAGAAGTAGCAACTAGTCTATAGACCCTGGAAAGACACTTAAATGCTAAGGGATGGGAAATAAATCCTACAAAAATTCAGGGGCCTCTTGCCACGATGAAATTTCTGTGTCCAGTGGTCTGGAGCATGTTAAGATCTCTCTTCCATAGCTGAGGGGCAGTTGCTGCATCTGACCCCTTATACCACTGAGCAAGGGGTACAGGGCCTAGGAGGCCTCTTTGTATTTTTGAGGCATTATATACCACATTTGGGTGGGCTTCTCCAACCCATTTTCCAAGTGACATGAAAATCTGCTAATTTTGGGTGGGGCTCAGATAAGAGACAGCTCTCCAACAGGTCCAGACTATCATGCAAGCTGTTCTGATACTTGGGCCGTATGATCCAGCAGAACCAATGGTGCTTGCAGTGTCAATGGCAGATACAGATGCATTCTCTGGCAAGCCCTTGCAGCTGAATCACAGAATAAACTCAGATTCTGGAGTAAAACTACTTTATCTCTTCATGAAATTATTCTTCTGTTGAGATACAGCTTTGGCTGCTACTGGGCCCTAGTAGAGAAACAACCAACCATCGGCCACCAAGTTATTGTGTGACCAGAGGTGCCCGTCACAAATTGCTGCTATATGATCCACCAACCCATGAAGCTGAGCACGGACAGGTGCTCGCCATTTTCGGATGGAAGTGATATATATGAGACTGGGCTTAAGCAGGCTCTGAAGGCACAAGTATGTACATGAGGAGCTAGCCCAGATGCCCATGGCCCCTATTGTTGCTACACTGTTTTCTTTCTCTCAATCTATGGCCTCATAGGGAGCTCCCTATGATAGGTTAACTGAAGAAAATACCGGACTTGTTTTTTACGGATGGTTGTGTAATGTGCACTCACCATTAAAAAGTGCTTGGCTGCTGCACTATAGCCTCGTTCTGGATGGCCCTAAAGACAATAGTAAAGGGGAAATCTTCCCAGTGACAGGCCATTGGACAGTGCCCAGTAAAGATGGCAAGAATGGCATATCTATACCGGCTCATAGACCAGGAACGGTTTTGGTGACTGGTCAAGGACTTGAAAAGAACAAGAGTGGAAAATTGGTGACAAGAGGGTCTGGGGAAGAGGCAGGTAGATTAATCAAGATGAGCACATAGGGTAAACATATTTGTGTCCTGTGTGAATGCTCTCCAAAGGGTGATCCCTATAGAACAGAACTATAAAAAATCATGTAGATAGCATAGCCTGTTCTGTGGATACCAATCAGCCTCCTTCCACAGCCACTCCTGTCATTTCCTAATATGTTTATCAGCAAAGTGGCCATGATGGCTGGGATGGAAGGTATATGTGGCCTCAGCAACATGTACTGCCACTCACCAAGGATAAACTGGTTACAGCCACTGCTGAGTGCCCAATCTGCCAGCAGCAACACCCAACGCTGACATGGCACCATTCCCCCGGGTGACCAGCCAGCTACCTGGAGGCAGGTTGATTACATTGGCTTGCTTCCCTCATGAAAGGCATAGAACATTATTCTTAGTGAAAAAGACACTTGCCTTCTCTATAGTTTCACTCCAAATGGTATTAGTTAAAAAATAGGAATTCTAAACACCAACAATAAAACCCATAAATTTGATACATTTGATGCATTTTTGCCTATAGATGAGAGTCAACTGAAAGGTTATTTACGGTAATTTTTATGCAATTTAAAAAAGGGTTGGTTATCTTATATCCATGCCCACAGTGTGTTAGAATGTTCAAATTAGAAAGTGGGGAAATAAATCTCCAAGGGTAGGCTGGGTTATGCTGCACTAACATACAAAACCAAACTCCTGATGACTTAACACACACTTCTGTCTTTCTGCTGTTATCATAGGTTGGCCTGGGTCTCTGCTTCAGAACCCAGAGTGACAAAGCAGCCACCTTCTGGGGTGCTGCCAGTCATGATGGCAGAGAGAAAACCTCATGGGGGTCTTATACTGATGATAAAATTGGTCCAGTCCACATGCCCCAACCCCAGAGGAATCAGAAAGTTCAATGCCACCAGACCCAACACTTATTGGTGATCAGAACTAATGAGTACTCTAGAGGTGAGGGAAAGCTATGACTGGCAGGGTCCCACAATACTGAAGAATGGCAGCTGTTTGTGAGGGAAAAGACAAAGGGAAGACTAAAAGTCAAGATGCAAGACTGGAGCTATTTAGTTTAGAGGCAGATGGTCACTACACAGGCCTGGGTTATGCTCTGTTCTCCAGTATAGTACAACAAATAATGCTCATTTCAGCTCCCACTCAACAAGGAAAAGTAAAACTGTACTCTGTGTGTTCTGTTTAAGAGGATTGAACATTGATATTACATTTTAGAATTATTTCTATGCAAAATCCCTAATATATTGATATTTTATATGTATGTCTACGTCTACCTTATTCTGCAAAGACACTTAATAGTGGCAACACAATGGAACTGTCACTGGTTTTGTTCTTGTCATAGTCATTATACCCATACTGGGCTTTATTTCTAAGTGAATTAAGTCACAGGAAGCAAGGGAGAGGCCATAGCCTCATGAGAGCACATTCACTCATTTAAGTCTGTCAGTTGGCTGTTTTTAGCTGTATCAGTTGAGAACGTGTTGGGATGACACACAGCCCTGGATAAGATTGTTTTGAACAATATGAGAAATCAGTGGCATTCAGGCCAAATTAAATCTAATTTACTCTACAAATTGCCAAACTATCAGTCCTATTAAATCTGTTTATTAAAAGGCAGGAGAGTCGGCCTGGGTCGCAAGCTGTGGCTGGGATAATAAGACAAAGATGAAGCCCACTAATGTAGATAAATCATGTTTGATTTCCAGGCCAGAGGTAGCCAATGGGAGGGCTTTCACCTCGTCTTCCCTGTCATCCAGAGGTATCTGTGAGCCAGTTGGAATGTCCCCAGAGTCAGGCCATACTGATTGATTTTCATGGCACTGGGAGGCCCATGTCATTGCCCCCAATCTGGGGTCATTAATAAAACCAACTCCATTTCTCACTAGTTATCCATTCTACAAAATATAATTTAAGCAGGTCTTTATGATTTAGAGATGGGTGGGATAGGGAGGGTAGAGTAGCAGATAATGGTGGTGGTAGTGGCAGGGAGAGGAGGTTGGGATTGTTATCTACTGAAATCCTAAAGTGTAGGTAGGGCAAATAATAGTAGACCTTTATTTTCAAATTACTTGGGGTGATCCACAAAACTTTATAAGATTTTGGGTTGGATTTTACATCTTAATAATGGTGGGTGTACATATAAAATGAGGGGGAAAGGGCAATGCTAATTAAGGCCTTTTTCTCTAAGAAAGACCAGTCTTTGTTTATGGTGTTCACTTGCTTGGAATGCTGTACATCAGGGTGTCCAGTTACTAAATTCTACTCATCCTTGGAGGTCTGTCTTCAGCCCCCTTTCATCTTAAGAAGTCTTCTTTTAATATCCCAGTCCTTGGCTTTCCTTCTTTTGAACTCTTGTCCCAATGAATATTTTTTCCAATGAATATTAATAGCATTTGATTTGACAATTATCATATCCTTCACCATATTGCACTTTGATAAATCTTTTTTATGAATTATTTCCCTGAAACTACAAAGGAAATATGTAGAAAGATCCAGCAACTTGCCCAGGATCACACGATTAATAACTTGTGCTGTTCCTAAGCAACCCCTCAATGTTCGATTGCATGGGGTAGTCTGATATTGAGGGGGAAGCAAACTCATCAAGTATGTAAGTTGGAGTCTAGGGACTGGCTAGGGAATATAATGTGAACTGGATTCTCTTGGGGGCTTAAAAAGCAAGGCCTTCCAGTAGGTGTCAAGCAATGGCCCTTCAGCCAGTGTAGGAAGACAGGCTAGGCTGAAGCTGAATGACTGGGTTCACTAATTCAGAAGATTATTCACTTTCATTGAAATTTAGCCCTCAAGCACTTTCCACAGATCTGTATCTGTGCCTTCCACTTTGTTCCAGGCAGTCTTCATCTCAGACAGCCTTTATAGTGGGTACTTTCTGAAAGCTAGGAGTAAGGAGTATGGCTAAGAATAGAGAACAAGCTTTGAGCATACAACCTCAAACCCCAGATCATAATTCCATGGAGTAAACTTGTGGGTTTCAGTTACCACTCATTCAGTACAATCCAGTGATAGGTTCGGGAAACTTCTGGAGGAAAGTTGAGGTGGGAGAAGGGAGGGATGAAAATTGCTCACAGTAATCCAAAGGCTTTATTAGTCTGTAATTAGGAGTGATGGGAGGAAGCCAAGTGAGGGAAAATTTAAGCTGAATTGCAGGAAAAAACGAGTGTCTAACAATGAAGAGTATTCAACTGTGGAGGAGGATGACAGAGACAGAGCAGCGGCAGTCACTCATAATTTCTTTATTGGTAATTTGGTCTCTATATTTTGGATGAAATACATATCTGGGAACCATGCCAAGTCATGCAAAGGATGCCCTTTAACCGGCATTCAGGGTGATAGCATTAATGGCTCTGGGAGAGGAAAATGAGATAATCTTGAGAATCAGCTGAGAATGAGAAGTCCAAAGAACAAGGTGTTCTCTTAGGTTTGGGTCCTGTCACTGCACCTCGTTTGAGTCACTCAGTTGAGGCCCTGTACCACCAGAGCAGAAACCAGTGATCTCTCACCTTCCTCCCAATATCTCTAGAGGGCGTCTCTTACTGCCTCCAGTCTTAGAGAAATCTGAATTCTCAGAATATCCATATTCTAGGAAATGACCATTAAAATGCAACTCTGCTCCATGTAATACATTTAAGTTAGAAGGGAAAGAAGAGCGAAGATGGGGTTTTAAAAATGAATTAAAACATACATAAACAACTTTGCATCACCTTTCTGATAAGATCTACTTATGAAAACAAACTTTAGGTTGTTTCCTATCTAGGACATTCTACAAGTGTTTTAACCAGCAGCTCTTTCTTGAGTCTCTCACCCAGGTGGGGTTTTACGTACTGCTGTTTTCACGTCAGCTCTTTGTTCATGATCTTTCCAAGGACGTCTATAATGTGTCTTCAACTTACCCCATGGCAATTATCTGCATTACTCAAACCCTCCAGTTTTCCAATGTGTTTAACATTTGCTCAATATACACACATACACGCATGTGCACACACATGCCCAAACATGAACATATGCTTACAGATATCTGCATGCATGTGCCTTCACACATACGAACAATAAAAAGAACCCTTTTCTTTTTCATTTAACATTTTGAGAGTTTAGTGTTTCTGGGAATATAATTTGAGGAAATGCCTCTTTTGTTTTTAAACCCAATCTACTCGTTCTTCAAATCCATATCCCACGTCTATAAAAAGGCACATGTGAACGTAGTCGCCACTCTTCTTCCACTCAGAATGCTATCATCACTCAACTCAGTGTGTAAGAAGTCTACCTGCCCTCTAAGGCTCAAGCCTAGCACTATTGTTACAGAATGTGCTTCCCACCCTCCTCAGCAGGAAGGGATCCCACCTTCTCTGAAATTCGGCAGCCTGGTGAATGATCCAAGGATGCTCAACACGCCTGCCTTCTACTGTGGGTCTTTGCCTTCACACTTTAATGCCCTTACTAGGATGTACTTTCTCAAAGTTGAGGACCATGTTTCACATAGCTTCACACTTTACACAGTACCTAGCAAGGTCATTTTAACGCAGTAGATACTCAGAAAGCACTCTTTTTAGAGAATGAATAAGTTAATAATCAGAGGATGATGTTTTTATCAAATCACTCCTCCATTTAGGACATGTTCTTTTTGATCTTTCCTCCAAGGTCTCATGAGGCCCGTGATGCCCCTAAAACCACACGAGGTAGATCCATTAGACCACTGCTGGCCGTCAACATTCTTTCCTGTTCCTCGTGAGGTCCTTTGCACCGCAGCACCACTGAAGGTCGAGTCTTCACCTAGAATGGTGGCCGCTCTCACTTGGCACTTTGAGGCTAGCCAAGCCCTGCCTTCTCCAGGACACTTCTTCTGGCCGTTCCACTTTTGATGAACACCCAGGTTCCTTGAATTTTTATGTAATTATAATTAAACTGCATACCATAGCACTTAACTATTTTCTGTTCTAAGAATGTTTTTGTTTCACTAACTAGATCAAAAATTAGTTTAGGGACATATAGAAAAGTGGTAAAAGGCTTTGAACTCCAGAGTCAGCAGCTTGGTTGGAATCTGACTCCGACACTCATTAGCTGTGGGATCTTGAGCAAGTACTTAACCCCTCCATACCTTCTTTTCCATCATCTCAGGAGTATCCTTGATCCAGAGGACTGTGAACTAAACAGACTAAAATTTGCATATGCCTTCAGAATGCAGGCAATAGAGGCAGAAGCACATGCATAAAGAATAATAAATTATAGATAGTGGGTCAGACAGTAAAGACTCAAGGAAAAGAGCAGAGGGAGAAACCTGGATGTGCTTGTTGGTCTAAGAGGTCCTGAGTTGATTCTTGAGGAATTTTATCAAGGAAAAGAGCACAGTGTGGAGTGATTCTGAGCCCATGCATGATGTGTGGACAGAAGTGACAAGCAGAGGGGCCTGTTATGACTGGGGATGCATAGGTCTAGATATGGGTTTATGTTAGTGGTAAAATGAAATTTATTCCTTTGATCACATTGGAGGCAGTTTCCCTTAAGTGCATTGGCCATATTTTCTCAGCCTATGTATGTTGTACCTGGTTTTGTGATGGCGCAGGTTACAGGACATAGAGACCACCCTGGAAAACAAGGCATGTGACTGCTATGCCCACAGATATGCTGGAGGCAAGACAAAAGCTGACTAGACCATTTTTCAAAGCTGAGAAGAAAGTGGGGGTAAGTTCTGTTTGTGCAAAAATTATCTTCATCACAAGGCTGAAAAAGAGACCTCTGAGGATGCTGTTAGCCTCCAGAGGAGACTGCATTCCTTCAGTGGGTAATCAAAGGTGCCAGAGAACCATTCAAAATGAGGAAGGTTGCATATGCATTGGGGCGGTCCATTAACCTCATTTCTTCCAACTCTGTGATGTTAAATAGCAATTAGAATGTCATGCATTTATTTATTTTTCTGCCCCGCCCCTTGGGCCCCTTGAAGTCACTCCATATTTTAGTCTTAATGGGACATGATAATAGAGCCAAGAATTGCAAACCCACCAGATTGGGCAGCTTCTGGGGGAAAGTTACACAAAGGGCACATTTTTACCACAGTAACTAACAATTATCTTCAGAGGTTTCAAAAACTGCCTCATAAATGTAACATTCCAATCACATTCTTATCATTTAATGGGAGATACAAAAATTCAGCTGACAGGGCTGTCACTTCCATGAAGGTATTTTCATCTGGAATAGGCACTGAAGACACCTTTAGGAGAAAAAGCCCACGTGAACACAATGGACTCATGAGTCTGATCCTGACTCAGTGGACTTCTCATCAGCCCTGCAGGGGCTTGGTCAACTGCTACTCTGCCTGCCTGGAACTTCTATCCCTGCATTAGGAAGTCCTACTCATTCCTCAAAGTGCAGAGTAATTTGCCTTCCTCCAGAAAAGCATCCCTTGCTTCTCCAGCCCATTCTCATCTCTTCTTATGCTTTTTTTTTCATCTCTTCCTATTCTAATTCCTATGGCATTTAGAGCTTAAGGTTCATAATTAAATTCTAAATTATAGACCATTCTATTGATATTAATAATACGATTTTAACATAATGTGTTATGCACTATTACTTCAAGTACACAAAGCTCAGATCCCAACTAGAAGCACATAATGTAAAGGGCCTGTTAAGAATAACTGGGGGGTGGACATTTCTGACATTGTATTGGGTCTTTAGGGGAGATATTTGGGCTAGGGTTCCCTTCGATGACATTTAAGCAAGTTGCATGTCTGCTCTGGTTTGTGTATGTGTCTGTGAGCATTTGTTTGAGTTAACTGTTCCACTACTCTAGAAAAACACTCTGGATTACATTTAATTCTAAAATATAAACTGAACGCATATGAAGGGTAAGGTATGTAGTGCTAAGTTTGTGGCTGGAGGATAGGTAGGCAGGGAATGGAGAAAAAAACCAAACTAAAAATGTATCGGAAATCTCATCTGAGATTCTGACTTATCTGTGCATACTTGTGAATTCTTGACACATGACACATAAATTAGTGGGCCAGGGGCCGTGCGCGTACAGATCTGTTTCTGACATGGCCATCAGCACAAAATGACTGTAGCTCTTGGGTCAAGTCACAGACTCCTTTGCTTTTAGATGCCACGCACTCAAAACAGGTACAGAACAATTATTTCCAGAATGACATCCACAATGAGAAGATGAATAAGATGATCCACTAATAAGATGTGGGAAGAGAGTGTCAGAACTTGTATTATTAGTAAAAGGATTAAATTTCTAACATTTAATTTTTAATTTGCTTGGAAGCCCTCTTCAGTCCTTAAGCCAGAGTCACATGACTCACAGGGGCCTTGAGGTGACCAGAAAGGGGGGTAAGGATTCTGTAGCACCGGGAGTTTGGTGCTAGAGTAGTTTCTATATGCCCAGGTAAGGGGATTTGTGGATTTATTATCTTCTTTTAACGAAACTGCCCTTCATAGAATAGAGAAGTGACTTATAATAATCCCGTGAGAAAACTGCGGACTGAAGATAATGCTAACCACACAAGCCCCGGAGAACTGCCTCGTTAGGACGTGCTGGCGCCCGTGCTTCTCTTCCTCACCCTGCCTTAGCCCCATTGCCAGGTGCAAGGAAGGGCTATCCGATCAGATGTAAAGGAAGGTCAGTCAATGAGCGGGAAAGTAAACACCCTCTAGAAACGGGTGTTTAGAAACGTTTCCATCTCTGTGTGATATTCTTGCCAAAAATGATGATTAAAGTTCTCATATGTGAGAGCACACTGAAAATGTCAGGAAAATTTTTCTAACCTGCTTGACTTTAGATAAGCTAGAAATTGACTAGCAAAATTCCAATAAATAGTTTTGCTCTTTGGGTGCATAGGACTGAAAAGTGAATGCGTGACTACTCAGCAGACCAATTGTGCCTTCGTCCATGGGCATTGCGTGTCTTCATGAGGCACCTTTAACAGTTAGAGCAGGCCTGAAAACCATCAAAATAAACCGAAATCAGTGCTGGACCTTACAACTGTTCTATCACAATGTATTAAACCAAGACTTTCTGAAATGTGAAGCGTATTCAGGCTCGAGGCTTTCTCTGAAAATATCACTATGAATAATATTTTCAACTTCACCAAAAGGTTAACATTAAATTGTGATTACATAAAATAAAAATGCAAATGTTGGTTTTATTTATTTCTCATTTTTAATTTATATTTTAATGTAAGTTTTATAATGAATGCAACATATTAACTTATAGTTTGTATATATGTACAGGCATATATATGTATGTTTATCTATCTATTTTAATTACGGGGGGGCGGCAAGCTCAATTTTTTTTTTCCCGATAGGTGTATATGGCCAGAAACTGCTGGAGACCACTGGATTTGAGCTACATAAGTTGCTTTTAGAGTACTCTATATGACCATAATATTCGTGGTAGAGAATGCTATTTGAGAAGCAAAGTACAAGGCTACTGGCCCACATGATTGATGATCAGTGAGGGCAATTAACTGCAAGCAGGTGCCAACAATAGATTTGATTAAAATGGGGACGGTTCAATTTTTCTTAAAGAATATACTGCAGATTCTTCTGTCTCCTTAAGAGCCTACTGCACAAACCCAACTCGCTTCTATTGCCTTGCTACTCAGTGTCTGTTTGTGTCAGCCCCCCTCTCCAACCTGACTGGACGGCTCTTTGCCTCCCAAACAGAACTGGTGTCGACTCCCCGCAGACGATTCTTTCTTAGTCCCGGTCTGAAGTGCCCTGTCCTCTCCTACTGACCTTCTTGTTGTTTCCAAATCTTGCTCATCCCTCCTGACCAAGGTCAACTCTCTTCTCTCCTTCAATCTTCTCAGACCACTTTAGCCCACAATTTTCTCTTTCTTTTCTAAACTAATAGCAGTTTCTATCTCTGCCACTCATTTGACAATCAAGTATATAATGCATTGTGACAGCTCTGATATTACATTGTGCCATAGCATTATTTCCCTCTTCTGTTTTTAGTTGTTTTTTTTTTTTTTTTTTATCTATTGCCTCTCACATTTTTCTTTATAACTATAACTTCACTCAAACCTCCTTACTGGTAGGGGTCGTATTCCCCACTTCTGATAGAGTCTTTCTTAATCTTTGCTCAGTAAAGGTGTTCAATAAATATTAGTTGTTAAAATAAAGAATGGGTAGTTCTGTTGGATGGTGCATTTCTTCACCTGAAATTAGAATGACAAAATATGCTCATGGGGCTGATAGAAGGATTAAATGAACAATGAATATAAAGTGCAAAGCAGGGGTTGCTCAGTCTGCCTTCTGCTCGGGTCATGATCCCAGGGTCCTGGGATCCAGCCGAGAGCCCCACATCCCACGTGGGGCTCTCTGCTCAACAGGGAACCCGCTTCTCATCTGCCTGTCACTCCCCCTTCTTGTGCTTCTTTTCTTCCTGTCAAATAAGTAAATTAAAAAAAAAAAGTGCAAGGCAGAGTGCCTGCTGCTTGGTAAACCCTGGTAAACTTTATGTTCCTCAGAATTAACTCATTAGTGACAACTTTTATGTCACAAAAGCACTTGGTTATTTTGAAGCAGTAGTTGGACAGGAATGAATGATTTGAGGCCTGCTTCGTTCATTTTTGCACTTACAGTAAAGGGGAGGTTTTATTATTTATTTATTTATTTATTTTTAAAGATTTTGTTTATTTATTTGACAGAGAGAGAGACAGCCAGTGAGAGAGGGAACACAAGCAGCGGGAGTGGGAGAGGAAGAGGCAGGCTCATAGCAGAGGAGCCTGATGTGGGGCTCCATCCCAGAACGCTGGGATCACGCCCTGAGCCAAAGGCAGATGCTTAACGACTGTGCCACCCAGGCGCCCCTATTTTTTATTTTTTTTAAGAGGAGGTTTTAAATTTGTATTTCAGTATGCCTTTTCTTCTTATTACATTAATTATTATTCTCTGAAGTTTTCCTCCTATGATCAAGAGGAGAGATTATAATTTTCTTGACTCACTGATAATTGATGCTAATAGTAGGATGGTCTCTCTGACAATTCGATACACTGACCACCATGAAAAAAAAAAAAAAAGGAAACACACACACACAGACACACACACCTGCAGTGCCCTTAATCAGACCTGAAGCTTCCTGCTGACAGATATTTAACTCATTAATTCTGTTTGGCTGTTGGTCTGACACCATCACTATAATACAATATGAAGTGCTAATTATCACAAAATCCAATGATACAATTTACCAGGAGAGAAAAAACCTTTCTTCTTTCTTTATTGGAAGCTGCCTGCTCCTTCTCTTAAATTTGATCAGCATTTACTGTGATAGAAGAGGAAACACACAGTACCACATTTGCCTTGAGCCCTAACTAATGCAAAGGACAGTTCACTCTCAATCTATGTTATTTTTCAGATAATTCAGCACATCACTGGGTGCTTAAGAGTTTCTGTTGGTAATCTGAGAAGACAAAACAAATCTGAGATCCTGTATCCCCTTGCACGGGTCCTGCGATGCTAAGCAGCGGAAGCCAGTCCCTCCTTCCTGGGCTCTGAATCCATTTGTGAGTATAGGCACCGAAGAGCTGGCCATCCATTTCATCCTATTTCCTAAATTAAATGGGCTGATCAGTTTCAATATTCCTCTCAGGTCCAGATTTCTTAAAAACAAAGCCACCCTTGCCAGACTTTCTTAGAAGAGTGTGTGTGGTTCCCGAAGTCTGGAAACTGCAAGCTGCCCCCTGGTCCAGGCTGCTGCTCCGAAGCCCACACCTGGGCAGTGCTTGAGAGAATCTCCTGCCTCTCCCTGCAATCGCCCCACTGCCCAGGGTTCTACTGGTCACCGAGTCCTCCTATTGATCCAGGCGAGGTCTGGGGACTCCCGGAAAGGCATTTTCTTTTCCTGTAGTCAGTTAACAATCGAGAAGCCATTTTTGTACCCGGAGTTGTCATTAACCTCATCCATTCATATGCCAGGCCAACTAAACCCTGAGTTTTCTCTCTGTTTCTTTCCTCCATTTCACCCTGACATGGATGTGACCTAAACCCCTGAGCCCATGGGGGGTGAGTGCAGAGTCAGAAAGGGTAGAGCTGGTGTGAGAGAGGGGGCTGCTGGCTGGAGAGGAGGGTGGGAGCGTGCATGGGCAGAGCTGCACGTGGCTCCTGGAGTGAGCCCTCTGCCTGTCAGACCGTCAGTCTCTCTTGTTTCAATATCACTCCCTTCACTTAATTCCTTAGTCCTGGGAGCTCAAAGAATGCAGCAATGGGAGAAGAAAGGCAAGGGAATTTTCCAGGGCACAGACCTCCTTAAAAAGTTCACTTTAACTGTGTGCAATGAATGAAATATTGAACAGCCGGGATATTATTTTAAAAAGGGATATTAAACAACAGTGCAGGACTGTCTGGTTATATTACGATGTCTATCTTCTCATGTGTCAGCAACAAGTAACGCTGAAGGAGGCCTAATTAACATATTCACAGTGGTACAGGTAGTAAAACAGTTATGCTTTGCGTTGCTCAGGATGTTCAGAGCTGAAACAGATAAACTGTGGGAGACTAGTAATAGGTAATTATTCTCTACTTACATATTCAGCCTCATAATTCTAAATTAAGGTAAGTGGAAAAAGCTTATAAAATATTCAAAGCTCCTTTATCTTTCCTCCTCCCTCTTATTAGAAACTGTGCATGAATTTGCATAGAATAAACTGAGCTCATAAATCAAAGAAGAAACTGCAAGAATGCTCTTTGTAAGTTATAATTTAAGGTTAACTGTAGCACATTTTGCTTACTGTATTATTAATGACTTTCGTTCACTCATGACAAGATTACATATTAAAAATTGTTGGTAGACAAAACTCAGTTCATAATCAATTTGCTTCTTAATGTGAGCAATCTGCGTGCATCCCTACGGCGGAGGCAGGTTTAGCGGGGATAATGGAAGGAGCGCCTTGGGAAGGAAGGTTCTCCCACAGCGGGACTCCCGCAGGGGCGTGATTGACAGGTAGCTCCAAAGGGGGACTGAGTGGCTGCTGAAGGGCAAACCTGGATGCCTGCCGGCAGCGCCCTGGCTGCTCCCCAAGTCCCGAGTTGGGCTCCACCCTGAACCAGCCTCCTCTCTCGGTCCTCCTCCCCACGGTGCTGGGTACTTTCCAACCCTGGCCTGTGCTCAGTGTCCTTTCATCCTCCCATTCTCATTTACGAAAGTTTGTCACATCTCTTCACTAGAAAATGTACTTCTTTTCCACTATTAAGCAAACTCAATTTCCATATGCTTTCTCAAACAGTTGCCCTTCTCGTTTTGTTTCCCCTTGTTCTTCCTCCATTTCACCGCCTATTCAGATTTCCAGCCAGGCTCTCTCCTTGCTCTTGACTTCAGGGTCTCAGCATTTCCGGTCTTCCTTGGAAACGCTCCTTCTCCTACACCAGAACAAAGAATCGCCAAGCCTGTCCCTGCAGCCACAGCTTCCCGCCTCCTCCGCCCACCTGGGGGTCAAGTCTTTCATTCCAGTAGATTGAGATGCCTGCTGCCTTCTGATGCGCTTACCCTCACTCCCAGCTGGAGAGGCAGAGAGAGGGACAGGATGTTTCCGGGGTTTGCAGGCAGTCAGCATTGGCAGGTTGATATTACACTTAATCTTGTGCTTCAGCCCTGGTAGATTTCTGGAGAGAGACATGCTTGCATGTCTTCTGAATGTGTGGGAATACATCTGGAAATCTTATAGCGAAATGTCACATTGTTCTATTTCATTAGCGTTTTTAATCCTAGCATTATAGATTCAGATGAAGTGGCATCCATTTATCTACAGAATGTGTTCAAATTATGTCAAAAGCCTTAATCACATTGGAAACACTTGAGGGTGCAGCTCCTTGGGATGAGGAGCCCTGATGTAGATACAGCAGTACCTCTGCAGTCCAGAAAGCCCCGGCTATAGATGCTAAAACATCACGTCAGGGTGGAGAACGGTATCTTATTTGATACCAATTTCTAAGTAACAGGACTGACTTCCGGTCCTGTCCTCTCTAGACTCAGAGGTCCTCAACCCCAGCACCTCAACATGCAAATACTCCAGAGAAATAGGAAATATTCAGAGGGGCTTAATGCAAAGCCAGAGGAGGCACAAAGGGAAAGAATATGTGGTGTTGTCAGAAAAGAATTGAGACTGAGAAACAATTTAGGCATGAAGTAGCAGGGGGCACTTGAAAGGGGAGGTGATTCAGATGTAAAGAAATTCAGGACATTAATTATATTTAAATTAAATAGGGGAGGTGCAATGAAAAGTCAAAAGGGACTATTTTTTTTTTTTGCTTGATTTTTAAAATTGAGTGTTCTTAGGAGTTACACTGTCACTCTTCTCCGACTTGACCCACCTGTTGGATAACCTCATTAATGTTTCGGCTTCAGCTCTATCTCTTAATCCATGACCCCCACATCCCTAAACTCGGCATAGCCTACCCAATGGAACCCCAGGCTTATGCTTCCATGTCCTGCCTTACGTCTCCTTACAGTTCCCACATAGCACCTCAAAATTACCATGTCCCCCCTTCGTCCCCATCCAAACAACCCCTTGGACATTCTGTCCCCACGCATGACCATCATCCATCTAGTCCCCAAGCCGCCATCTTATGAGTCTTTCTACCTGCCCTGCAGCCGCCAGGCTCCAACCCTCACAAGTCTACCCAGCATCTTCTACGTCACCACTCAGGTGCAACCCCTGGGCCTTAGCTTACCACAGGCTCTCATCATCTCTTGGTTGGTTCTTTTGCTGAGGTTATTAACCCCCGACCTAACATCTACGCTGCTATAGAATGGTTTTCTAAAACAAACCTTTGGTCATGTCATTGCCTTATTTTAAATCCTTCACTGGCTCTTTGAATGATAAATTTAGATATCTCAGTTGTGGATACATAACCCTTTATGATCCTTCTCACACCTACCTTTCTGTTATCCTCTACTTTTCAGCTACGGGCTTCCCCAATTCCAATCAAACATTTCTCTCCTTGCCCGTCTCTGGGTCTCTGTCTCTCTTCTCTCTTTCCTGTAACACCTAAATTTTAGGCATTAACTCTTTTTATTTCACATTTAGCCAGAGGCAGAGCTTTTGTTTCTGTAATGTTGCCAAAATGTTAATTTAATTCATTAAAAATGTATTGTGCATCTATTATGAAATTCTAGGAGTTGGGGGGAGGTTGGGGAGTGAAGACAGTTGAGTAAAAGCAGAGAGAACAGGAAAACAGAGAAGACCCAGTGGACCTGGAGAATCGTTATCAGCCCCTCTTCCTTTCCAAGAGCACAGCAATCGGAAGCCCCAGGGAATGGTCCTGCTGAGCAGGGGCCACTCTGCCTTAGGACCAGCTGCCATTCCGGATGGTCTGACCTTTCTCTGGGTGGAGACTGAGTGATGGATTCAAAGTGATTGGCACACAAGAGCTGTTTTCCCAGTTTTTTAAACTCAGAGGCCCGATACCTAAAATTGACACTTGAAATGGGACTCGTTTTTACGGCGTTTGTTTTTCACCTAGTTCCATAACTCTAGCTGAGCTGCTAGGCTAATTTGCCAAGCCCAGTTTGTCACAGGCTGCTGTTTGGTTCCTCTCTTGCCATGAGGTCCATCAGAGGAGGAGGCTTTCATGTTCATTAAAATGTCACATTGCCTTGCACCTTGGGGGGAACAGTGTTCCAGCAAGCACGGAGAGAGAAAGGTCCATGCTCCCACCTACATGAGTGCTTTGCATTCTTGTTTTGAGTGGAGCATTCCCAGAATATGGGGGAATGGGACTTAAGAAGAAAGGGAACAAATGTGGGGGTGGGGTGGGGAGAAGAATAGAATGAATGTATTTATGCTACTTGCTACAGACAGACAGAAAACTGTAAACATTACAATATGGAATTGCTTGGTAGCTCATTTGAAAGTTACCCTTCCAAAATCACAAAATCTTTCATAATTAATTGTCAGTTGATTGATGCAGATGTATGCCATTGGAGTTCTGAGGGGTGAGATTAATGTGGACTGAGGCAGTCCAGAGGACCCCGAAAGAGGACCAGGACTGAAGTACAGAGTGGAAGGAACAGTGTCGTGAGGGAGTGAAAGCAATGGTGTCTCTTGGGTGACATGAACTGACGCTTCCTTGATGCTGCACAGACGACTGGCTGAAGCAGAAGATAAACCACATTTGGGCAAACTGTCCTTGACTCAGTGCACGTGGAGAAAACCTTTCTTGAGGGTTGTGCTGAAGTCCCCTGGGTCTAGTCCTCTAGCTTGTATTCAACTCTGTGTTTTGTATGGAAGCATATAGAGAGCTTCATCATTTCCCTCCTATCTAATTCCGTTCCTCTGGAGGGTGCTCACTGCTATCAACACTTTGTCGTGGATTTTTCCAGCTCTCTTTTCGTGCATTTGCATATGTAGATACAGATACATATTCATGTATATATGCACATCCACAGACATTCTAAACCTAAATGGGATCACATCTATATATATACTTCTAATGAGTTGCTTAATTTATTGCTTACACATGTACCTTGATGATCCCTCCTTGTCAGTTGCATTCATTCCTTATAGTTCCATGGTGTCCTATAGTATGGAGAACTCAGTACTTATTTAAGCACAATGTTATTGATGGGCACTTAGGTCATTTTCAATTTTTCCTTAAGGCAAACAGCATCTTGGTATCTACAATTTTGGACCAAATATGTGTTTCTCTGTGGGACAGGTTCATAAAAGTAGAATTGCTAATTTCGGTAAAAAGCCATTGGATTCCCACCAAAATATATAATATGTGCCCATTTCCCAAAATAAGTGTTATTTTTCCACTTTTAAAATTGATATGAAAAATGGTATTTCATCATTGTTTCAAAATACATTTTCTTGGTTACTAGTGAGGTTTAATATCTTTTTCATGTGATTGGTTATTCTACTTTTTCAGGTCTATTTTTATTGTTCCAAAGAAGCCATTTGTCTCATTTCTATTCCTCATTAATTAGAGTTAAATTGGTTTGACTTCCACTGAATTTTTCCTAACCATCAAATGCCTAAGCCAAGTAATGTGAAAGTGTTAAGTGAGTTAAATAATCAATTGATCAATATGTATGCACTAGGCAATTAATGCCTCTAGTCTGTGCTGGATATTGTTGGGGATATGGCTCTGGCTTTTAAGAAGCTTATATGATCTTTTCAGGTGATAAGACTCAAACTGTAATCAATGACAGTGCTGCGGTTTACTAGACCCCAAGGACTGGAGACAACCAGGAAAGAGAGGGGCTCTGGAGTTTGGAGTAGCTCGGAGGGGCCTACTGAAGGAGAGGTAGTTGCACTTAACCTTGGAAGCAGGATGTTGGAGGAAGATAGTGCATTTTAGATGGAAAAATAGCATGAGCTTGGGTACTAAGTGGGTAAATTGTGGCTTTCAGGGGGTAGCAAGGAGTGCAGGCATCTTAAAGCATGGACTATGGTTACCCATAGAATTCCATGAATTCTTGAGCTGCTGTGAATACACCCCCAGCCCCGTCATGCACACAGAGACACTGTTTCAATCAATCCAGCTAGGTGGGTTTGCCTCTGCTCATTCTTGTAATTTGCCTTTGTGAGGCTGTGTGTCAGGGAGTTCAGCTTCTAGGCTCCTGGTTCAGGGGGACAGATAAGGACAGAGCGAGGCTCCGCCCTTCAGAACTCCACTGGATTCCCCAGGAAGCTGCTGGATCCAGGACCTGCCTGATTGCGGCCCCTAAAGCCTCATCATTTTGTCCAGAGGTGCCATTGCTGCAATTACAATCCAAACCCAGAGTCAATTACTCACTGTGTGAATCACCCCCAAAAGATTGCTTTTTCCTTTTCCATTAGTATCACACATAATTGCACTCTGTATGGTTCCTAAACTCTTATTCCTGACTTCAATGTCCATGAGGATCTAGGGTGATTATAAAGTCCCTTCATCTCCTATCATTGACCTCACTGACACTTTCCATAAAGTTCTTTTACTATTTTCTTCATTAACAATACACCCACCTCCTACCATTAATTTCTCAGCTCTTTGTGAGGAAAGAATCACTGTGTTTTCCCTGCTGTTTTTTCCATATGTTCATCCTTTCTTCTTTTTCTTTGTCTCCTTATTAAGGGGGGATGTTAACACTCACATACCCTAGAGTTAGTCCTAAGAATTGTTGATTTTAATGGTTCCGGCTTCCTGTTTTATAGCCACTATCAACTGTAGACCCCACACTTCCCCATCTCTTGGCCCTCAAGATCACCACAAGCTGCCCCAGGGCATGACCTCTCTCAGGCTTTCTCTCTGACTCCTTCTCAAGCTGCAGCTCACCCGTGCTTTCCCTCTCCTCCTGCCCTTCAGGGTGGCTGTCTTGGACATTGCCTGCCTGTGGAGCTTATGAAATGAGATCAACCAGTTCATCATAAATAATTTAACAGCTGCTAACTACCACGACATGGATTACCGAAGGTGAGTCATGGCGAATCCTCCATAGCAAGAGAGATGGAGAATGAGAAGAAGCAAGAGAGATGGTAGGGTAAGGTATCAACCTACCTAGATGACAGAAGGGGATGGGCAGTCCTCCACCTGCTCTCCAAGGGCATGTAGGAACTCCATTCCATATTTGGGCCAGAACTCACATGCAAAAGACCCAGTCTGGTAAAAAAAATTTTTTTTTATTAGTAGGGAATTTCGGGCAGTGGTGATATTTCAAGAAAATCAAAATCGTAGTGGCTCTTAGAGACATTTCACGTGGAACCCATCTACCAGCAAAAGAGTAGAGGGGGCTGAGGCATTCAAAGGGCAGTCAGAGCGGGAGCATAATACAGCACAGTGTGTGAATATTCCAGACAAGAAGGTGAACTTTCAGGTCAGGGCCCAGGGCAATGAAGTCCTGGCAGCCCAAGCCAAGAGACAGTCAATGAGACTGAGCAAGTGGAGCAGGGCATTAGAGCGGCCATGCAGGGAGTGTAAGGGTGTTCAGAGAGCACAGCCAAGTCCAGGGTCACTTAGGAGTTTCGTTAGTTTTTTTCTCCCCAACTAAAGTCTCAGTCTAATTCAACAGGGTTTTTTGAGTTTCGTTTCTTGCAAATGACCATCATCAAATCTTTTTACTTTAGTTTTCACAAAAGGAAGAAAGAAAGAATTGTTATTTCTTTCACAGTCATGTTTTATCAGTTTACATATTATTTCATTAAAATGTGTCATTTTAATAAAAAGCCCCAAATGCCAAATATGTTTGGTCATCAACACAACCTGACTTTTGGTGAGTATGGAATTCACAGGTGGGAACAAATATTTGGGCAAACCAGAGCCTCGCCTCCCAGTCACACACTGTTGGTATGCTCCGGACGTAAAAGCGAACACCAATTAATCCTAAGTGTGAGGTAAGTGTCACCTACCATCCCTCACTCTACTGACTCTCAGCCAAAATAAGGAGTAAGAAGCATAAGGTCCTGAAGGATGAAGGATTGAGAGTTCAAGGAGGGAAAGGCTGAAGGATTAAGGATGGTAAGAATTGCTTATCTTGTACATACCTCCAAGTGCATATACAAATGTGTGTGTGCAGGTGCACATGTGTCTGGCTGGGTGTACTCCAAAGAAATAGCTTCTGATGTTTGTGAAATCAACTGCAAGTAAAGTGGTGAAGTTAGAGGCCAGATTATAAAGAATTAAGGAGTATTTACATGGCACACAGTAGAGCTAGCAAGTGCAAATCATGCTTCTAAGGAATCAGGTGCCCAGGTAAAGGAGAACGATAGGGAGTTCAGTGGAAGAGCAAGGGGAGATCAAGACAGATTTTTTTTTTTTTTTTGACGTAAAGAAGTCAAGGTCATATTTATAGCTGAATGTAGCATACTGACGGAGAGGGATATTGGAAGAGGAAGAGGAAATAGAATGAAGTGTGGTAGCAGAGAAAATATGCTACAAAAAGGGCAGATAATTCAGATATTAGCACAATGAGCAGGAGAAGCCCTAAGACAAAAGCAGGGATGTATAAAAACCCCAGGACAGGATTCTGCAACCTTTCTAAGAAGAGAATGCAGATAGACAGATGATGGATGGATAGATGGATGGATGGGTAGGTGGACGGATAGGAACAGCATTTCTCATGCAGCGAGGTTAGTGGGGGTAATATGTGTACAGTGATGATAAAAAAAGAGGGAATAACAGGAAAGAAAGGCTTACCAGATAAGGAAAATATTGAAATGTAGACTAAAATATGCAAAGGGATTTTCCAGGCAAATTAATGGGAAGGAAATTCTGGCCAGAGAAATAACAGGTTCGAGTTCACAGAGGTGGAAAACGCAGAATTTTGACTACAGGGTTGGTGTGGCTTCTGAGCAGTGTACTTGGGGAGGGGGATGAGGCTGAAGCTGGACAAGTTGGCAGGGACAAGATCTTATTTTAAAATTTTTATTCTTATGATAAGGAGATTGGATTTTACCCTATAGTTTGTGGACCTCTGTCTGCCATTGATTTTGGAAACTCTGATTCATGTCTATCATGGAGTTACAGACATGATGCAATGGGGAAACGCTTGGTAACCATAACGTTTTTCTCATGGCATTAATTTCTGTCCCCTATTTCGAGGAGGTCTTTCTGCAGCCTCTTAAAGAGACACGCAAGATTTGAAGCATAAAATGGGAAGTCCTTGTTCCATAATTTAGGCCTAATGAGAATTCTCAAAAGATGTATTTTTTTCTGATCTAGAAAATAAGGTCAAAGTGATGTACAGGGTTAAAATGTACAGGCTATCTTTATGTACAATAAAGCATTTTTAATTTTCAGAAAGTAGAAAGAAAGGGGAAAATAACAAGGAGGCTTCTGTCTGAGATCCCAAGGCAGACGTAAAAGGCTGGAAGAGAAGATAAATATGAGCTATTGGCAGAGAAGGAGAATTGCTTTCCTTAACCCAGGCGGGGAAAAATGTGTACTAAGGAAAGAAGGGTTTAGTAAGACTTTCTGAGGGTCCTATGAGTTTTCTTTCCTTTTTTTTCCCCCCTTTATTTATTTTTTTTAAACATCGACCAGAAAGCTTTGTTGTCTAGGAAAGGGTAAAAGGATGTCTGGCTGAATTGGAATTGACAAAACTAGGCAACTCAGAGAGGGCAGTCTCAGGAGCAGCCTTGAACCACAAAAGAGATATTGAAGGCGATGCAATCGATGGAGCCGGAGCGGGCACAGGAGGAAGATGATGAAACCCATCAAATTCGATCACTGGGCAGGAGTGGCCAGCGTCAGCTTCCTTGGCAAGGGTCACTCGATGTCAGCCTCCATTCAGGGGCTTTCACCTCCCCTGCTGATTACTTTCTTAGGATCATAAAGTTTGAGTGTTGGGAGGGAATAGCACATGCTGCCTGCTCCCAACTCCTTTTTGGGACTGGAACACCTTTCATTCATTGTGGCTTACGTGAGTGGGTTTGCTGGACTCATGGGTTACAGAGCTGCTGACTCAGCTGCCTGAGTACTTGACTGGTATGACCTCTCTCCCTGAAGACACGTTCATTCATTTATTCATTCATTCATTCAGTAAAACTGTATTCCTATCTATAGTAGCTTTCAGGAAATCTGGCTACAGATCCTTTGCAGTTTCTTACATCAAGAGGTAGTCTCTTTCCCCTGACTGAACAGTTGATTTGGCCTAACTGAACAGGGAGGTAAGAGACCTGTGGAGAGACACCCCAGTCGTTCCAGTGGTCTCCACCATGTCTGAGGGCAGACATGTGTGCAAATGCAGCTGACTCCATGTGGGGAGAAATGGACTCAGCTGAGCCCAACTCCAAATACTAACGCAGAGGGTCTTTAGCAAACAGAGGGGCTCAAAATAAACACTTAGACCAACGCCTTTTGAGGTAGTTTATTATGCAACACCAGCTAACTGACATGCATCAAAGGACAGATTGAGGAAGACTCAAAGTGGAAGGGATACAGAAATCCCTTCTGCTGAGTCTCTCATGGAAGCCACAGGCTTACCAAGAAAAGTTTAAGGAGGAGATAACTATCTTAAAACCGTCCTAAAAAATGATCTATGAACATCAAGAATTCAATCACAGCATTCAGGCAGAACTTCAGATAAATGTTGATTGCACTTAGAAAACATTCACCCAAATAATTGCATTGTAGCAAGGAAGCAATGGTTGCATGGCGTCTATAAAGGTACCTATCAGAAGCTAAAGAAATGTGTGTTCTCTGTCTCTAGAAGGAGATGGGGAATGTGTTTTGGTATCTCTGGAGTGATAGGTATGTGTCTGTAGCAGAGTGGGATACATCTGGCTATGAACTTGATTTTGTGTCCAGGTCACCCCCTTTCTCTCCTGCTGTTTCCCTTTCATCAAACAATTCTAGGATTATGAGTTGGCTTCTGGTATATACTTGTCCACAGGAGAGAACATGCTTATCCATAAACACTGACATCCCATCTACTTGATAGTTATATTTCTCATTGTAAATTAATGAATTGGGCTTCTGTGTTTATAGATTGTCTCAGTAAGCTTGATTAATGCATTTCTTGTGCTACAAGTCTGATTTCAAGCCTGTAAGCCTAGGGAGCGGAGAATGGTAAACTCACCAAACACATGCTCGTTTTTCTTGAATGCCAATCAAGCCCCTCTACTGGCAATACTTGACCTCATTTGCACATTTTCTTCAAACTGTAGCAGAGCCCAGGTCTCCTGGTGCTCAGACCAATGCTCTTTTCTTTTTTTTCCTT
Organism: Ursus arctos; assembly: GCF_023065955.2. Lineage (NCBI taxonomy): Eukaryota > Metazoa > Chordata > Mammalia > Carnivora > Ursidae > Ursus > Ursus arctos. Next base: position 33,604,559 of record NW_026622841.1, on the reverse strand, counting down.
TAAAGATTTTTTTTTTTTTTTTTGAGAGAGAGAGTGAGAGAGAGCATGAGAGTGGGATGAGGGGCAGAGGGAGAAGCAGACTCCCCGCCGAGCAGGTAGCCCGATGTGGGACTCGATGCCAGACTTGATCCCAGGACCCTGGGATCATGAACTGAGCCAGACAGATGCTTAACTGACTAAGCCACCCAGGTGCCCACCAATGCTCTTTTCACTTCTCCATTTGGTTAATTATAATGCTAGCTACTGTTTCTTGAGGGCTCACTAGGTGCTATGCATTGCTCTTAGGGCTTTTCATGGATTACTTCAACCAAACTTCACAATGACTGCAGGAATAATGTATTCTAATATTACAGATGAGGAAACTGAGAGCCAGAGAGTTTAGTAATTTTCACATTGGTAGAAAGAACAGAGCTGGGACTCAGACCTAGGAAGTATGATTCAGAATGCTTACCTGTGACCACCAAGCTACATTGCTTATCCAACCAGGGATGAGGCTGTCTTTTTTTCATACCCCTTCTCTTTAAGAAGAAATCCAGAACATCTCCATTCATCAGATTAAGTCCAAAGCCCTCTATATGGCTTTAAAGGCACTCTCTAATCTGATCTCAATCTATTGATAGAACTTCAACTCCTATGTTTCATTTAACCTTAACAATTACTTGAAGTGCTTTATATGCCAGACATCAAGCTCCATGCTGATAGAGAAAAAGAGATGAATACAAGGTTTTATAACTGAAATAGGCAGATGAAAAACAAACCTATGAAAATATAACTAACAAAATAAGGCAGAAAGTAAACGATGCTGTGAACATTTATAGCAAAAGAAACACTTCTGAATTGGGCTTGCTGATGACTTAGAGAAGAGATGGGGTATAAGGTCACTTCAATGAGGACTATACTAGACTGAGAGGATGAAGAAAACAATTCATTACAGATAAGAAGAACAGAATAAGCAAAGACAAGATCTTAAAAGAGCCATGGTCATTATGGGAACAAAAATGCACAAGTGTGATAAGAACAAGGACTATGATTGCAGTTAATGTGAAAAAAAAATAGATCACAGCTGGGTTGTAGACAGTTTAAGAGATTTAGACCTAAAGTGAAGGTCTGATCTGAGAAGAGAAATTGCATATTTTGGTTTTAGCACATTAACAATGAGTTGATGGTTGAAACCTTGAGAACTGGGAGATCTTCACTGTAGACTTCCAAAGGGGATTGGTGGTTGAGAGGACTATCCTTCAGCTCCCTGTTCCTACCTGGTAATCTGGCAACTCTGATGGAGAATAGTGAGATGCTATGGACACTAACTAAATTGGTTTCCTATGGTGCATTCTGGGTCTTAACATTCACTTGAAATGCTCCTCAGCTGATGATTTCCAGGATCACATATGTTTGTGAAAAGCCTAGTATATATCCCTCTTAAATGTTTGTATAAAGCTCAAGAAGATATTAAAGGCTTTGAAAATGTCTACTTCACAAAAATGTATTTAGCTCTATTTAGTATAGATTTTGTTTTTGTTATGGAATTTCTCTTGATTCTTGTAGCCACTATTACCATCACATGGGTTAGGGTTCCCTTCTGTCAAAGCTTTGGAAACCTTCCATTTAATTAATGTCCTTCATGAAATACATTCTACAATATATCTTATCACTTTTGGGGACAGAAGACAGAGCACACAACTAGCAATGGGGCAGCTGAGCTCTGTCCCCCATGACTGGTCAATAGTGTGACTTCATATGAATAATGGAAATGAATCAACCTTTCCTTACAGGATGAATGGGGCTGATGACTTCTTATTCTTCTCCAATAAGCACCACAGGATTTAACTAACATACTGATAGTTTTATATGTACAAGAATAGTTATTGGTTTTATAACTAAAGTTTTAGTCTGAGTACTGAACCAAGTCAAGACTGTGTTATTGTTATGAACAGATAATATATCTGTACCACCTTCTCTGGACTCAAGTGACCTGAAATAAGCATGGCTTCTGCCTTAGCTCCTAATCTTGAGTGATCTAAGAAAAGAAGAATGAACCTTAAGAATAAGAAGACATATTCCTACCACTAGTTGCCCTAAAAATGAGCTGTGCACAGGTCCTGGATTGGGCACCTGGGAAACAGTGGGGCTCAGGGATTAACTCTGTATTGACTGGGGCAAGTCAGGTCCCTTCCATTTGCTGTAGTTATATGACAATTGGAAAGAGGATTTTGGATTAGACCAGGGTCAAAGTCCTCTCTTGATCTAACACTGTATGACCCAGTTCACAAAACCATTGCTTTACTCTCATGGCCATGAAGAAGGGGACTTTCGGGAATGTTGGAGAGTTTGGAATCCTACTTCATTCTGAAGAGACTTTGAGTGTTTCTTACCTTGCCTCCTTCCTCACACGTGTAAACTTTCATTACAGCAGAGTCCAAATTAAGCTTGTGAGGATGAGCCCAGAAACTTGGAGGTTTTTATGATTAATATCCTAGTAAGTCTCCAAAGCCCATCTCCAGTGATTTAAGCCCTGCTTGCCTTCTCTGGACCATTTATCCACTCTGCTCTTGATACCTGTGTACCACCTTTGAATTCACCTCCTAACTACAGAGGATCTGCCATCTTAGCTCCTGAGCTCCAGAATTCAGGGACCATCATAACTTGGCTGCTCTAAATCCCCAAAGAGGCAACCAGAGCTCCAAATAAAGAAATGTAAAAACTGGTTTTGGCAGCTCAAATGTAGTGACCTCAACTTGTCTTTCAGCTTCTTGTTTTTCCCTCTAGGTGCATTATCAACAGACTAATGATTGGGGAGGTTTGAAGAGAGTTAGAAAGGTGGGAATGTAACATGCAAAGGGAATGGTCCCATGGATAACAGTCTTTAAGGGAGGTTCTGGTTTTAAAAAATGTGCCAAGTTTAGGAAGTAGAGCAAATCTTTTATTCTTGTTGCTTCACTAGGACTGAGAAATCTTCTCATAGAGTGGCAGTGAGATAGTCAACCAACCCCAGGAACGCCAATATGTCAAAAGGAAACCTTTTCCCTTCAGCAAATAAAATATTAAGAGGGCTCAACGAAAGCCAGTGGGAAGTGGCCTGGAGAAGGAGATGAAAAATTAATTTTAATGCATGGGAGACTAAGTAATTCACTTATTTCACAACCTCAATCAATTTTAATATTTTAGTATTTAATGTGAATGTGGTGCCTCTCCAATAATATTTTAAAAGTTGTTTCTCCCTTTTTTGGCTTTTGTTCTACTAGTACTTTCTATTTTCTTAGCCATTTTTCTTCCATGTCTTGATAGGGAGGTTCCAGTGGATTTCACATTACTCAAGGCAGGTATCTACCCTCTCCACTTCTTACCAGTTTTAAAAGTTATAAAATTACTAAATTGGGAGCAAAGGCATAGGGGAAGACCCCAAACCAGCTTTTAGGCAGGGTGATTTTTGGAGAGGCCGCTGAACCCCAAGAGCCTCTCGAGTCTTCTGGGACAGGCCATTGTGTGGAGAGCAAAATGGAGTCATTTAGTCATTAGTTGCTCAGATATCAGCCCAAGAGGGGAAGCTGTCTGCCTTTCTCCACAATTTAGACACTTATCTTACAAATTCACCAAGCTCCGTGATTTCTGAACAATGCCAGCTGTTAGGGAGCCATTTCCCTGGCATTTTCCCCATAATTTGATTTGAAAGGAAAAGATTAAACTTAGTCCGATCCAGAACTGTCAGCCCAATGCCCTCGAAGAGTTTGACAGGAAAAGAAAAGGAAAAAAAAACAACCAACCTTGCAGGCTCTTAGATGAAGAAATCACCTGTACCTATGCATTAAGGAGGACATTAAGAGACAGACAATGACAAGAGGCATAGACCAGACAATGAACATGGATAGAACCAACCATGGAGATTTCTCCTCCCAGAAAGATGGATTAAAGTGAAGGCTAAACTCACTCTCCTTCTTAATTACCAACTTTTGGGTAATGTTAATTTTAGGGAGAAAGTTTAGATTGCATTTAAATGGTGATCAGCCGGGATGAGTATGCTAGCATTTTAAAGATAGTTATAACGACCAAGTTTTCCAGGTTGTGGTGATACCCCTTCCAATTCAGTAATAAGCATTCTATATGTTCTTCCAAATCTGGGTAAGTACAGGCGTCAGAATGTTTATACTTTGTTGAATGCTTGTTTTACTAAGCTCTCCACTCACAAGAATGATTTAGATGATAATCTTACCTGTGCTTCTCCGGTAAGGCCACTGATTCCTAGAGAGGTTAACTTGCTTGAAGTGAAGTAGCCAATAAATGCCATAGCTGGGTGTTGGTCCAGCTTCAAATCCTGGAGACTGCATGAATGTATTATCCATTGTCCCTGTAAAAAGCAGTGGAGAAATGTTATAAAAATTCTAATCCAATAGTATGGCTTTTCACTTATACTACTGTGCATATTTTTTCAAAATATAAGCACCTTAAAATATCCTTCTTGAACTTCGTTCCATTGCCGTTCTGCCCAGGACTGTCTTTCGTTTATTAAAGGACACTTTGAGGAGACCACCATTGCCTCTGTTAATACCACCTCTCAATGCAGGAGCAACTCAAATATCTCTAATTTCTTTTGATAAATAAGTCAGTGTTTAATATCAAGAAATGTATTATATATTCTATATCCTAACACAACATAACATTTCTTTCAGTTTAAGAATAATCTAATTTCTCTTATTTCACAGATGAAGAACTAGACCTAGACATGAACTTCCCAGCCACAATGCTCACTGGTGGCCAAACCAGAGCTGGATCCGGGACTCCTGTACCCCAGTCCCTTGATTGTCCCAGTGTTCTAGTCCAAAGGCATTAATACTTTCATTTTACATCATTTCCTAGAGTAATGAGACCCATAGATGTAAACATATATGTTTATACATATGTATTTATAAATATAAATTTTACCATGTACATTAGTACTTTTATTTTTCTCCCAACTTTACCCTTTTTTATGCAACATTTCATATGTCTTCCATGTTTTTGACAATTAAGGCTCAAAGTTTCCCTGTTCCTTCATTCATATCTGCGCATAGGACAATTCTGACAAAACATTAAGTCTTCATTAATTATTTAATGATTGATTAATCCTCTTTGAGATGAATTTGCATGCATTTATACTTTTAAATTCCTCAGCATGTCATTTTTATTATTTCCTATCTATTTATTTTTTATTGGTAGACTTCCATCAAACTCAGAGGTCATCTTGTGCTGAGACACTGAGAGCCATATTCCAAAAGCAACTAGGACACCATAGAATTTGGTACTGTTAATAACTCATTTGACATTGCTGAAAGTTACTCAATCTAAATTTCCATTCCCATATGCCAACATGCCTCCCAATGATCAAAAGTAATGAAACTGCAGTAAATAACAGAAACGCTTGACTTAAAACCCAAGGGGGTGCCTCTGTCTTTATTCGGAGTCCTTGAACTTGGTGTGAGGGAGTGGAGACTTGGTTGGAAAGGAGAGACCCACAGGAAGTTGTCAACTGAGAAAGTATTAAGGAGAGATGATATGAAAAAGAAGGATAGTAGAGAGACTCCAGATTTTAATAGAGGTTTGCATTTACTTGGGTTCTTAAGTAATTTATTTATTAAGCAATGTGGAAAGATAGAATTTTGTTTTCCAGAATTCCCAGAGACTGAAGGGCAGGTGAACCGACTTATAACTACAAAGTGCAAATCATTCCACCCCAAAGGTAAGTGTGTGTGTGTGTGTTTGTGTGTGTGTGTGAGAGAGAGAGAGAGAGAGAGAGAAAATGTGTGTTTGACATAAATAATAGTCTTGATTCATTTAACTGCTTTGTACTTGAAAGGACATAGGATAGCTTATAAAGATTCACAGACTATAACAACGTAAGATACTATGAATGGATAAGAAGAATAGACAACAGAAGAAATTTAAAATGAAGCTAAGAATGAAGCATATATAAAATGTATATCATACAAAAAAGCATACATTTGATGTAGGCGGTCAATAGAACTCTAGTGTCAAAATGTTCTGACATTGACTACCTCTGTGACTTTAGACAAATTTGTTTTCTCGTGTTTAGACAAGTTGGACATGATTTTGTATGTGCTGTGTTTTCAAACACTTACAAGATGTTATCCCTGTCCTGTAGGATCTGGCAGTCTAGATGGGAAAACAAGATTTACTCAATGGAAACAATTAAAATTTACTCTTCTAAATATATCCTCACACATGTTCCATCTCACTCAAACCTCCATATTTTCTTCTCTGCTTCTGGTTTAGCCAACCTGATGTCTGTACTCCTTTCCGTACCATCTTGTGGAAGGTTACTGGCAATAACAAGAATATTCTGATTTGTCACTCCTTGCTTCAGATGAATAACAGGTTCTGAGTATTCCCATCATCACTGATTGGAGGGCATCTTCACCACTTTTGGCAGTAACCATCTGTTGTTGTGTTGTTTGTTTCTATGTTACTATTTTTCTTTTGACCAAAGTCTTATCCTGTCCCAGTTTTTTTCTCCCTCCCAGGCCCTCCCTACATCTACATCACCCAGTGCCCTTGGCATTGTGTCCCTATATTACAGCTTTTGTCATTTCTATCACTCTGAATGGCTGCATTTGTTCTCACCCCTTGGGGTTTTACTCTCATTTAACTTTGACACATATCTTCATTATCTCCCCAAGAGGAACTCCAGGGGCCTAGAATGAACTGCTGAAAGTGCCTCATACAGTTTCCCAGAGGTGGTAGCAATTGGGTGATACAAATTTTACAGAGGAGAGAATTGTTAGATCTTGAAGGAGCACAGCTGTGAGGCACTCTTGGTACTCACTATTGAGAAGAAAGCCAGTGGTGGGATGGACCGGAGCTGGGAGAAATTAGGTCTACCCTAGGGTTCCAAGTGGGAAAAGAATGGCTTCTTAAGGCCCACTGCTCAAAAGTGAGTAATAATTCTACCTGACAAAATATGAAGTTTGAGTCCAAGGGCACTCTATCCAAGAGGACAAGGCTATAGAGATTTCGGGGAAGGAGTTGGGTTTCAGTTATTACACAAGATATTGATGGCACAATGATGAATATGACACAGATCAGGTCTCATGGGGCACTCAGTGGGTCATGATCAGTCATCTCTACTTAAATAGCTATCTGCAAGAAGCCTGTGTTTTGTTTTGTTTTTTAAACAGGATTGGAAATGAATCCACATAAGTACAGCTGTGTTCTATTGCCAGAAAAATTCCTATTTAAATATTTTAGATCATAAATTCATAAATTTTTAAATGTATGTTTTACCTTTTTCAGAGGAGTTACTGAAAATCAGATTTTTATTGAATTGTCAGAGTCATTATAACAAAATACTTGGTGTTACATTTTTAACCATGGTATTATTGGGAATTTTTAACGTCAGTAGGGTTATCTAAATCTACTATCAATGACCCCAAATTACAGTGATTTTTTGGCTTCTTACACACTGTTTTCCTTGTTTTACTGTCATATCTATATCATAATAATATCACATAAATGTTTGTGTTTATGAGTATATACAGTATATAGTGACATATACACACTTTAAATACTTTTCTCAGTTTGTAAAAATAGATGTGCCACCAATTTTGAGAGTCTTTAAATCTCCAAAGGTCAGGGTTTTTAATGTTACAGTTCTAAGTTTATATAATCAAAGTAAGATTTTTTTTTTAATGGCCAAGAGAAGTTCAGGCCACTCAGTTACCTGGAGGGTGGTAGAGTGTGCACAGAGAAGCTGTTATCACCTGTATTTTCACTGTCAATGGCAAGTCCGAATGCAGATTCTCCTCCTCGTCTTGCGAAAATAGATACAGTTGGGGAAGAATGCTACTTCCTTGAATCTGAAAACAGTGTTGATTATGAATTTCACAGCCTGCCAGGTAATCCGATACCATGGCTTGGCGATGGTGCTGTTCCTGAGGCTCTGGAATTTTGTGCCCTTGCGCCATCCCACTTAATAACTCCTTGAGCATGGATTGACACTGGGATATGGGATAAAAACATGTCTGGGTGTCTCAATCTCATGTTTGTCTTGGGATCAAACATTAAGATTTAGAGACGTCCTAAGAGATGAATCACTGGAATAAGAAGAATGTTGATTGTTGTGTTTTGCTTGTCCTCGAACTGAGATGGGAATGAGAAGACCAGCACCAGGAAGATGTCTAGAGTCCGCAGTGGAGCAGGAACAGATAAACATCGTACATGATAGGAGTGGCAAGACTAGAACTGAAGAGTGATGCCAGGGATAAATACTGGCTGTCTGAAAAGGGGCACGCCAAGAACTCAGTGTAAATGTACTGTAATCAGCATTAGGAAATAGGTGAAATCAGAAAGCTGGAGGGAATGTGAGACTCAAGAAGTTAGGAGGAAGCTATCATGTAGCTTGACTGGTGGGCAATAGTCTTAAACCTGTCCCTTCTCCATTCATGCCATAGGCCCTCCTTGAAGCCTGGTTCAAATAGAGCTCCACATGGACCTTTTTCAAATATCAGTAGATAGCATCCTCTCTTGGAGGCCTTGTTAAACACATGAATGCTTCTATCCAAAACGTGATCTAGAGGTTAGAAAAAGTAAATCTTCTGGTTTAAAACCTTTTTGTATAAAGGGCCAATAGTAAATATTTTAGGCTTTGTGGGTCATATGATTTTTGTCATAATTACTCATCTCTGCTGTTCTAGCATGAGAGCAGCCATACACAATATGTGAATAAATGAATGTGGCTGTGTCCCAATACTTTTTTTTTTTTTTTTACGAAACAGGTGGCATGACAGATTTGGCCTGTGGAACATGGTTTCCTGACCCCTGGTTTATAGCAATGGTATTCCTTCCCCCAACACAGTAGCCTAATGTATCTTGAAAAGAAAATGAGCAAAACACAGGCCTTCAAAATAGAAAGCCAGATGTTTCTCTTAATCACCTACAGTTTTGCAGATGTTATTGTTGGTGTTCAATATCTCCGTGTATCAAGGTTGCTGAGATATGGATGTACAAAACGGTGGCAGCAAATATAGTTTCTTTTGGAAGCTACAGGAAAGAGATCCCATTTCCCCAAGTAACTCACTCACTTGCCTGCTCTCATGTCAGAAATTCTACCTTTAGTAGATCAATTCAATTCATAGCACTGATATGTCTCCTGATGTTGTATGCAAATGAAATAAGAGAATAATTGTTTCTACCCTCAAGGGGCAAGAAAAGCAAATTTCCTTTTGACAACTTAAATACTCCTGAGAAGGTAAGCAATACTTATCTACAGGAAAAATGGGTTGAAGACAGAAATATGGAGATTATTTTAAGCTAGCATCAAGCATTAACACCTAAGTATAATTGTTCATACAATGCTTTCCATGGGCACGTGTGTGCATGTGCGTGCATGTGTGTGTGTGTGTGTGTGTGTGTGTGTGTTATGTAAGATGTGGCTGGGAAGGCAGTGGTGGAATGTATTAAAGAAATGGACAGCACTGGAATGACACATTTCCAAAGGCATTTTAGTCAAAACTCAGCTTCTCCATTAGCTCATCTTTCTTCTCACAGTGGGGTGTAATCAGTTTCTTGATTAGCATTTGTAGTCACAAGGATTGCAAGTTGCATCTATGATTCTCAGGGACTCACCAGATCATCTCGGAAAGAGCCAGCTCTTTACAGCCACCTGCCTGTCTCTGCGGGCCCTGGACTCCTGTGCATGTGCCATAGTCAAATGTAAGAAGGTGACAAAGCTGATGTGTGCTTTGGGGGACTCTTTCCTATGACTTCTCCTTTATGCCCCTCTTGAGCTTTCTATATTTTTGCCCCTTCTGCACATTGGCCCTAGACCTGCCCAGAACTCCCAGCCCTTTCCCAAGTCCCTTATTTTTCACCAAAACTTAAACCCAGTTTGCCTTTCATAGAAGGATATTGTGTCCTAAGATGGGACTTGACTTCTGGGAACAACTAATTTGATAACCCGATTGAAGATAAATACCTTTTCAAGTTATTTGCATTTTTTTCAGTTAAGATATTTGCATTTTATTGGGGGTTTTATACTCTTCTCTCATAAGGATTTGCTAATTGGAAATTTCATTAGAAGATGGTCTCAAACACCTCTGCTGGAAAGGTTCTGAATCAGAATGCTATAGTTAATTGAATGCCAGGAGACCTGCATTTTTGTCATGTCTCAAATTACTAAATTAGTTATACAACTATGTTCCCATTATGCATCTCAGTTTTCTCATTCTGTAAAATTACAGTTTGGAATTACACGATTACTGCTTAAAACTCCAGGATAAGCTAATTTACACTAAAGTATTAATGACTGACAGTAGTTTAATTAGTTATCCAAATACAGCAGAAATTTTGAAAGATTTTAGACCCCAAAGGTTCTGTGGTACTCTCATTGTAGACGCCATTAACAATGTAGAGAGCTTTCTAGTTTCCTTCAAATCATACCAGTAGGCTCAAGTTGCAGTTGAGGCAGACAAAAATGGCCAGGAAGTTGTGTTTTGTTAAGGATAGATGCTTGCTATGATTTCTGGGAAGATTTGTGGTAGAAAAGGACCTCGAACCAACATGGAATAATCAGGCATGTCTCTTTTTAAAATTTTGCATATAGTATCAGAAGCACTGTAAATCTTCCATATTTAATAGGACTCTTCACTTAAATGGCTGTTTCCTCTGAGATGAAAGGTATAATTCTTAATGTGTTATTCAGATTCATTTACGCTTCATGTCCTCGTGAAAATTAATAAAAGGAAAGCTCATTTAAAATGGAGTCAGGAGGCCAGCAGGGGGAGCTTTCAAGACCCAGCACTCTGTCAATTACAGACCCCAACAGGAAGAGAAGTACCTTGCACTTCCGGTGGGAAGTCTACCTTACTACTCAAGTAGGAGGAACACAGACTTTCTCCTTGCTCAGCAACAGCCCAGCCAGTCCCAACTTAGCCAATGAAAAGCCACTATACTTCGAGCTCACAGTTTATACCAAGAGACGTTTTGTTTATGACAAGGGCTCCCAACTTTGCCCTTTCTTCTCTAAAGGAGCATTCCTCTTGTTTGTTCTCCTGACTTGCCTATGGTTTTATTGTAGCTTGCGTGTCCTGAATTGCAATTCTCTGCTCTTCCCCCAAATAAACCCATTTTGCTGGCAAACTAACTGACAGTTTTATTTGAAGGTTAACATCTTCTTTCAATAGCTAGTAATGACCACACGGTTGCAGGTGCTCTCCAAGTACCTGGGCTAGTGAACAAAGTCCATAAAGTCCTGACCTCATGGCTTCTGCATTCTGACTGGGACAGGCAAACAATTTACAACTAAAAATTTACATATGTCACTCATGAAAGTGTATTCCAGAGAGGAATGAAGGATAAAGCAGAAGAAAGGACTAGAGAGCAGTGGAAGATAGATGCTATTCTAATAGGGAGGCCAGGAAAAGCTGCTCTGAGTAGGGGAATTTGATCAGATGTGAAGGAAATGACAGGGGGATCACATGGGATCTGGGCTAGAGGGTTCCTGGCAGATATGATCTGTTCTCATATACTGTTCCTGACTTTTCATGATCTTCCCTGTGCTGATTCGGCTCTTCCTCCCTGGACTGTCTCCTCTCATCACTCATTTTAAGCCATCCCCTCCTCTGTCCAAGGTTCCCTCCTGGTATTTACAGTTGGTCCTCATTATTTGCAGGTTCTTTTATTCCAGTTCACCTACTTGCTAAAATTATTTATAATTCCCAAATCAATACTCATGGCATTTTTGTGCTCATTTGCAGACATGTGCATGCAAAAAGTAGCAAAAAATTTGAGTCGCCCTGTGTATACACTCCCAGCTGAGGTTGAACAAGGAGATGCTCTGCTTTCTTGTTTTAGCTCTCATTCTGTAAACGAGTGTCTTTGTCATGTTCTGTTTAGTGTGACATTTTTAATATTTTTGTGCTTTTTGTTGTTGATTTATCTATTTAAAATGGCCCCCAAGCAGAACTCTGAGTTACTATCTACTATTTCTAAGCAAAAAGGCTGGGATATGCCTCATAGAAAAAATACGTATGCTAGGTAAGCTTTATTGAGGCATGAGTTATAGTGCTGTTAGACATGAGTTCAATGTTAATGAATTTTCAATGTATATTAAAGAAGTTGTTTTTATTTTTTAGTTTTTTAGAGGGGGTAGAGAGGCAGAGGGAGAGGGAGAGAGAAAATCACTCTCTGACCTGGGGCCTGAGATCGTGACTTGAGCTGAAATCATGCGTTGGATGCTCAAGCAGCTGAGCCATGCGGGGGCCCCGCATAAAGTGTTTTAACGTAGAAACATACATAACACAAGATTCTTCACTGATTAGGTGATGAAAATGTTGTCAGAGGCTCAGAGGAACCTAACCCTGTTTTTACCCTAGGAGCAACGGTTCAGTATTTGTGAATTCAGTGTTCCTGGTGACTTTATAGAACATTAATCCACAGATATTAAGAATCAACTATAACTCCTCGATCTTGCCTCCAAAGGTGTTTATTTTAGGGTACCTTATATTTTACTGCCCAATTATATTCTAATTAATGCTGCACTGTATTTGCTTTTAAGCTCTTCTCCAATTGTTTTCTGCATTTTTTTTTCTGACCTATCACTTTGGCTACCTCCCAATCATTGAGCATCTACTATGTGCCCAAAATGGGTATAAAATTTTCATTGGAATGGCCCTGAAAAGTAAGCATTAGGAGGCCCATTTTGCAAATTAAAACACTGAGGCCTGAGAGGTTCTGAGATTTACCCAAAGTCACCGTGCAAATAAAGCTGAGGAGTCTGGATTTGTCCCAAGGTCTGCCTGGCTCTGAAGCTTTTATGTCTTGCACAGTTCTGGGTCCTTGATAGAAACTCAGTGAGCTAAAGACAGTGTTACACAAAAAAGACAAAAGAGGGAGGGGAAGTCAAGGACAATTCATGCTTTGTGTCGGTTGGTAACAAAGCTATTTTTCTCTCTGGAAGAAAGAGATGAAAGTTCTGATATTCAAATGCTCACTCACCAGGCACCCTTCAGAATTCCCATCCATCAGCTGGCAAATGGACACATTTTAACAAGCACAATCGCAACCAAGCAAGTTCTGGCAACAAAATATGCCTCCACTAATGATATTCAATTGTTCTAAGAAGACAAAATGGTCTGAAGTGTAATGAGATGCCAAACACACAAACGCACAAAACAGGCTGCTCGTATTTAAGTCCTTATGTTTCTTGAAGGGAAAACTCATTTTAAGAAGATTATGGTGCATATATTATAAAGTGGGATGATATTCCACATTCATGCCCCACTGGGGCCCTGACTGTATTAAAAAAAATGAAAACAAAACCAACAACAACATTTTGTTCCCACACAAGTACTTCACTAATAGGACATGTGACGTGGTAGTCATTTGTTTGGGTTATTTTTACTGCAGCCTTTATGGATGAATTCACTCTTTTGAAACACAACGCGTTCAGGAAACTTTTCAATCAGGCTCCTGCGAGTAGGAATATCCTACAAACAAGTGGCAGCAGGTCAGGGTCATGGGAATAGAATTCTAATTGATGAGGTGGGGTGAGAGAGAGGGAAGGGAATAAGCTTTCTAGCGACGTGTCCCACTCCCCACCTTCTGGCAAGAACAAAGTAACGTTTACTGAGGCAACAGCCAGATTTTTATCCTTGACCAAATTCTATTCAACATGTTTATCAGTGGCGAAGATCCATGGTTTCAAACATTTTATTATAAGTGAAAGCCTTTGTTGTGATGAAATCACTCTGAGGAATGTAAATAAGTAAAACATATGAACCAGAAATAATATGCTGAAGCGAGGGGGTTGTTTTCCAAACACTTTCTGTCCCCGTTTTTTTAGTAGCAGCTCTGAGGGGGCTTCTGGAAATCCCTCAGACTCCAAGAAACTGTGAAAAGCACTGATTCAGATGAATTGAGCTATTTCAGTGTCCAGGAGAGATGAATGGAATGGGTAAAGGAAGGGTATGTCAGGCAGGGCAAAAGAAAACACTTGGTATGTTTCAAAGACAGAGAAAGTAAATGCGGATGGTGAGCTAATCATAATTGTAGAGATTCTTGAAACGAGTAATTGTAGGAAGCACTCACCACTCCCAGGGCTGATGGAGGGAAAGGGGGGAAGTGGTGGTTGCTCAAAAGTACTAAGCAAAGGCCACAGGATCAGTACTGGTACCACAAAGAGGGCCTCAGGGGCGCAATCAGGGTGGCAGCCACTTCCCGAGATGCTCCTAGAGGGAAAGAGAGAGCTGGGAAGAAATGCTGCTTCTTCCTTACCTCTGCGTCTGACCCCACCAATACTTCCTACTTGTTAAACTCACCAGGAAGCCTGCTGGAAAAACAGACTCCCTGGGCCTGGCATTCCTGAGCAGAGTTGAGAAGGGCAGGCATGAGACGAAGAGGTAGGTCAGTAACCAGCTCAGGTCATTTATGGGGCTATTCGGCATCCACCCACACCCTTCTACTCATATTTATGATTCCTGCACCAGAGCAATGGCGATATCATGCTTCTGCCTCGGATACAATCGAATTCTCCTTGGTACATAGGTGCATGTACATAGTCTCTTCCAAAAGGATGACACCAACTTTCGTTGATCATTCCCTGCCTCTGTCCCTGAGTGATATCAGTTCCTATTCATTTCAAATGCAAAGTCCATCTGGATATTATGTAACATAAGGCAAAATTGAAAGTTCAGTTACAGGGCACCTGGGTGGCTCAGTCAGTTAAGCATCTGCCTTCGGCTCAGGTCACGGTCCCGGGGTCCTGGGATCAAGCCCGGCATCAGGCGCTCTGCTCAATGGGAGCCTTATTCTCCTTCTCCTTCTGTCTGCCTCTCTGCCTACTTGTGCTTTATTTCTTTCTCCATCAAATAAATAAATAAAATCTTTAAAAAAAATGAAGTTCAACTACCATCCATGTTCTATATAAAATAATATGGTTCATTAGGTATCACAGTGAAAGGAGCAGCCCCATTTCTACCTCTTCATTTCCAAACTCGGGCATTTGGGCTATAGAAAAAATAGTATCACATACTGGTCATGAGTTCAGAGCACATATCACATTTTGAAAGTCAGTTTGCCATTTCATTTCATCATTTTATGTTGGCTAAGTGCATCTGGGGGAAGGAATCTGTAGCATAAAACCAATGAATGTCATGGAATCAGCCCATTGCTGCACTCTCATGTTAAAATGAGTTGTTTGGTTGGAACCACTGCTGTGTGGTATACTATGATGGTGAATAAGACATGTCATTAGTCCATGGATGGTGGTACTGGCAGAAAAATTTCAAACAGAGAAGAAAAATTCTTATCAAAATAACTTTGGTTTTTTGAGAGCATACCACTGTTCCCAGTGTTTTAGAAAAGAATCTAATATAATCAGACTGCCATCAGGTGGCTGAGATGATTCCCCTGAGAAATGAGAACCCATTAGGGCCTGTTGGAAGGTTTGGACACTCGGCAGTGATAGAAGCAGGATTTTGTTTTAGTGAGGTGAGAGCTCATGCTGCTGACCCATATATAACTTCCTATCCCTGCTCCCATGGCTATTTGAGTGTAAGTCCATTGCCTAAGCGTGAGGGTGGCTGGGCAGAGGTTGACTAATATCCACAAGAAGGGTGGCTTTGTCTATGTAATATCTGAGAACTTCCTCTGCTCTGGGTACCCTACAGTAATCAATAACACAGAACAAATATATCCTCTTTTCCTACGCCCATCCTGGGCGAGTTATCCCATGTTTCTTCCCCTGCACTTATTCCCAAAATTCCATCCTTGAATCGTTTTTTCTTTCCAGTTATCTGATCCTTAAGCCAAACTATTATTTGTTGCTTGTGAATCAGTGTGGATTCACAATTCTGGCTACATATCCATCCAGGTCAAGTACATAACTATATATAGTTCTCAAAGTTAGGCCATTGAGAAGATTTCTTTCCACTGCTGTCTTTCAGAGACACTCCTGATTAGGGTTGAAGGACAGTAACAATCACTTAGGACTGATGGCAGCATGTCATGTAGAAACACCTGTGGAACGGAGCTTGAATGATTTCTTCTCTGTAAGCTGGTCATTGAGATTTTCCCATAAGGCCATAGGAGTTAAAGGAGTGATGACAGAAAGTGCATTCTGTGGAGGTGCCAGAAGATTCCGAGTCTCCCACTTGTGCAATTTACTTGTGCCTTTAGGTGTCTCTAAGACCTCTTTCTGTATGTAATATCTCCATTTCATAATGGAGAGCTACTTCTCACCTCTAAATTTGTGATTTAATGGAGGAGAAACACTTAACTCATGATATAACTTGCTGGGTCAGTTTTTTTCCGTGATCAGATATTAAATCTCCATCAGAGCCCAATACCAACCTAAGAACCCTCCCCCCCCCCCATAAAGCTAACAGTATTTTCAGAAGGGAGCGTTATTATGCTCCCAAATCCTAGGGGAACAGCACTATGATTTGTCTGTTGGTGAATCCCAGTGACGCCACTCAGCATTTCTGTTTGCCACAGTTGTTCTGGGTTTCATGGGAAAGGCTGGTCACTAAGGCAACAGAGCAACATCCCTCACAACCTGGGTCAGCTTCAGAACCCACTTACAACTGAATCTATCAGCTCATCAGTAAATGGGTTGGAATGACCCCAAATTTTCTTAGTTTTGTTTAGATTGTCTCCAAAATCCAAAGAAGCCAAACATGCATTGCTCTAATTTCTTAGCGATGGGCTGTTTAAGGGGAAACTCTGCTGGACTCCTAGAAATGTCACCATGGGGCCAGGTCTCCATATTTTTATGGGGTTTATCTCCTAATGTCTGACATATTTGAATGTTATTAAGGCATCTACAGTAGTTGCTACTAACTATTCAGCAAAGTCAATCTGCATGATGTCATCAAGATAGAGAATCAGAATGATATTCTGTAGGGTATGGTCAAATCCCTGCAAGTTAGTTTTTGACAGAGATCAGGGAAGATTCTCACAGCTGTGGAGGAAGTCAGTGGAAGAATATTGCTAACCTGTCAGGTGAAAGCTTCCTGCTTTGGGTAGTCTTTAGAAATTGGCATATATAGGAAAACCCTCCCCAAACATTTGATATATAAATTGCTGCATGCCCAGCTCCAGGGAGTTTTGTTTTGTTTAAGGAAAGATAATACATTCGGAACATCAGTTGCAATCTGAGCTACCATCTGATTTATTTTGTGGTAATCCACAGTCATTTTTCAAGATCTCAATATTTTCTGCATAGCCAAAAAGTCAGTGATTAAGTAATTAAAGAGTTAAATGAGTGATATGATATGATAGAACTCACCATTTTTTTTTTCAAGTATCAAGTCTCTTGGTACTAAATATTGTATCAACCAAGGTTCAATCAAGATCATTGAGGAGACATACACAGTTCCCAAAGATGCTGCCAGAAGCAGAGAGAGAAGAAGAGTTTCTTCTTCCCTCTTCCCAGCTTCTGATCTCTCACTAATGCCTCTTTTTAGGGAAACTAACAGGATCCTGGTTGGCAAAGGAAACTGGAAAATTTAATTTAGAGACACACAGCCTCAGCATTACAGAGCAGAGAAGTGTCAATGTAGGGCTGTAAGATACTAGATAAATAATTAGTGTAGTTACTTTTCACATAATAAATGAGTATTTGGCACAGACCTTATGGTTTTATGTGACTTACAGGTATCTCTGCTTTTTCTTACAGGATACCATACAAAGAGAAAGAGGATGTTAAACATAAGGAAATGTGCCTCAGAAGGCTATGGTGTAAAGCGAAAATCTGCAATGCAAGTCCTGGCAACTTTGTATCTTTCCTCAAACCCAGGAGGTTAGGACCATGTCAAGCTGAAATAAATTGGTGTTGATACCATTGTAGTGACATGAGGTGATTAAGATGAGAACGGTACCAGTATAAATATAGGGACTCAGGGAGAGGCAGTGTGAGGAGTCATGCACTGGCATCACTTCATTTAAAGATGTGGTGTTCTAGGTGACTGCCTACCCACTAGGAACCATCAGGATGCTGTGGCTTAAAATAGAGCTCATTCAAACAAAGGTTATATTTGTGAAGTGAAACTTGAGTATCATATAAGATATTTAGTTAGGGAAAGATGGGTTCATTTATTTTTATCCATATATTTAACCTTTCTATTGCATTTCATTCCCACCTATGTTTTTTTGAGTCCATCTTTAATAATGTGTCTTGTCCAGAATTCTTTTTACTGCTTCTTTTAGTGCAGGTGTTCTTTAATGATTCTCTTAGTGTTTTAAAAAAGATTTTATTTATTTATTTATTTTAGAAAGTGAGGGCTGGTGGAGGGGGTAGAGGGGGAGGAAGAGGGAAGGGGAAAGAATCTCCAGCAGACTTAGAGCCATGAAGGGCTTGACTCAGGGCTCAATCCCACGACCCTGAGATCATGACCTAAGCTGAAACCAAGAGTCAGATGTTCAACCCAGGCGCCCCAGATTGTTTGTTTTTTTTCATTAGGTATCTCATTTTTTTGCTTTCACTTTTGGAAGACATTTTTATTTGGTTTAGAATTTTATGTTGACAGGTCTTTCCTTTTGGAACTTTGAGGATATTATGTTATTATCTGGCTTCTGTATCTTCTGATGTGAAGCCAGGGTTCACTCACTCTTTCTCATTTGAAGGTAATGCCTTTTCTTCTCTGGCTGCTTTTTGAGTTTTATTTTTTCGTGTTTGGTTTTCACAGGTTTCACTATGACATATGTATTAATACATATGACATAAATACAATGACATATAAATACATGTGACATAAATACATAGATGTATTTTCTTTGTAATCTTCTTACTTAAAGTTTTATAGAACTTTGAATTGGTGGCTTCAAATTTTCATAATTTTGGGGAAATTCTTGGGCATGACTTCTTTGTGTTTCTTTTACCTCATTCTCTTTCATTTCTCTTTGGGGTTACAATTACACATATGTTACAACTTCTCACTGTGACCCATTTCTGTCTCTTTCTAATACTTTCCATTCAGTTCTTTCTTTGTTATAATTATTTTGCACTATTCTGTCTTTCACTTCATTAATCCTCTTATCAGCTATAATATAGTGGCTGTTAACTTCATCTATCGAGCTCTTAATTTCAGATATTGTCATGTTTAATTCTAGAATGCCATTTGATTCTTTTTTATAGTTTCCAGTTCTAAGGTAAAATGCTCCCTCTCGTCATCTATTTTTCTGAACATATGAATCACAATTTGTTTGATAGTTGTAATACCTAGAATAACTGTGGGTCTGTTACTATTGTCTGTTTTTCCTCTTGGTCTAATTTCTTGAAATACATGGTAAGTTTTGATTGAATTATGGACTTTTTTAAATTAAAAAATAGAGAGAGTTTCTGGATAATGTTATCGTCTTTCAGAGAGGATGACTTTTTTCTTTGGCAGGCAGTAATAGTGAGAGCACTTTAGCTCAGTTCAGTCATGAGTTGAGCTGACTCAAAGCTGGATTTCAGATTTTGTAATACACTGCTTTTTCCCAAGTTTTCCATAGTTATTTTTAAAGGAGTGACTGTCAATATAAAAATACTGTTATATGACATATATCACATTATGTATGTTATATAATATAAAATATATATCTATTATATATATGATACATATCATATATTTGTATGTGAGTGTATGTGTATATTTAATATCATCTGGATTAGTTTTCACTGTTATTTAAATTCTTTATCCCAAACTATTTTCCATATAGCACTTGTGAGTAGAAAAGTTTCCTATGCCTAATAATATTTTTATAGCTCTAAATTTGAATTGTAGTTTGGGTGAATAGACATACTAGGTTTAAAATTATTTTATAATTTGGAACTTATGGCTTTTCTGGCAGGAAGAGGTTGGCATACACAAATGTTATAATGTGGAATGAATTATGAACTAAAATGTAAATGAGGAAACTTCTTAAAGAAAACAGAGATTATTGCTAACTTAGGGTAAACAAAGATTTATTAAGACAAAAAGGCATAAAACTGGAAAAGTTTAATTTAATAAAAATGGATTTCATCTATCTATTTATCTAAATTATGCTTTTGTAAAGACAACTTTAAGTACATGAAGCTTCAAGCTGTTGACTAGGAGATTCATATTTCTTATATTAGAATGGTACTCATATACTGAATATATATAGAATTCAAATAATCCAAGATGCTAAATAACCCAGTTGAATGTGTGCAGAGGATTTGAAAAGACACTTCAAAAAAGAAGATATAAATGGCCAATAAGCATATAAAATGATGCTCAACATCCTTAGTCATCGGGGAAATGAAAGTTTACACCATGAGATAGCACTACCAACACATTAGAATGGCTAGTATTGAAAAAAAAATCTTCAAATTTTATTGGAGATGAGGAGCAAATGGGACTCTTATACACTGCTGGTGACAAATGTCAAATGATATAACTATTCTGGAAAATAATTAAGCAGATTCTTACAAAGGTATACATTTGCTATATGACTCCACAATTTTAGTCATTGGTATTTTCCCCCCAAAAAGGAAAGCACATTCCTATCTAAAGACTTGTATATGAATATTCTCAGCAGCTTTACTAATAAGAGCTCATTAAGAGGCAAATGGATAAATAAATTGTGGTATATCTATTCAACAGACATCTACTCTGTAGTAAAGGGAATAGACTCATAGTAAATAAAACAACATGGATAAATCTCGAAAATACTATTCCGAATAAAAGAAGCCAGATACCAAACAGTATTACTGAACTGTATGCTTTCCATTTATAAACATAAATCTAAACTTCAGTGATAGAAAACAGATCAGTGATTGTTTGAGGCCAGAAGTAGGGGATGAGGATGAACTGGCAAGGGGTTCAAGACAACTTTTAGAGTTATAAAAATATTCTGTATCTTAATTGTCATGGTGGTTGCATTTTGCACATGTTTGTCAAAACTCATTTTACAATACATACTTACAAATAGTGCATTTTATATTACATAATTTTACCTAAATAAATTTAAATAGAAAGTTTTTTGGAATATCAATCTTATTTTCATATTTTTCCCAAAGAAAATAATTAGATAAGAACATAAAGATAAATATAAAACTTTCTTTATCCCATTATTGCTGTGAGAGTTAAACCTAGAAACAACGTACATGATTAATAATAATGAATTGTTTCAGTAAGTTTGGTATATCCATATAATGCAGTCATTAAAAATGATGATGTAGATTAGATGTACGCTAATTGATATGCAAACATACTCTGAAAACTTTTACATTCATTATTTAATTTCAGCCTGACAATAATAGCATGAATTTCCAAGTAAGTTATGTGGGTTATAACTGAACGGAGGGAGTTCTTTGAATGGGATATATATGTATATATGCTTCTTTCTTTGCATGTTGTCTTTCCTGTTACAGTCGTCTTCAGTTGTATTTGTCATGATCTAATCTGATCTGTTTCCTTAAAGCGACAGAGAACAGTGCTGAGGACATCTTGTTCATGGTGGTCACCTGTGCTAGATTCTATTTAACACTGTAGAGTCATAGTCTGCCATGGGAACTATATAGGAAATAAGGATATCCAAAGCTAATACTGCGTATGAATGGACACACAGTAAGTCATAATTCTGATTGAGTCAAAATGTGCCTTCTTGCTCCAATCTGATGCCATTGTTCTTTATGGAATTTAGAAGCCAATGATACTTTTTTTAGAGGGACTAAATTAGGTCTGATCTATGACAATATCTCATCAGGTCAGCCTTTACCCCTGTATCATCTCACACCATCCATTGCCTCTTTTTGTTTGTTTCTTTGTTATTTTCATTTTCCCTTTACCCTTCCCTATCAAATCTCACTAATCCAGTGCTCTTATACTTCTTTAGGATTTGTCAGTCAAAGACTCTGTGTGTGTGTGTGTGCGCACGCGCACATGCATGTGTGTTCACATCAAGTTGTCAGGGACTCAGTGCACATGCTACACTCCTGGTTACTCATCAGTCTTGGTCAGGAAAGCTCTACTACATACAGCCTTTGAAGCTAACTGAATTTCTATAATGTGATATAGATTCACAATCTTTTATCTGAAAAATCTTAGGGCCAGCTATGTGTCTGAACTTTTGGATTTTAAGAAGATAATGCATTATATATATATAGTGAGGTCTGGATCACAGCTCTATAAACACATATATACTCATGACTGGAGGCAGACCTGGGGGCAGGACAGGCTGCAGGAATGACAGGCGATAGGGATGCTACTATTCTAAAATTACAGCAGTTTTTTGTCCTCTTTCACTATTTACATGTGAAGTTTCTTACTTTATTTGCTTGTTTGGAAAAGTATTTAACTTCTCTACATCTACTTTTCCTAAACAGCTAAATAATCATAATAATAAAATTATAATAAATACTTATCTCATAAGATTGTGAAGAGTAAATGCATTAACATGTGTAATATTCTTAGCATAGCAATCCTGGAGCCTAGTAATGTCTGAATAAAATGTAGCCACTGTTACCTAGTATTATTTTTCAGTGTTGGGAATATTTCAGCAAGCCTATTGATTATATGTAGATAACAAAGATCGACAATCTCTTCAGCATCATGATATAAATATGTGTCATTGTGGACAAAGCTTTATATTTATAGATTATTACATAGACCAAGGTGTGACTATGAGATTGAGATTGGGAAAAACCCTCCCCCCCCCATTCTGGACTCTGAAGTACTAGGAAAGTGTCAGTACTTCAGACAGGAGGACAATGTCAAAAGCATTCCTATTGAGGGGATGACTGTATGGGAGATAACAGCACATCCACTCTAGGAATTTTCACATTTTGTAACCACTGTCAAGGGATTGCCTCTGTTGTAAATCTCTTCTATTATCTTGATAGAAGATTTTTAAAAATTTAAACTCTTAGAGCCTGGTCTTATCCATCTTGTAGAGTAGGTTCCACTCCTGTCTCAAGCAATGTCGTCAAGGCACAGCAGTGGTCACCTGTGAGATTCAGTTATGTTTTGGTGAAAAGTGATGGGAGAAAGCAGTGTTGTCCTCTGTAATGGCTCGTTTCCTGAGGTGACATATGGTGGAACAGTAATAAGCTTTCATTGGGAATTCTCAGAATTCCTTGGGGGATGAACATCTGATGAAATATTGGACTTCGCAGTGAACTCAAGTACCATGGGGACTCAGATTATTATTAAATGGGAATTAGTGGAATTTGGAGATATGGAAGCCAGCAGAAGTTGGGTACAGGGGAAACTGGCATACTCCAAATGATTGTATGCAGAGGTAGTACTTATGCTGCCCTCACTGGTTTCCTTGGACAAAACTTCTCCCACACCCCAGCTACTCATGCCTCAGGATAGAGACAATAGAGGTGCCTGCATATAGTCTAGTCCATAATGAAATAGTATTCTCTGGTTCTGCAGAGGTCCCACCTCACAAATAAACATGGTGGTCACAGTGCTCATTTGTTATCAGTTGATTAAAATCCAGTGGTGAAATCATCTGCTATATCAACCATAAAACCAGTTACACTAGGTTTATGTGGGCTTTCCACAGCCCTACCTGCTACACTAAAGGTATCACCTGAGAAACCCAGTGGATGGCAGGATCAGCACCATCAGATCCCATCACTTTGTTTTTTGTTTTTTTTCCATGTGTTCTTTTTTTTATAATAATTTTTTATTATATTATGTTAGTCACCATACAGTACATCCCTAGTTTTTGATGTAAAGTTCCATGATTCATTAGCTGCATATAACACCCAGTGCACCATGCAATACGTGCCCTCCTTAATACCCATCACCAGCCTATCCGTACTTAGAATGGACTGTCCCGGCAAAAATCTTTAGGATGAACTGGCCAACATATCCAAGTGCTTCAGTTCTCAGGACTTGTAGGGTGAGTTTATGTTGTGTGTATGTGTCTGTGTTGTGTGTGAATATGAGCACAGGAATTTAGTTGTGGATTCAATTCTCCTTGAAGCTTCCATTGAGAATTTCTTCATCTATTCTCCACAATACACATATCTGCATTGAGAGCAAGAAGAGGGTAATTTATGTCTTCTCCTGCAGCAACTTTGGTACCTAAAGTATGGTGTTGCCACCAGTCAGGATGGGCATGCTTATTGTGGCCAGGTAGGCCAATTTGCATATAATTACCACAAAAGTGCCATAGGAGAACCGGTTGTAAATTATCCAGTCACAGAAGAAAGGCAAGTTCTCAGTTTCTTTAAACATTGAAGTAAACTGGTATTTGCTTTCAAGACCCAGATTTAGTTGTTTGGGAGCAGTGGAAACCTGAGAGACCACATTCAAATCTAGCAGGCCACATCCTTCTGCCTGCTCTTATGTAATTAAGGCACCCAAATATCAGGTCTGGACATTTCTGTGACCCACAGTATCATGTCAGCTGGACAAAGAGATAGAAGACACTGAGAGTTCCGCACGGACAGCCTGTATTTCTTCTCAATACTTTCCATCTATTGGCTGGAGACCCGTATCCTCTACTTACCAAGTTTTGCCAAAGGCATTGCTTGGACCCCACCCAGACTCCCACTCTACTTGCTTATCTTTGTCTTAGAACTCCAGACAAGTGTTTTGCTTTTTGAGAGAGTTTTTGCAGATTAGGACTTCAGGAACTTCTCCAGCACTGTGAGGGAAAGTACTCAGATGCCATGGTGCCCAGATCAGTGTTCTTGACTGTCAGGCAGAGTATATATGCATTATGCCTTGGATAGAAAGGCTCCCTTTATCTCTACTCCCCGAGTTTTGTCTTCTCTGATCTTGGATCATTTCCCATCATCCACCAGGCTTTCTTGTGTGGTTCCAGAGTGCTTTGTGCCTGATCTGGCCTGAGTAATGACATTTTAGGTACTTAGAGTACTTAGCCTGGCTCTCCGTTGCATCCTATCACCTTCTATATGGAGATATTTAGGAAAATTATACTCTTCAGGTGTCTGGTGCTGAGATTGTTAAGAGTTCCCACAGAGCTCTCTGAGGGTAGCCTACGATTACCTGACAAAATAGAAGGAATGGTAACAGAGGAAGATGGGATAATGCTGCAGAGACTGAAGAGAGTGCTCATGCTTGCATGGAGAAGGAAGCTACCTTATGCTCTGCCATCAGGAGTCCTGGAAATATGCCCCTAGCTAATTCCTGAGATGGTACTGTCACAGCGTCATATCTTGTCATTTTATTTCTAACCCTGCTCTTTTTCATATATGTGTTACTTCAATCATCTGAGATTTATTGAAGTACTTTTTGACATAATGGTCCATAGTAAATGCAAAAAATATATATTTTTTTAAAAAGGGACACACGTTTTGAGATGGAAGACCTCATAGTTCAGTGAGAAATATAGGTCTTTTTATATTTATAGATACAAATTATAATATAACATGAAATGGGTTTTCTCATCAGTAGCTTAAAAAGGCAACAAAAGAAAACATTAATTCTACTTGAGGAAAACAAGACAGGCTTCAAAGGAATGAGCCCTTGAATTAAGATTTAAAGAATGGGAAGGAGAATTCTAGGTAAACACAAATGGTGGCAGGATGCAGAGGGAAGCCATTCAGGGCAGAAGGAACAAACAGCATGTAGCAGGATGACAAGACAAGAGACACCCTGCTGACTCAGAATGGCACATCGTCCATGGTGTTTTTGTAACTAGTGCAATAGCTCCCAAAGAGGACTGTGATGGTTAGTAGTATGTGTTAACTTAATTGGGCTGTATGGTGCCCAGATATTTAGTTAACATTGTTCTGGATATTTCTGTGAGGGCGTTTTGGATGAGATGAACACTTGAATCAGTAGACTCAATAAAGATTGCCCTCCCCAGCATGGGCGGCCTCATCCAATCCACTGATGATCTGAACAGAACCAAAAGGCTGAGTAAAGGAGAATTTTCATTCTTTCCTGTCTTCAAGCTGGGCAAGCAGCCTTTTCTGCCTTCAGCCTTGGACATGGATTTGCACTGGAACTATATCATTAGCTGTCCTGGGTCTCCAGCTTGCTGACTACAGATCTTCAATGTCTACAACCTCATGAGCTCTTTCCTTATAATAAATCTCTTTATACAGATCTTTATCAACTTAACAGAGGGGTTATATCCTAATAAACCCATTATAAATTGAAAATATCATAAGCCAGAAAGGTATTTAATACATCTAACATATACCAAACATCATAGCTGAGTCTTGCCCACCTTAACACTTATATTAGCCTACAGTTTGGCCAAAATCATTTAACACAAACCCTGTTTTATAATAAAGAGTTCAATATCTCATGTAGTTTATTGAATACTGCATTGAATGTGAAAACCAGAATGTTTGTATGGCGGAATGTACCTTGTATGTGGTTGTAAGTGTATTGGTTGTTTAGCCTTGCGATCACGTGGCAGACCAGGAGCCATGGCTCACTGTTGCTGCCCAGCATCATGAGAGAGGATCGAATTTAAATTTAAATTTAAAATTTGAAGTTTGATTTCTACTGAATGCATATTGATTTTGCATCATTGTAAAGTCAAAAAATTGTAAGTTGAACCATCATAAGTCAGGGACCATCTGTATACAAAGATATCCCAATGGTTCTGTTTCTCTGGGAACCCTGAGTGATACGAGGACACTGGGTGTCATTGTATGCTTGGGCTGCTATAACAAATTACTACAGACTAGGTGGTTTTCACAACAGAAATATATTTTCTCACAGTTCTGGAGGCTATAAAGGTCAAGATCAAGATGCTGACAAATTCAGTTTCTGGTAAGGATTCTCTTCTCTGGCTTGTAGATGGCTGCCTTCTCACTTTGTTCTCACAGTGGGTGGAGAGAGAGAGAGAAAGAGAAAGAGGGAGGGAGAGAAAGAGAGAGAGAAAAAAAAGAGAGAAAGAGAGTGTGTGAAAGCAAGCAAGCCAGACAGAGCAAGCTCTCTGGTGTCTCTTCTTCTAAGGACACTAATTCCATTGGACTGAGTCTCATGCTCATGATCTCATTTAGTCTGAATTCCTTAGAGGTTCCGTCTCCATTCACAGATACCAGGGCTTAGGGCATCAGCGTGTGAAATTTCATGCGGACACAACTCCATCTACAACATTGTATGAGGGCGGTGGGAGAGGAGTCTGGACAGGTGGGCCCATAACAGAATGTGAAAGCTTTGAGTCCATGCTAAGGGATTTTCATATTTATCCTGTCAGCTATTGTGAGTTATTGAAAGGTTTTAACTGTTGAAAAGAAATATTAAAACTTATATTATAAAGGTTATTCTGACTTTTTTAAAAAAGATTTTATTTATTTATTTGACAGAGAGAGAGAGAGAGAGACAGCCAGCGAGAGAGGGAACACAAGCAGGGGGAGTGGGAGAGGAAGAAGCAGGCTCCTAGCGGAGGAGCCTGATGTGGGGCTCGATACCCAGACTCTGGGATCACACCCTGAGCTGAAGGCAGACGCTTAACAACTGAGCCACCCAGGCGCCCCAAAGCTTATTCTGACTTTTGGTTAAAAGAGCATTGACTAGCCATCTTGGAAACCAATTTAAAAACAAAGAAAAAACAAACACCTACTGGATGATGTGGATAGATACATTTGTTTATAATTTCAGAAAACAAATGCCACTTTTCAACATCCTTGTCATAATGGAGATCACTTTAATTTAGGATAGTGATTTTCAAAGTGTAATCCCTGGATGAACAGTACCTGAACCATTCAAGAACTTGTTAGAAATGTAACTTCTCAAGCCCAATCTCAACGTATTTGAATCAGAAACTCAGGGAGTGAGGTCAAGCAGTCAGGGTTTTAACCACTCCTACAGGTGATGCTGATTCAGCTCAAAATTGTGAATGACTGGGTTAGGAGAACACCTGTATCCTTACTGTGAAGAGAGTTCCTGACCACCTAGGTTTCCCATATCTGCTGCTGCTCTAAAAACACACAAACTCTAGAAGTTTCCCCATCTAGTGGTGGGGAATCACGTGCATCTCAAATTTCCTACCTCTAAATGAGAGAAAGGGGCATGGATACACAGATAACTGATTTTCCCAAGGAAGAGCATCAAAGGAATGTCAAGTAAAATATATGAGTGCAAATAAAATAGAAGAAAAACATCTTTAAGTGCAGGATGATCTGGGTGTATAGACTGCAAGGACTTTCTGGAAAACAGGCAAAGTCAACAAGAAGACTCACAGCTAATTAATTCTGGGAAAAAACAAGATACCTTATAAAGAACAAACATAAACATCAAGAAAGAAAGGAGAAGAGAGAGAGAGAGGCTCTAAGATTAGAAATCTTTGCAGAGGTGTCAGATCTGGAGTTGAAATGAAAAATTAGATTTACATAGAAAGATGGACACCTCTTCCCTCAAGGCTATCAGTAAGGGTGCAATGTTACATGCAAATTTGGAAATTAAATGAGATTAAACATTTGTAAATCACATAATGGATTTCCTGGCACATGGTTTGTGCTCACTGAATACTAGCCCTTATGCCTGATCACAGCAGCAAGCCCATGAAGAGTGAACACCTGACTCACCCCTAGAAGGTGTCACCCTTTAGGGACTAGAGTTTAGGCCATTAACAAATGTTTACCCTGGAGAAAGAAGGCAGATCTGAGAACAGGTCCCAATAGTAAATGAAAAGGAAGGTTAAGACCATAATGGCCCTGGGGCATTTTGTGTGGATGAATGTGTGTTTGGGAAATGGGGGCTGTGGAACACAGAAGAAGGTAAAACAAAGGGACAAGGTTATTCCAAGATGATTTTCAGATACTTCAAATGTATTCCAAGTGCAGGTCCTGTGTAGAAAAAAGAGATCCAATACATACCAAGTATGACAGTGGATATACATTCCTCCCTTCCACTTGTTTTCTTGGTAAGAGGAAAGCAATGAGGCTGACCTAGAATCTCAGGTCCACCCAGGCTGAGATTCAACAGATGAGAGGTCACATTGCCTAGTATATCTGCTGTAGTCTGATGAGGACTCATCTTTTTCCCCCACAATGTGGTCAGTCCATGAACTATAGAAACTTCTATTAAAAAAGTGCCCCCTCCCCCAAGGATTAGGAAATCTAGGCAGGGATACATGCACACAGAAACACATCTGAGAAGCTAATAACCATTCAAAATTGAAGAACAAAATACAGACAATTTCACAAGTGTGTTGCATGAGATGTGAGCAGCTACATGGTGAGCTAACATTGTGAAATGCAAACATCAGGAAGGCCTCCCAGAGAAGGGATACAAACTAGAATTATAGGAACTAAGTGGTTGGAGGGTAGAGTGGTGCCACTGAAGAAAGACAGAATAATATTAGGCTTAGAAACAAGGAACCACAAGATGGAATGAGTAAATGCTTTTGAGAGAACGGGCACTAAGTTTAGGTTGAATTACACAAGTTAAATGGTAATATTTGGGGATTTGAAATTTACCTTATGGGCAATGTAGAACCATAGAAACTTAATGTCCTTTTCTGTATGAATTGCCCAAGTTGGAACAGTAATTTAACTAGTTCTTTATCAAATGGTAAATTCTCTTCTAGCACCCTATATTTGAATATCATACACTCAGCAAGACATGATTATATTCTTGCTGTTTCTGAAAGTTATGCAATTACCTTGATATTTTTGTAGCATTAAATGTGAAAAAATATCCTTGTTTTCTCTCCTCTTCTCTTTTTTGGGGCTGCTTTTAGCAGTCTGAAAATCAGCTTTCATTTTGACTGCCGCTTAACAGAATTTGATTAAAAAAAGTCAACTAATTACAACGGAAATGCAGCCCTGCGAAGCTTTAAGAAAAACACATTATTTTGTTTTAGGGTTCAGTTACTATACATTCATTTATCATCTTTATAAGCGATGTGCAGGCGATGATGAATAGGCCTTGGCTTTGAATCAGGAAATGTAAATTACCCTCTTTCTTTCTTTCCTTTTTCTTTTTTTAAAACAAATAATGAATACTAGTAAATTTGAAGCTAACTGATGTGCCAAGAACTCAACGATGATGTAATGCCATGAAAGCAATTCAAAGGCTGCCCATCTGAGAGTCTGATGCAAAGAGAACCCCTGGTCCGGGCGTGTGTAACATGGCCTGGAAAGGGCTCTGCTTTGCGTTAACTAGCCGGCTCGGAGGACTGAGGAGTCCTGGTAAGGTGCGGCTGCTCTGCTACTGCTTTCCATTGCTGTCCCCCTCCTGCCACGGAGCCCTTGCCCTTGAAAAAATAGCAAATGTGTTCCTTAAACCTTCCCTCATCTGGATCTTCTCTTTTAACCATAGGGCTTGGCTCTCTCTTCTTCCTGCTCCAAACAAGAGCTGTCTTAAAGCACTGCTCAGGTGTCAGCTTCAATTGTAGCCTTCTCTGATTGCTTCAGATCACAACCACGTCTATTTGGAATACTGCTAGTTTTAATATGTTGTGAGAAATGGGTGCATTTACTTGTAGGAAGCTCAATTTCTCAGGATGGACAAAATGCGTTTTAATGTGTGGGTGGTATTTGGGTAAGGAGAGAAAATGGGAAGTCACATTGCCAATAAGAGAAACGATGCTCAACTGTAGACCATGGGTGAAGAGAGACCACTTCTGACCGGATGTTATTACGTGTATTCGTAATAACAGCGGGGAGGATTTTAAGGAGGATAAAGCTCAGGATGCTCACCTCAGGATAAATCTCAAGTTTACATTACACTTACCATTTGATGCAGAAAAACAAACCTCAGTTGAAAGAAAACAGCAGTATGAATGTTGGCTCTACTGGTGCAGAAAGTTATAGATACTCATTTCTGTTTTCAGGGGTTTTGCAATATTTACATTAACTTGCATATAGAATGTTTAAGTTATTTGTATGCGTTCTGCAAATTAATTTAAAATTGGCAATTTACTTACATTTGGGTGACATTTATGGATAAAGACATTAGCCATAGGCACTACTCACAGATGAAGTTATGTGTACATCATTGATTCTCACAGTCTTTATAAATGATGCCAATCTGATTTTTATACTGCAATTTTACACATGTACCATTTTCCTCTTTAGAAATAAAATCGAAGTATTTCTACTCGCCATTGCACACGGAACATATTTGCATCCTTCCTTTTTAATTTCATTAATTTTTGTTTCTTCTCACAGTCTTTCCTTTGCTTTTATTATACCTTCTCTCAGATTGCTGAGGCAACGATTAGGCACATTGGCCTTGGAAAAATAAATAAAGAGAAGGAAAATATGATGCTCTGTCACTTTAAAATGTAGTCCATTTCCACCAACATATTAAAAGTCTAAATATTTTATTGCCTAGGCACAATCTCATTTTTATTGCCCCAATCACAGCTCATTGGCTAGGATATGCTGGGCAGAGGAGTGAGCTGGTCAGCTAATGGCCTCCCTGCTGCTAAAATTAACTAATTGTTAAAGTAATAACCATGGACCCTCATGGCCTATTTTAATAGTCAGTGGCAATCTGGGAAATTATTTTGCTGCTTTCATTTCAGTAAGTCCTCCTGTTGGCCATTTGCACCCCTTTCTATCCTCTTAAATGTCCTCTTGATGAGAAATATTTCAATGAGAATCTGCAGGGAGCTCTGGCCAGTCCCTCCAACTTGCAATTGGGGCCCGTTGTTTCTTCTGTTAATGTGGGAGGAACATTCTGTAAGTCCATATTGGGATGCATGGGGGCAGCCATTTCTCTATTGCACCGAACTTCTTTTCCAACCTCATCTGTAACATGTGACTCTCACATCAGCTTGTTTCACAACTCGTTATGTCCTACCTAAATGCTAGCCATGATCTTGCCTCTCCCTTTGGTGGAAAACTCTTCATCCATCTCTTGATGATCACTCCCCTCCACATCAGAAGTCCAGACAGGAGTTCAGTCACTCAGTATCTTAGGGTGATACTAATTTCAATATTGACCTCTCCTCTGATTCTCTGGCATATACTCTGGCTACAATACATTTCATCATGTTTTTGAACTTCATAGTCTCCTTTATCTGTTTATTTGTTTTTTTTTTTTAAAGATTTATTTATTTATTTATTCAACAGAGATAGAGACAGCCAGCGAGAGAGGGAACACAAGCAGGGGGAGTGGGAGAGGAAGAAGCAGGCTCATAGCGGAGGAGCCTGATGTGGGGCTCGATCCCATAACGCCGGGATCACGCCCTGAGCCGAAGGCAGACGCTTAACCGCTGTGCCACCCAGGCGCCCCTTATCTGTTTATTTGT
Organism: Ursus arctos; assembly: GCF_023065955.2. Classification (NCBI taxonomy): domain Eukaryota; kingdom Metazoa; phylum Chordata; class Mammalia; order Carnivora; family Ursidae; genus Ursus; species Ursus arctos. The sequence goes on along the minus strand of NW_026622841.1, from coordinate 33,572,417 downwards.
TATTTCATGTGTATAAATCCTTTCTTCTCAGCTAAGCTTACATTTACGAGAAGTTTCTGTACTTTCTCTTCTATTTCTCAGTAACCAGAACTGTGTTAAGCAGATGTTCAGTAAACACATGTTGTGATGAATTATATTAGATGTGGGGATTTTAAAGTTGTACCTGATATACACATGTCCTGTGGGGATGTGTTAAATCCCTCATATCCAGAGGATGAGGTAAGTTCAAGAGAATCCTGCACTGAGACTAAATTTTATGAGTTTTGTCATAAACATGTCCTCAATATGGACCTTATAGAATGGAAATTCCTTATGATATAACTTTTGAAGTCCTCAGACGAAGACACAGAACATTTGTACTGAAGGAATTAACCCTCAAAGAAGGTGGGTTTGAGGCAGAGTTACAGGGCAAACATGTTTGAAAATAGAGATGGAGGGCCATTTAGCCGATTCCAGAGGTTCACCTACACATGTTTGCTACTTATTCGCTGGAACAAACATGCAGGGACTCTTCTGGAAACAGCTGGGGGTTTGCACACCCACAAAGTATTTTTAAATAGGGCTTCATGTCCGTTTAACAGAGCCACTAATTCGGACTTTGTAAAACTTCATAGAGCTTTTCCTACCTGTATTATTGTAAGAATATTTTATTTTATGCCTGTCGAGACATGATTATTGAGATGTTTATGAATACTTGTAAGAGTACTATGTTGATAGTGATCAGATAAAGAAACTTAAAAAACCTGTCTCTTGACTTAAAATTCCATGCCAGGTGTGGCACGGCCTGTGAAGGCATGAAAAGCTTCTTGGAGATTATATATTTTTATACTTTGGGTTAATTATAGTTAACCCATGGGCTAGCCATTTTCTAGATTCATGACCAGTTGTAGCCTAGGTTGGTACAACTGTGCTTAAGTGTCCAGGATCCTTCAAGCACCAAGTTTCTCACATTCCATGAAGACATAGAGCTCAACCATTCAGTGAGGGTTTGGATTAGAGGAGTGTTTTTGCAATTCTAGCAAGCCATAAGTTATGATTCCCTTTGTACAAGGACCCCTTTACAGTGCTGAAGATTAATTGAACATTTGAATTTTATTTTAGAGACTGTTTTCCAAAAACCCTCTTAAAAATCATGATTAGGACTCAAAGAGATTGATATCCTGACCCCTCCACTTATGAGGCTTATTTCCTTGGGAATAGGATTATTCTATCCACCAACTTCATCTTCCTTACAGATTAAAGGGGACGTGATTGGTCTTTGCCCTTTGGTAAGTGAAGGGACAGAAGATGATGATTATTTGTAAAAGAAGAATCACCAGTCACTGAATAAAGAGTTGAATGATTCTCCTGTGAATCAGAGGTAAGTGCCTCAGTGCATGGATGTTTGAATATCTCTTTTGGTTGTTCACATATCTTTCTTCTTAGCCCTAAACTTTCACCTGGGTTTAAAACAGTTGTGATGGAAGAACAACAATTCTGCATACATTCCATACTATCATCTCCTTTGTGTTCATATAGGAAGGCAGAGACTAAGAGCAGAAAGTTCTGAGCTGGCCGGAGTGGCTTGCAAGCCTTGTTATAGTCATCTACGATCTGTATAATCTTGAAATTCTTAGCAACGTCTCTAAGTCTGAGGTTGTTCACATTAAACATGGGACAATAGATATATGTATTTCATAGGGCCGTTACGGGGGTTGTATGAAGTAATGCTGTAATGCATTTAGCACAGCTCCTCTATTACACACAATAACAGTAGGTGCTTAATTAATACTTGCTATGATTTCCATATTATTACTAAGGACTGCTTAAACAAATGACACTTGGGCACCTAGCAGGCACTCAAAAAGAATTTGTACAACGAGGCATTGACACTCTGAAAGGACCTGATGCGTGATCCCTGCTGGACAGGGTGTCAGGAGAATGAGAAAAGCCACTAGGAAAGGGGGCCACCTGCCAGGGGCTGTCACAATGAGCAGTCGCCAGGAGGAATAACAACTTCCCTCCTTTTGGGAGCCGCAGGGCCCCGTGAAAGCTTTATGAGGGTAAGTGAAGGAACCTTGGGAGGTCAGCTCAGGAGTTTAGGGCCTCACCAGAGAAACAAAGCTGCACTGAAGAGAAACTAGTTCTTTCTGTCCGGGAATGAGGTCCTGTCCCAAAGAAAACACAAATAGAGTCAGGCCTGAGGTGCCTTCACTGTGAACCAAGTAAACTCCAAATCAAATTCCTGTCCAGCTTCTAGAATCTTGAGAGCTATCAAATAGAATTCAAAGAACACAGGTCAGCAATCCTAGGTCAAAGGAGACTTTTCAGATTCGAACAAAAGATCGTGTGTGTGTGTGTGTGTGTGTGTGTGTGTGTGTGTGTGTTAGCTATATTAATTTTTCAAGGTTTGCTCAAGACTTCTCCTCCATGAGTTCTCAGTAGATTATTCTTATGCCTGATCCACAAATCTCTGCACATGGACCGTCTACCGGCAACCTGACCCATCTCGAGTAGAACCAAGCAGAACTGTTATTTTCAAATCCATATTCTTTACTCACCTAGATGGTAAGTCCTCTGAGGACATGGCCTGGTATCTTTTCTTCGAGTGTCTCCTCACTGTGGCCAGCCCCAATGCACCCAACATGCCCAGCAAGGCAAAAGGCCCTTAGGATATGCCCACTTCAGAAAATAGAAAGAGTGCTTAAAACAAGAAAACAAACCTAAGAAGGAAATCTTGTGAAATATGTGCTAAACCATTGATGGTGTTTTCTTCTCCTTGAAGGTAAAGCTAACTTTGGGAGTTGCGGGGGAAGGTGGCCCATCTGGCTCTATGACATTTTTCTGGAAATACCATCAAAATGAAAGTGAGAAATGTGCTACGAACTGAACAGTCATGATCCCCTCCTCACATCCGAAAGGAAGATTTCGAGAGTAACGAGCATAAATCAAGGCTGGGCTTGTCCTGCCTGCATTGAGGCAAAACAGGCTTTCCTTTAAAAAAACATCTGCCATAAGGAGATTTAAATCGGGTACTCCTGTTTTTAGAAGATCTCTATTTCCTTACAGGATGTCGGCTTTGATCACTAATCCCTGGAAAATGTCTTTAAGAGCTACTCCAATTGGCAGAAGTGCCAGAGAGTAGGCGTGGGCAGGTGTTTGGGAAAGAAGTGGGGGGAAAAACCCTCTTTCCCATGCTGATGTGTTATAGTTTAAAATAAAAAGACAACTCCCAGAGGCTCTTGGCTCTAATGATACCCTCTGTGGTTTTTCCAACAGGACGGTCCAGGGACACCTTTAGAAAACGTTCCTTCTGTAGGTCAGCACTTTTCTGTCCACCCCTCTCCCTGGCCAATGGCATTAATGTGCGTTTGTCAAGACTGAATTTCATTTGCCGCATAGTGGCTTAGAGAGGGCAGCACATCGTGTTGCATTTTCCTTGCCTCTCAAACTGGAGTTCCTGCTTCTCCCCAGCTTTGTGTTGTCAGCAAAACGTGGCGTTTACAATCGGTCTCTTGATCTGAGGTAATTACCTGCAGGAGAAATAGCGAGGGTAAGGACCTAACAAGAGAAGTCTTGTGTTGTCGCGCGGTGGGCTGCTGTCCTGAAAGTGTATCAGACTTGTCAAATTGGTTCAAATTAAATTGACATGGTGCTCTTCCAGGCATCACCACTTATTATACATCGTGGAGCCCTTTTGGGCAGTAAATGCCTTTCGAGTTAAAAAGGAATGTGCAAAGGAAACTCAGAGGAGCCAGCAACAAGGACAGCGAGGATCTCCAGGAGGACCCGTTAAAACTGGCTGTGAGAATGCGAAGGTTATGTTATGACTGAGCTCAGTTTTGCTCTTCTCTCAGCAATTTCCAGTTCCGTGCCACTGTGACAGAGGTGTCCCCAGGCCTTAGTCATGAGGCCTTGGAACCATTTTTTTCTGCCTCCTGGTCCATTTATTTATTTATTGTAACATTTATGAGCTCTGTCCAGGGAAACTGCTGGGTCCAGCAGCATCAGCCCCGGCCTGAAGGGAGACAGGGGAATTCTAATCCTACCCTTTCCCTGATGGGCCTGGTGACCTTGGTCAAGTCATTTAACCTCAACATGCTGGGGCCGCTGTTTTTAACTGAACAGGGACGTGAATGAGCCCTGGATCACCTCGAAAGGGTGTCAGGAGGGATAACTAATTAATGATTGTAAAGCACTTTGCAAACAGAAAGTACTGTACAAAATGCTTAATATTAATAATAAAATGCATTCACTGCAAGCCTCTAGGCGTATGCTCAGAAATAACGACAGCAATTAAAGTAACACGCTAACAAAACTCATTAACCCCCAAACCTCCTTCCCACTGCACTTGGCTGCTAGAGCTTCAGGGCTTTCTTAAGACTGCCAGGTGGTGCAAAGGGGAAGGCTGCAGTGGGGGCCATGGCATCAGGCTCCCCCTCACTTTCTAGGCAAGTTAGCGTGTCGCCTGTTAAGACAGCCAATAGTCCTGAAGCCCCACCTCCATTCAGCCTTTCCTGGCATTTCCCCATGTGAATCATTTTCTTCTAGCCATGCTCTGCCACCGACTGCCTGTACCATTATGCGCCCTAGAGGGCGCTTCTTGCCTTTGTATGCTTTATTTCCTTCCCTGCCTAGGCGATTTCTCTGCCTAGACTTGAAAGCTGCCTGAGGGCAGGGTTTCTGTGGTATTCTAAAAGAAGACAGTGCAAAGGACATGCCCATAGATGGTCCATGGAATAAGGAGCAGACACTTTGTCTTCCCCAGGTGATGGAATGGACAAAGGGGCAGGGCGTTATTTGAAACAGGCTGCTCGTACTGGTTATCATGCCCCCTGCAAGCTGGCCACTACTGCTAAGAAACTCCTGAGGTCTGGCAGGAAGGAAAATTTAGGACCTTGCCAGAATAGTGGAAGAGAGAAGACAGGGCTTTTTTTTTGTTGTTGTTGTTAGACTTCAACATTTTTTAAATTTCTGCTTTTCGAAAGACAGAGTTAAGAGAGTAAAAGACAAGCCACAGACTGGGAGAAGGACATTTGTAAATCATATATCTGATAAACATCTTGTGTTTAAAATATATAAAGAACTCTCAAAAGAACACAATAATAAGAAAAGAAATAACCAAATTTTTGAAAACGGACAAAAGATATGAATACATACTTCACTAAAGAAAACATATTGATAGCAAATGAGGAAGACAGGGCTTTTGACTCAGTTGTTCAGAAAACGTATAGCTTTGAGCTGGGGGATAATGAAAGCTAAAATTGAGAAAGTCACTTTGGGAAAAGAGAGAAGGAATTAAGACAATATGCCTTGAGTAAGCAGAAGGCAAAGCTTGGCCTGAGGTTGGTCATAACTAATAAGGGATAGAGGGTGGGAATCACATGCATGCCTGGAGACCCCAGAGTGTTGAGGGAGGACACTGAGGGCTATGTGCAGACAGGCTGGGCACCTTGCAAAAAAGAATTTATGTTTCTATTTTCTCTTTGTAAGAATGAATGGCTAATTGGCAAAAATTATCTCTCTCTTTACCTCCTTTCTCTTCCTCTTCAATAAGTTGCCATTTTACTTTTAATTTCTTTTTAACTTTTAAATTTCATACCTGACCATGTCTGGAGTGTTAGCTTATGTAAGAATATTTGTGTTGTAGTAGCATCTTTTATAGAATATAGAAGTGGTACTTAAACCATATTCCTGGGGCTTTGTGAGTCAAAATTTAGTCTGATTCCACCTTGAGTACTGGATTGTAATACAGGTTTGTGATTTGGACCACTAGATCAATAGTCCAAATAGTTTTTATAAAAATTGACCACATACACTAAGAAATGCTTCTAAATTATAAATAAAAAATTATGGTATTTACCAATGTTACATAAAGCAACTAAGCAAAAAAAAAAAAAAAGTCAGACATTATTTTCAGTTTGATTTGTTTAAAATAGATTCCCTGGAGAGGAGCTTCTTAGTCAGTAATGAAGGGCCTTGCATCTTAGGAGAAACAGCCAAGGAACTCCTGGGCAGGGACAGGGGTCGGGGACTGAAGGTTGAGGGTTGGGGAGGAAGAATTTTCTGTGAAAAGCCTGGAACCAGAGAGAGTACAGGGCCTCTGAGCGCAAGTGTCTGCTTATGGGAGAGAGGGAGGGAGGGAGAGGGAGATGTTCGCAGGAGCAGGGAGGAAGGAGCTAAGCACACACCAACGCGATGCTGAATGACACTGGGGTGCGGAGAGAAAGATGCAGGAGGAATCCAAAGGAGAAGGTGAAGAGCAGCAAGAGTGGGGTCTGCAGATCTATCCTAGCAGAGGCCTGTTGTGAAGAATATTCTTGATTTTTGGCAGCCACTGCACAGACGATTCCCTCCTGTGGAGAGCTGGAGTGATTGTGGACAAGCAGTTTGGGAGATTACAGGTCTGGAGATGATTTGGGGAAAAAAATCCTAAAATTACAAGAAAAAAAGCCAAGAAATGATACTGAAGGAGCACGAGCCTCTATTTCACGGCCAAATCAAAAACTCCCTGACTAGGAAATTGATATTCTGCCTCAAAGTTTCTTTGCTGAAGGTTGGGCATGGCTTATGGGGGGGTGGCAGAAGAGGAGGCATCAGTGTGCATTTCAGGATTCAGCCATGCCACCAACTTGTGGTGTGTCCTTGAACAAGCTGTCAGCCTGGTTTTCATCCGTAAGAAAAAGCATTTGAGTTAGACAGTCTGTAAAGCCCTTTCCACTTCTGATAGCCAAAGAGCTCCATGATGTAGAGTGTCTGCCTTACACACTTACCCAGTGGGTAAGAAGCTGACTTAAGGTGTTCTTTCCATTTCTTCAAAGCTTCTACGAGTTTACTAAAGTGTGCAACTTGAGGGTTTCATTCTCATGGTGTACAGTCGTCACCAGCCAAAATCCACCGGACAACTTCTGTGTGTCCAGTCCTTTGATAAGTACTACGGGATGACCTTGTCTCTGCTCTTGAGGTGCCTACAGTGCAGTCGGGGACTCACATAAACACAAGATAAATGACAAAAGGTAAGAGATGTCACTAGGCCCTTATGTTTCGTTGACAAATTAGAGCTATGGACTGAGAGTGCTCTGAGTTCAGCGGAGCAGGGGCTTTCTGTTGGGCTAAATGGCAAGGAAGAGCCAGGCGTTGGAGAACAGATTCAAACAGTCCCTTCCTGCATCCTGATTCCTGCTGGGTGATGGGGAAACAACTGCACACACACACTTAGGAGATCCAAAGCTCTGACAAAGCAGGGCAGGGAATGAGCCTCTGTTGACTAGGTTGAGACAATGGAGATGAGAGATGTGAGGGGTTCAAATCCAGAAGCCAGCATTTTAGCGGGATAAAGCCTGGGAAAACTCCCCTGAAACTAAGCACTCAGAAGGTGGTAGATCAACTATTAAACCTGTGGTCAAGTTTTGGGTCCGAATCCTTTTTCTATTATTTACTAGAACTTGGAATTTGAAAAAGTCTCTTAACGCTGTTTGAGTTTGGTGTTAAACCTGAGAATTTTTCACTATATTATAGTAGGCTCTAGTGACAAATAGCAAAATTAGAGGGGAGTAGACAAGTCAGGAACTAGAAAGAAAATGCTGGGTACAGAGGGCACAATTGTCTCAGGCCAACGATAGTTTCTGGGTGTTGAGCATAGATTATTGGTTTACTCCAACGTTTGGACTAAAGTTGGCCTTTCTGAAATGTTTCTTCACATTTGTACACTCCATTTTTTTAAATAAAAATTTTATTTATTTATTTATTTATTTATTTATTTATTTGAGAGAGAGAGAGAGAGTAATAGTGTGCCTGAGGGAGGGAGCAGAGGGAGAGAATCCCAAGCAGAATCTGAGTTAGCACAGAGCCTAACATGGGACTCCATCTCTCAATCCTGAGATCATGACCTGAGCCGAAATCAAGAGCTGGACACTCATCCAACGGAGCCACCCAGGCACCCCTGTGCACTTCATTTTTTTAGCAAACACATTTCATCAGCAAATGTAACTACACTGCACGTAAGTGCTAAGCATAACAATGACCATATAATTTATGGCCCACACCAGGCAACTACTGAAAGTGAAAGATGTGCTACTAATAATTATATAGGTTAGCAGGTGAAAATCAAGCTTGTTTTGGGGAAGTTGGAGGTGTGAGAAACTCATCCATAAGAAAACACTCCTTCCTCCCAAGAAAACATCAATTCTTCCTCTTTTCAAATTAGGAAGCTTCATCCAGGGACCCTCACTAGACACTGAGGATTTTGTTTAAATATATAAATGAGCAAACAAACAAAAAAAGTACCTTTTTAGGGAAGAAAAAGTCCCTAGGAAACAAAAAAATGCTAAAGAAGCTCAAAAGGTTATTTTTAAGAAAGGTGATGCGGGATAAATGTGTGTACATACATGCAAGAAAGAGAGTTTATGTGCACACACATTCTTTTGCAATCTAAAATCTAAAATCACAGGGCACTAAATTATGGCACATGTGTGTAAAATGATTCTTGGATGACCCAGAGAAAGGGAGAGAAAAAAGCTCTAGAGAGGCAGGGTGTGGAGGAGAGTTGGGGATACATGTGTAATTTAAAATTATAACCCAACAAATGCAAAACAGGAAGGGAACAGCATTTTAAAGAGGCCGGCAGATAACATCAGCTCATTAGTGGTTCCATTACAGTGTACATTGGTTTGCTTTCTCTCCTAGCACGAAAAAAAAAAAAAGAAAAAAGAAAAAAGAAAAAAGCGACATATGTGCATGTGGGTATGGAGGAAGTAAATTAAATAAACATAGCTTACGTTATTTTAGGATACCCTGAGCATTAACTCTCATCCTTGAAGGTAATGGTGAGAATTATGAAATATTTCAGTCTTTGAAACTAGCCACTGCACTTTGAATATAATTGGATTCCCAAGGCATCCTTTCAATAGGTGAGGGGTAGGGAAGGGTCAGAACAAAAGGTAGTGGAGTTCTTTTCACCATTTGGATGGGACGACAGGGGAATCGACGACGCTGGCACAGCATGGCTGTCAAAGATCGGAGAACTTTGTTTCCATTTGGAAATGATTAAGGTCTTATTGCTCCTGTCTTGGATATGAAAGACTTGAAATGCATCAGTTCTATGTAACTAACTTTGAATGACAACTCTATGCATGTAGTTAGCAAAGTTCATTGAGAAGGAGAGAAGAACACTGAATTTCAGAAAAGTTGAACCATAAGAATTGAGTACCTTGATTGAATTTGATAGCTCTTAATGGGAAACTGTACTGAACTGGCAAAAAAAAAAATGCAATGAGATTTGGCGAAAAGGATCCAACTCAAATTTAGTTTTTGAAAAATCTCAGAATTAATCTTGCCCATTTTATTCAGTTAATAGTAGAAATTATTTTACATGTGGAAAGATGATGTCGGAAATAGCTGAGTGGAATTTTAGAGGTGGAATTAGAAGAGGGCAAAGGGGGAGCTAATTTGCTTTTCTGCTCCAAAATATTCCTAGCAATCATGTCTGGAGGTCTATTTGATTCTTTTTTATTAAAGGTGGATAGGATTCCTTAGGGAGGATTTTGGGATGGAGCTTGGGTGGTAACCACTGAACTGAGTAATCAGAAGTCCAAATGAGCCATGCCATCTGAAAGTCAATGTGGATAGGCTGGCAGACAGAAAGAAGGGCCCTGGACCCTGCCCAGAGAGAACACCTGGGGCCACGGACCCTCACAAGACTGGTAAGTCAGACGAGGAGAAGAGAGTCATTGTATAAGGAGCCTATGACTACAGATGAATGTTGGTGACCTGGGGATAGGAGGGCTTATGCTTGATGAGGGCACTGGGCATGGGGAACAGATCCCTCTTAGTGATTATAGCCTGGGTCCCACATCTCTACTGTGGGCACATGTGTATGGCGCAGGATGATGGCAGCCAAGGCATAGCCCTCGGGCCCTTTGGCCTAGGTCTGTTTCCCGTCTCCCAGCAGATTTAATTTTCTCTTTAAACTTAATATATTTAAGTAGAGCATTCATTCCTCAGTTTGTAGCAGCTACCATCACCCCCTATTGTCTGATATTGGACATGGTTCCCAGATGAACTATCTGATTCTTGATTTCTGTTTGGCCAAGTGTAGTGCTTGGCTCTTTGGAATGCTCTGGAGAACTCTTCTCCCTATTTCATCCATAATGATTTTCTGAGAAGCAAGAAGGGCAAAGGCCCAGAGTGATTCATTGAAGGTGCATATGGTATTCATTCTGCAGAGAACAAATATGGAACAGGAGAAAAAGTGACAGTCGCACCATTTGCATTTGATATGTAAATTCAAGATACATATTGATTTACATGTATAATTTAGTAACCAAAAAAAAAAAAAAAAAAAAAAAGGAAAGAAAGAAAGAAAAGAAAAAACCCAGATAGCTAAGTAAACATGAATACCCACCCCAAGCTAAAGGCTGAGCTCATGGCAGTGTTTGTAAATGGCGCTGTGCGGTAGCACATCTCGGCATGCAAATGTCTATAAACTTCAAACTGTTGCTAGGTTCAACAACACCTTTCCCAGGAAGCACACGGATTTAGCAGCTTGTGCTTTATGCACTGGTCTCCAGAGCAGAAGGCCCTTCTCCTCACCTCACAGTAAGGGCAGGACACATTATCCATCCCTGTGTTTTCCTTGCTGAAGTCTGCCTTCAAGCGATATAGCCCAGTGTTTTAAAACACATTTTTCTTTTTGTTGTTTTATGCATGAAGAATTTGGCCATATATTTCCCTATAACCTTCAAGGATGGATCTAAATGCCTTAACTGGCTCCATCTTTATCCAAACTTATTTTCTATTCTCACCAAGCTTCTCCTTACCCTCAGCTCCTGAAATAACACTCCAGAGACAATTCTTTACTGTGCCCTGCACACATGAATATTCCCACCACCATGCTTTCACTAATCCAGTGGCATCCAAAAGAATGCCCTTTCCCGCATCCATCAAAACCCCATTAATATCACAAGCTCAACTTGGATTGCATGGAGCCGTCACAAAATTTGAAATGAAGCTAATTTCTCCTTCCTAGGACTAGTCACAGTACGTGTGGTGTCAAGCTGTTTTCTCAATCTTGGTCACACACTGTTGTATGAGGCACTCTAATAATTTGCTAAGTGTTGCTCTTGGTTTCTCAGCCAGAGAGAATGTTTCTGAGGGAGGGGATTTCATCCTCTTTTGTACAACACATTCTATTTGGCGCAAAGATGGACATATTGACGTTAGCACATAGTGATGGACTAAATTGAAAAAAAATACTTCCCCAATTTCCAGTCCTTGTTTATCATTATTTACAACCTGCAATAGGAAACCATCATCAGTGACCATCATTTTAAAATGGGTGAGCAGAGGGATGTAAAGATCCCAAGAAGTGCGTTAGGGGACGCATTCAGGACTTTCCTTTTGCTCCCACTCTGCTGTGATGTTTGTCATGACGCCGTGTTTGTCATGAACAGTAACATGTGCATGTTATAATTCAGGTTCCTGAACTTCAATATTGTTAAGACTTTGGGCAGGATAATTCCTTGTGATCTGAGAGTGTTTCCTATGTATATAGAATGTTCAGAAGCATCCCTCACCTGTGCCCACTAGATGACAGTAGCTCCCTCAGACCCCATGCCTTTGCACCACAGTTGTGACAACCAAAAGTGTCTTCAGATATTCCCAGTGTCCCTGGTGGACAAAACATCCCTCTATCTACCCATGTGGAGACAGACTGCTATAATCAGGGATCTAAAATTTTTAAGATGTTTGTCTTTCTTCAGTGGGTTAAATAAACCCCTATGGTACCTCAATACCTTCTTTAGGAGAAATTCTGCATTTTCCATATTACTTGTTTATTATTTATTATTAGCAAATATTTATATAACACTTTATCCTTAGTTCTCAGTGTTTTAAGTACTTTACAAAAATTAACCAATTCCATTCTTAAACATACCCATAAGATAGGTACTATATTATTCTTGTTTTACAAATGGAGAACTGAGAGGCCCAGAGAGGTAAAGAAATTTATACAAGGCCACACAGCCAATAAGAGGTAGAGCTGGGATGCAAATCTAGATGTTCTGGTTCCAAAGTCTGTGATTTTAATCACTCTGCCTTTCACAAAGGTACACACATTAGTTCCCTCTGGAGTGATTATCTCCATTTCTGAACAGGGGTATTTTTGTAAATTTTCACCAGTTCAGGGGATTCCTAATTTGAGGATAAAGCATAAACCTCATTAATTATTTTAAAAATCCAGAACTTTCTTTCTCCTTAATGACTTGCTCCTGAGTGAGCTCTTGCTGTGGCTGGGGCCTAGACATATACCTATACTGGACACAGGGTTGTGGGGGAGTGTGTAACAGAGATCTTCGGTACACTTCAGAGGCTGTGGAAAATATTCAGTCTGTCATACCTGAATTAATCCCTCAGTTCTCTGTACCCATGAGAAAAGTCCCAGACTGATTGCCATTTTGTATTTTCAGCTGTTTTATGTAGTCGGGCTATTCTCCAGCTCAAAATCTCTAGTGAGTCTTTACTTCCAGCTGCACTGAGTCTAAACTTCTCTGACAAGATGTCAAGCCCTTTCATTATCTCACTATTCCCCACACAGCCCATCTGCTTGGTATGGGTCAGCATCCTCACTTTCCCTTCTAACTTCCACCTGTCCTCCTAAGGCAGAGCGCAAGTTCAGCTCCTTCCGTGAAACTTCCCTTATCGTTGACACCCTCAGCTTACTTTTCCTGAACTCCTTCACCATTTGTTTTCTGTGCCATCCAAATCCTCATGAGGATGAAAATCTATGTTCTGTGCTAATTTTCATGTTTATGTTTATCTTTTCAACTAGATGGTATAGATCTTGAAGGAAGGACTGTGTCTTTTTCTGTAAACCTGGCCCTCCACATTAGGCACAGGACAGGTACTCAAGCAAGATGTTGATCCACTGCTCAGTCATCATCAATCTTCATGCTTCTGTTGCCATGAAGGGAACCACACATTTTTGCCTTCACCCTCTGTGGATGTTAAACTGCAATCAAGTCCTCCAGGCCCTGGCTTGTAGCTCTGTGGGTGGTCAGCTACAAGACAGCAATTGATAGTCTACCAAGAAAATATAGTTTCTGCAAGAACGTGAAGTAAGGTGTCATGGCCAGTCAGTGGGACGCAGCTGCTTAACTTCAAAGGAGGACAAAAACTCAAATATCCATGCTGCTCTACAGAAAAACACCATCAGTGAGAACCAATAAATGGCATGGCCTTGCTGGGTGCTGTAGTGGGTGACTGTATCAGAGAGATGGGGGCACACATCCTTGGGGTGAAGTAGATTTAGGGATCTGCCAGGCTTCCACCACCAGAATTAACACATGTGAAGAGTGATACGTCTCTTTTAAAACCTAGTTTTTCATCAGGGTGTTTATTTTCTAGGGTGATGATCATGGTAATATTTTCAGTGTTCATAGTATTTTGACAGTTTTCAGGGCAGTGTCTCTTTTATGACCCATAGGATATGCAGATCTTTAAAATACCCCAGATCTTTAAAACTATTGGAGTCCCAAGATGTTAAAGATATTCACTTAAGTGAATATCAAGACTTTCTTAAATTATTTTAAGACTTCCCAGTGCCCTTTAAGTCATTCTGGTTTTAGAATTTACACGTAAGAGAAAACCCTGAATGCCAAAATTTACTCAACTTTATGACATAGTAATGAATTATTCATGGAAAATTTTAATATGAAACTGGACTCTCCTTCATCCCAATATCAATTAATCAATTAAAAAGTAGTAAAAAATTATTTAATGTCTTAGGTGCTAGGCATGGTGAGGGGCATAGCTTCTTACAAGGACTTTAGTAAGATTGATTTTATTTAAAAAATCAACAACTGAAAATTTTTGTTTGAGGGATAATTATAAGGAAAAATACTACAAAGCCAAATGAATATTGTTTTTGCACTCTTGTTTTTGTGACTTACTTATATATTATGAGTGGATAACTCCATACTGCTTACTTATTTTGCATTGCTCTCATGAGTGGTGGTGACTACGTATCTTCTGAATAACCTGGTCCTTTCGCTCTTCTAACTCTGTATTGGCAGCTTTCTGGAAGATTCCAGCTTTCCTAGCCTGGGAAGAAATTTCTGACCCTATTTAATTACAACTGACCTTTTACTCCCCACATTCCACAGTGACATTTTTGTTAACACAGTCCTTCTTAATGGAATTTGACCTATTTTTTAGCATCAATGGATGCACCACTCACTAGTCATACATGCTCTTTTTTGTTAATCAACTTCCTGAGATTTTCTGAATTCCAAATACTTTGCTTTTGGATAAATCCAGAAAGATGAGTTAGACTTGCCTTTTTTTCCCTAAGGGATCATCATTTGGTCCCACCCATCTTCCTGGGAAGTTGATTTTCCTGTAAATCTATGGGAAACTGTTTGTGCTAAGAGGTGGGAAGATATCACTTACTTTTCTTTCCAAAAGAAATTCATGTTACAGGAGCTGAGACCTGTAATTGCCAAAGTAATCTGCCATACTTTGTTTAGGTGCATTTGGACAATTTCCTCTAAAAAAGATTCTCTGCAAGAAAAATCTATTTAAAACATAAAGCTAAGGAAGCATCCTTTATGTACTTTTCCTGCTAGGGAGACATTTCCTTATAAAGGGCTCAGCATCCATGTGGCCATCACCACAAATCTGGCATCATAGCCCTGGAGCAGTGAGCATAATATGGTGGCTCACATCAGGAGACACTCCTGCCTGACTCCAAGTTGCCATCTAGGTTCCTACCCCAGCATCAAGATTCCAGTAATTGAACTGGAGGGAATAAGCACATCGAAATACTCATTCATTATTCCAGAAATTTGTAAGAAATAATGTGAAAACATGATCTATGGGAAATAGAGTAGTTGCTAACGCTAAGTCCAAGTTCCCAAGGAGTCAAATACTAGGAATCATGATTTTCTACAAAATAAATTCTAAAGGTTTAGATTCGGGATTTGGGGGACAGGTCTGAATCACGGTTCATTGTTAAACCAAAAGATCTTAGAGTTTGGAGAGGACCACAAATAACCATACTAATTATCCCATGATAATTAGTAACATTTATATTTATAACAAAATATGGAAGGAAAAGGCCACCATCTGTTATCATGGAACCATGGCACACAATGGTTTATTTTATTTCTTGGTATGTGCTGTTTTTTCTGAGTTCTTTTTTGAATATTGTTTTTCAAAACTGGGGGAAATATGATCAAAAAAATTCTTCCTTGAAGAAATGGCAATTCATATCTGGGGCTACATGCTATAAGAAAGATACAGCTGATGCATTTCAGAATATTAAATGTCTGAGGGACTTCAGAGAGTAGCTGGGCCACATACATCCCTACAAGAACAGTTTCCTCTTGTTCATGCCAGCCCATCTCTATGTGCTCAGCTCTGCACCAAGAACCATGGGGCTCCTCATTAATGGCAAACCTCTAAAGAGGAGATAGACACATGGTGGAGATGGTGCTGCATTGCATGGTATCAGCAACTATCAATATTTGTGATGACAATTCCATGGGTTAGTGAAGTGCAGAGAAGCCAAAGCCAAGGTTGCTGAACTCTGGTTGATAATCTTGTTCCAGGATAATCTCACCACTGTTTACCAAATTTGGACTTCATTCTCCTTTTATTCATTTATTATTATTAGATAAATTATGCATTGAGAGTCTACCAGGCACAATCCCCCAGACCAAACACAGTTCACTCAAAAAAGACTGAACACAATGGAAATGCTATCTACCCTTCCAGAGATCATAGTCAGCTCAAGGCTCCCTCTGGCCAACACCACCAGTGCATTTTAATTGCCCCAGGGCAGATCAGAATCCCTCAGTCTGAAAGATAATGCTCCAGAGAAACTCCTGAGAATGGTCAAATGATAATATGGTGACCCAGTAGTTCTTTTCCTCAGAGCTAAGAACAATTTCTCTTTGCTATATTCTTCAATGTTCGGGGGTTATAGATGCCTTAGAGAATCTACAGAAAACAAAACAAGGGAAGACAATATATTAGGAGATTCACAAAGTCTTGGAAACGAATTCATGGACCTTTACAGCAATGGAACAGCTTGTAGGGTCTTCTTAACATCCTCAGCGTCTATTCTACCCATTTGTTCTCCTGACAAAGAAAGAAGCTCTCTATGTTAGAGGCAGGGAACCACTCATACTAACAGAACCAATGACTGATCTTATGGGGCAGAATCCTCAAAAGAAAGAAAAAATATTGCTGCTTGAATTTATTCTCTTTGATTCAACAGATCTTACTAAGTCTCTTCTAAGTACAGTAGATGTGCAGAAGATCCAAAGATGAATGAAATAGTCCCTCCTTTAAGGGACTTTAGAAACCCAGGATACAAATAACCTTCAACTCTATGAAAACAGTGAACAGCATCTAAAACAATGTGTGACAAAAAGTCTGTGTTCAGTAAACATTTTTGGAGCAAATAAGATATAACATGCTAAGTGCTGAAAGCATGGTCTGAGTAAGTCACTAGTTATTCGGAGAACGAAGACATCACACTTAATGGGAAGAGGCAGTGAGAGTTTCACAAAGGGAGAGCCTTGCGACATACATGGGGAAGGATAGATGGAATGTAGGGAAGTGGAAAGGAGATGGAAGGATGCTTCAGAAGAGGCGATGGCATGAGCAATGAGGAGGAGCCTGGGACATGAGTCAAAGACAAGAGGAGGCACAGACTAAAGAACAGGCTGGGCCATGCTGTGGAGAGTCTCCAGTGCCAGCTGAGAAAGACGTCCAGATCACGGGTAAGATGACAGGTGATGGCTTGCCTTTCCTCTGGCCTCCCTTTGTTGTACTTTACTACTGACAATACTGGAGAAGATCATAAAAGTCATAGTGTCAGTAAACCAACTGGTGTTAGTACCAGGACCTTCCCCTTCTTTCTTGACTTCTAGAACAAACCTCATATTTTTTTCCAGTCTCTCTCTCACATCTCTTCTTTTATTAGGTCATTTGACACCCTTTTGTTTCTCTCTCCAGCTCTCCCTGTCTCCCCAAATTCCAGCTTGGTGGATTATACAACAGTAAGGTGACATGATCTGGGAAGGAGGGTGTGCATCTTCGTCGCATAATACTCCAATGGAAAGAAAGGTTAAAAGATTTTAACCCATTCACAGTCAGGTTTTCCTTATATGCTTTTGAGGAAGAATAGAGAATGTTATGCAAAGGCTGCGTGAGTGAAAAAAATGAGTGCAAAGCCCCATTCTGTGTTTCCTAGGAGCCAAGCTTCTCATTTTTATACCACAGGAGAAATCTCAGTCTCTTGAATCTTCAGAATGAATATATATATATTTTAACCAACCCACAAGGGGAGGGGGAAGGCAAATTTAAAAAAAAGGGGGAAAAAAAAGGATTTGTTAGCTGTGGTATAGCCACATCTGGGATAAACTGGGCCAATGCAGCCCAGCTACACATGAAGTCCCAGAAGTTTCTCTTAATAACTTTCCAGGCATTCTGCCATCACTGAGCCTTCCCATATCACTTACTGAAATGCAGGAAGCCACAAGCTGTTCTCTGGTCATCATTGTGTTTGAGGTCCTAGCTTTCTTCATCTGTATTCCTGACACTCTGGTTCTTTCTCTGTTTCAGTTTTCTAGAACCAATGACTCTCCACCTCTAGTTCTGTTTCTTCTTAATAAAACCTGTCGTTGTGTTCCTTTGGCACTCTAAAGTGAACATGATCTGTGTCAATTTAGAGTAATACATCCTAGGGAAATGTGGATTTTAACCCAAACCAAAACCTTAAATTAATGAAAATCTCTCTGAATTATTTAAGACCATGCTTTCTAGGTCCCTCCTAATGCCCTGAGGGTTGAGAAGAATTATCTCTGAATTTGTTTTGACAGTTATTTGTTTTTATTCTTTAGTTCTTTCTTTTGAATTGCTAACAGTACATGAAGAAAGAAGATAAAAGCTAAAGTTGTAACTTTAGAATATCTATAGCAGAATAAGAAAGGCCAACTTGTGGATATCACATCAGACAAATGACTTGACTGGACACTTTGATTTTTGCTTTCTCCTAAAAGCTATTCTTCCTGGATCTACAGAAAGTGCAGCCATGAACTGGTATCCAGATGGGCTCTATTTCAAGAGATAACCAGGGGGAGGCCCAAGGACCCCAAAGCAATGGAATTACACCTTGTCTTGAACAGATGGCACAGCCAGAGATCTGGGATTTTCTAAAATGCAACCAAAAGGACCATTTTGTCTTAGTGCAACTGTGTTAAATATCAACATTATTATAGAGAATGCTCTTCAAAATCTAGCTTCAACATTGACATGGTGTGGGAGCAATTAGAACTCTTCGTATTGCTTGATGCTCAGGTGAAAAAGTGTACAAAGTGGTCCTTTAAGGGGGTAGTACTGAGCCTAGGACAGGTAAAAGAAATATGAATAAACCAACATAATCACACCTTGACCACTCCAGGATCACTGGTCAAGGCTAAATGCAAGCATATGCCCTGAGCAAAATGTTGGGCTTGTGTGGCCCATAACCCCCTTTCCCATTTCCTTCTGATGATCAGGTGAGCTACTGAGTAGAGCAGTGGAAGGTCAGAAAAGGTAAAGTCTAGGTTAGGGTCAGGCAGCCCTCCCATTGGTTTGTGCAAGGTGTTAAGTTAGGCCTGCCTCTTAGGCAACCACTGATATGGAATCCACTAATTTACAAAGAAGTGTTCACACACCCACCTCTATACCTTTTGTCATGCTGATCCTCCCCCTCCCACATATCCCATCTACTCCATTGACTCAAACCTTCACCATCCTTTAACATCTCCTTCAAGAGACGTTTAAAAAACACATGAAACTATCATGCTCTACTATCAATTCTTGTTTCATTTACTATCCATCCCACTCACTGGGAACTTTTTCTTGGGCTTTTTTATTAGGTATGCTTTGTATGTATATCTTATCTGCAAAAATCGATTTCTGGGCTCATGAAGTCAGATAAAGTCACATATTTCTTTGGATCCTTCCTTTAATCACTTAGCACATAGATTAGCATGTATGTATGTGTGTGTATAACATAATATATACATATATTATCTAAATCTATATAGATGCATAACATATTTTCTTCAATAACCAGTACATGTGCATTATAGGGAAGTCAATTATGACTCAGTATGAAGTATAAAGTATGAAAATCTAGCGATTATAAAGTTTAATAATGAAATACCATTTTCTTTTCCAGGTTTTGGTGCACTCCATTCATCCACTCATCATTAGACTGTGTTTCCCCAGAGATGATAAGATGTGACTGCCTGAAGCAATGCATATTGTCTTTTCCTGGGTAGACCTTTCCTTCTTTCCAAGATGAGTTGTGCTGGATATCAGGGAAAGAAACTTCAAAATTTCTTTTACTGCACTATGAAGTCTAGAGCCTAGAACAATGTAAGCAGCCTGTTTCTTGTTTAATTTTCTCTGTCTTTTCCCACAACCCTTTGACTCCTCTGAATCCTCTAGATCTCAAGCAAAAAGGTGCATTTGGACTTGTACCAGGGCCTCTGAGCCTTATCATATCTAGGCGTGTTGTTTCACATTTGCTTATCTAGTGCCATTCCACATGGAAAAGAAAAAATTAATAAAATGCCCTCCTAAGAGGCACCATTAGTTCTTATAAATAATTTCTTTCTCTCAGGAAATTCCCCTTCTCTCCTTGGTTCTTGTATGTCCGCATATAGAGAAGAATGGGCGAAGTCTGCCATGTGACAATTCTTACCAGGTTCTCCCAAGTTTTTAGCAGTTATAAAGTCTGTTATTATTCTCTTCATCGACTACCTGTTAGGGTTCTAGGGAATCAGTAAGTTGAAGATTTTGAAGAGGAATAGAACTTGTTTGGGATAAGGGAACTAATGTATTTATGATGTATAATTACACATTTCACTAGAAGTGTTCAAGCACAGATTTATGTGGTGTGTGTGTGTGTGTGTGTGTGTGTGTGTGTACAAGGGGAACTGATATACTGATGGGAAAGTTGGGGAGAATGCATATTTCCAGTCCCAGGGGAAAGTGTGTGTGTGTGTGTGTGTGTGTGTGTGTGTGTGTGTGTGGTCAGTCTACTGCTCCTGATTCATATTTAT
The DNA here is from genome assembly GCF_023065955.2 of Ursus arctos. Lineage (NCBI taxonomy): Eukaryota > Metazoa > Chordata > Mammalia > Carnivora > Ursidae > Ursus > Ursus arctos. Next base: position 33,552,318 of record NW_026622841.1, on the reverse strand, counting down.
TTGAAATTTACATCAGTAATTCCTATTGCATAGACATATATATCTCATTTGACAGTGGGTTTAACTTAGATTCATGCTTCATGAGTCACCTATACTCACAAGTTTTGGCATAATCACAGAAAAACTTTCTAGTGGGCACAATTGCATTCTTTTAGCTGGACATTTGGATATTTCAATCAATTCAGCCATTCAATGGAAAGGTCTAGCAAATGCCCCTAATTTGACATTGTTAGTTGTGGGCTATTTTTTTCTTCAGTATCAACCACTGTGGCTAATTAGGCAGCAGATTCGAATCTTCATGAATTTTTCAGGCTGATACGTGTTCCTTCCCAGGGCTAATTTGCTATTATCAGAGGAATGACTCTGGTATACATTGTGGGTGGTGTCTGACCTTATTCCCCTATTCAGATTGAAATTAGTTGAGGGACTGCGGCCAACGAGGTCATTTGGTAAATCATCTCACAGAAAACAGGTCTGCTTTAGAGAATGTCCTTTTCTTGTTCCCCTTCATAGCGCATCCTAGCTTCCGCTATTGCAGGGCTCTATCAAGAAGGTATAAGATTCAATAAAACTTTTACCCAGGATTTCAGAAACTTAAAAAATTCAGCAGAGAACCTAGTTATAAAACTTGTGTAGAGGACTAGAATAATTCCATTCTATGAGCTTCCTGTGTTAACAATGAGGAGGATTTGGCATATAACAGTAAGGGGAAGAATTTTGTATAACTGAATGAGAATAAGGAAAACTGCTTTATTATGTGATTTTCTGTATTAGGGATGTTGAAGAGTCCAGGTTTCCTGGGATGACAATGTCAGGTCATCCCACTTAACCTTCTCTGGACACAGAGGGGAAAGGCGGAGTACTAATCCACCCCTCTGTAAGTTGTTGTTTTCCAATTATAATTGATTAGTGGTTGGGATTATTAATAAGAATCACACAACCATTTATGTCTTTTGAAAGTCATCAGTACTAATTTCCACAAATTGGTTGCAATTTCCAATAAGAAAATACCAATTAATTCATTCACTAAGAATTGTAATGAGTTAGCCCAATGGAGACTGACATGGTGGTAAGAGCAGAGAAGGAGCATTCAGGACTTCAAGGTTATAGATTACTTTTGGCAGTCCTCGGTACTTTGGATTTTCAACTTACTAGACTTAAAAAAAAAAAAAGACAATGTTCCTTACAAGACATGAAGAGAATATCTCAAATATGACTATTTCACCCCCCACTTTTTTCCCTTTAGCAATTTTCTTTCCTAATTTTTCACTGGGAAGAGACAATATGGTATTTAGCCCCTTTTCTCCCTCATGATTTATATATAATTAGGGGCTCAGAAATGTTATCCTTCAGTTCTAAAAGAAGTTGTTGTATTGGAATACAAAGGGTCATTTTAGTTATGGGTATACATAGTTTTTAATTAAAAATTATTTTATTGCTTTTGTTAAGTAATTAAAATGTACAAAGTGATTTCTCACAAATATTTATTAATATTAAGTTGTTTTTGGCATACACCAGTAAATTGCAAGCAATTGCTTTACTCTGCATGTGTAATTAAAATGACTAAGTAATTATATTTTTTCCTTGAGTGTAGTTGACACTATCACATTTTTCTAAGTTTTGGTTCATTTTTATTTCCATTAGTGAATGCTTCATAGAAGCCAAGATAAGGAGTGTCAGTTAGCAAGGAGGAAAGCTGCTTCTCTTACTGAGCTTTTGAGAAATACAAGCAGATATTGTGTGCCATGTTTATAGTCTCATGTGCTTTGTTTTTCTAGATGTCTTTCCTCTTCCTTTATCTACCTGCCTTGCATGTTGCCATGATTATTTGGATGGTTATTTAAACATTTCTAGAATGCACATCTTAACTTAAAAATACTTAAGTTTATATATTTAGACTTTTATTCAAATTGCAATGAATGAATAGGTGGTATGTCTACTCAACTATACCTTTGTTCTGCTGAGTCCTTATCATTTTCCTCTCTCTTGTTCTTCCTCAGATATTATCAACTTCCTTGCATTCCTCTTTATCATCAGCGAATACCCCGTAAAGTCCCCCATGTGCAAGCTTCGTGTCATGTGCATGGACTTCTATGCATATCAGGTTAGAGTCCTTACCTCCTGAGGAGCTCAGCATCAGATGGAGGGAAGGCTGAATCAACATGATGGTTTCTCCCCAAAATAAAGGAAAATGAAAAGCAAATGTGAAACAACACACCTAGAGACATCTGTTATTCTTAACCACAATATAGGATGACGGACTGCCCATGCAGTGAAGGTTAGGCAGTGGTACAGGGTCATGCTGAGAGAGGATCCACTGGCAAATATCTCAGACAACGAAGGCAGAGCCCAGGACTCCATCCTAAGTGGTGCATTAAGACAAATAAAATGAGCAATTCTCTTGGAACAACAGAAACGGGGAGAGCTTTCCTGGATACTGTTTGGAATGAGTCTTTCAAAGCAAGAAAGTGAGGGTTAAACAATGAATTATTAAACCCAGGCTTCTTCCTGTGGCCAGATAGAGTAACAGGGACCAGATGTACATTTTCACCTGAAACAACCCACTGAAAAAAGGACAAAATTTATAAAACAATGGTTTCCAAGAACCTGTGATCCATGAAAGATGGGAAAAAATGAAGTAAGTCCTACTGTTTCCCACACTTACTGCCTTTAGAGAATTTTGGGTTCTGGAGCAGGAAGGGGTAACTCAGAGCCCAGTGGACACCCTGAACTGAGGAGATGGGTTGGGAATCTGAGGATGTCTAGGTGGCTAGAGTTTGCAGGACAGACAGACACAGAGAGGAGAGAGCTGCCCACAAAGACCAGCCTGGACACCTGCAGAGGCTGACTGTGAGGATTCAGCAGAACACTGATCAGCATGGGCCATGAGGAAACTGCTCCTGACTCGGGAAAGAACCACCCAGAAGGACTACAGGACAGAGTACCTGGTGCTCAGACAGGAGCAGAATAGCGTCCGTTTCCACCAGCCAGACTGGACACCTCAACATGTACGATGCGTTGGTAGAGTGCTCAGAGGAGTCTTGCCTGGCAGTGAGGGATAAGCAGCTTTGGAGAGAATGCTGCTGTGGGCTTGCCTAATGATTGCTGAATGTTAGGCTCAAAAGGAGCAAGTTGTCTGAAGAGATTGCATAACTCAGATTTGCAGGAAGCTAGTTTTTGGTGAGACAAGTAGAAGAGAAGTCTGCAGTGTGGAAGGCCCTGCATGGCTTGCCTTGATTGCTGGTGAGAAATGGCTACAAATGGCTATGAGATCTCACATGCTTCACCCCACCAGCAGCCATGATGAGAATCCCTGGAAACTCCAGCCTGCCACCAGCAGCTGAGCTGGAGAACTTCCACATTCAGAGATGAGTAGTAAACAGAAAAGCACAGAAAATCTATCTTTAAAAATAATCAAAGGCACAGGAAGACCAAAAATGGGATATTACTAGAGAAGGATACCTCAACAAGAGCACACATTTCAGAAGTTACCATAGATTAAATGGAAAATACGACTGAACAGATCACCACGATGTTTTGGGGGAAGAATACAAATGCTTTTACCAAATAAAAATCCAAGGCAGAACAATGCGGAGGTGCTAGAGGTCCTGGAATATAAAGCATGAGGCTAGAACAAGATAGGATCAGGAGTGGAACAGCTTACAAAAGAAAAGGAGGAGAAAAATAAAACCATCACAGAGGAGGGCACACTTATAGAACAAGGGAGAACAGACTGAAGAAAACAAACAAGCAAACCAACAAGCCAACCAATAAATGAACAACAGCCCTAAGAGATGCAGAGGTCAGGATCAAGAATAGGGAGCAGAAAGAAATGGAATGAACAAAATTAAAAACAATGGAAATGGTGAATATGAAAGAGAAACAAGGGGGCTTGAGTACGTACAAGTAGGATCCATAAAGAAGAGGAATGAAATACTAGATTAGAAAACTATATTTAAATATTAAGAATTTTCACAAATAAAGGACGATTTGTATCATTTTCAGTAGTTTCTTTACTTCTTTCAACACCCAACCCAAGACTGGTCTTCTCTAGAAAGCCCCCCCCTTCTTAAAGATTTTACCCATTTGAGATACAGAGAGAGCAAGAGAGAGTGAGAAAGTGAGCGAGAGAGAGCAAGGAAGAGAGCACGTGTACAAGGAGGGTTTGGGAAGGGGTAAAGGGAGAGGGAAAAGCAGACTCCCTGCTGAGCAGGGAGCCTGACATGGGGCTCAATCTCAGGACCCTGGGATCATGACCTGAGCTGAAGGCAGATGCTTAACTGACTGAGCCACCCAGGCACCCCAAAAATTATGTTTTCAATGAAAACATAATTAGTCTCAGTTTCCTCCTCAGTAAAATAACAAGCATGTACTAACATGGTCTCTAAACACTTTTTTCACCATAAAAATCTAAAAGCTACCTGCTTTCCTCTGCTTGGCAAGCATTTACGCTGTGTATTTTCAGTTGCAGTAACTTGGCAATGCCTGTTGTTTTTATGGAAGCTGTGTTTGCCCCCACATGTGCTGTTGACATGATCCGCATAGATTCAGTGTCCATCCTAACTTGCATAACTTTCGAGAACAGCCAGACAAAAAGTCCAGAGGGCACACTGAAGGATTCTTACAGGAAGCTTATAGCCTGTCTCCTTTGGCTAATTTGCAAAAGCATTTTTTGATTTAAAACAGAAGGAGGGCGAATCCCTGGGAGAAAACTCACATCCACTAATGTTCCTTCTGGAGTGAGTTATGAAAGAAAGCCCCAGATGGATTAGAGACGAAGGTTAAACTTTGAGACACTAATTTATTGAAAAGGTAAAGATAAAAGAACAAAAGTGCCCTGAACGCTATGTCCATGTGTCTTTTTTGCCCCATGCTCCATGCATTCCAGTAATTTAAGGATCTCTAAAAGGAATATGTGTTTCTCTAGGGGTGATTTCACGCAGATCCTTAAAGATAATCCTCTTTGGAAACAACTGAAATGATCATTCTAATTGGCTTCTCCAATTAAACAAAAATGGACAAACTTTAAAGAAGATATTTCAGTTTGAAAACAGCAAGCCTAGCAGAGCTGTTTGGGGGCAATGGTATCAAAGCCTACAGTGGTATTCTGGAAAAATATTTTTTGTACAGTGAATTCAGTGATGTTTAATACCATATTACATCAATGTGAAGTTATCAATTATTTTCACATTTCTGAAATCATTTTATAACCAACAAAGTCTTACATTTTATAACCAACAAAGTCTCACCCACATGTCAGGTGAGAGTTAGGTCCAGCTGTCACTGAATACCCATACATGGACCTGGTTATTATTCCTGGTGGTATAGCCTGACAGCCATAACTTTGTAATATTTCAGTCAATACACCTTATAAGGCCCATTTGAGAAAAGGATATGCATACTGATTCTTTTCTGAAAAGCTTCTGTTGACACCATCTGGTAAGACTGAAAAAAGCACCTTCATCTAAACTTGCACAATCAGGGGCAGTGGGTTGGAAGACGTTCTGGGCACAATAATGGCGCACTTTTAAGAAATGCTGCATCACCAACATGCTGCATCACCAACAAGGAAGAGGACAGGGAGGATAATAAATGTAAATCTTTATATATTTTCCAAATATCACTACTTTAATATCTGTCTTTGTTTTCTTCTTTTCTCCCTAAATTCCAGGTAATAATCATGCATCCACACAGCTGTCATTTGGTAGTGTTGTCTGAGTGGCTGATGAAGAGGCGGTGATCAAGTGAACTTTGGAGAGCACACTTAAAAAAAAAATCTTTATGGTATTCTTCAAAAAGTGCTTCTTTAAAAATGAGGTGTAGCAGATAAATACGTTAATGGCTCCACTTAATGGTTTCTGTATCTATACCCTTTGCAATGTGACTACATCAGGAATTGGGAACCCATGTCTCCATCCCTTGAAGCTGGGCTGGCCTTGTGATTGACTTTGACCAAAGAAATAAGGTGGCAGGTGGTGATGTGCCACTTCTGAGACTAGGCTACAGAGGCCTTGCACACTTACGCCCTCTCTCAGAATAGGCGGGCCTGGGATAGCCTGATGCAGTATGACAGACCATGTGGAAAAGAGGCCAGTTGTCCTATCAGAGGCATCCTAGACTACCCCATAGCCAGCCAACCTTCAAGCATGTGAGACAACTCAGCCAAGACCAGCACAGTAGCTTACCTTACGTATAGCTAACTGAAGACTTATGATTGAGCCCAGCCAAGAACAGAATTGCCCGACTGACCTACAGACTCATAAGCTGTTAAAAATGCTTATTGTTTTAAGCCACTGAGATATGTGGTGATTTGTTACACAGCAATAGCTCACTGATACATGAGGGGCAGCATATGTTTCTCACATAAAATCAGGTCACTGTGAAGTTCACATCAAGATGCTTTTTCTGAAGGTGTTTTGAAGCTTTTGAATCCCACATATCCATCTATTTCTGCATTTCCCAGGAGTGGAAGCACTGAAATTCTGTAAGACAGGCTGCTCTTGAGATATTTTCAACTTAGCTGGAATCAGGATTTGCCAGAAATGTCGTGAGACAGCTTGTTTAAGTGAGATTTCCTGCTTAGTTTCTTTTTTTAAAAGAGAGAGGGAAAAAGAAAGAAAAAAATAATGATTTTTGGATGGAGTTCATCTGTTCTGGACACATTTCGACATGTAGTGGAGGGGAACCAATATATAAGGATCTTTGAGTTCTTTAGAAACTTTGGCAAAGTCCTAAACCACCTGGGAATTCATAAGATTGAATGTTTGAAGTGTGATTTTAAATTAATAACACTGACATCACAAATTGCTCGCACAAATCAGTCCCTCACTACTCAAAAGTGTTCTGTTTACAGATTGCTCTGTCTTCCTATGGCTGTTTTTTATTTAGGCTGGATATGTTCTTTTACTATCTTGCTTGTAAATTACTGGAAGATTGTCTTCATTTCTTTTTAGGCTTCACACTGAAAGGTGAGTTTCAGATACCTTAGTGTTTGCTTAATATTTTACATTTCAATTTTTCAGTTCAAACCAGGGAACCAGAGAAGGGTATGAATAAAACTTAAGCTATAGGTGAACATTTAGAAAAAAGAAAGAGCAAAGGATGAATATGTATGAATCTTATTTAAAATGCCATATTTATGAGGAGAGGAAAAATATTGGAGCCTCGCTTTCCCTTTACATATTTTCAAAACACCACATGGGATTGAGTGGGACCAAGTGAAAAGTATAAAATTTGTTGAGTGTGGCGGGTGTTTTAGTGTGGCGGTGCAGTAAAAAGTTGGCAGTGGGAATCATCTGGGGCTGTGGATAGGAAGATACACAGAGGCCTTGGGATTAAGGAAAGACATGAGTTCTCTAGTGCCTGATTTTCAGTGGGACGCTCAACAGGATGCTTGCCCTCTTTCTATGTCAATTTGTTTCACTCTAGAGGCCAGGAGTTACTCCTCCATGGGCCAGAGCATGGGCTTGCAGCATCCTTATTTCCTCCGAGCCTGCTCTGTACCTGTACCAAATCTAAGGAGTGGTGACAGCAAGGCCACCTTGTTGCAGTAGACCACGAAAGGGAAGAAAGGGCCAAAGGAAACAGTTAACTTAAGGCATTTTAATTCAGTTGGCAATTATTTCGCCCATTCTGTGATCATGCCGTGTTAGGCTTAGAAAATAAGGGACCAGGGGCTGCACTCTCCCACCCAGTGATTCCACATATTGGGGCCTAAACCATGAAAAATCACACAAGCCTGGGAGACATGGACAGGGTTGTTAGTTTTCACGAAGAAGGTTCTGGTTAAATACGGTAAGGACAGCTGTTCTTTGAGAGTCCAGGCAGCAGTAAGTATGAATAATGCAGATCCATGTACTAACATAGAGAAGTCTCTAATACATATAATTGAGTTTTAAAAAAAGCTTCAAGTTATGATCTACAATGTAATACCACTTGGTATCATTACAAAGCACCTAAACAAAACTATACATCTCTACCTTGTAAGTATAAAATTTAGACAAAAGGATCGAGGTGGCAGGTACAAAATACTTACCTCTGTGAAAGGATGGAGGCTGGTCAAGGAGTATTTTCCTATCTCATTACTGTAACACATTTTTGCACTAACTGAATTAAATAAACAAATTAAAAATAATTGAAGTAAGTGAATTATGGGCATAAATAAACATTCCCCTCTCCTCACCATACACATACAAACAAAGGCAGTCACCTTCACGTTCCTTCTTTTCTGTTTGTAAAAATAAGACTCACAGATGTACTTCATGTTTTAATGAAATAGGCTCTTTTCTTGATTTCTTTTGGGGTGCCCCCCTCCCCTTTCCTAATCTCTCTTCTTCCTTTTCAATTCTGGTATTATGTATGTTCTCCAAGGTCTGCCCTTAGCCTCCTTTTAGGAGGCTCTCCCTTTTCCTGGGAACTTTTACCCACTTCCACAGAATCAAAGATAACCTCTAACAGAATGACTTTCTTAATCATTGTTTCCAGCTTTGCTTTTCCTACTCTGTTAAGCACCCCCACTTTGCATTTTCTACTGTCATTTTTATTTTTATTTTTTTCACCATTTTAAATATGTATTATATGATAAAATGATAAAATTTTGTATGTATTTGGCTAAACACATTTTTAAAAGTTTTTAATTTTAATTCTAGTCAATTATCATAGAGTGTTATATTAGTTTCAGGTGTACAATTCAGTAATTTAACACTTCCATATATCACCCTGTCCTAAAACCCACAGCTGATATCATCCTCTGTGGGGAAAACTGAAAACTTTTCCTCTGTGGGCAGGAACCAGACAGGGATGGCCACTCTCAGCACTGTTCTTTAGCATAGTACTGGAAGTCCTAGCCACAGCAGTCACAGAACAAGAAATAAAAGGCATCCAAATTGGCAAAGAAGAAATAAAACTTTCACTATTTGCTGATGACATGATACTCTATACAGAAAACTCGAAAGACTCCCCACAAAACTGCTGGAACTGAAACACGAATTCAGTGAAGTCGCAGGATACAAAATCAACGTACAGAAATCTACCACAATTTTTAGCTCAGGTTTTTTTAAACCTAAATTCATCTCTCTTCGTATCCCCAGTGGGTTTTTCATCCCACCCTCCTAATTTCAACTAAAGACTCAGAAGCCTGGTTTACTCGGTAATTCCCCTTTCCCATCTTCCTCACCACTCACAGTGTTCCATCCAGTCTTCCTTCCCAATGTCCTTTGTATCTATGGTTTCATCTCCATCCATACATTTCCTTCTTGGATTCTCTCAATCAAAAGCACAACCAAATGCTAAGTGGAAACTTAAGCCACTTCTTTCAGCAACTGATGGCCTCCAAATGTTTATTTATCTCCCTGTTCAGTCTGATCTATACTGGTTATTTTGGTCTTAATTGCATGGTTACCACTTCCTCACTCTCAATTATGAATCAATCACTAAGATTTTACCAAGTATCAGTTCACAATTGGCCATGGGAGATATTATAAACATAGAAGACATGGGCTCTTCTTTTGAGGCACTAATTGATAAAATAAATCACCTATACATAAAAGGAACAGGTTGAAACAAATTTCACAGTGGTATAGAATATGTACAAAATGCAGTGGAAACAAAATCTATGAAGCTCCTCTCTTCTTTACTTCCACAAACATTACTTAAGTATCTACCATGTGCCAGACACTAACCTGGGACTAAGGATATGGCATAAATAAGTCAGATAATTCCTTGCCCTTGTGGGACTTCTACTCAAGTGCAGGGAAATAGATACCTAAAAGGTAAGTGGATAATTAAGGTGGTTTCCAAGAGTAATAAATGCTATCAGAAAAAAACATAATACAAGGTGATATGTCAAAAAGGACCTGGGGATGAAATTTAGCTAGAAAGGTCAGGGAAGCCCTCCCTGAGGAGCTGATATTTGAGTTGACACCTGAATGTTGGAAGGAGCCAGTTATAGGGAAATGTAGATGTAGAAAGTCACGGGCTGGGCTGGACTTACTCTATGAGCAAAGGTGCAAGATGACCATGAGACTGGTGTGTTTGAGGAACTGCCCGATGAAACAGGTACTCAAGAATGATGAGAAATAAGCTGGGTTGTACTGAATACCATAGGCCACAAATCCGTTGACAGTTGGGAATTTAGGACAGAACCTGTTTGGAGGGAGTAAAGTACTCTTAGAGGGAAATTTCATAAATGACCTCTCTGTGACCCTAGCAAAGCCCTTTCTGACCATGCAGACTGTGAAAAGGCCCTCCAGTACCCTCCATATTCTATGGTGTAGCATTTAAGTCAGATGGATAAACAGGGAAAAGAAGAAGGAATTTTCCAGGGAAGGGAAAAGCTAAGTGAATCAACATTTTCCTAATCGGTTTCCAGAGGCATTTGTCTACGCGAGAATGAGATGTTTGATATTCTGGTTGAGTAAGTTCTTGATTCCAGGTCATCAATTATGATAATAAAACAAATCAAAAAGTTTCCAGCAAACAGAAATTCTTCATTTCCTGGCTCCTACTCAAGTTTATTGATTGGACTATTGGGTAAGACAATAAATTTCATGTAGAAATGTTAGAAAAGCTTTTGGCTGGGCCCTTTGCTCTTTGCAATCTCAAAAATGGTTTGAGGTGCCTGTAACAATTTGGATTATTCATCCCTCTCCCCTCTGCCCATAGACAGAGGCAGGTGCTTTATGGATAAAACTGTCTTCACTCCTGTCATGGGAGGAATGGCTAACCATATACATTACATATTGAATTAAAGGTACCTACAATCTTCATTTTCTTCCAAAATATTCCTTCCACTTGTCTTCTAAAATGCCCAAATTGCTAATCATTAGAGTTATAAAATATGAGTTTCTTCTTAAATAAATATATGTTCCCAAAAGAGGAGGGGGGTATGGTTTGTGTGATTTAAGTTCATGTTAATATTCATATCTATATACACATGGGGGGAATTGTACAAAGCGGTGAAAATTACGTAACATTTGGAGTCCAAAGACCTAAGTTCAAGGCCCACCTTTTCCTCTCAAGAGCTGTGTGATTTGGCAAATCACTTAATTTCTATAAACCATGGTTTCCTCCTCTGCTAAACCTAAACTTCATCTGAAGTTTAAAAGAGTATGTGTTATTGTTTTGTAAATGTTAAAGCATCAAATAAATATAAACAATTGTAAATGATATTAATAGATTTGTTTTTAAGATTGATTTTATCATCATTTTGGAAGGCACTGGAATTCTGAGAGTATTTTAAGCAGCAAAATCCTGTGGCCTTTGGATGAATTTGAAATCTAATGAAAATAATAACATTTAGTGCTTACTTACTATGTGTTCGAAACAATGCTAAGTACCTTACAAATATTCTCATTTCATCCTCACAACAACCCAGAGAGGTAGTTACACCCAAAATACAATGAGAAATCAGTTATCTAAGTTAATTTCCTTCCTTAAGGCCACATATTAGTAGCGATTAGATGTCTTCAGAGCTCAAGGGCTTAGGAATCCAGGAGCCCTGACTTGCCCTCACCACAGCGTACCAATGCTGGGTTTTAGAAAGAAGCCGGGGTTGCAAAATTTGAGAAATTACAACTCAAGAAAGCAAGTATTGAAGGTAATGCGAGGTAGAAAAAGAGTGCTGACTTAAAGGGAAAACTGGAAAATATGCTCATGTCTTCCCAGTTTTGCTTGCAGGTATCACTTTTTAAATACACACATTTTTTTTCAGTTATAATATCCTTCTTGTATTGTGTAATTGGTACCAAGATGAAATGATACCTCCAAATCTCCATTCTTTCCAACATAATACCCTATAGACTCCATTCTATGACTTGTACCCAAAGGAAGAGCATCATGATTTTTTTCACCTTTCTTACCCCTACCTCTCGCACAATTACATGATTTTATCTTCAAGCCACTTGCATTGAACTCTAACCCTTTAACCTTCTACTTACAAGATAGTAATTTTCCTAAGAGCCAGAAATGGTCTTTTTCTAAAATTTCATTTTAGGCACTAGAGCAAGAGTAGGAATATAGTAACTAATTGATAAATACTCATAGATGGATCCTATTAAAGGGATTGGAACTGAGAGCAAGCATAAATTATACTCTCCTTATACCAAATATTTAATTTATTTGGCACATTGGCTGAATTCTTTTCAACAATTCCATCTGAGGATTTTATACATTGTTGAATGGCATGGGGAAACAAGGTGAGAACACGTTTCTCAGATACCCAAGATATGGATAGTCTTAGACATGCTGAGTGGTCTATTCATGCTTGGATGACAGAGTGGAGACCACCTCCAATAAAAGGGTCCTGAACAGGAATCCCCTTAAAAGTGCCTTCTCCTATTTTTTTTTAAAGGTTTTATATATTTATTTGACAGAGAGAGAGACAGCCAGCGATAGAGGGAATATAAGCAGGGGGAGTGGGAGAGGAAGAAGCAGGCTCCTAGCAGAGGAGCCTGATGCGGGGCTCGATCCCAGGACTCTGGGATCACACCCTGAGGTGAAGGCAGATGCTTAATGACTGAGTCACCCAGGCGCCCCTACCTCCTCCTTGAACTCTAAGTGTTGATATCTCTCCTTGAAATCCCTCTTCGATACCTTTAACTGAAACAAGTTTTCATTAACTGAAATTCACTCCAGCTTTGGCTCTGTCTCCTCCCTTTGATATCTGAAAGAATGTCCCATCTTTCCCACTAATTAGAATACCTCCTTGTGGAGGCTGCTTCTTTGAATATGATAATCCTACTACCTAACTGTTTGGACTGTAAATTCTTGGGGAATAAAGATCATGTCCTCTTTGGGTCACCTCTCCAGAAAGGTTTCCAAGCCCTGCATAACATCGCTGAAGTCCAGATTCCTTTAGGAAGGAAGCCTGTTCTTAATACCCCTGCCCAAAGACATACACCTTCCTTATTTAAATCCCTCTTATATTTTTAACTGGTACTATTTGCTTCAAGACCATGAAGTTGTGTATGGTGCACTGGGTGTTATACACAACCATGGTCTTGATTATTTGATGTGACTGTATATTTCAAATAATGATTTCAAATCCTTTAAGATAAAGGCCATAAATTTACTTTCTTTGCATTTCTTGCAGTGCCTAGCCATGGTTTGGGGGGAAAGTGTTCATTTCTCTTTAAAGTATGATGAATGAATTGCATGAATACATGCATGAATGAATGAATTTCTCTTGTTGTGACTGATTGGTAGCATGGCATTTATAATTTCTCCCCTGGCATTTTAGTTGGCTTAGTGAATTTTATTGGATAATTACTGTACAAATGATTTCTATATCTCTCAGCCACCATTTAAAAAAAAATTAGAGAGCAGAATGACTGTCTGTTTGCAAAAATACCTTTCCTTTTCCCAGGAAAACCCAGCCTCTTACCTTCTTCCACCTGTGCTTGAGAATCTGCCCTCTCTCACTAGTAAAAATGATTGAAAAGCACCTTGAAAATACAAAGTGCCATATAAATGCTAACTGAGGCAATAATAAAACAGTAATAATAACTGTTTGCTGATAAACGTCACTTTCAAACCCAGGGGAGACATTTCGCTGGGGGAAACAGAATGGGTCCTGTGCTTGTCCCTGGGCCATGCCTTGCTCTGAATTACATAGTCTCTCACCATTTGGACACCGTCATTTGCAATGGTCATGAAATAGTACTGGTATGTAAAATTATTGTCATCACCCACATCGTAGAAAGCAATGTGTAGCCAAGTAATCCATTCCCTGACAATTGTCAGGGTTACCTCACTCAAGCAGATCATTTAGAAAATAAATGGGCTCGGGAGGGAGTGCTCGAGGACTGCTCAGCTCTTGCTGGCCACAGATCAGCCCCAGATGTAGCTGCAGCATCCACTCTGGTTTTGCTCAGCCCTGAGCTGAGTTGTATCAAAGAACTGACTCAGTGTAGATCCAGAGGAGTTATCAGCCAATATGGTGGGATTTGAGAGGATTTGGGGGAGTCTCTTGTCATGGACTTCTTCTGTGTGTCTGTATCACTTTCTCTGATGAGAAATATGAAAGCAGGGACACAGAGGATGGGAGTCAGGGCAGAGTTTAAAGGGAGATTGTCATAAGAAAGGACTCTGAGTAACAAACTGAGGGCTTCAGAGGGGAGGGGGGTGGGGGAATGGGATAGACCAGTGATGGGTAGTAAGGAGGGCACGTATTGCATGGTGCACTGGGTGTTATACACAACTAATGAATCATCGAACTTTACATCAAAAACCAGGCATGTACTGTATGGTGACTAACATAATATAATAAAAAAATATTATTAAAAAAAAAGAAAGGAATCTAGAGCATAAAATGCAGACCTAAGACTACATACCCATGGGAGATGAAGAGGGTGTTCGAAGCAGTCCTCTCCAGAGCCCTGCAAGTAAGAGAGGAGGTGAGGGGCCTTCTGACACACTGGGCTTTAGCAACAGAAGGACAGAAAGGATATGTGAGGAAGGGAGGTCCAGGTATGATGTAGCCAGTGTTGTCCATACTGATTGTGTGGACGATGACCTTCCCATAAATGTTTACAATCAGACAAATCATTATCATTCTCCTGCGTGTACCCTTCTTCCTCTGCGCAGGCCCCATGGTACTGCTGGGTCCTCTTCTCTTTTCTCTGCAGAGTCCAGTTGAATCTGTCCTTTCCTCTCTGTCTCCACGACTACCACTGCAATTCACCTGGATGGCCCACATGCAACTCACTCTGTCTGCCCAAAAGGACTCAATAGCTTCAACTTTTCAGAACTAGTTCTATTGCCTTCCTATAGTGACTCGTATTACCAGTCCCTGTCACTTTATCAGAATCTAGTTTTCATTCTTAATTCCTTCCCCCTTTCCCTGCTTCCTGCTTCCTGCTTGCCATATCCTGTCAGTGAACAAGACCACTGATCCATTCTCAGTGTTACTCCAAGAGATGAACACATTGAGGTAAAAGAACAGGAGATGTTCTGAACTGACTTTACCTCCAGGTTTACAGGCTGGGGAGAGAGATTGCTGTGAAGTTGGAGTCTTCTTCTTGCACTGAGGATGGGTTTCAGAAAGAAGCTGAGTGTAAGTGAAGTATCTTTTAGAGAATAAGGACAGAAAACAGGCTTTCATTTATTATCATATATACCTTTCAGGCCCAAGACCAAAGACCTAAGGATTTTTTAATATATGATAACATTTAAGGTTTTCAGTTGTTGACGGTTTTGATATCTCCCTATCTATTCTCCTGAAGTATTAGCAATATGGTCTTCATAAGGAAAGGACCTGAGTGCTTATCTTCCTTCCTTAGTAAGGAAGTGAGCTGCTGGTTGTAATGTGGGAAATACATGCCAGTCTTGGGGGGAGGAACCCTAAAGGATACAGTAAGTTGTAGTAGCTACCAAGTATAGAGAAGACTAGAAGCAGCCTGTATTTTTTTTTTTTAAAGATTTTATTTATTTATGTGACAGAGAGATAGCCAGTGAGAGAGGGAACACAGCAGGGGGAGTGGGAGAGGAAGAAGCAGGCTCCCAGCCGAGGAGCCCGATGTGGGACTCAATCACGGAACGCCGGGATCACGCCCTGAGCCGAAGGCAGACGCTTAACGACTGCGCTACCCAGGCGCCCTGCAGCCTGTATTTCTGCCTTCCCCACTCTCCTGTCCCCAGCAAGAAGCACATAGAGGAGGGCCAAGGCCCATGGTGTTCTTATATACCAGGTACTTTATATATGCTATCTCTAGTGTGCATAAACTCTTCATTTAGACATACTTATGTCCTTATTACAGACAAGGAAACTGAGGATCAGTGGTAGAGTGGACACCTATTATTTTTCCATGGCCAATCCTCCCTCTCCCATCTCTATTCCTTCTTTATTCCTCATCTGGTGAGGCTATCAGTCACCTAGCTCTGCTTCTCCTGTGCGAAGTCTAGACATGTGATCCAGAATGACCAATCAAAATGCTGGATTCCTCTGCTGAGGGGTCCAGAATGGTTTTATGACCCAGATGACCAAAGTCCTTTTCTCAGGGATTGATGGAGATACTTTGAAACAGATTTCTCTCCTTCTGATGAGCTGGGAAGGCCACGTAGGCCCAGAATCCTTGCTGCCATGGGGGAATGAACCTGTTAAGATTAGAGCCAGGAAAAGAAGAGAGCTGAGAAATAGGATGGACATTATGACAGAGATGAAGGCAGTTATGAAGCTCCTAACAGGATTCTTGCAGGTCTTTACACAAACATCACCTTCTCAGACCACCTGGTAAAAAAAATAGCCACTCCGATCATTTCCAATCTTATGATATTCTTCTCTATAGCACTTATCACCAGCTGTCATGTTATGTGGTTTGTTCGCTGCTGTGTCCTCAGCACCTCAGACAACCCTTGACCCAAAGTAGGCCCTTAGCTAAAATTTATGGCATGAATAAATAAATGAGTCGTTTGAACTAATGGATCTAGCTCTGACTAAACTAGTCTCCAGCCCTGGGACTCCCCAGTCACACAAGACAATATAGTCCCTTTTCTACATAAGCAAGCTTGACTTGACTTTTCTTCACTTGGAAATAAGAGACCTCACTAATAAGAAGGTGCAGTACCACATCACAGTCCCACCACTGGTACATGGTAGAACCAGAGGTGAACTCAGGTCTCAAGACCCTGAACCACTGCTTTTCTAGATGCCAGTGTCCTGCTGAGGCGTGATCCATTTACTCCTTGACATTTCAGCCTGAGGGACTTCGAGAGATAATTTTCTCCCAGCAGCTGACACATTGGGCAGCTGGGGAGGGAAAGGCTCAAAAGGTGCAAGTAGGAGCCTGAAAATAACTATGCCTTGGAAAGGGTCAGGATGTGATGATTTCATATGATTTCTTTTTTCAAATTGGCCTAATTAATTCACTCTTTCACCAGGACCAATTACCTTGATAAAGACATTTTATGATTTATTTAGATTTTTCTAGCTTTAGCAGAGGCTACGTCCGGGAAAAACTAAAAAAAAAAGCAAAAAATCCAAAAAATCCACAGATCCTGGGGCCAGGCAGGTCTATGATGACCATGTGAAAACTTTATAGAACTTTCATGGGGGTGGGGGAGGATGCAGGCCTGGGCTACCCTTGCTGAGGCTGGGGTTATATGGTAATAGATAGATTATTCCATATACCTTTGAAATAAAATATATGACTAAACTAAATTTTAGTTATGGATATTGACTTTATTGACCAAAACCTCCTCCTTCCTTACAAACTCCTTGGTTTGTCTAACAGAAATGTTGCCATTTGACCAGGGTAAACAGGAATGAGGCCTAGAGGTCCATGCACTGAATGAGCAAAGAAGGCTGCAGACTTTTTTCCTGAGAAGGGGTGAACTGAATTAAGACATCATCAGAGTTTGTCTTTTGTGTCCCCAGGATACTCCCCATTCAGTTTCTCTTCCCCCAGGCTCCTTGTTCCCCTCTCAGCACCTGCTCTCAGATCTTTCACTTATAACAAGCTATAAATGACCAAAATCATCTAAACCACAGCTCTTCCAAGGGAGATTTACACTTTGATCACAAAGAAGAACTCCATTTAAGCTAAAACTATGCATTTCAGTGGGAGAACTGCATGCACAGTGACCAGCTGGGGAGTACTGGGAGTCCCTGGAGTGTTCGTATTATCCTTGAAGCCTTCTTATGCAAGCAGATGTCAATCAACTCATTGTACCAGACATGGAAGTTTGGGTATTTCTCAATTCAAGTGGGACTAGAGATAATACTTCAGCCACTTTGATAGACATTAGCATTTAGGCTTCAAGGTGCTTTTAGTGCAACTTGAAGCTGTGCAAAGGCATTGCTAATGGGTGTGCCCTGAGTGGGCAGGTGAGCTCAGTGGGTTGAGCAGGCAGGGCTTTCAGGACGAAGCACTGTGTGCTGGGATGTTGGATGTCAAGGGCAGGAGATCTGGACTTGATCCACCACTGGGAGAATCAGTTTGCTTTCCTTTTGGAGAGTTTCCCCAGCATATAGATGACTCAGGATACAACAAATCTCCTCTTGTTTTGATTCTTCATCCCAGTGGCTTTTGTCTTGATCCATTTTAATGGACTCCCTCCAGAATCACACTCTCAATCATATTACATGCCCAGACATATTCTCTAGCCAAACTATCCCTCTACTGTACGCTCTCCTTCTGCTTCTGCTTCCTTGATTGGCTATACCATTTCCCCCTGAACTAGAAAACCCTTTTGATCTCCACATCTGTCTACATTCAGCCCTGCCTTTTGACCTCTCCAATCTTTAATTCTTTCACCTGGGGGAAAAAAATCATTTTATGATTTATTTAGATTTCTCTAAGCTTCAGTGGAGGCTATGTCTGGGAAAAACGAAAACAAAAACAAGAAAGTACTAATAGGTAGAGCCCATTATGTAGATATTTTGTGAAGACTGTATGACTTAAGTAGATAAGCTAAGACTTCTGCAGTGTCTTGGCTTCATCTGAGGTGAGCAGTCAACAAGTGGTGGCTCCTAGAGGTAGGGATGTACCACACTCGCTGTACACAGCCTTCCTAACAATCCTGTCATTGCCCAGTAGCTCAGAGCCTATGGTGTGCATGGTGTCAGGTTTTCTTAGGAACAGGTTAATGTACTAAGTTTAAAATTTCTCCCTGTTTTTTCACTTCTCATTCTTAGGAAAAGTCTTATCCCTTGAGGAAGGCAAGTCATGACTCTCCACTTCTCTTCCATCTTCTGTAAGTGAATTGTTGAGTAGATAATTTAGGTCAGGTTTTTCTCTGTAAAGCTGGAAATTTGTTTTCCTTTCTCTGTCTTTGCAAGGATACCTGAACCTACTTTTCCCAGGCTTTGGAACTGGGAAGGGGCACAAGAGGAGTTCCCATTGAATTCTATGAGTAAAGCAGCATGCTTTCATCTACCTTTCATCAGACTTATGTGAAGGTCTCGGGTGCTTCCTCAGCTCTTAATAAATGTATAATTCTACACATATTATGAAATTGTTCCTTGTATGTCTAGCTTCCCTGACAGCTCAATGAGAGGATGAACCTCATCCAAGGCAGAATTCTGGTTGGCTGGTTTTCTGTTATACTACCCAAACCTGACATTTAACCTCCCTTATTCCTACTACCTCTACCACTATACCTTCTGTCATTACTATTGCAGCCGAACCAGATCTTATTCTGCTCAAGGAAATAAGATCTTTATTTGCATTTCAAATCGATCATTCTGGTGATAGTAAGAAATTAAGTAGGGAAGCAATAATCCAAATGATAAATGATGAGAATGCCGAGACTGAAAGGAGAAAACAGCATTACGAGATAGTAGGGGATGGGATGGAGAGGACATGAGGAAGTGCTGCAAGACAAAGAGGGTTCAAGGCACTGGGAATAGATGCTGGTAGTATTTGTCAAGCAGGAAATCCAGGAAGCAATCACATTTTAGAGAGAAGATAACACGCCATTTAAGACAACTAGATATATAACAAATCTGCTTTGTAGATCAAGTCTGGGTCAAAATATTAAAATAAGTGACTCTCTGCAACACCATAATGCCTTAGGCACCACATTATGCCATCTTATCCATGTTAAATGTGCATATTTTGCAACTTGTACAATCTCTTGTTTGTTTGCATTAAAGAAATCCCATATACCTAATCTAAATTATATGCCTAAAATTCTAATATATAATTCCTAGTGATTATTATTTTGATAAACTAATTCACATTCACATATTAGTAACCAATAGTAACCAGTATTAGTTTTCCTCTCCCAGCAGTGTTTTAGACACATGGATTCAACTCAGAAAACTGAATTCCAGCGGTAGAATTTTCTGAGTACCTATTAAAGCAGTGGTGAACTTTCTAAATGTTTATCCCTAAATGTGTGTATGTGTGTGTGTGTGTGCAGATATACGGTCTTTTTGTAATATCCCACCATTGCACCATGAAGGTGTCACCTACATTTTTAATTGTAGGGCAAGCAGTGTTGTGTCTTCTCATATGCCTCTTTGCCTTTGTACTTGCTGAGTTGGGAAGCAAATCTGATTCCTTCTTCCTCTTTCCTCTCCATGTATTTATTTATTTATTTATTGAAGATAGGATCTGAATAATGGCCACACTGGTAATATACTTCTATTTAAACATTCAGCATTCTTTACTTTCTTGGCAAATACCAGCCTTTGGAAGTAGTTTAAATGTAATATGTAATTTGATTAAATAAGTCTGATATATTTGTATTTTCTTTTAATTTATTAAGCAGCTATTGATTCTTGGTTGGTCAATATCAACATTTCTTAAGTTGAAGTTACTGTTCATCAGTCAACTACAACTTTCCAAATTAAGGCATTAAAAAAATATTAACAATAGATGTGTCCACACATTGCGTTTCATTTTATTAGCCATGTATTGAAGCAGAAATCATGTTTAGTCTCACAAACCAGAAACATTTATTCAACATGTTCTCTAAACTCATAATTTACCTTACTCAGTATTAACAGTTTCTGCTTGTAAAGAATAGCATGGCCCTAGTACACTTCGCAAAACTTGCGTGTTGGAGACCTATGCTTGATTGTAGTCTCCTATGGATGTATGACAGGCAGCCTCCTATTCCCTTAACAAGTTTGTAAGACTTCTCTAGCTAAAATTATCTTCTTTTTGGCTGACAGTCATATTGTCTGGAATTATCAGAGATTCATAGCTGTGGGGAGTCCCTCATCAAAGACGATCCTTTTGGAGATTCCATTCAGTGCTAGAATTCTTCTACAACATTCAACCCCAATAGATCTTTACAAGAAAGTTCTTATATGTATTGAACTTGAATTTGTTACCTATAACTTCTATGCCGTGGCGATACTTGTACCTTCTAGAACATGCTGTTTTCTGGTATTTTAAACAATTATCTTAACTGCTACATAATCTCACCACCGGAGTGCCGTTTCTTGGAATTTCTTTCCCTTAGAATCTCTTGCAAAAAGCAAACAGATGTGTGAGACTCACTGCTTCATCTTTCCATGAAAAGCGAAATACAAGAAATTAAGAACAGTTTTCTGGAGAGAGATGTCTGTCCTAATTCTGAACAACAGTAGCATAGAAAGAATAGTGGCAGGAGGATATGACAATGTTCTTCCAGCCTGGTTATAAGCATTCACCAACCACCACTGTTTCCACTTCCCAATAACAAAATAGCAACAGCTGGGGAGTAGAGGTGTTATAACCACCTAAACTGTAATAGGACATGAAATACTGGCATCTATGAAACTAGCTACAGAAAGGATGAAAAAAGTTACAGTTTTAATTATTTTCTAACAGTGAAATATTATAAATGTTCTGTCAATATAAAAGCTAAAAACAAAGATGAGTGTTCTCTATGAAGGGACATACCATTTCTATGTCAAACCATGCCTCACCGATCAGTTTTTCTACTTATTTTGGTAAGGGTGGAGTGTTGTACCATGAGATGACATTGTTATGTGACCTGTCTCTACACTTTGCTACTACTACAATGCTATGCTGTAAGTGTGGTCCACGAATAATAATTAGAACCAAAATGGAAGTGCGGACAGTTCAGGATAGAATGAGTTCTGCAATGGGAACTGACGTTTTACTTCCGGTGGATGAGAATCAAAGAGAGCAATATTTCAGTGTTATTACCATCATCACCATCGTCATCACCACCACCAGAGTTCTTTTCTTCCTTATATCTGCCCAACCCTCTTTCACAATATCCCTTCATGCTGTCTTTTGCTCTAGAGAAACTTTCCACCAATCTCCAATGTCATCAGGTTTTATCCTTCCCCATTTCTGCCAAAATTTTATCCCTCTTTTACATCTAGATCAGAATCCATTCCCTCTTTGAACTTCTCCCTAATAGTCTCAACACATGGGGTTCCCTTTCTCCCCTCAATTTTGTTCATGTCATGTTTATGCCATGCATAACATACTTTCAAGTATATTATATTCCATTTATTATATTAATAAATTATTTCCCCCATTGGAGAGTGAGCCTGTCTGGGGACACTGCTGCTGGACAAGGCAATAGCTTAATGAGCATCATAGTCTCTTTTGTGGGGTGTCACAGATAGAATTTAAGTGGAATTCAGGGAGGTGGCATGTCCGCTTAAGTCTGGGAATATCTTGGTAGAGAAATCGCCATCACCATGGAGTTAAAAAAAGGAGTTAGGCACAGAAAAATGAAGTCTGGAAAACACTTCTTGTGTGCAGATGCTGGCAGGGGCAGGAGTGGAATGGAAGGTATAGAATTAACTTCAGCATGGTATTTATTCATGCTTAATGATCAGCACATATGGGAATGGTAGAGGAACCATGTCTGGGGAGGGTGCTCTGTTGGAGTTCAGAGCTTCTATAAGAGTACATGGTAAAAAGAGGTAGCAGAAACTGAGTTATTTTACTGTGACCAATTTGTACCCTGGTGAAGCCCATGAACATTGTTATACAACCATTTATTTACCTCATTATAGACTTCGAAGCATTTGTTTTATAACATTACAAAAAAAAAAAAAGGCCTCCAAGGTAGGATTATTATTTTCATTTTACAGACAAAGAAACCACCAAGGCTCAGAGAAGTTAGGCACTGTAACCAAGGGCGCACAGCTCATAAGGACATGTGGTTATGTCTTGATCTGAGGCCTAAGTCTCCTTCCATCTTCACCACTCTGCCCCACTTTGGAGGCGTTCAATTGAAGTTTGCTGAATGAATAAAAAATTGAAGATCAAGCCACGGGTCTGAGGTAGGGCATTAACTGTGGTTTATATGCATCTCTTTAGTATAGGAAACAACTTTGCAGTAATAACATTCATTTGATTTTCATGAGATTTTTGGTTTTATAAAGTCTGCAAACCCTATTGATGATGGACATATTTCATGAATAAAACAGCTTTTTAAATACAAATTTAATATTTTAAAATGGGAGTACGATCACTCTTATTTATTAACAAGATTAGACCAAGCACCCTGCTATTCCTCTCTCTTTGCAACAGGGAGGAAACTCATTCAAGGCCACATGACTCAGAATACATCACAGGGACAATATTCTTATTACTCAATATTTAAAAGCAATAATTTCAGGAGACTTAACCTCATGGATTTTCTAATACAGTAAAATTAAATAAAAAAACACCCTAAATGCATTTGATATAACCCCTTCATGTGCAATTAGCAAATATTAAACAGAAACTTTAATATTAGCATTATTCTTTATGCCCCAGTGAGTGGGATATTATTTAAATTGATATGACATAAGAGGATATAAATAATTCCTAAGTGTAGATTTAAACTGGAATTTCAGTCAGAGTTTGAAATCAGTAAGTATTATCAATTCCCTATTTCCCAGTGTATCATTTATTACCAGCCTGAAGATTTTTTTCAAAGAGATTAAATTAGCATTAGAGCAATGATAAACATTATAAATAAATACAAAAATTGCTATTCTGAAAATCCAGTTGAAAAGAAAAATGAATTGGTGTGGTATCAAATTCCATCTTCCCTAGAAGAGCCCAGACACAGTTCTAAGCATAAGTAATTCTCTATAACTTCTTCTGCAATCAAAACTGAAATATATTAAAACCTGAAAGTATAATTTCATTATCTACTCTTCTAGATACACAAACTAAGATTCAGAAATAACTGCGGCATGAGGGGAATTCTGATTCACTTCACACCA
This sequence comes from Ursus arctos, assembly GCF_023065955.2. Classification (NCBI taxonomy): domain Eukaryota; kingdom Metazoa; phylum Chordata; class Mammalia; order Carnivora; family Ursidae; genus Ursus; species Ursus arctos. The sequence continues at coordinate 33,528,686 of NW_026622841.1, read as the reverse complement.
CTAGTTGGTCAAGGCAGGGAGGAGGCAGCTCTAACTGAAATCTCAGAGTTGTTTTCCTGGCCTGAGGGCTTCCTTTGGCTTGTTTGAGGGGGAAGAGCTGAAGGTGACACTGGTGAACCCTCCCTTCCCTTTCCCAGGTGTGTATGAACTTTTCAGCATACAGCTTAAGTTGTTAGGATGTACTGGCAACACTGGGCCTTTTCTAGTCTTAGCGTTGGAGTGGTTTCTACAAAGGCAAACAGCCCATATATCTCCACACCCTTTTTATATTGAAGATATGGTGCAGAGCAGTGACAGGGTGAGGCTCCACTGAGTAATATACATATGGAAAATTAACACTTCTTGTGCCATGCTGGGAGCCAAGATGACTTCATACCTAGACATAACGGAGAGCCACCCAAATGGCATTATTTGAAGGTTTTCCAGAAAAAAACAATCTAAAATATCTAACAGGTGCTATAATGTCCAATGTGTCCACTGCTAGTATATCACCCCGTTCATTATAGTGTTATCCTTTCAAGACCTGGGTCCTGGGGCTGAGTCTTATCACCTAACTTGACATTCAGAAGCCAATCACTGAGTTCCCCACTACTGTGTCTTCCTCAATAATCAGATCATATTCCTCAGATTCTATCCTATCCTGTCTTGGCTTGCTTCCTCTCTCCAAATAGCTGATTGATGATGAGGCATCCTTTATGCCTCCAAATGAAACATAATTGAGAAATTATAAACACCAGTCCAACGTGTTACATCATTGTGCTTCCTTCCTCCTTAAAATATAGATACTCCTGAAAAGATAAACATGCAATCACTTATATTTTCAAGATACAGCAAATAATTTCATGATGTACAAGGCTGTGGACAACAGGTAACAAATGGATAACTGGCCTGAAAAAGATGGCAGAAAGTTTTATTGTTTTCAGTAATTTTACTGTTTTCACTGTGCTGCCTGATAACTCTGGAACTCTATTTCTTTTTTCTTCATTATTTTTTAAATTTTCTACCAGCACATATGGTAGAATTCTACTAGAGGCTCCAGGCCTCCCATTTAACCTCAAAAATGAAGAGAAAGCAATTCAGTAGGTGGTTAAGAATATGTCATAGGCACAAACTCAGCTTAAGGCATTATGAATTTTCTGTGGAGAAAATGCATTTATTCATTCTGCTCTAAGTCAAGATGGCTGAAACCCATTATCTCAAACTTTGAAAAAAATCCCCTTTGGGATGTGAATAGCCTATGAAATATTTCAGTCAAAAATGAAATTTTTAGAGAGAGTGAGGGTCCAGTTGAAACTGATGGAGTAGAGTTTAGGCTTGCAATCATCAAAGCTTTCTCTGAGCTTTCTAGATAGAAAGGGGCATAGAGAGTTAATGGGTGATATTATCCTAATTATTATTGTATAGCATAAGAGGGCCAATCTATTTCTGTAGAATAATAGAGCTAGGATGAGATTCGACAGCATCTGTCACAATAAATGCAAATATATAGAGAATTGACAATGAGCCATGATCTCATAAGTGATTCTATTTTCCATCTGAATAATGACAATGCTGCATTTCAAGCTCACAAGACAGATACCTTCAGAGGCTCTCTGGGGTCAGCACTGGAGGCCCTTTCTAAATGCATTTGCAAGGGTGAATGTATTCTGACTTGGGAGTTTTCTAAAGCTCTTTCTGTCCCTAGAGAATTTTCTAGGCACACATTTTTAGCTTACATCTTAAAACATTCCTTTTCATGGGCATTTATTAATTAGTTTTCATATGCTCACTTCTATGTTAACAGCTTAAGGAAATGCAGAAGAAGACACAGTTTCTGCCCTAAAGGAGCTTACAATCTTATTGGAGGAGACATGAGTAAATCTGATCATACAATCCCGGTGCAAGACAGGTATTAACTGCTAACCTGTGCCCTCTGCAGCAAGTACTGTCTATAGAAGATCACGGACTGAGAGGCTCGGTAAAGGACTCACAAAAGAGGGGGACTTGAGCTGTGCCATATGGGATTGAAATGACTGCAGCAGAGAGGTGAGAATAAAGAAGTGCGAGGGCTTGAACAAGCACCCCACAGAAAATGCCAAGCAGTGCCAAGGCATGTGTGGATGGAGCACACCAAGGGTAAGTGCTGAGCTGGCTAGGACACTTGAACTAGCCTATCATGAACTTTCATCAGTTATGCAAGACCCTCATTCCTGACCCCTTGTCTCCTCTATGATTTTTACAGAATGTGACCAGGGCCTTTCTTGTAAACCAGTGGATTAAGCAGCAGAAGACTCTTCCCATAACATTGCAGGTTAACAGAGAGGGGAGGCGGGATATCGAGCAGAAATATCCACATGCCTTGTATTATCTGCTCATATTTCTAGAGGGAGAGTGTTTTGTGACAAAGGGACACTTGGTAGTGTCCAATAACACACTGACGTTATGTGTTGGATTGACCACAGGTGTATATTCCTTTCCCAGGCCAGTGAAGTGTTAATTAAATGTTAATTAAACCCTTCCCTTCTTTGGTGCTTTTAGATCACAAATGTTTGTTTAGCTTACTTCTTTTCTAGTGTACTCTACTCTGTCTCTTCTGCTTAGAAACATTTCAAGCAGATTTCTACAGCACCTCCCACCCTCTAAAACAACCATTCCTTTCTATACCTAAATAAACATGTCTTTTTGTTTGTTTGGCTTTAAAGTTATTTATAATAATAAACAGTAATAGAAATAGCTCTTGTTTTGCAGATCTGCCACTTGCTAAGCACTAAGAAAAGCACATCTGCATTAGCTCATTCAATCCTGTACAAAACCTGTGGGAGGATGTTGTTATACCTGGGCACAGGAGGTGAGCGCCTCGCTAAGGCGTAATAGCTATAAAGCGGTAGATTGTGGACCCATAAACTTCTAAATGGTTACTCTTTCAATCACACTGCATATTCACAGGGGAAACAAATATGGTAACATTGACTAAGTTAAAATAGTTCAAGGGACTACCCCAAATACTCAAAACAGTTAGCTATTCCTTGAAATCAATAAGTGGGGTGACGTATATTGACTCAGTTTTGATAGGCTTTGAAGAACCGCACACAGCCCAGAATGAGTTACCTCTGTGTTAAGTAGGGCAAGTGTAACTCAGATTTACTCCCCAGTCAATTCTTATTCATTAGTGCTCCCTTGGCTTTCAATTCAGTTCAAGAAAGCCAGGCTCAGCTGAGATGACTGGCTGATGTGGCCATTTCTAGGGGTCTGCAGTGGGAGTGTGAACTAAGATGTAAACCAATTACTCCAGTCAAAATTGTTGGGGGCCAAGGGACATGGAGGAGAGGCCCAGCTTGTGGAAGGCATGGTGAGCTCAGGGGACTTCCTAAGGAGATGAAAATAGAACCAAGTCTCTCACAGGAAATTATCTACTTAGACGAGATCAAGTCTTGGAGGACTCATTATGTGGATTAGCTGTTGGTTCTCAAGTCTGCAGTCTGTTTATTTTCTCCCAGAACCTCTCTCTTTTTTCTTAGGGTGAACCCTGCAGTATTCTCTCTGGCTCTAGATTAGTCTCTTGAGTCCTCTCCTTGGCCAATGCCCTGGTAAAGAAAGGAAATTTCACATCTGGCTCATAGAAGTCATCCCTTGAACTCTGGACTGTCCAGTGGAGACCTCACTTTGTAGCTTTTATTTCCCTAGGAATTACTGTTCATTCTGGCCCTGAATTCATTTCTCTTTCCTGACCCATTTCTTTCAGCCTGAAGCATATTCGCCAGCTTGGTTTTTTTTTTTTTTTTAAAGACATATGGGAATCTTAAATCAGTGTTCCAAAATTATATACTTACTTCAGATCTTCCATGGTTTGTTAATAGATGTTACATAAGAAGATTCTGTGAGTAAACATGTTTGGTAAATTCTAGATTAAACAAAGTTAAAACATGAACAGGGGAATCAACAACAACTTCAATGTGGTCATTACATCTAAATGGGGAGGAGGAAGAATGGTTTGAAACATCTGGAACAGCAATAAGAAAAAAATGTTAATCTGTATTTAATCTGAGTGGTGGGTATATGGGTGTTTGTTTTATTATTATATGCGTTTGAAACATTTCATAATTAAAAATAACTAAACCTGTATGAATTTTATTTTCCTTTTCTGCAAGACTTTTAATTATTATGTTATTTTGCATTTTGAATCTTTGGGAGGGGGCTACAGCATCTGGTATTTAGCAATTATTTGACCAAGAAAAATTTTAGGGAGGAGCATCCGTCAGGTCTCTTGTCTCTGGAACACACTTTGAAAAGTGCCATTTTAGGAGACATCAGTCTTTCTTGTCTATTATCCTGCAGCCTATTCTTAGCATCATTGTTGGCCCTTCGGACCCAAAAGCTGAGAACTGTCATCTCAGAAGTCTCTGTACTACCTACTAGTTAGGTTCCTATCAGGGTTAGGACATGATATTCACTATTTCCTGTTTCAAAGGGCTATCTTCTCTCTTCTACTCAGAATATGATTACTTTCTGAGAATCCCTAGTTTTGGTTTATTTTCAGAGCTCAGATGATTTGCATGTCCAAAACTCAATGAATAATTTATCTCTCCCCAACTTCTTCCTTCTCTCCAGATACTCTTTGCATCCTTCCTTAGGTTGAAGACCTTCACACCCATCCCCCTTCCTTCGAAGGAAGATGTTTTATAATTACAAAGTATTTTAAGTATGTAGAATCTATAATAAACTCATTTTTTAAAAATGGAAGTAGAGAATTATATTCTTACAGAGAACATTTCCTTTCTGTTTCCCGGTCTATACTGAAATTATATTAGTTATCAGTAAATGAATTTGAAAGGCATGGTTTGGTTTTCTCAAGGAAAAAAATGTGTTGATTAGGTAATGGAGATCAGTAAAGTGTTCTGATATATAGCATAGGAAATAAATTAAGTGACTACCATGCAAGGTTAAGGTAACAGGCCACTAATGGGGAGTGAGGTACGAGATAGTGGAAATACCATGAGTTTAGGAGGCAGCGGCTTGGAATATAGACTAGACTCTGCCACTAACTTGCTGTGTGCTTTTGATAATTCACTTTATTTCTTTACACTTGAATTTACTGTTTTAAAAAGAACTACCATAAAATCTACCCTGCATACTTCATGGTATTGATCGAACGAGAGAAGATGTTAAAAGCCATTAAAAGGTCTGAAATATTGTTGGACAAAAATGGGACAGATGCTACCTATTAAAATTTCTTAAGGTTATTAAGTTGGGTAGCTGTTGACCAAAGTCAGTGGAGTGAATATTTCCATGATAAAAGGCAGGGTAATAAAGCTTTGGTAAAAGGCCTTTTGTTGGTCCACCCTTTATTCAAACCCTCAGCTGGGGGAAGACATGGTTGAGAGGCCAGTGACAGATGGAACATCAATGTACTGTTTATTAAGAGCTTGTGAGGTCAGGTCTTGAACCATATGTGAAATGTGGATTCTATGCAAAGACCTGTTGAAGTAAGTTACCAAGTTAATTGAATCCTGCTTTTGCATTTCTCTGTAAGTACCTAGAATCGCCTGGCAAAAATGATCTTTGTCTCTACCACTGGGTACCTAATTGACCTGCTTAGTCTGAGGTGAATGGAGTCAGCTTCTGTGTGGGAAGCTACAGAAGCCTGTTAGGGATGAGACAGATGCAAGATGTTTCTCTACACATCCCTTTCTCCTTTGCATTTGATATCCTCTATTTGTGAGCTATGGCTTCCAAATCAATAGTGATATTCAATTTACAAATAGAGAAAATAAGGGCATTTGTATCTTGACAAAGAGTGCAAAATAAAATATAAGAGGAATGAAGATAAAGGAGGGAAGAAAGGTAAACAAAAAAATAAGAGGTTATAGGAAAAAGAAAAATGGTGGAAAAAATCCTAGAGGGATTTATGCTAAAGGTGAACTTTAGGAAGAATCATGACAGACTAAGCGATCAAAAACAAACAGAGATGAGGGATGTGTGCATTGGCATAGCGCCACATGGAGTTAAGGAGTCAGTTCTGGGCTCTTCCATGAGTCTGAAATTCCATTTTAGCACACCTGTCCCTCTGGACATAACATGGCAACAAACTCAATGGGGAGCCCTAGATCTTGGGCCATTGCAGACTTTGTAATTTCTCAAGGGTCAGGTCTCAATAACTATTTAATATTGTTTTGCCTTTCTCAAACTTTTTTCTTACTGTATGCCCACAACTACCAAAGAAGACTATTTTGACCAGGGCTATCTATCCCGTGATAAGGAATTATCTTGGTGGCCTAAACTGACTTGGGGCTTATTTCAGATGGAGCCATGTAGCTCCCTTATTTAATATGTAGGTCCTCTAACCTAGTACATATTCCAGGTTTTCTATACCTCACCCAATCTCACCCCAAGTTTGCCTTCCTCTTTCCCTTCCAGAAAGTTTATGCTTCACACCCAGACTGTAATCCTCAGTGTGTCCTTCACATCGAACTAGTCCTTCGTCATTCATTAAACCACGTTTGATGGTATTTCTATCAGCAATAGTGCTTTAATTTTGTTTGGGTTACTGCATGTATGTTTAAAGTAATAAAAATGTTTGTTCTAAGTAAAAATGTTTGTTCTTGACAATCTTATAGTTCAAAAGCTTTTCTATACAAACTGCATTCCCTTAAATCATTTTGAATCAGTGAGATTTCACCGTATTACCTTGAGTGCCTGTTCTGCCAGGATACTCAGTAATATTTAAATTCCATTTAGGAAAGCAATTCAGAATCTTCTGAGTGTGAGAAGTATAATAAAAATAAATAAATTCCATTCTTTCTATAGTTTACCTCATGGCCTAAATGTTAATCGCCCCAGAATGTCCACAAGCATATAGAAAACAAGTACTTATTTAAAATCAAAGCTGCTTGAATTCCAGATGGTTCAAAGTATATCTTAATCTATCTTGAGCAAGTCCCCTAATTCTGCAGGAACAAATGGTGGAATGTTATTAAAATGTTAATTAGTTAAATTTAGTCCCCAAAGTATAAAGAAAACAAAATTGCACCTACATGATTTTATTTTTACTAATGGGGGAAAGAAATTCTGATATATAAAGAAATGAGGTTATTTTAGAGGAAGAAGAAATACATGATGTGAGTTTTAGATTAAAATATCCAGGGGTGTAAAACAAGTCTGAACAAAATTATTGGGGTATGTTTCCAACCTATTATATGAAGCTATTTTCAAAATAAGCTATTTTTATCTTGTATCATGAGTTCTTTCTTTATTCAAATGGAAATTGGAGAGAGAGAGATGCCAGTCAATGACAGAGCTATTGGACTTGCACGATTTGATTTTTTTTTTCTTCTATTTTTTGAGCTATTGGAATTAGAAAGGCCTTCAGAGTTTCCTGGAACCCTCAGAACATTCCTGAAGCCCTGCCTGTATCAGGAAAACATCTGTTTGATACTCTCCAAAGAAAAGGCAGAACGATCTCTCTAATTTAAGCATCTTGGGTATAAATCTTTAGATTTAGATCGTGTAACTTCAAAATAGTCAATAAAAAAAGACAAACCGGAAGATATAACAAAATGTATTATGTGAGTCTTGAGGGTACATTAGTTTGTTGACATCTCAAATTTTCCTCCAGTCATTAAGTTGCTATAAAGTACATTGCATTTATATTTATGATTGGTTTAACTGCTTCATTTTAACCATTATATATGTACCTGGTTTAGTTAAAAGAAAAAAAAAGTACTAAAACATTTACTGGGTTCAATCATACAGCTTTTAAAAAACTTTGGTAATGAAGAGTCAGCAAAGGTTTCTGAGCAGGTGTTTGATGTTATTGGACTTCAGGAATAGTAATAAAGGTAATCTACCTAATGCATAGCATGCCCCTATTAACTAGCCCATAGTGGCAGTGTCAATGGGGATGTCAGAGTTACTGCTTTTGATCAGGCAGTAACTTCCAGAGCTACTCAAGTTATACTATATTACATAGTGCTGACTGTGTTTCCATACAGAATGATCCTCTCAGACATCTGAGTGCCCTCCTGACCCAATACTGAGTCCAACACATAAATGAAAGAAAAAAGAGATAGAGAGAGATAGAGCACCAAAGGTAAAGACCCCAAGCCAGTGGATCTCATTGACAGAATTCATATCACTTCTCTCTTACAGTGACTGGTCACTGATAGTCTCAGCTGTTTGGGGGGCAGCAACTGGTGAGACTTACTTATGGTCCACCCATTAGGGATAGCTCTCAGAGTATAGGTGTGTAAACACATTTTATTGTTATGAGTTTTATGAGCACCAGAATGAAACACATTTGACTTTCTATCATTGGGCATTGAATAGGGACAGATGGATGCAATGCAGTGTTATTTTTATCCTTTATATTATACCCAAAATTATTAAGCTGCACTTAAGACACATTTGAAAAAAAATTCTGGGATTTGGACATCACATAGAAAAACCCTCTGTTCCATAGTGTGTTGAGGTTTGAGAAGGAAAGGAGAGGAAGAAGGAAGAGAATAGTCTATACATACTTCTTCCATCGCCCCCCATCTAACATATGCAGGAAAAAAAATTTTTCCCCAAAGATTTTAGGTGATTGAACTTGTTCCCTGACTATCGTACAGAGCAGTGGTTTCTGGGATCCATGTACAGAAAAAAAGATCAATTTATTATTCCCTGAGCGATAGGCTGACTTGAATCGTTTTCATTATTCATTTGGAGAGCCTAAGAGAAGGCTACCCCACTGACAGAACAAGGAGACAGGTCTCTGCCTGCTAAGCCTGATGGTGCTCAGTCAAACATAGCCATGCAGAGTGTGAGTTAACCACGGAAAGAGAGGTAATGGCTGGATCCATCAGAGACAGGAAATCTTGGAAAGGTGGACAGAAGAAGCAAATTCTGAGAAAGTATTTAAAGAAGGAAGACAGATTTGTCCCTATTTGTAGACAGACTAAGTGAAGCAGATGGCTGCTTCTAAAGTGTGAATTTAGGCAGGCCTCACTGCCCCAAATTATCTTTAATGCTGGCCAATCATTGTATCAGACACTCTTATCAGCAGGAACTTCTAAGTGGAAACATTGATCCCCATCGTTACATGCAAAGGCTAACTGGAATGTGAAATGCCTACACCTATTGTATAGCTCCTGTTTGAACAGACATAGGCCATTTCCCTCTTTCTGCTGATAACACTTCAGTTTTGTTCAAGTACAAGGTGAATATTATTGGATTTCTGGGCAGGTGAATCCACCCACTTATTTATGAGCAAGCAGTTTACTCTGTTCTGGCCAAAGAGATATAAGGAAGACTCTACTGGAGGAAAATCTTAAGTAAGATTTTTCTCTGATAAGGGGGAGACAGCTAAAGTGACACACTTGCTCAGTTTTCTGACTTTTATGAAGGTCTTGAGAAGAAATGATTCCTGCAACTACTGTATGCATCTTGTGACCATGAAAGGAAGTGCGCGGGACAAGCTGAGATCCTGCCTCAAAGCTTTGACATCCACGTAGCAATCATGAACTGCTGGATCTTGTGCTGGGTGAGAAAATAAATCTGCATTTGTTTAAACCACTGTTCACTATTTGATTAGACATTTTAATTGATAACCCACTATCAAAATGACATCTAAAACCTTAACAATTTCTACTCCTTGAATCAATCTCCAGCTAAGAGCAGGAGTGAGTAAATTTGAACAACCTGATGGCCCTCACATTTGTGGTCTCCCTTAGTTGGCACTATCTGATCATTCTTTATATTAATTATCTTTTCCTAAATGTAAATAGTTAAGATTTAATATACAAGGCATGTTCAAATATTTTTCCCAAATGGAAGTTCTTTGGACTTAGATGAATTTGGCGGATAGGTAGGCAGAGAGGTAGCTATCTACCGGTGAGATAGTCCCCTTAGGAAACGTTGCACAAAATACAATTTTAAGACTTGGACCTCAGTTAATTTTGGTTTTGCCATCATGAATGCCTAAAATACAGTCATGGTTTCCAAACCCATAGCTCTGTGGTCTAAGCAAATCATGAAACTCCAGCATTTTCCACTCCAGTCTTTCACAACTCCTTTCTCTGATGCTTCTTACATTTTCAGAAATATGAGGTCATGCCTCAAAATGGCTAAGAGTATGTCCAGTTTCCTACACGGCTCCAGATTATGGCACTCTCTGTGGCTCTGTTCTGTAGGTTCAGAATTCTACTTAGATGCACACCACTCACAGTCATACTGCTTGGTCTGCCTAGATCCCTAGACACTGCATAGGATGGGAACCCAAAGTCAGGGGATTTGGAACCCAGTCTGGTGTGTGGAAAGTTATCTCTCTCAGGTCTGGATTCTGGTCACCATACCTCAGATCTCTGCTATGAAACTTCCTGTCATGCAAAGTAAGTCTTGCCCCAGTGAACACTCCCATTGGATAACTGCTTGTTTCCCTGCTTGTCCCACCCTGGTGCCACCCATACCATTGCACTAGCTTGGCTTGAGCTTAATATGCCCTTTGAGCATTGTGCATTGAACAACCTATTGCCCCTGTTGAAACCACCATCTGCTACCTAGAGGTTCCCCTCATCCTACAGGTTTCTCCCTCAGGCTCTGTGTTGTCAACGTCCCCTTAATCTTTCTTGTATCCACCCCCATTATGAAAGAAAGCTGTCAACAATAAAATATGAAGTAGAATCTTTTTCATACCCTGCTTTACCCTGTGTTGATGGGTTAACCTTTCTTAGGAAGATCTTTTCTTAGAAAGATCTTATTAGCAGAGATCTTTCTGGCTATATATCCAAGACTTAATTACTATTAAGAAAAAAATTACAAGAGCAATGAAGGAACCCAGAATATAAGGTGCAGAGACCACTGGTACCACTTCATCTGTGTCATATTATTTTGAAATCCAAATATAGAAGAAAGTCTCAAATATCACAAGAAAACATCTTGAACCACTGATGAACATCCCCCCTTATTGAGGATTTACTTCAGCAAAGCAAACACTTCATGTATTGCATTTTGCCACAAATGGATTTACTGTAGAGCTACTGAAGCTAAAGCTTTAGGGGCCCTAACCTGAACGAGAGACTTCGAAGTTTTCCAAATTAGTCTACCTAATTTGTATTTGTATTTTTGCATTCTTTACAATTTAAAGCAATTTCATACACGTTAGGCCCCACAAAACTTAATTCATTTCTGTATTTGTCATAGCAGAGGGATAAAAATATGACAGTCATAACCTTTTCTCTAAAAATCTAAAATACTTGTGAAGTGACAGGTGCATACTCAAATATGCACACATAAAAGGCAATCTGTTCAATGCTATGTGGAGGTCAAAGGAAGTGGCAAGCGAACACAGTGAGGCTACTTTCATTTGGGGTGCTCTCTTGACTTCAAGGAGGAAATGACTTTGGAGTTTGAAGAATGAAAATATTTTATTAGAGTAATCAACTTTGGAACATTGGACATTCCAGGCAGGGGAAATAGTAAATAATATTCAAGGATAAGTGAGTAGTAGGCTATGGAGTTGAAAAGTAGGTTAGGGGACATCCATGGGATGTTTCTGTTTTGTCTTGTTTTTGTTTTTATTTATATATAGTAGAAAATTTCAAATACATAAAAGTAGAAAGAATAGTATCAGGCAGTTTCTCAACTGCCTCTTTTAACATCAGTAGACACTTACTAAGGAAAAAGACCCAGATGCTGGCTTAACCTCTCTGAATCACTATTTTCCAATATTTGACCCATAAATTTCTACTTCATTATAACTGTCTGATATCTTTAAGCAGAAAATTTTTTGTCCAGCTTTTCTAATTGCTCTACTCCAAGGGTTGCTTTGAATCACTAAAAGCAGAGTTGGGTGCCTTAATTTTTATGTGAAAAAAATCAAACTTCATGTACACTTTAACTGGGATCATACCTCAGAAAACAATCAAAGCATATGGGACGGTATGGTAACTGATTTAGTAATTGGAAATGACATGGTTTTAATCCCATCACAAATTTTTAATAACTGTGAGTCCTTATGGAAATTACTTTATTTCTCCAAGTACCAAAATATAATGATGAAAGCAATGTTCGCTTTTGCACATCATGATAACCTGTTACTGGGAAACTTACATGTTTTGAACATTTACTATAGGAAGGTACCATTAAACACTTTCATGCATTATCTTATTTACTTTTTGCAAACTTTCTGAGATAAGTCATATTTTTAATAACATTTCAGATGATGTATCTGGCAGGAAGATGTTTAGTAATTAATAAAACCAGCAAAAGCAAGGACAAACATTAAATCCAAGTTCACAAGGGTCCAGCTAGAACTCTTTACCTCTGTGCTAGACTGCCTTGCATTACCAGTTTTCATACATCATAATTTTCTCTCCTTCATTCCAAGCCATACGTTTGTAGATAGTTTGCTTTGTTTTGTTGTCCCATATGCTTTACACAGTAGTATACTGTGAGTAAAATTATTATACTCTTCACTCAAACTTGATGATTAACCTCTAAACTTACTTTTTGACAATCCTTGTGGAATTATCACATGATTTAATCAATCCCCCAAGAAATTCTGAAAACCACAGAAATGGCCAATATACAGTATCCTAAAAATGTAAGTTGCTAACGGATAGATTTATAGTGCCTTTTTTTTTTTTTTTCTGTTTTATCATTCTGAGTCCTTTCTCATACCAAGCCAAATATCCTCACAATGAAACTCAGGTCTTATGCGGTTTCCTTACTTTCTTCAATATAAGCTAGCCCTTTTTTATTTTTTTATTTTTTAACCTTAAAACTGACATTAGCTGGGACTGACTCAGTTTTGTATTTTTACTGACAAATCCATATTAATAACAACATCAATACTGTATTAAACCTGAACTATGGGAATAATTTGTAATCACGCCAAAATTAATAACATTGTGTATCACCCGGAGAGCCTCTCAGGGAGGAGAGTGAAATGGTTATTAACTCGGGTTATTATTGCAGCATTATGGACATTTAAATAGGCTATAACTCTAGAAATTTAAAGGTCAGTTTGATTTATTCAATTTAGTTTGTCGTATGTTTTGAAAACTAATTAAAATCACAAACAACATGGTTATAACATTTTTGATGGCAAGTCAGAAACCTGTATTTTAAGATGCAATAAGTAATCATTTTGCTGGGTGTGTTAGATTTTCTTTGTGGGTGAAAGAGACAGTTTCTTCCATTCCCATGTTTGGGTCTAGGAAGGCAGGTTCTGTGGGAGCTTCTTTTTCTGGATGCACAGGGTTCCTCCTCCTGGATTTCTTGCCTTGAAACGCTATTCCTCAAATCCTATGGTGACTGGGTGTTACCTTTTTGATTTGACTTAAACATCTAAAATAATCTCTCAGACCAAAAGATCTCCCTTTTCATCTGTTTTAGAGTCTCACATTTCTTCTCACTGGAGATATATTCTTTTGTCTTAAATAGTTTCAGTTTGTTGGAGACTGACATAGCAAATGCCTCTGGGAAAGTAACACAACATTTTGAGTTGTGTTTATTTTATAACAAAGTTTTATAGGAAAAGGAAATGGTATGGGGCAATGAAGTCTGAAATATAGAGAATGAAAGATGGATGCAAAACATTGGAAGTGGGAAGATGACAAAAAAATATAGTTAATGGCTCATGCCAGAGTAAATTGGGGATGAAAAAAGGAAGTATTCTTTTTTCCAACTAGGAACATTATATGGGCCTCTTTTTTCATGTAGTATCTACCTACAGTTTTAGAGAGAACAATTCAGACATGGCTATTAGTATCAATAGTAAAAAGAAATATGGGAGTTGAAATACCAGTATAATTAAAGGGCAATACATAAAGAAAATGTGAACCAGGTCTTTGGAGCATCCTAATGGATATGACTGGAAGGAAATGAAATAATAGATTTGAGACCAACTTTCAAGGTACCCTCAACATTTAGCTGCCTCACACGACTGTAATTATCAAGCTATATCTTATAGCCAAATAGCTTCTAAGAAGTTCTTAAATTATTTGGATGACAACTTTACGATCCCCAAAGCAGAGATGTCAGCCATAGGAACGTCTACTTTATGTTGACTGCCTAGTGACAAGAAAGGACTGATGGAGAGTGGGAAAGGCAAAGGGGAAGAAAAGTAGCAGACCATTGGGTTACTAACCACTGGGCCAGACTGGTAACTGTGATAACTGTAAACATGGTACCTCCAGAGTTCATTCTGGCTGAAAATAGACCCATAACTCTTTCTTAGAAGTATTCTGCATCCCACGTGATGTGACTGAATAGTTTCCATGGTATTTATGGAAAGTACCCTTTATCTCACCAATATATTTAAGCATGTAGTATGTGAGTAGAAGGGGTAGTGTGAAAGAAGAAGGCCCGGTTCTCAAATTTAGAGCTTATAATCTAAGAGCAGAGAAAAAATAACTACACAGAAATATTAGGGAGTGGAATTAAGTATTTTTAAAAATATTTTGTTTTTCATATATTCAGAAGTGAAAATATGAGGTAAAATCATATAGCTATGCAACTTATTTGAGGTCAGTTGGAAAGGGTAAAGTAGGAAACAGAATGAGAGTTTACTCCCTTTCAAAACATATTCTCAGATATGAACTAAGGAAGATCAAATTCATAACTGGCAATTAAGTTCAGTTAGCCAACATATAGTACATCATTAGTTTTTGATGTAGTGTTGTTCTACTACAGGTTGGCTAACTGAACATAATAAAAAATAAATAAAAATATTTGCAATTCACAAATCTGATAAGGGACTTGTATTCAGATTATATAAAGAATGTCTATAGCTCAACAATAAAAAGACAAAAATTTTAAAATGAAAAAAAAATGTCAATTAAGTGGTGGATTCTAGAAAGGCTTAACCCATAAGTTGTATTTAAGGTACATAAAAAAATAAATATAAGTTTATTTCATGAGAATATTTTGGGGAAAATAACCTAATGTCCAAGAAAACCTGAACTGTAGATGCTAACTACTATAAATAGAAAGGTAGGAGAGGCAAATAACTATATATCAGGTTTTTTTCCCCACACATTTATGTGCCTGCAATGTACATATTATCATATCAGGGATGATCTGACCACCCTTTTGAAGCTTATGATGAAAGGTGCACTAATGTCAAGTTGGTAACAGTACAAATATGGCAGAATTTTATAAAGTTACCATACCAAATGAGTGAAACCAAAAGAAAAGTGGGCATCAGGAGAAGGACAAGATGAGTGCTGGGCACTACACTTTCTAGAGAGGAACTCATGATGAAAAGAGTTTTGAGTTGAGTCTTGAAGGATAGTTAGGATTAAGGCAACTCAATGGCATGTGCTCACTGGAAAAGTACTTCACATTGGCCCCCTGAGAGATTCCATAGCACAGGAATTTAGCTTTGTATTTCTCTTCTACCAGATATTGCTAACTATCACAGTGTGAGGTTTTTCTATTGTTATACAGAATTATTTGAAGCTATTCAGGAAATATGATTCAGACTGATGTAATATTTTCCAGTTTGCCTATTACAACACCTACCTTCAGGTAGGTCCCTTTGCTGAGCTTCTAATGTAGCCATGTTAGAACTTAGATACATTAGAACGAGTGTTACGAATATGGGAAACACTCTATCATCAAAAATGGACCATCAGTGTTGCAGATGTGAAATGGATAAGTGTGTTTTCAAGCTGTATCAGCAAACATATTACCCTAAACATAGGGTAAACAGGTTACCCTAATCTAGTTTGATTTTTCAGGCTATGAAAACATTTTGTCTTCCAAGTGGTCTGATTAGAAAAAATAACTGCTATCACCTTTTCACTCTAGAATTGTTGGGGTACAACAGTTACCTTCTTCAACCCAATCAGCACAGAACCTTACAAAAGTAGATGCCAAACAAATGTGCATCTCATTTTAAACTAATGCTTTTCCTCCAAATTGATGCATTTCCCCATAAGCATGAATTTAATACATGAGCACATGAGTGAAGAAAATTGAGAAGGTGAACAGTTTAGGAGTTCTCCCTATCATAGTTATTCTTATTTTCTAATCAAGGACTTTTTATTTTATGGCAGTTATTAGGATATTAGTAGAATTTTGAACATCTTTGTCTAAGCGGCATATTGAAAATATACTGAAGAATATGTGTTAAATATAGACTTCCTAGAAACGACAGAAAAGATACAAATGAATAAATGCATATTTATCCATGCAGGAAAAGTAGGAAGGAAAGGCTCTCTGTGGAATAGACAGTACATACCATGAAAGAGGCATGCGGTCACATATTTGGAGGGAAAGCAGAGCTAAGAACATGCATAGGAAATGCTGCTGTAAATGTAAGGAGTTGCATACAAGGTGTCTTCGGCCCAGAAATGGTGACGGCTAAGAATAGGAAGCAGATAGAGGCACTTGACAGGCTGATCAATTGGGATATCTCAGTGAAGCAACTTAGCTGGTCAAAGTCTGAGCATTTTCCTCACTTGGGGCAAGAAAGCCCCAAGGCAGAACCAGCAGGTACAAGACATTGAGTAGAAGAGAAAACCGATTATCTGAGTGACTGGAGATGCCTGGGTGGGGTCGAAAGCATCCATGCTTGGAATACCCACTAGTGAGGGACCATACTGGTCAGATTATGTCACTACAACAATTGGTATACCACTGTGTCTAATATTTGTTCACCATCCTATTTTCTCATATAGCAGTGTCAACAGCCACCAGCTTCTACCAAGCAGATTGCACGCTTCCACCCAGATCTATTTTATGCCTTTCTCTATCCTCCCCAATGTTCCTAGAAGCTGACCAAAATAGAATGCATCACCCAGGCTTCCTTGTCCTCTGGATTTTTTGTTGGGTTAAGCCACTGGGAGAAATTAGCAAAGGAACAGAGGGCTGGAAGAGTGAGAGGTTTGGGTGTTTATTTCTCCTTACTGACTCCTACTTTGATGAGACTGTCAGGGGCTACACTTCTCTAATGCTATATATACCTCCCATGGATGGTGCCTTTTTATTCCACAAGCATCTAGTAACTCCAATTTCTCTTCTCGATTCTTCAGACCTAGATAACAGATTTCCATGGTTGCTGCTACTTAACTGTCTAAGCATCACTTGGGGGTACCTAATAGTACCCACACTTATATAAATTTCCCCTTTAAAAGGTATCCTCTATTTTCTGAAGGGACCCTAACTCATAGAATTGTTGGTACTCAGAATATCATCCCCTATACCTTAAAAACATGGAATTCTGGGATAGAATTGCTCATGTTTTTGAATAACACACAGGTAATCTCTGTGAAGACACTGATAATCCATGATTACAGTTATTAAAATTATCACTAGTAAAGATACAAAGTGAATTACAGGTGGAGGACAAGGGAAAAGGAGATCAAGTGGCTGAGGTACTTAATTGCTATGGTGATAATGGTGATTACATAGGATGTGATGGGGGGCAACTGCTTCTAACTATACTAAAGAGCTTACAAAAGAATATAAAAAAAAAGAAGCTTAAGGATTTAATCTCTTAACTCAAGCTATGGACAAAGAATCAGAGAACTTCTAAGGTGGCCTTAAGGGAAACCCTTCTTTTTTAGTTACAGATAAGTCAAGGATGAAAATCAGACTTAAGGTCTGAATGTATGCATTTCTGAATTGCAACAGACACCACAACAAGCTCATATGTTGATCAAACGTATTGGCTGGGGAAAAAAATATAATTTGGAATGTTGGATGAAGACATTGGGCAGACAGAAATGAATCTGAGAATTTTGAATCCTCACATCCCTCCAGAAGCAGGTCTTCTCATAATCTGAGTGATCTAACCCTCCTTTGAGAAAAAAGAAAATTTTAAAAAAATGGTGACTGCACCTAAAACCGTTGACTGACATATGAATGTCTTCTCACAGCTCTCTGGCACCACCTTCCATTACTTGTATTACTGTAAGAAGGTAAATCCCAAACAAAGAAGTAAAAGAATGCTCTGGGAAGAGGTAATATATGCACACAAAGAGATTCAGGATTTTGCCCAATTAGATCCCAAAGGCATGGCTCATACCAAATATACACAGGTAGGGGGCATACCCTAAAGATTCAATATTTGCTATATCATCTCAAGTAACCGGGAGTGGTGTTAACTGCTGCTGACTTGGTTACTTAAAGCGTGCATTCAATAGTATATACATGTGGTAAACTGTAAACACTAATAAGAGTTTAACGCCAGCAATAATCAGCTAGAAATTATAAGTAAAAAGTAAAGTGCAATTCACAATAGCAACAAAAACTATAATGTATGTAAGAATTAACTTAATCAAAAATAATAAGACCTCTTATAAGAAAAGTTTGGAATGTGAAGAAAGTACACAGAAGATAATTTGAATAAATGAAAAGTCCATGTTCTTGGATAGGATGATTAAATATTATTTGTATGTAAATTATCTCTCAATTTAGTCCATAATTACAATGTGATTCCACTAAAATACCCAGTTAGATTTATTGTTTAACTCAGTAAACTTAATATAAAATTTATATCAAAGAATAAAAGTCCAGGAAGAACTGAGTAAATTTATAAAAGAAAATTAAAGTTTGTGGGAGGGTATGCATAATCATAAAAGAAAGTAAAGATGTGATACAAAGCTGGAGTAAAATAATGACAAAAAATATGGTTTTCTTGTAAGGTTTTTAAAAATACATCAATGACACATCATCGGTAACACAGACACTGACATAACATATTTGGAAGCATAATACATAATAAAGGTGGTAGCAGAAATCAATGGGAGAACAACCACCAATTCTTACACGGTTTCAGAAAGCTGGTTACTATATGGAGAATAACAACACCGGATCACTACTTAATACCACATACAAAGATGGATTCCAGATTAAAATTCTACAAAATTAAAATTCTATAAAAGTATGAAAGCATTAGAAATGTGTAAGAATACAATGTCTCTGTGATGTAGAGCTGATAGAGACTTCAAATATAAAAATTTAAAAGCAGAAACCATAAGGGATGGAGTGATACAGCAATATAGATAAAGGATAATGCATTTGACAAAGTGAAGTTTACTCTAGGAATATATGTTGGTTTAACATTCAAAAATCAAACAACATAATTCAACATTAATGGAACAAAAGAGATAAAAACATATGATCTTTTTAATAGATACAGAAAAACATCTGACAAACTTCCAACACATATTCACATTAAAAACTCTCAGTAAACTAGGATTAGAAGGGACTTCCTCAATCGGATAAAAATCTACAGATAACATATTCAATGGTGAAACTGAATGGTTCACTCGCTAAGCTTGGGAAGAAAGTAAAGTTGTCTGCTCTCACCACTTGAATTTTCCATTGTACAAAAAGTGCTAATCAGCGCAACAAGCATGCCAAAGATATAAAAGGCATGCAGATTAGAAAAGAGAAAGTAAAGCTGTCTTTATTTGCAGATGATATGACCATTTATGCAGAAATCCTAGAGGATATACTAAAAGCTAATAAGAAAACTTAGCTAGGTCTCTGGATATAAAGTCAATATAAAAACCAACTGGATTTCTGTTTTTCCAATGAACAATTAGAAAATAAAATTAATAAATATGATTTACCATCGCATTAAAAATAAATAATTAAGGATAAATTTACCAAAACACGTGCAAAACCAGTACACCGAGGACTGTATGACATTGCAAAAAGATAATAAAGAAGACTAAAAAATGGAGAGATTCATGTTCTTAAATCAGAAGATTCAATATTGTTAAGAAGTGAATTTCCTCCAGATTTGTATATATATTCAACACAATTCTAATCAAAATCTCAGCAAGATTTTTGTATAAACTGACAAGCTGATTCTATAATTTATGTGCACACACAAATGGCCTATAATAGCCAAATAACATAAAAAAATAGAACAAAATTGGAAGACTTACACCACTTGATTTCATGTTTATTATAAAGATACATTAATCAAGGGTTTGTTTTTTTTCTTAAGGACTAACATATAGAGTCTGGAAAAAATAAGTATGGGATAAATATTTCTGATGTCGAGAAGTGAGGCTGTTGAACAAATGGTCCTGGGATGCCTGGATATCCCTCTGGGGAGAAAAAACAACCTTGACCTTTACTTCACACTATTTATAAGAATTTGCTTGAAATGTTTCATAAATTTCATAAATCTGAAAGCTAAAATTATAAAACTTCAAGAAGAAAACATAGGAAAGTTTTTTTTGTGAAATTATAGTAGGACAACACAACAATTTCCTAGAACTATAAAAGCAAATGATAAATTTGACAGTCAAAATTAAAAAAATCTGTTTTCAAAAGATTGCATTAAAGTGTTTAAAGGCAAGACACAGATTGGAAAACAGTATTTGCAAAACATACCTATCAAAGAACTTTTGTGCAGATTATATAAAGAACTCTAACAACTAAATAGTAAAAAGACAATCCAGCGAAAGAAGGATCAAATGATTTGTACAAATATTGCACAACAGAAGGTATATAGATAGTCATAAACATGTGAAAAGATGCTCAGAATCATTAGTCTTCAGGATAATCAAAATTGAAATCACAGTGAGATGCCTATACATACCTACTATACGTAATGAAATTTAAAAGCCCAATTGTACCAAGTCTTGGCAAGGATATAGGGAAATTCATACCCTATTTACTTGTCAGCAGGAATATAAAATGGTACCACCACACTGGAAAACACCTTGGTAGTTTTTTATAAAGTTAAACATATGTTTTCCATATAATAAAAGGTATTTATTTTATTCATTTTTTAATTTTTATTTTTTAAGATTTATTTATTTGAGAAAAAGAGAGAGAATAAGTCAGGAGGGGCAGAGGGACAAGCAGACTTCCTGCTGAGCGGGGAGCTCGATGTGGGGTTCAATCCTGTGACCCTAGATCATGACCTGAGCTGAAGTCAGATGCTTAACCGACTGAGACACCCATGAGCCCTAATAAAAGGTATTTATTAAAAGAGAAGCGAAAAGGGTTTTTTTTCACATAAAGATTTGTACAAAAATGTTCAAAGTCCCTTTAATAATGTAACTGAAAACTGGAAATAAAATGTCCACCATTAGGTGGATGGAAACATAAATTATGGTATACTCATGAAAAAGAAACAAACTCTTGGTTACCAAAACAACTCGGTTGAACCTCTTAAGCTAAATGAAAGAAGTTTGGCACAAAGGAGTATGTAGTGTATGATTCTCTATATATGAACTTTTAGGACAGGCAAAAAACATCTGAAGTGAGAAAATGCACATGAGAAGGTCACCTGGAATTGGGAATGGCGAGGAGTGACCTCACATGGGCATGGGAACCTTCTGAGTTTATGGAAACAGTCTATGTCTTGACAGCGACGGGGGTTATACACATGTATGTATTTGTCAAAACTCATTTTGCTCTACAACATAATGGATGCATTTTACTGTATAGAAGTTTTACCTGAATAACTTAATTGAAAAATTTTTTAAAAAGTTATGAACAAACCATAAAGAAGAAATGAGTAATTTGATTAAATTAAAATTGTTTTCCCATTCAGTGAAGAACACCATAGACAAAAGTAGAGGGCAAGTAACACTATAGGAAGATAATGACAACATCTGAAATTGGCTATGGACTAGGATCACACATCTAGGATACATAAGCACCTCCTGCAAATCAATTAGAAAAAGTCAGCAACTCAAAAAAAGAAAAAAAGGACAAAGAATATGAATAGGCAATTTAGAGAGGATGTAATACAAAAAACTGAAATATATATGCAAAGATACTTAAATTCATTAGAAAACAGTGTACACTAAGACAGAATGATATGAGAGTTCATCTTTCACCTACTAGAGTCAGCAGAAATTAGAAAAGCTTAGTCATCCTAAGTATTAGTGATAGACACACAGGAACCTTCCTGCATGTTTGGTGAGCAAGAAGTAGAAGAGTATGCAACCCTGCTGTCGAGCAACTGCTGGTCTGTACAGTCTGCAGACCACCGAGAGGTAAATTACAGTGTCCTGCTAAGAATATTTTTTTCCCCAAATCCCCAAGTATATTACCAGCGAGGTTCGCTCTATGCTATGCACGTGGAAACTAAAAACCATTAAACTTTCTGTACATTTCACTCTATCATTCAGTAATTTAAAAAGTGCCTTTTCTGCCCCTATTAAAGCTTTTGAATTTAAACCTGCCTAATATCAGGAACATGATACCTGCTGTTTTTTTTCTTTGTATTAGTCTGACTTTCCTTTGCTAATATTTTGTCATTAGTTTCAAGCCATTTTGCTGTAGGTGTTTCTCTTTCATTCAACAGTGGCTTAGGTTTTATTCTATGATCCAAACCAATAGTTTCTATCAATTGATCTATTTAACTCAGTTAGTTGTTTACTTTTAATGAGGATGACTGATCTATTTGACCACTGATTTGTGATTTATCCTATGAAATCTATTTCAATAGCCTTAATTCTGTTTTCATTTATTCTTTGGTGTGTGTTCCTTCACAGAAATGGCAACATTCTTCTAAGGGACACAGACGGTGACTTGAAAAGAAGGAAAGGCATTTTGGATAGGACTTCTCAGTCATAAGCATGGACATTTTTTTCTAAATTAAACTAAAAATTAACATAATCCTAATAAAAAATAAAAGGTGATTCTTTAATAAAACAGAGTTTTAGTTCATATGGAAACATGAAGAAAAAAACCTAGGAATATCTTAAAAATCTCCCTTTAAAGAAGAGTTGTATTTATAATGAAAGTATTTTGCCCTAGACCATCTTTCTCAATCCCCAAGTTCTGCTCTCCAGAGGCAGCCAATTGAAGGTTTTTTTGGTTTTGGTTTTGGGTTTTTTTTGGGTTTGTTTTTCAGGGCTTTTTTTTTTTTTTTGTGTGGTGTATTTCTAACAAGCTTCCAGTATCAAAGAACATTTACTTACTATTTTTAGTTTATTATTTTTAGCTATTATCAAATAACTTCCTGCTCTTACAGGTGTGAATTGAAGTACCTTCTACTACCTCCCTCTAGCCTCTCCACCCTCCGTCTATGACCTGGGAGGTGGGCTTTAACCAGACACTGAATCTTACAGCGACTTGATCTTGTATTTTCCAGCCTCCAGAACTGTGAGAAATACATTTCTGTTGCTTATAAGCCACCTGTTCTATGGTATTTTGTTGCAGCAGCCCAAATAGACTAAGACACTGGTACATCAGATATTCTATCAATTGCCATTTTTCCTAATTGCCTTTGCTTCTGAAGACCCTTGTCCTCTTGTTGCATCCTAGCCCGGGTCTTCTCTAGGCCTGCCTGCAAGGCTGTCAGTCTAGGACATGTCTTGAATGGTCTCCTGGTTGAGTCCACAGTTTCCTGCTTTGTGCCCTCATTTTACTGGAGTGAAGATTTTGCTTTAGGGTTTTTGTTATGTTGGATATATCTCACACCCCAGTATTAGATGTTTTGTCTCTTGTGCTATTCCGTTTCTCCTGATAACTTACTTCTAATTTTCCCTGAATGAGATCATACTCTCTGTGAGATTCAGAGTCCCCAATTGCCAGAATAAGAAAGGATTTTATCTATGGCTCCAATATCACCATTCTAAATGTCTCCACTGATTCACTCCATTCCTGTTAAGAACAATGTTCTATTGTTGTGCCTGGGGATAAATGTGGGGCTTCCTTTAACTCAAGGAGGAAGAACAGGTTAGAGTAGATGGAGACAGGGGTGGAAGTGTCACCTGGTTCAACTCCTTTATTCACAGAACTTTAATCAGTTCCTTTGTTGTAATCCCATCTTTCATACCTGCTGTCTTGCATCTGTGCCTCCGCTGAGCCCAAAGCCCCTCCATTCAGGATTCTGAAAGGCAGACCATGTTCCATGTAGGCCACAGCTCTGTGTGTATTCTGCCAGGTCACGTCAATTTCATAGTCCTCTGATACCATCTGCTAAAATGTTTCTATCCACTTTCATCTTCCCCAAATCCCTGTAGTCTCTTATGTTTGGTGCTGCTCTTCCTC
Source organism: Ursus arctos (assembly GCF_023065955.2). Classification (NCBI taxonomy): domain Eukaryota; kingdom Metazoa; phylum Chordata; class Mammalia; order Carnivora; family Ursidae; genus Ursus; species Ursus arctos. Next base: position 33,504,746 of record NW_026622841.1, on the reverse strand, counting down.
ATCACTATTATTGGTTTATTCCTTGTCATATCTCAAAGCTTACATTTCAGTATTTCAGTGGAGATTTTAGAGAACATGAAGTGAGAACCTGCTGGGTATGCAATCTTGTACTGGAAATCTATAATGTTTTATTATATGGTGAGGCAATTCCCCCCAAAATACTCTTCTTTTTCTAATTTGTCTTGGCTATTATTTCTTATTACTCATTCACATGGAGTTTAGAATCATTTTGTCAAGTTCAAAGAAAAAAAATCCAATTGGAATTTTAATTGGAAATGTATTAAATTGATTAACTTGGGAATGATTGCTTTTTATTTTTAATTAAATTTCCAAGCACTGTTTTTTAGCTTTGCTAATTATAAATTTCTAAATTTATTGCATTTTTCTCAGAACCTGGTCTCTGCAATTTCTCCTTTTCCAAAACAGTACAGTAGTAACTGTATTATCCTGGCATCACCTGGCCTTATGCTTCTCAACATACAGGGTCCTGGACCAGCAGCATCAGCATCAACAGGGGACCGATGGAAATGCAAATTAAAGGATGACAACCCAGACCCACTGAATCAGAAAATCTGGGTATGGGGCTCAGCAAACCCACAAACCCAGTGTACTCTGGTGCATGCTGAAGTTTGAGAACCACTGAGCTTAACATATGACTATTCATGCAAACTTGAAATACTTAACCTAAGTTGAAAGCCTTCATATGTAACATCAAGATATAACTGCATCAAGGCTTTACATCATTGTTACTAGGAATAAATGGAATAATACATATGAAACATTTAACGTATGTCCTGGCATGTTGTGAATACAGAATGATTAATAGTGATCATCGTTGACTTTTATATTATCATAACCGTATTTCTGTCCAATACAAATCTGAAATTCTGTCTGTCATGACCAATTTTGGCAAATGTTCAATGTTAGTTGTAAAAGTGATTATATTTCCCTTTCTTTGTGTATGAAATCTTTGCTGTCTTCACGAAAACATATTATAATTTTTAGATCTTTTGTATGCTTATTTCTATTTATTAATTATTTTGTCCATTGGGTCTATACAAGATTATACGTTTGTTAAACTTTCCCCAAACTGTTGATTTCTATAAAATATTTCTTGCAGTTTGAAGATTTGGTTGATATGTGTCAATGCCCTATGATACTGCACAAAAATGCCTCTTAGTTTATCTTCATCATGAATTACATTTTTATTATTATGAAATAATTCTTTGGTTTTGGGGTTTCATTTATTATTATCATCCTTATGTTAACTCTGTTTTAATTTACTTAATATATCTTTACCCGTGCTTTTAATTTCAAGTATTTTCTTGTTTTTTAACACTGAAAGTATATTTTATAAGCATCATAAAGTCATTTTATTAAAACATATATATATATACATATATATATATAAACATATATATGTTGGTCTATTTATCAGGTGGCCTATCACCATCTATCCTTATATTTTTTTAACTTTTGCTATAGTCACTATGTTTTCTTTTTTTTATTCACGCATTTTTTGGATGGTTTTATTCATACTAATGCTTGCTTTTACATCTTTCAAAACTATTAATTTTTCAATATTAATAAATTACTTTTATGACCTTCCATTTGAGGCTATGATAATTTGTTTTTAATGTTCTCATGCAGTCATATTTAATATAATCTTTACACTGCTATTGGATAAATTTTATACTCCCACAATTTATATGTTAAGGCCCTAACCCTCCATGTGATTGTATTTGGAGTAAGGCATTTAGGAAATAACAAAGGTTAAATGAGGCCATAGGATAGGGTCCTAGTCCGATAGGATAGGTGGCCTTATAAGAGGAAGAGAGAGAGAGATAGATCCCTCTCTCCATGTGCATGCACCAAAGGAAAGCCATGGGAGCACACAGTGAGAATGTAGCCAGCTGCAAGCCAGGAAGAGAGCTCTCACTAGAATGTGACCATGCTAGCACCCTCATCTCAGACCTCCAGCTTCCAAATCTGTGAGAAAATAAATATCTGCTGTGTAAGCCACCCAATCTATGGCATTTTGTTATGGTAACCTGAGAAGACTAATACATACACGAATCATTATGAATTATCTTTTGTGTATTATCTTGTTTCTAGGGAAGTTAACTGATATTTGGACTCTGTCTTATAACTATTTACAATTCTTGACTTAATTTCATTTAAATGGTTTTACCATTAGTATTAGTCAGGGTTCTGTAGAGAAATACAACCAATAGAACTAGACAGCCTATAGATATAGATGTAGATATTGACATAGTTATATAGAAATATAAAAAGAGATTTAATATGAAGGATTGGCACATGTGGTTCTGGGGGCTGAGAAGTCCCAGGATCTGCAGTCTGCAAGCTACAGTCCCAAGAAAGCCAGTGGTGTAGTTCCAATCAAACCTGAAGGCCTGAGATTGAGCAGCACCAATGTAGAAGGGCAGGAGAAGATAAATGTCCCAGCTCAAGCAGACCGCGAATCCACCCTCCTGCTTTTTCTATCCAAGCCCTCAATGGAGCAGATGCTGTGCACTCACATGGAAGAGGGTGACCTTCACTCAGTCTGCAGATTCAAATGTTAATCTCTTCTGGAAACAACCTCACAGACACACCCAGAAATCATGTTTTATCAGCTATCTGGAGGTCCCTTAGCCCAGTCAAGCTGACACAAAAATTAAACATCACAGCATTATGTCTTTTTTCCTTGCTCATTGTTCAACTACCATTGTAGGCTGTATTATATCTCCAAGTTATTTTTTTCTCCTTGAGGAGGGTATATGAATATCTGAGAAGAGTCTCATAAGTGAAAGACAACTTAGACAAGTATAAAATCCTTGTTTTTCAAATTTTCTCATCAAAACTATGTTGCACGTTTATACTCCCAACCCCTCAGCATTCTGCTTTGCAGATATGAGTTTGGATGGCAACATAATTTTTATGCCTTTGAACACTGCTTGCTTACTTTTCCAGTTTGATACTTAGTTTTGTAATTATGACAAACATTGTCAGATGTGGATCTAAATGTGGTTTTCTTTTCATTGATTTTGTCCTAAAACCTGTGGACCTTTCAATCTGTACATACTTTCTAGAGCTGAAGAAAGACTTACCTTCCAGTACATCTTTGATGTTTCCTTCTGCTTTCATTGTTCTCTTCTCTTTTTGAGAAGCACTTTTTATCTGCCTATTTCTCTACTTTGGATTCTCTATACGAGTTATAATCTATTTCAGGACTTTGGTCTTTGACATCTGTGATAGTTTCTCAAGCTTGTCCTCCAAATCAGTGACTGGATTTCTTGTCATTTAAATTCATTTTTTTTAATTTACATGATCCACCAGGCTTTTGAATTTTATTATTTTCCTTGTGTACATTAATTATCTTATCAATTTTTCTTTCCTTTTGTTTTGAAGAATTTACATCTTAGCCTGGTGGGCTTCTCCTTATGAACCTCTGCCAAAGAGGCCACACATTCTTACATGCTATTGAGAAAACCAGTATCTTGATTCTATAAGAGATCATTTCCAGAGGTTTTGCATCTAGGTCCCTTTCCCTTTTTCTATTTTTTTTCCTGTTTGCTCATCTTTGAACAGTTGGGGTGTAGCCACATATTTCAGAACTAGCTATAAATATACGTTGTTTCGGATTTCTCTTGGCTTACGCTGAGCAGTTCCTACCCCAGTTTCTACTTTCCATCAGACACTTTACTGCAGGTTGCTGCTACAAGAATCTGAATGTGCTCGCACCCCTGTTGGCTTAGTGACATTCCAGATTGAAAGACTGATTTTAAAAAATGGGATTGGAAATGTACCCATTAATCCAGGTTCTTCTGACACTTCCCCTTCCTCAGTCCCCTGTGACATGTGATTTTTCTATTGGTGGAGAACGCTATTCTTTATGCTAAAATGTGCACACATAAATGCTTAAATGTGCTCTAAGAATTTCTGACTTCCAAATGGAAATAAAAACTGAGTGGTGCGAGGCAGTGTCCTGAATGCCTGAAAAATCAGAACTTGTGCTGGAAATCAGCAATTACGCAGCTTTCCCTCTTCAGCAGAGTCTTGGCCCTATAAAGGCTGAAGAATGAGGTGACTTCCTGTCTTTATACAGGTGATTTTTCTTTCACAATTTAAAGCTTGCCATCCCCTGAGGTGAAGTCTGAGCAGGTTTTCCCTGATGTCAACATTTTAAAAGAGGCAACTGGGGTCCAGAGAGGTCACCTAACATCATCAAGGTCACACAGCTAACTGTAGAATCGAGGGACAGCATCAAGGTCTTTAGACTTAGCACACTCTTCCTTAGCAGAACACCATGCTGTCTTTCTTGGGGGCAAGTTCGTTCGCTGATAAATCTAAGGAAATCTGATGATCTGAGGATTCCCCAACAGCCAAAGAGCATTTCCTTTGCAAAAAAAAATATCTAACATTCCCATCCTGAATCTTATATAAAATAGCAGCATGATTCAATTAATGCTTTCCCACGTGTCATTTATCAACTGGAACTTCATTGCAATGGATTTTTACCTCCTCCTCATGCCTTCTTTAATTACACTAGCTCACGTAATTTTCTTCTCTTCTGACCTCTTTTTATCCATATTGTTTTTACTTGTCATTATACTCCACTGTGTGCTTTGGGTCCTTTCTAGGACCTTGTCTTCCTAGATGGCACCCAACATTCTTGTTGGTAGAGGCCACATTTTATTCAATTCTTCTCCCATGTCATTTAGCATAAAACTAGGCCCACAGGAAATGTTTACAAGGAGCCTAGTCTAGGTACAATGCACATTTCTCAGGAGACCACTTACAGGAATATTAAAATTTAATTATCTAATAGAATCTGCATTTCTCTTAAGCAGGCACAAAATAGCTTTCGTTTACCTTTTTTGTTTCCTCCCTGACATAGGCAGTTCTTCATGGATATTAAGATGTCTTTTTCAGCAAACATTGCATGAGGGCTTCCTCTGTGCTGGGCACTATGCCACTCTGTTGGGAAAAATAAATGAAGGAGATACAGTCTCTGTTGCAAACACTCGCTGTCTGATGAGTAAAACAGACATGTATGTAAATTATCTCAGTCAAATTTGGGAAATGCTCCAATAAAGTTATGCACTAGAGGAGAAGCAATCAACAAATTTACCTTGAGAGAGTGTCAAGCTCTCTAGCTCAATCTTTTCAGAATAAAATCCAGCAAGAGAGCCCAATTCCAAAGTACCAATAAAACTGTAGTTCTCTGGGGACTGGAATATATTGAACAAACCTCCCCTAATCCTGTCAATGGTGCTATTTGGGATTCTAAGGGCACTGGGATCTCCAAAGGACACCAGTAGACCATGACCAACAGCATAAGAAATAATGAACATTTTTACAATGATGAAAAAATAAATCCCTTTCCTGTGTCCTTCTAAATTTACTTTGACTAGCTATTGAACAGGCATTTCATAGATTCAATACATCACAACACATTAAGTGCTGCTCAGCTCCTGCCACTCCTGCTGCCCTGCTGTGGACTGTCTCTTTCTGTTTGCATCTTGCCCATCCTCCGTGCATATAAACTAAGCATCTCCATTTCTGCTCTCAGAGTGTACCATGCCATACAACGGAGATTTCAAGAACAAACATCAACAGTAGCTAAGCCAAACATATCTTGTCAAGAGAGTGCCACTGCAGTGTAAAGATTGATTTGTCGGGGGAGGTCTTGCATATAAGTAGATGTGAAGGCAAGGACTGAGGTTAACAAGTTTCCACCGAGGGAGTTTATTTATAACAAAATAACAAAAGGACAGCTCTGCCTCTGCCAACTCCTTTCCATCTCTTCCCGTATGCATTGCCACAGCAGTTTTATTCATCACCAGAAATCAGCCTCTCCAGGGCAAATCCAGACAGAGCTCAGGACAAAAAGTTTGCCCTCAGGACTTCTACATTCATGTAGATAAGGATCAATTCAAGCCAGTCAGCACTGTTGGGAGGTGCTTTCTGTGCCCAGCTCAGTGCTTAGATGCACAGAAGGAATAAAAGAGAAGGGGGTAGACTGAACTTGACATGTGAGGTGCTCATGGAGACCAGAACCACAGACGTCATACAAAAGAAAGTGCATGATCAAGAGTTAGTTGCATAAATTCTGAACACTGAGTGTTGGAGGTCAGAGAAGGGACACACTATTTTAGCCTCGAGCATTCCAGCCCAGCTCAATAGAAGCGTTGGTGACTGAGTCAGTACTTGAGGAAGGGGAAGGTTGGGAATAGATTGTGGTCAGTTACATGGTTACACTTGGATGGTAACCGTGTCATCATCTTCAGTCTCAGCAGACTGATAGAACCAGGGCCAGGGCCAGATGGCTGGATGCATAGAGAGAGTAGGCAGACACGGAAATGCTTTGATTTAGGTATCCACACATTTAACAAATATTTATTTTATAACCTAGGAGCTAGGGATGCAATATTGTAAAAGATCTAGTTTCTATCTAAAAGAAGCTCATATCTTAGTGGAGAATACTGATAGTGATAAACACTTAGGCAGTTAAAAGAGAGCAGGGAAATTGCTATAACGTCATCGGGGCACACAGGAGGGACATCTAGATTGGACTTGGACATCTAGATTGGACTTGGACGCAGGAGTTGATATCTGAGCTGAGAAAATGTGGGGAACATTTCTCAGCTACAGGAAGGGCTACACTGACTCAATATTTCTGGGCTTCTAGAGGCCAAAAAAACCAATTCTGGAATTACACACTTTCTCTTGAAAACACTGTTCTCAGCAAGTTCCTTTTCTAAAATTGCTTTCCCCAAAATGGCAGCAGGTCATGACCAGGTCTAGAACCAGTCAAACTACAAATGGCATTTGGCCTATTGTACTCGAGAGCAGGATGCCATTGAGTCACACCACAATAGCTTTTCAAGTCCTTAGGGAAAAAATCTTCAGCCAGTTCATGGACAACTGACTCAGACTTTGAAATCATTGTTTGGACAGCACCATGGCTGGACGCTCTTTCCCAGGGGAAAAAAGGAGGGGTGGAGGTTCCTAATCCTGAGAAAAGACTATACCCTAAGCTTGGCCCCCACAGATCTCCTACACCCAAAGACTGATGTCAACCATGGTCAACTAACTCTCAAAAATGTGTCCCTGGACATAAGGGGAAAGAGGTAAATATGTGGAGAGCATCTATTTCCTAGTCACAGATTTTAGATCTCCCAGTGGAAGAGAACAAGCTAAGGTATAAATTGTTGCAGAACTGCCTTTTGGGCATGAATTTAAGGCATGCTCCCACCCTCCTCATCATCTCCAGGCCTGTTTTCATAGTCTGGGCGGTACCTGTGTTGCCTTTTGAATTCTGCTTCCTCCAAGAACTGATTCATGGCTCTCATCTTTCCTCCAACTCCAACCTCGTCCAGCTCTACTCGGCACCATTATATCTGGCTTTTCCAGGATAGGCCTTGTTTCTCTACTGACTTACCTAAGCACCCAAAACTCCAGTCCCACCAAGGTTTTGCCAATCTAGAATCAATGCCATTCTACAATGCTTTCTTAATATCTGATAACTTCCTGTGTTTGGAATGGTCACCATTAATGACTTGGAAAGGTGAAGAATCAATCAGTGAAACAGCATGTTTAGAGGTTTGTTGTTGTTGTTTGTTTGTTTGTTTATTTTTTTCCTTTTTAGTATTTACTATTACCCAAAGAGTTTAAACCACACTGGATAAGGGAAGGCTCATGATGAAGAAAAGAATGGATTTATGGAAAGCACTGAAGTGAAATTGAGCCCAGAAAGTTAGAAAGGAGAATGATAGTTTTTTAAAAAATGTATATATTATACAGATACATAATATATTATAAATTATATATGAAGCTCTGTTGACCAGTTACCATTGTGGACATACCTATTATACGTAATAACGTTTCCCCAAAATGTGTAGAAATGTGTTGAAAATACATACTTCACCAGATTTTCAAAAATAGTTTAATGGTTTTGATGATCATGTTGCTAAAAATGTTTTATTTCTTTGATTTCCTAAACAGAATATACAAAATATCTATCAAAACAATGATTATGTTCTACTTCAAACAGTTTGCAATTTGCTTCTAGAATTAATGACATCAGAGCTGTGCCTTTTGATATCTTGTGAAAATTTCTAAAATTTTCTCTTTTCTTACTCTGAGGCTATTGGCAGCACCTTCTGCTTTTGGTGTGATTTCACTGAGCTGTCTTTTCCTTTTAGTATGATGATTTTAATCTGCTTTGGGCTTGGAGAGTTAAATGTTGCCCTTTGTAAGATTTAGTCATAAAGTAAGTGTCAATGGGTCATGATGACTGTGCTTAGGACGTAAGATTTGATACCTGATTCTAGCAATCACTATTTAAACCAATAAGCTACCTTTCCATTTGATTCCAGATTTTTATTTCTATTTTAAAGTTCTAGGGTGCCATAAGATTGACATCAGAACAATGGGTCATTACTATTTTCAATGCTATAACATGAAGATTTATTGATTTACAAGAGATAAAGTTATAAAATCTGGAGCCAGAAGGGAACTAAATCTTAAAGGAGTCACCCATCTCCTTGGAGTTCAATTATCTCCAGAATATAGAATTAAGATGAAACAGAAGCCAACAGGCAACTGACTCCAGTGATTTAGTGACAGGGTTGTATGAAAGGTATAGAAAATAAAGTCTGAAGTTGCTTTTTCAAATAACTTTTTCCGTTCTGAGCCTTGTGGACTGGAGAGCAAATTTAGCTTTGACAATGGGGCCATTTGGGCTGTGTGTATCTTTTCCAAAGCTCTGAAAATGATTGTTCACCCAGAAGCAGTGCCAAACAAGAGAAGGTGATCTAAATCTGTATTCGGTTGTACAGGTATTAGACTTGAGTTTATTTGGAGCAAATCTGGAAGTAGTTTGATCTCTACCAAAGCAGGTACAGAAACATCACATTCTCCCATTAATGAATTTTTGGAATCAGTGGATTTCTAGACTTGAGGTCATTAGTACACAGAGATTGTAGCCCATGAGAAGAGTTCAGTTTTTGAGTTAGTAGTGATTTTGGATAATATCTCATTTACTCCTGTCCATAACCACCACATTCTAGAAGTTATCGCAAATTCCCAAAAAGAAAAGGAGGAGGGGGAGAAAGAGTGGAAGACACGGGTTTTGATATTTGAAACCACATTCTCTTTGTTTTATATTGGACTAAGAATTTCTTCCTTCCTACCTAACTTCCATTTTTAAAAACCATCCAACACACACAGAATACTGTTAGGTACTAAGAGTACTATCCTGTACAAACACACACCAATCCTGCCCTCAAAGAGTTTACAACTGAATTTACTTCCTTTTCATTCCACCACTGAAATTCTGCCTATAGCCTACTGGTACCTTGCCAAGAAATTTTCACAGACAATGTCACAATAGCAGGAAAGTGGAAATATGACTCAATTGCTGCCACTGAATTCATAAACTTTTGAAACTTTTTAGTTTTTTTTTTTTTTTTTTTTTTTTTTTTTTTACAATCTACTTATCACCTGCATTTACTGACAAGCAACTTTTGGGGGAAATGGTATAGGAACAGATGAATTCATATTATTTCTGTCAGGCAGTTTCAAATCTCATAAGAGAGAGAAGAGTCTTCCACATGATAATAGATCATAAACTAAAGGCAGAGTTACCATGTGACTTTATTACTAGGCCCCATACAACCTTATAGGCCCCGGTTCTTTGCTTTTTATTATTCATTCATGCAATCACTCAAAGAACAAGAATTAAACACGCATTAAAGATAAAGTACTTATATACACAAAATGTTTTGAATGATAGGAACCAAGACAAGGACAGCACTGAAGAGTCCCTACAGACTCTATAAACTACTTCCAGTCAGAGCAGTTTATACAGATTTTTTTTAAATAGTATTCTCACCCTAATACATCCTAATTTTTCAATTCTATTTGGACACAAACAAATCAACTGACAACTTTCCTACCATCTTGGGAAGACTGGAGAACTAACTACCACCCTTCTCTTTTTCTTCTCACTGACTCCTCCCCACGGAAAGACTTGCAATCAATTAGATTGGTCAGTCACATGCTTGCAGAGACTTGCTGACAGTAATGCCATGTTTTCCCCTGACTTTGTCTAGGACCTGCCTGTCTCTTAGATTGGTCATCAGGGCAGTGGGCTTCCATCTGCTTTCTTATCCCCTATAGAAGTTCTCTTCCCTATGGAGGGAAGAACCCATCTTTAGCCTCCCCCTTCATAATCAATGGGTAATGAGGTCTACGCATTTCTCTGTACTCTACTGACCCCAATTAATGGCGAATGGAACAGAAAGCTCCACTTCAGTTCTCAAACTCCCGCCATTTCTTTCAACATAGTTTACCAGAAGCTGTTTATTCATCACTGTTTCCAAATGACTGATAATGCTGATGCATTCAGTCTTGTTTTGGCTAATGATTCTTGTGTCTATTCTTTGATAGATTAAAACTTGAGGAAGGAAGGATGGTGTAACTATTACCTTTACGTTCTAACCCTCAGATACAGTCAAATCTGAACTAACCATTATCTTAAGTTAACTTCATTTTTTTTTGTACTAGGCTTTTAAAGAGGACATAATTTATCTAAGAAAAACTGAAAGGCAGAATTTTTTAAAAGAAAAAAATCCAGAGTTCCTCATATTTAGTTTACTTTCTCATCTCTCTGAGCTGAGATCAAGGAGAAGGGGTAGTAAAACAAAAGGAAGAAAATTCTTTATTCACCTTAAAAAGTGGGAGAGTGAATTGACTACTGAAATGCAATATGATCTCTGGGTAGTACTGAGGGCCCACTGGAAGTGCATTTTTATATTTAAAGTGAAACCAGTTGTTAAGAAGTTGACATGAATCTTGCCAGTAATTGCAATGCACTCTCCTCCTTCCCCTTCCTCTTTCTTGAAGCTAGAACTGGTCTTCTAAACTCTGCCTCTGTCATATAACTGTGGGGTGTACATGTGTTGTATATATATATATATATAGTCACTACATGCATATGTAGCCCTAAACTAAATATTGCTTACTTTAAAACATATTGAATGAGTTCTTCTACGACTTAATTTTGTTCTGTATTATATTTATTAGCTACATCCATGGTGTTGCTTAGAGATGTAATTCATTTATTTCCACTTACTGTATAGCTTTTGTTTTTGCTATTACAAAAATGCTGTATGGCCATTCTCATGCATATCTCTTGGTGTATTGTGCAATTTCTCTGAGTTACTCACCTAAGAAGGAAATTGTTTGCTCATAGAGTAGACACAAGTTTAAAGATAATGCCAAGTTGTTTCCCAAATTGGTAGTAGAAATTTATACTCCCTCTAGCAATGGTTTCTAGAACAATTTCAGTTGCTTAGATACAGGCTACTAAAAAGGCAGAAGGATAGGTTTAACCAGATTGAGCATTTGCCCAATGAATATAATAACAGGGGCAAGGGAATTAAGATTTTATTAAAGGAGTGATCACAATAAAGTTCCATAGAAGTTAAACTGGATAGAGTATGAAGTAAGGATCTGAGCACAAGATGTGTAAGATAGGAATGATAAAGAATCCGTGAATTAGAGGTCCTTTCAGCTGCACTACAGAGAAGTTGAGTTCTACCCTTGGGCAGAGAGCCAGAGAGAAATCCTAAGAGAAGCTTTAGACTTCAGATAAAGGGAGAATATGGATATATGGCTAGCACTGGGAAGAGGGAGAAAAAAACTCCTTGGATCAGTTCGGATACATATTTTTACTCCTTAGTCAAAAACTGCCTTTGAAGAAGTATAAAAACTTTTGTATTCAAGTACATTTGAATGGTTCCGACCATAGTGTGCGTGGGGGGCGTGTCAGTGTGATTATAAACCCATTAAGAATACTTAACTGTGCACATGAAACAAGAACAACATCAACAACATCAAGATGAAAACAAAACCCTACAATGTTTAAGTAGATTGAGAGTCAGTCCGCTCACAGGTTGGAAAATCAAAATGCAAAACCAGGACCATCAGCTCTACTACCAAGGGTGCTATAAGGTTGTATGTCTGGAGCGGTGATTCTTAAGCATTTTTGGATAGACTCTTAGGGGAAGTTTCATAGTTTTGTGTCCCTCTATGGTCTGTCTCTGGAGAACAAGCACAGACTTCCATAAACACTCTAATTTACATGCCATTTCAGGAAGTTCCAGAGGCTCAGAAGCTCCATCTTTGCATCTCCTCTGGGCCCAGGGCAGAAGCACCACATAGGGAGCTGTGTAAGGTCTGTCCTGTAGGGAAGGACCCAGGCTGGGGAGCAAGGAGGGAGAGAAGTCCTGTTGACTCTCCCGCTCTCCAAGCTGGGTGCTGATAAGCAACAGCATTCAAAGACAAAAAAAAGGTGCCCAAAGAAGATACTCGTTTCTTAGTTCACAAAAAGTTGCCCTTGGGGCAAGCCTAGGTTAGATATCTTATTATAGACGATCTCAGTAGTGAATTTTTTTGTGTGTGATAATGGTATAGCATTTATTTATTTATTTTATAATAATATTTTTTTATTATATTATGTTAGTCACCATACAGTACATCCCTGGTTTTTGATGTAAAGTTCGATGATTCATTAGTTGCATATAACACCCAGTGCACCATGCAATACGTGCCCTCCTTACTACCCATCACCAGCCTATCTGTAGTGATTTTAATCATTTCATGTTAGTTTCCTTTTCAAAAGGTTTCTTATTAGAAAGTTAACAAATACAGGGCACTTTTGTCAGGACCCTTTATTGTCCCCCTTGGCTGTGTTTGCTAGTGCCTGGAGGGCATGAATGAAACTTGCATCTTCCCCAGCACACGGCAGTGTTGTTATACAGTAAGATAATCAATATTTGATGCTTCATTGATTACTGATGGGTAGATGAATTAAATCCAAAAGAACTTTAAAAGAATCAGCGATTGTTTAACAGAGTCTAGAGGTACCAATGTTTCGTATTTTATTTAAGCTTTTCCTCTGGAGGAGAGGTAGACGCAGCCTCAGGCTGAAAAGAATGAACTGCATCCAGCTACTGTATTGTATCCCTAAGGCCCCTTACTGGGGGAGGGCTGCAGGGGTTGGAAAACAGTAACTTGGGAACTAAAGAGGGCTGTGACTAGCAAGTGAGACAGATGGACTCATGCCATTGAATAGAACCAGAAAGGCTTAATCCAGTTTCCTCCAGATACCAAAATGCACTCTAGAAGAGTTTTCTCGAGATTAAGAGTGATGGAAACAGAATCGGAGATATTCAGGGAGATAAATTAGTGGGAGAGATTTATTGATGAAGCACGTGTAGAACTAAATGTGGAAGTTAAAACAGCAGAAAATGAGGGCCAGGAGAGGAAATTGAGGGAAGAGGCAGCATGTGTCAGGGGAGGAGGAACATGTGGGGTACTGGAAATGGAGGCAGAACTGTGGTAAGAGTTGCAGTGTGGAAGTGAGTTAAAGCTGGAGTGATTTGAAAAACCACTCCTCTGGGCATCACAGATATACACCTCGGTCTTAACATCAGGAGTGAGATATGGATCTCATAAATAATCCTTGGGGGAATATATACCTATAAACACCTTTATCTCATTCTGTCAAGTAGAATTTCTAATATTGTAGATGCCCAATGAATATCCAAATAAATGAGTAGTTGCAAGAATGGTCTGTTTGCAGGTCATGTGGGAGTAGGATTCAGAGTACAGAGCGATCGATAAAACTTGTTAAATGCTTATTCTCAGAAACTTAACACAAGTCTTAGATTGTAACAATAATGAGAAAGGGAGATCAATTATATTAGAATATAATATGTTCCTATTTCATTTTATAATTTAGTTTTTATTCAAAGTACTTTCAGCTCCTTTGGATCAGTGGAACTGATAGCTAGTGAGAAAAGTGAGGCCTGGGGTCCTGGAGCAGAGACGAGAATGTGGACCAAACTCTGTGTCACGTGGTGCACGACTGTTGCTGCTGTGGGGTTTTTGTTTCAATTATCTATTTCTGTATAATAAGTCACTTTGAAACTTCATGGCATAAAAAGCGTGGAATCACTTATGGGGTTGCAATTAGATGGCAGCTAGGACAGTAGGAAGGTCTCAGATGACGTCGCTCACATTTGTAGGACCTTGGCACTCGGCTTTTACATCCGTGGGTCTCTTATCACTCAGCGATCCAGGTTTGTCCTCCTTGCAAGTTGGTGGCACCATTCCAAGAACAGCTGCTTACATTCCAGATTCCAGAACCTACATAACCTCATTCCATCCCATCTGATTGGACAAAGCAAGTTACAAGGCTAGCCCAGGATGATGGCTGGGTAAACGGACTCTGTATCTAATGGCAAGAGTTATAAAACATTACAGTCAGGATCTCCAGTCTACCACAATTATCACCCAAAGACCTAAACTGTCCTACTTTTTATACTTTTAAAGGGCAAATATTGAACTTGATCTCTAATATCTCCTCTATTTCCAAAATGCAAAAAAAAAATTAAAATTTAATTCTTTATTTACTTCTGAGGCAATAGAGACTGAGGATCTAGAACTTACTCAGGACCACATGGCAGGTAAATGGCCCACTGAGCACAAGATATTACCATCCATACACTGGTGCTCTTTACCGTCTATGGATTTGGCCCTGTTCTTTTCCAGCTTTATTGAGGTATACACCAAATAAAATTGTAGCATATTTAAAGTGTACAACATGATGATTTGATATACATTTATACTAGGAAAGGATTCCCATAACTGAGTTAATTATCATATCCATCACCTCATGCAGTGACTTTCTCTTTCTTTCTTTTTTTTTTTTTTTTCCCTGTGAGAACACTTAAGTCCTACTCAGTGCATTTCAGTTGTGCAGTACAGGATTATCAACTCTAGTCACCACGTTTATACATTAGGCCCTCAGACCTTCTTCATCTTAAAACAGCAATTTTGTACCCTTTTACCCACCTTTCTCCATGTTCCTCACCCTCAGCTACAGGGCAACCACCATTCTACTTTCTACTCTATTTCTACAAGTTTGATACATATATATATATATATATTTTTAAATTTCACACATTAGTGTAAGTGATACTGTGCAATATTTGTCTTTCTTTGTCTGGCTTATTTTTCACCATCTGACATATCCAACACAAATGCTTTTTCTTCAAACCACTGGGATCCATTAGCATCTGTGTCTCCTCTTAAATTCTCTCCAGACCAACTAAAAGAGAATCGTGAAGGGTACAGACCAAACTTGGCATTATTAGCTAGGACCATAGCTGACTCAGATGGTCACTGATGTTTAAGAACTGTCACAATAATATTTGTTACCACAGACATAATAAGGAGTGACCTTAGAAAAGTGACTTGCTTACATGGTTTCAAATTTCTCATCTATAAAATTACAATAATAATCACATGTTAGGGTTTTAGTGACAACATGTAAACAAATACTTTAAAAATATAGACAACATTCAATAAATTGAAGTATTGTGGGGTTTTTTGTTATTATTACTATTATAGCATTTATTAAAATGGTGACTATAGAGGAATGATGTGAATTCCATAAGGGTAGGGATTGTCTCTGGTTTAAAACTGTATTTAGATATGTCTGACATACAGTAGGTGTTCAATAGTCATTTGTGGAAAGTATAATTGGATTATTTTAAAAAGCACTTGATATAGTCTATCATTTATTTGATACATGTTAATTACCATTTTTACTAGAAAATGCCTCCCATGTCTCAATATTCTCTTCATTCCTTTAACACATGCTGTTTTACATAACTCTTAAAATTTACCATACTTTTCATGTACAACACAAAACTGATGCATGATCCCTGTCCTCAAGGAGTGTAAGCTGCACAGAAGTGACAATAACTGTGTACCTGAAAGGATAAGAAGTGTTTGCTTCTTGTGAAATCATTGTATTCAATGGACAGTTCTGCATATAACCTAACAAGTAATGCAATTTTGAATGACAGCAAAGATTTCACAGAGGACATGGACCCTGTGATGGCTTGGAAAGATTCAGAAGTGAAGCTAGGAAAATTGGAGGCAGCATGAGTTAAGGTATATCTGCGGGAATGAACATGGACTTCTGGGAGGAAAATGAGGGGCCATAAGGGATAGAAGCACTGAAGAGGCCAAAAGTACGAGGCAAAATGGGAGAGACTGAACCTTACTTGGGGGGATTAGATAGCAGAAGTTTCTAGGAGGTTTTAAAGAAGAGTGTCATTATGAAATGTGTTGGTTTTTGCAAGACCATTTCGAGTGTCTTCCCTGAAGGCAGGAGCCAGGCAGACTCTTACACAACACATTCTGATTGCTCTGAGAAAATGGAGTCTAGCTTAAACAAGTAGTCTAGACACAAGATGATAAATCAGTATCTCCTCCTTCATGACCCCTCCCCATCACATACGCAGATCACAGCTAGAGCTTTGCCATGGTTTCATTTCTGCCACAAAAAAGTCTTCAGTTTTTGAATCATACTCTGATCTACTTCTAGTTGCAATTTCCAATTAGGGCTAGGTTTATAGAACTAGGTGTGTTAGCTAGGTGTGAAATACTATGAACTTTGTAGTAATTAATGATTATTATGATAGCTATGAGTTATTAGTGACATTAGAAAGAACAAGATAATGTCATCATTACATCTTTGTAACAGTGTGAGGGGGCATGAAAAAAATAGCAATTGCCACAATAATAGCTTCTGTAATAGGGAGATAGAAGGCATTTCTGATAATAGATCAGTGAAGAAAGAAAAACCGGAAAGTGTCTGAGAAGATGTATGAATGTGGGAAGTTGTTAGCTATCTGGGCAAGTAAAAGGAAAAAAAAAAAGTAGAGCGAGAGCTGCACTCCACCATCACACCCTCTGAAAATATCAGCACTGGTCAGCAAAACTGCCATGATTCCAAGGGATAAGGGATGGGGTGTCAGGCCTTCCCTCTGGATCGGGATGGGGTTGGGGATGATCAGAATTGCAGTGAACAGTCCTCCCATACAACCTCACACACCTCCACCCCAAGGGAAGGACTTTGTTTGAAACCCCCATTATGAGAACATAAAACTAAAGAAACTAAGGACTAAGTCTATTTAAAAAATTATAAAACACACATGACAAACATTATAAATCTTCCCAGAAGGACTTTTAAAAATCCAAAGAGTCATTTTGTGTTTTGGGATGAGAAGATACAGTATAGTATAAATATTTACTTTCCCAAATTAATTTATGTATTTGATACTCCCAAACAAACCAACATTTTTAAAAAAGATTTATTTATTTATTTATTTATTTATTTATTTATTTATTTATGCTAGAGAGAGCCCTTGTGTGAGTGGGGGAGGGCAGAGGGAGAGAGAGAGAGAGAGAATCTCAAGCAGACTCCCTGTTGAGTGTGAAGCCCAATGCGGGGCTCAATTCCAGGATGCTGAGATCATGACCTCAGCAGAAATCAAGACTAGGATGCTCAACCAACTGGGCCACCCAGGTGCTACCAAGCCAACATGTTTTAATGTTCACTAATACTTTTACTGAATTTGACAAGTAAATGCTCAAGTACATATGATAGAGAAAATGTGCAAGTATATCTAACACATGTTCAAGAAAGTGTAACATTAGAGATAAGGTACCCTTCTGGATATTTAACATGCTAAAAAGCTAGGACTAAGTAGATACGAATACAAGAGAGACGAAAGGAAAAAAAAAACACAAAGAAGTTTACCCATAGGATTGTGGAAATTCATCTAGTTATAGCTAATATTTTAAATAAGTGTAGAACTTAATACACTGTTGAAGAATTTGTTTTGGGATGTTTATTTATTTATTTATATTCATTTTTTATTTTTTTAAAGATTTATTTATTTGACAACAGAGAGTGGGAGAGCACAAGCAGGGAGAGTGGCAGAGGGAGAGGGGGAGGAAGAAGCAGCCTCCCTGCTGAGCAGGGAACCCAATGTGGGGCTCGATCCCAGGACCCTGGGATCATGACCTGAACAGAAGCAGACACTTAACTGACTGAGCCACCCAGGCACCTAATTTTTGGAATGTTTAGATATTTATTTGGGAAAAAAAAATGAGGACCCATACTTACATCATTTATGCATGGCTTATAGATAATAAGCTAAAACGTAAGAAATAAGTCTATTACAGGAATGTTTAGAATCATTGAATCATATGGTAGAAAATTGTTTTTATAACACTGAAAAGGGAAGGCTATCTTAAGCATGTAGAAACCCAGATATCAAAATATATTGAGGAACTTGATACATCAAAAATCTTGAAAGGAGCAAAAACATAATTAATAAAATTAAAAGACAAGTGAGGAATGAAAAAAGTATTTGTATCGTCTATAAAAAAGAATCTTCAAAATATATAAAGAAAAGAAAAAAGGAAAATTTGGAGAGAAAAACAGGGGCAATTATTTAAATAACAAGTTCACAAAGAAGAAATGCAGATAAAAAATAAATATGTAAAACTCTTGATTTTACTTTTAATACAAAAGCCAAAATTAAAAAAAAATGTGATTAATCATTGAGTACATAGCATTGCAAAGCATGATAATAATCTCATGAGTGAGATTTTTAGGAAATAAAAAATTTATCTTTGGTGACAGTGGAAAATGG
Organism: Ursus arctos; assembly: GCF_023065955.2. Taxonomy (NCBI): domain Eukaryota; kingdom Metazoa; phylum Chordata; class Mammalia; order Carnivora; family Ursidae; genus Ursus; species Ursus arctos. The sequence continues at coordinate 33,486,153 of NW_026622841.1, read as the reverse complement.
TAAAATATTTTTGTAAGAATTTTAATTACTTTTTAAAATTGACTCGGCAAAATTGACTTTTTTTCTACTGTGCACTTCACTGACTTTTAACACAACTAGATTTGTTCTATTCTACCGCTGTATAGTATAGCATTGTATAGATGCACAGATTGGCTAATTCTCTCAGTCAAGGACATCTCTAATGATTTTCCCCTTTCTTTCCTAGTGTTGTCAATTTCTTTCTTCTCCCTTTACTCGATCCTCCTAGAGGGTCATTAATTTTATTGATCTCTCCAAAGAACCAGCTTTTAGTTTCACTGATTTTCTGTATTGTTTTTCTGTTTTCCATGTAATTGTTTCCAATTCTACTGTTTATTATTTCATTCCTTCTTCTCGTTTTGGGTTTATTTTCCTCTTTTTTCCCCCTTAATTTTATTTATTTATTTATTTATTTATTTATTTATTATTTATTTATTTATTTATTCATTTATTTAATGTTTCAGGTTTTTATTTAAATTTTAGTTAATATATAATGTAATATTAGTTTCAGGAGTAGAATTTAATGATTCATCACTTACATATAATTCCCAGTGCTTATCACAAGTGCCCTCCTTAATACCCATCACCCATTTAGCCTATCCCCCACCTGCCTCCCCTCCAGGAACCCTCAGTTTGTTCTCCACAGTTAAGAGTCTGTCTTATGGTTTCCCTCCCTCTCTTTTTTTTTCTTTCCCTTATGTTCATCTGCTTTATATCTTAAATTTCACAGATGAGTGAAATCATATAGTATTTGTCTTTCTCTGACTGACTTATTTCGCTTAGCATAATACACTCTAGCTCCCTCCTTGTCATTACAAATGGAAAGATTTCCTTCTTTTTGATGGTTGAGTAATATTCCATTATAATATACATGTGCGCCACACCTTTTTTATCCATTCATCAGTTGATGGATATTTGGGATCTTTCCATAATTTGGCTATTGTTGATAATGTTGCTATTGACATCGGGGTTCATGTGTCCCTTCAAATCAGTTTTTTTGTATCCTTTGGGTAAATACCTGGTAGTGCAATTGCTGGGTCTAGGGTAGTTCTAGTTTTAGCTTTTTGAGGAAGCTCCATACTGTTTTCCAGAGTGGCTACACCACTTTGCATTCCCACCAACAGTACAAGAGGGTTCCCATTTCTCTGCATCCTCACCAACATCTGTTTTTTTCCTGTGTTGTTAATTCTGATGGGTGTGAAATGGTATCTCATTATAGTTTTGATTTGTACTTCCCTGATGATGAGTGAGTTGTATTTTGCTCTTTCTTTTTATACTTTACATAGAAGCTTAGATTGTTGATTTGAGGCATTTCTTCTTTTCTAATATAAGTATTTGATGTTGTAAAATTTCTTCTAAGCCCTGTTTTAGCTGCAACACACTAATTTTGAAATGTTGTATTTTCATTTATCATCAAAGGATTTTCTAGTTTTCCTTGATACGTGAATTATTTATAATTGTGTTGTTTAATTTCCAATTCCTTGGAGACTTTCATGCTATCTTTCTGTCACTGACTTCTAATTTCATTCTATTGTAGTTGGAAAATATACTTTTGTATGATTTTAATTGGTTTAAATTATTAATATGTGTTTTATTACATAAAATATGGTCTATCATCATGAATGTTCCATTGTTATATTATTACTGTTTGGTGGGGTGCTCTATACATGTCAGTGAAATCCATTTGGTTGCTGTTATTGTTCAGTTACTCCGTATCTTTGCTAAATTTTGTCTACTGGTTCTATCTTACTGCTGGGAGAGGAGTGATGACTTTAACTGTCAAATAACCAGTTAATAGTAATTTTTGTTATTTCTATTTTTTTGGCTATATTTTGGCTATTTAGGAATACTGCTACTATGAATATTTGCATTTGAACTTTTGTGTAGATGTATATATTTTTTTTCTCTTGGGTGTATACCTAAGCGTGGAATTGCTGGGTTATATATAAACTCTTTCTCTCTAAATTTGTATATAAATTCTGTGTTTAGCATTTTAAGAAAATTTCAAACTTTTTCCAAAGTGATTGCACCATTTTATACTCTCAGTATGTAAGAGTTCCATTTCCCCCACATCCTTACCAACACTTGTTATTGTCTGTTTTTTTAAATGTATATTTATTTATTTTTTGGTCTTTTTAAAAATAGTTATATAGTGGTTATGAAATAGGACCTTTTTGTGGGTTTTGATATTCATTTCCCAATTGGCTAATGATATTGAGATCTCTCCATGAGGTACGTGCATATATATTCAGGGTTGTTATGTATTCTCGAGGAATTAACCTTTCCATTTTTAAGCAATGTCTGTTTTGTCTCTGATAATTTCTCTTGCTCTCATGTCTACTTTGCCTGATATTATGTAGTCATTTCAGCTTTGTGTATGAGTATGCTGTGTGTACATGGCATTTGTTTCTTTTTCTATCATTTTATTTTTAATGTACCTGTGCCATTATATTTTAAGTCAGTTTCTTGCAATTTTCCTGGCATGGCATATGGCTGAATAGTGTCCCTATTTGTGTTCTAATCCATTCTGAGTATTTGTCTTAAAAAAATGTTTTTGTGTTTTTAGACCATTTGTATTTAATATAATTATTGAAATGTTTGGATTTAGGTCTACCATTTTATTATTTATTTTGTTATTTTGTTTGTTACCTTTGTATTCTATTTCTCTACAGCCATGACCCTGCTTTCTTTGGGATAATTTGAACATTACTTAAAATTCCACTATAATTTATCTGTTGTGTCTCTCATATCTCTGGGCAGAGATTTTTAGTGAGTGCTCCAGATGTTACAATATACATACTTAGCTCTAATAGTCAGAGTTAATATTTTACCAATTCATATGGAACACAGAAATCTCACTAATTCATACCAACATATAGGTCCTTTTACACTACTCCCACTGTGTTATAGTTACCAGCTTGGAGTTGACTCAACTTCACCAATCTGTAGTTTTATGTCTTTTGACAAATTTTGTAACTTTCAACCATAATTACTTCAAATATCTTTTACAGCATTTTATTTCTCCTCCTTTTCTGGAACTTCCATTACACAAATCTTAGACCTTAATTTTCTCATTTTTTTTTCTGAAAAAGTCTTCATTTTGCCTTGAAACTCGAAAGAATTCTAGTTTGACAGTTTCAACACTTTGAACACATTGTTCCTTTGGCTTTTGTTTTGCCTAATTTCTTATGTGAATTCTCTGATTATGTATTCTTTGCTCCTCTCTTTGTATATAATGTCTTTTTTTTTTTTTTTTTTTTTTGCTTTGGATGCTTTCATTTCTTTTATTCATTTTCAGACATTTAACTATGATGTGTCTTGGTGTGGTATCCATTGTGTTTATTCTGTTTAGTTTTTGATAGGTTTTGATGAGATTATTGGGTGACTTTGTAATTTTTATATTGTATAAAATTTTGAAAAAATTGCCATTACTTTTTCAAATAATTTCTATCTTCCCATTTCCTCTTAAACTCCAATTACTACCATATTAGACCTCTTAATTGTCCCACAGGTCAAAGATGCTTTGTTCATGTTTGTTTTTTCAATTATCTTCTGGGCATTTCATTTTGAATAATTTTGATTGTTACACTTTCGAGTTCACTGTTATTTCTTCTGCCTACTCAAACTTGTATTTCAGATAGTACATTTTACATCTCTTCACATTCCATCCTATTACTTTTGTGTATATCTTTAATTTTTTTCTCATTCTTTCAGGTTTTCTTCGGAATACTTGAACACAGCTATAATTGCTGTTTTAAAGTTCTTAGCTAGTAATTCCACCTTTTAAGAAGTATTTCTGAAACCTTCTGCTTCTGTAGTTTTTTTCCTCCTGGTAATATGTCACATATGTTTTTGGCATGCCTACTAATTTTTGTTTGACTACTTCCATTATGATTTATAGATTGTCAAAAATATTAGACTATGAAGTGTATGGAATTTGTTCTCTTTCTATAAAGAACTTTGCTCTTTATTTTAGTAGACAGTTAAGGGATTAATATTTCAGGTTTTTTTTTTTTTCTTTTTTTGAATCATGCTTCATTAGGCTAGGTCTAGAGTAGCCTTTAATTGAGTTCCATCCCACTACTGAGGTATAGCCCTCTACTAAATGCAACATATGATGGTTCTCTTCTCTGGATGGATAATTTGTGGTGGGACCTCAAACAATTCCTGGTCTGTGTGACTTCCGGGAACTAGTCAGCTTACCTGACTTCTTGCTCACAACATGCAGCACGTCTGATTACTCTGCAATAGCTCATGAAAAAAACAAGCAGATTTCTGAAGTTATTTTTCTTCATAGTTTCTTCCTTTTGGGAATTCTGCCCTGCAACTTCTGGTGATGTAAGACTCCCTGAATTTCAGTTTTTGTTTCAACTCAGTGGCACGGCTATGTTCTGCTTGGAAGTTATCTCCCATACCAGTATAGAATGTTCCTCCCAGAGCAGAGTCAGAAATAAAAACACAAATGGAGTTATGTATATTGTTTGTCAAAATATTTAAAAGTTATAAATCAAGCTAAAAATGTTAAATAAGATATATTCTGTCTACTTAGCAAAAATAGCTAAATAGAAATCTGAAAGGTCAATTTCAAACTTGGAATTCTTAGAGTCCTTAAATTTCCATCCTACCCTGCTCTTTCTTCCTATCCACTCACATACTTTGAGCAACCTCTTATGGAGGTCTAAGCTCTGAAAACAAGCCTATGGTATGCACACCACCAGTCTAATCTGCTCTCATGGATAGAAATGGACGGTAGTAATGTGGTTATAAATGAAAGTAAGGTTTTCACATTTTTGTTTTCATTGTATATTAAGCATGGTTTGAACATTTTTACAAAAAGAGTTTTCATTTATTTCTCATAAAATTGTATGTATATATACACATATGTACATATATAATAAACCTTCTCCACAAATGTTATTTTTATGAGAACTCTATTGAACCCATAACTGAAAGTGCTTCATTTTTTTCCCTTCAGCAGAAGCCCAATTAATAAACTTAGCAATCCAAACTAACGTAAATTTTTTGCATACGTGTGTGTGTGTGTGTGTGTGTGTGTGTGAAAGAGAGAGACAGAGAATACAAATGGGCCTTTGTGACTATTTTATAAAACTCAACTTACCAAATACTGCTTGGTGGAAAAAAGTTAAATTTGATATAGACCTCTTGTTAAACCAAAATAAACAAATGCAAATATATGAATATCCAATCTCTGACTGTAATAGCTACTCAAACATGTTAGATTTCTATTTCTTCTACCCTCTTGGTTTCTCAGAAATCATATATATTAACGATATTCTCCTAGATTAATTTCTCAATCTTTGAGTTTGAGATTCAAAATGAAGATATTCCAAGCCTATTAAGAATCAGGAATGATGACAAAGAAATCTAAACTTGGTAGTAGATGGAACCTTAAATCAAATTGTGTGTGTAGACTTTCTTTCCCTCTGCTGTGAGCTAGTGTCATGCAGAAGAGTAGGTAGCATGAAAACCAGATCTTTAAATTCAGAGAATGTGGCCTGCATAAAGAAAACCCAAAAGAGGAAACACAGCTAAACATGTTCTCATAAAAGAGCTAAATTTTAATTGTTCAGCTTCCACTTGACATCTATGATAATAGGAATTGGGTGAAAATGGAAGGATGTGATACAGTCTCAGAATTCCCATTCCACCTTCCTCCTGGTTGACCTGGTCTGATATTTTAACATATCCTAGGTCTCGGGATAAATTTCAAGGGATTAACTACAGTGGTAACAAAGTAGTGGTGTACATTTTTCCAAGGAACTCCCTACAGATGTGCCCCTTTCTGGGTTGGCTTGAACACTGGCCTTTTCCAAGGTACAAGATGAGCAACTTTGCTTTTTTTGCAGTTCTGTATGGCTTGATGACTCTCAATCTCTGACCCGCCACCCTCTCTGTGCTGATCAATGTCTGTGCTCCTTGAAGGTCAGGGCTTCTGCAGACTGCCTGGATTAAGGTCTCCATGTCAGAGCCTGTTATCTGCTGCAGAGCCCCTAATGCCATTAGCAAGAAAATGAAAGAAGCTTCCAAACAACCTTCAGATCGATGCTAACGTTATAACTTCTAACAGCTGCTGCTCAGCTTCTTTATTTGTTAAGACCTCCTCCTGTGTGGAACTTTCTTGACTCAAGTTTAATTCTGTCAATTTGACAAAGATGTTTTGAGCAGATGTTTTGTATCCAGGCCTGGGCAAAGTCTTGGAAAAGTGAAACACATAGGATAGGTTGAGTCTTTTCCCTCAAGGTAAGAAGCATCCCATTGGAAAGAGAAATTGCCAAGCATTGGGTATGGTCAAGGTAATCTGGATAATAAAACATAAATTGGGAAGGTGGTCTGAGGAGGGATATTTCTGCTGGTACTTCTGGAAGAAAGGATTTAAGGAAGTGGAGAGGAGAGGAAGTGTCTTCTGTGTTGAAGTAACAGCCCACGGGACACAGGATTATTATTACTCAAGCCTATGATATGAATTACAGCAGTTTTCATTGCATTTAATTTCCAGCTCCTTTCTATCAAGACAGCACAGGAACAACAAAAACTCCCTCCCAGAGCAAGTCTATTTCTACTTGAAGGTGCTTCAATTTCTTGCAGTGAAGGGAGGAAGGAGAAACCGGTAAAAAGAAATCTCTAATGGTTGTTTCCTTTGCTTTAGGAAAAACAGAGTAATGGAAATATGCTCCTCTTCCACCTGGCTCCTGATGTTCTAAAATGGAATCTCTCCTGCATTAATATATAAAATCAATAGGCAGAGACTTTAGCACTCTAGCAGCCCTTCTTCACCCTGCCAGGAAAACAGTTCTGGAATTATGTCTGCTTAACCTCCTCTTGAGAGTTATGACTGATGCCGTCAAGGTTTGGGGATCCTGAGAACAATTCTGGGATAAAATCAAAATACTTAGTTGCTCATTCAAAACCCAACAATCTGGGCCATCCTCTTATTTCTTCAATCTCTATTTCTTTCCCTGTTCTATTACTGACATACTCATCTTCAAAATATCTTTTGTACATACTTTATTTGCTCACTATTTCCCTACCTCGAAGGCTCTTTCTAAATGTTATTATTTATTTATTTTTTCTCTTTACACCTACCCTTTTCATCATATTCCAGTTTAATCTAACCTTGCTCTACCAAGACTTTGCTGGCAGCTCCCATGCACAGTGAACTCTCATTTCTCTGAAATTCTGCATTCCAAACTTTCTGAACCATTTATTTGGTACTTATCTAGTACCTTCTGGAATTTCTCATTTTGTGACTTGCACTCAGATTTAATTGTCTGTGTATGAATATTCTTCTACTTGTGTTAACCTAGTTTCTCTTATTAGAACATAAATTTTTATGTATGGAGCATTTATTTTTATCCTATGTAAACATATTACTTTGCTCCATCAGTCTCTATTGAATTAATAATAGTCTAAGAAACTCACAGGCAAGCAAATCTTTTGCTAAAGTAAAGGATTTTCTTGGTAAACAAAAATGAATTTTGTTATTTCCTGTTTCTTTTAGATAACCTAGCCTACTACGGATGTGATTTTTCTGGAATATATGCAAGTTTTTTATGTCTTATAGGACCCTATGCTCACCTGGTTTGCTTCCTACTCTTCGACTCCCGCATTTCAAACATCTGTTTTTTCCTCATTATCTCCATATCCTGGATCTCCACTATTCTCTCCCTATACTAATTCCCAAGTTTAAACAGGTCTCACGTCTTTAAGTACAATCCTTCCATGCTAATTTTCAGCTTTACATTTTGAAAGCAGACTTCACCTGTGAACTTTAGGAACTATACATCTGCAAATGGCTATTGAGTAAACACGTACAATTTAACGTGTTCAAAATCAGTTCTAATTCAACCACTCACATAACCTGCTTCTTTTTACCCTTCCCATTCTCAGACGCATTCCTGTTGTTGATACCAAAAGCACTAAAGTCATTTTAAAAAATTAAATATTTTTGGGCACCTTGGTGACTCAGTCAGTTGAGCGTCAGCCTTCGGCTCAGGTCATGATCTTGGGGTCCTGGGATCGAGCCCTGGGGCGGCCTCCCTGCTCAGCGGGGAGTCTGCTTCTCCTTCTCCTCCCCCCCCACTCATGCTCTCACTCTCTAATAAATAAATAAATCTTTAAAAAACTTTTAAAAAATTAAATGCTTTATCATGAGAGATTTCAAACATATATAAACAGAATAATATAATGAACCACCTTGTAATCATCACCCAGCTTCAATGACTATCTAAGTTTTGTCCTTCTTATTTCATACATAACTTTTCTCATCCCTACCTAATTATTTTTATACTTCTGTTTTCTAGGTAAAATTGATGTACATTTAAAAGCAAAAATCATAAGTGTATAATTTTCAATGAACAGACATCTGTATAAACAACGCTCCAATCAAGATTAATATTTTATCAACACAGAAAGTTCCCTCATGTCCTTTCACAATCAATTCTTTTCTAAAACAAGTTCCTCTCTTAAAGAATGAATGTTTGGTAGAATTCTCTAGTGAAACGATGGGACTTGGATTTGTGTATGTGTCTGTATAACTATTTTGTTAAAAATTTAATTTTCTTTGATAAAAAAGGGAAATTCAAATTTTCTACTTTATCTTATTCAGTTTTGGTAGGTTGTTTTTAATATATTTTTTTTTAATTTTTAAATATCATCTAAACCATCAGTTTGTTGGCATAAAGTCATTAAAATATTTTGCTATTTTCATTTAGATGTTTCTAATTTTTGTTATTGATAACTCCTGATACTAGCAACTTATCTTTTCTTTTTTTCTCCTAATCTGTTTTGTCAGGAATTTACTGATTTTATTGATCCTCTCAAGTGAATTGTTCTAGTTTTGCTAACTTTATCTATTTTTGTCTGTGTTTCTGGCCTTACATACCTATTTTTATCTTATTATTTTCTTTCTTATATTTACATTGAAATTAAGCTGGTTTCATTTACTACTTTTTCATATACTCCTTTAGTTATAAGTTTGAAATTTAGATAATTGATTTTAAGTCTTTCTCATTTCTCCAACAGGAGAACAGTTTCATTCTATAAATGTTGATACATTATATTTTCATTACCATTCATTTAGAAAAAAATTGCAATTTTCCTTTTTATCTCTCTTTTTTTCCAGCCTTTTGATACTTATTGAAACTTGTTTTATTGCTTAATGTGTTATGTATGTTGTTGAATATTTTATATGACCTTGAAAAGAATGTATATTCCCTACTTGTCTGGTTTAATGCTTTATATATATTAATTAGATTAATTAGATTAAGATTCATGATAATGTTTAGATTCTATGTACCTTCACTGATATCTTGTCTAGTTCTATTATTTAATAAGAGACAGACATTAAAATTTTCAGCTACGATTTTGGATTTTTAACTTCTCCCTATAATTTTTAGTTTTTCATTCAATTCTTCCATTGACCTTTAAAGTATACCATTTTGCATTCATTTTTCATAGTATCTCTTGGGAATGCACGATGATGATGTTCTTGACACTCTTTCTTTCATACCTCAACATGTTTTCTTCACTCTTCATCAAATCCTGTTGACTATATTTTCAAAATAAATCAAGATTTTTACTTCATCAAACCATCTCTACTATAACCACCTCAATTTATGTCATCATGCTCTTTCACTTTAGTTTTAAGAACCCCCAAGATTATTCATTTGTGTCCATTGTAACTCCAAATATGTCTCCATTCTTAGTCTTCCAAACACAACAGCCAGATCTTGCACAACTGCAAGTGAGATCATATCACTTCTCTATGTCCTTCGTGCTTAGCATAAAAGCAAATGTCCTACCATGACATGCAAAGCCAGTGCAGTCTGCTCCACCTTCATCCAGTTACCCCTTTATTGTTCATCCTTATTACTTCCTTCTTATTCATTTTAATATAAATAAAAGGGATCCTTGCTTCCTCTTTAACATGTCAATTATGCTTCTACTTCAGGGTCTGTTACTCCTTATTCCCTCTGCCTGGAACAGACCACGTTCTTATGGATACTTTGCTTCTTCAGATTTTTACTAAAATGTCATCTTTTCAGTGAGTTTTTCTCTGACAACTCTCTCTAAAATTGCCGCTTCTCTTATTCAGTCATCTCCCATCCTTTCTTTCTGGCTTTAGGTTTCTCCTCAGCACTTAATAACTATTTAATGTGATACTTACTTTAATTATTTATTTATTGTGGACTTCATTCCCTTTCCCCACCCCTGCTAGATTGTAAGCTTTATGAGAGCAGAGGTTTTCGCTGATTTTGCTTAATGATCTATCCCCAGTGCCTAGACTAATGCCTGACATTTTGCTAATGATACAACTTGAGGGCCAGATAATCTTCCCAGGCAAGGATTTTTCTTTTGCACTTCTCAGTGGTCCTGATTTAATAATCTTTTAATCTTCCTTGATAAATGGTGAGCTAATCTTACCTTGAGTACCTTTAAGTGAAGGTGATTTTGCTTCCTCCCAGGATACCTTGTTTCCAGAGCCCTAACTGTTCTAATAGTTATAAAGTTTTTCCTAATAATTAACCTAAATTCTCCCTCTGTTGAAACAGAAGCCCCATTAGCTCCTACTCTGTCCTTGTTGACTAATGAGAATAATTGGTCTCTGTCCTTTTTATAGACTCGCCCTTCTGTATTTGTGGATATCTGCTGTGCCTCCCCTCAGCCGTTGGTCAAGGAAGTGTGTCAGCAGGATGGCCACAGGGGGACCAGCCAGGCCCAGAGCAGGCATCAGCAGCTCATCTCCCCACAACAGAAATGAATGAAAATTGTTTTAAATAGACAGTGAGATTATGTGTTAAAGGGGTCTCCTAACTGGGGTTGGACTCAGGTCTTATATTGACAAATAGACAGTTTGAAAGACACTTAAGACTTGTGAGCAACTACAGAGCTCACTTGAAGCTTCATTTTTATAGACAATTAAGATTATAACAAAGCCTTTCCTAGATGCCTTTCTCCTTTCTTCACGTTCTAGGTGTCAATCTTTATAGAAGCTTTTGTAACATTTCACACTGTATCCAGTCTCTCTGCTATAAATAAATTTTCTAAAGTATCTGTGTTTACCAGAATTTTGTGGAATGTTCTCTATTTGAGTTAACCATTTTGCATTTTCTTAAATTTACTATTTACTTTTTGGGTCTATATAAGAATATAATTTCTGAATCCAGTTGCTTATAACTTTTCACCAAATTGCATCCTCGTTTTCACCATGAAGTCATCCATTTATTTATAAGTATAGCCAAAGATAATATAAATTTTTTTTTGTTTAATTATTTGAATCATCATAAAAAGAAAGGATAGCGTGATGAATGGAAAGAACCCTGACTCACAGTTGGGAGACCTGAGTTAAAATTCCACCCTTTCACTTAAAGCTATGTGGCCCTTGAGGAAATTCCTGTGATTTACTGAGCTCTAGTTGCTTCATGTTTAAATAAGGTTTTAGGCCAGATTAACTCTAAGCTTCCTTTTGGTCCTTCTGTAAGGGAGAACAAGTCAAAAAATCTTATTACCATAATGTTTAAGTTTATTAGCCATGCATTTACTGTTAATTAACAAGATTGGTGGAGAGCTATTATGGACTAGAGCTCACAATAGTGCAGACTAGAAAGTATCCCATCAAAAAACTGTGGTTAGGGGCACCTGGATGGTGCAGTTGGTTGAGTGCCAACTCTTGGTTTCAGCTCAGGTCATGATCTCATGGGTTATGAGCCCATGTTGAGCTCCGAGTTGAGCAGGGAGTCTACTTAAGATTGTCTGCCCCTTCTCCCTCACCACCCTCCCCACCACGTATGTGCACACACACACACACACACACACACGCTCTCTCTCAAAACAAACAAATAAATCTTAAAAACAAAACAAAACTGTGGGTAAAGACGAATTCATAGTAACCTTTTGTCCCTTCCAAGATGACAACCAGACAATTTTTATTATTTGTTAACGGGATATGTATTGAGAAACTTCTGATATTTCTTTGGTGCTTTATGTTGCAAGGTTTTGTCTTAAAGTAGCCAGTGAACAAGCAGCTCGTGTTTTATCTCAGGTCAAGATTTCCGGCCCTGTCAAATATGTGATGGGGGAAACTTCAGAGTTACAGCTGCTTATCAGTCATGACTTGTCACCCAAGATTAACACCATTGACTAAGACAAAGCTGGTGACATGTTATAAAAACTTATGATGGTGCTCACAGTAAATCAAAAGTCACAGCTGGTCCACCTGTTTGAGTCCTGTTTTCTGTTGCTTCAACACTTGTCTATATCATTTTAGAGAAGGCCAGGCTGCCAGCCAAGTCATCTCACTACATGACACAGAATGAGGAAATTAGGGATTAGATATGAAGATGGCTGAAAGTCTTCACACTCCACAAGGTAAAAGGCTACCTGATAGCAACTGAGATGGTGGAGGACTTAGAAAGAGCGAGTGTAGGTAAGGAAGATGAAAAGTTTAGTTTTGGACATTTTGAATTTGAGATGCGTTTTAGAAATCCATGTGGAAACACCTGGAAGGCAGTTAAATATTTGAGATGGGAGCTTAGGAGGGAGTCTTCACCCAGTTTTAAAGTTCTGGATAAAAATTCTCAAATCCACTTTGTGGGCACTTTATCAAGTTATGACACTTCTGGGATACAACATACACTTTCCCAACCTCAGGAAGTCCCCAGACGTGTAATAGCTGGGGACTGTCCTGTCTTTCTTGGGCCCAGAGAATCATTCAAAATACCCAATCACCAGGAAGCTCGGAAAACCTAACTAATCCCATCGTACTTGCTATAAATAAGCCTCCTCCAGTTTCGGCTTGCTGTTACCTTGCCCCCAGTTGCAAGGCCCTGTGTGACGCCACATGGCAAACCTTTTCTCATTTGGATCTGTAAAAAACAAATGGTTATGCCTTTTATCTATCCAAGGGTTTTTGTTTTGTTTCCCACTGTCAAAAGAATCTTGAAATCTTATAAAACAAGGTTGAAACTGGAAATATAAATATGGAAATCTCTCATACCAAAAACTGTATCTGGTACACTGTAGGAGGTAATTGGAAAGCATTAACAGCTTCATCTTTAGTATGGCAATGTTGCTGTGATGCAGCCCTGGATAGCTGGATGGTTGATATCACTTGAATCTTCCACTTAAGAGGCATATCCTGGCCTCATGAAATGCACACCAGCTTTTGGGGACCTCAAGGTGACTACTGACATCATTGCTGTTTCATCCCTGCTGGTTCTCCTGCCACAGGGGACTTTGTGATGGGAAAATCATAGGATTTGCTAACATGACTGATAAGGATCAGAAGATCAAGCTGTAGATCTCAGTGTATTTAAAGAAATACCAACCAGGCTCTAGCAAAGGAAATCAATTCCAAAACATGTAGCAGATGGACTGATAACGACAGGTAGAGCCCCTTGGTAAAATATTAACTGACTTGACTTGGGTATATATAAAGGTCTGGTGCCTTTGAACAGAGGGTGAGCAAAAGGAAATTTGGGAAGCAGCAAAGTTCCAGTAGTATATCCCACAAAAGTCTTATACAAGGAGAAAAGAGTTATGTTCCAGTGATCACCCCCTGCTACACACACACACACACACACACACACACACACACACACACAATCTTTACTCCCACATACACCATACTTACACCAGTCTCATCTCTGGTTTTTACGTTCTTTCTCTCATTGAGAGATATGGAAAACTTCCAAAAGTTAGCCCCTTTCAGCCCAGTGAGCTGTTGACAACTAAGCTCCATAGGGAGTGCTACAAGGTGGCCTACTCATCTTCATTATACCCCCCAAAATCGAATATATTGAGGCTTCTATTTAGATTAATATATGGCTCTGCTATTGAATAATTTACCCACTGGCTTTTTGTTCACTTATTTTTTTCTATGCTATTTCTGGAATAATTTGCACTATCAGCTAATTGATGGACATATCCTGCCATTAGCAAACCTTCCTCTTTCTTCTATGCTTATTCATATATTGTCAATCATTTGAAACCAAACTCACCATACTTCTTCCATGACACTTGTTTGTCTATACTGGGATGATTTGACTTTTATTGATTTTGAACTTAAGTAGCAGAGAGATATTTCCTAGCCTAATGTAAGGATAGAACCTAAGGAAAAGGCAACATAATATAGTTTTTGCCCATAGGGTATTCACAGGCTAGGCTGGAAGTTAAGAATAAGAACTAAAATGGATTATGAAAGTCTGGGTGACTTGATGGAACTCCTAGACAATATATATTTGGGTTTCATCATCTTCCAATTTTTAGAACTGATTCTGGCTTTCAAGAAGTGGCTGTGTCCAACCTTTGGTCAGTGTTAAAAGATGATCGTGTGCTGTAATTTCATTTAGATATTGAACCTCAGTGGAATCTCATATCGCAAAATAGCTTCCTTGGCAGGGAGTCTTCCCATACACTCTCCCCTATCTCTGGGGTCTCCCAAGATGAGAAGCCCATGCAGAATGGCATTTCCATTCTTGCTCATACCCTTCTGGGACCTTCTATGTTTTCTCCTATTTCCCTGCCTTTTCTTCACTTTGCCTTTCTTTTCTCTTTGTCTCTTTTGCCTTTGTTCTCTTTCTCTGAGGACCCCTCTGCCTGAGTCTGATTTCCTTTGACTTTCTGAGTTTAATTTTCATTTTCTGAAACTCATTCATCCCCTAATAATTCATATATGAATACTGGGGCTGGGGCAGAAAAAATCCCATCAAGACTTGTTAAATAAAGAGGCTGTGTTGCCTCCCAATGTCCCCACTTGCCTTAGAAAGTTGCATCCTTTGGCAGTCCTGTGACCAAGGGGAGATAACATTCAAGAGGGAAAATGAGCCATTTCCCATCAATATCACTCCTTCCCACCCGCACTGGGATGTGATTGGGGTAAGGGGATTGAATAGACCCATTCGACATTTCAGATATTGCTTCTGTAGTTTAACAGCATTTGGACAGGGAAACCCAAAACACTTCATTTTAAATTCTGCGTCTACATTTCTGGTTTAATTTTTAGTCAAAATATCAGCTTAATCTCAGGATTTTAGGGTTGCCATGATAAAGCTCTCCTCAATGTATAACTGTGTTCTCTATTTAATCATCTATAGCTGGAACTTTTTAGGAATAGGACACACTTTAATTCCTCAATTATAGAAGAGATTTGAGCAACTATGCCTGGAGGAGCAAAGATACTGTCATGAATCTGTAGTGTAAAACCAATGTCTTGCATTTAAAATCCTTTCTAAGAAAACTTTGAAAGATTAGGGATAAGAATTTCTGAGGAAGGTACCTTAAGGAAAAAAAAGGGAAAATGGATTTGGTGAAAAAAGCCACAAATTTTGTAAAAGAAAGTCTTGTCCTACTTCACAAATTTGCTAAACACAGGTCTTGAAAACCACAGTGTTCTTACATATTATGAAACTGGGATATGCTTTATAGAAAATTCAATAAAAAATATTCTTATGGGCAATTGCACACATATACACCCCCACATATAATTTTTCATACATACATACTTGCACAAAAACACACACCGACACACATTCAGAAACATGCACACATAGGAAAACAGACACTCAGATTTAGGATGAACTGTCAGAGGACTGGGCAGTGCTCGTTAATCTTTGTTTGGCAGGATTAGTGACAGGACTGTATTTCATTATTAGCAGTTACTTTTTATTTTGTTGGAAAAAGAAATTGTTATAAAACCCTCCAATTCTTTAATCTCTTTCTTTATGACTTCCACTAATTATTTCTAGTTGACATAAAAAAACACTTGGTTCTTCCTCCCATTATTTACTTTTTTGAAAGACAACCATCATGTTTCTCCTAACGTTTTTTTCTGTTTGGTCTAATATATCTTGCTCTTCTAGCTTTAAATATTAATAACAGATCTTTAGAATGAGGCAAAATTCACTGTATAGATGAAGAACAATATGACACTGAGTTAAGAGCTTATTTGTAGTAAAAAGAAATTTTCTATTTTATGGCATATGCAATATTATCTAAGAATTTCTTGGTCCATGAGTAATCTTTTTATATTTCTGCCCTCTGCTCAGTTTTATGGGAGTGTTAGATATTTAGCTAAGACCTGTATCTCATTTTGTGCTTGACTTTACCACAGCTTTCCATCTGATTCTCTCTACTGGGTAAACAGGTAGATCTAATACCTACCACAATACTTATGGAATGCCTCCTGTGTCTCTACCTAGTACATCCTTCTCTGGCTCTCCTTCATCAAGCCTGTTCAGAGCTTAGCCAAAGTCTCACAATAAACCTACTGTATATTAAAATATATTCCACCATTAAACAAATAAAATATGAAGCAAATGAGTAAATAATCCAAGAAGCTAAGAAGGGAAATACCAAAAAAAAAAAAAAAAAAAAAAAAAAAAAAAGATCAAAAATCAGTAAAATGAAAAAAATCATTCAAATGGAATACAAGCAAACAATAACAATGAGCAAACTAAAAATCCTGTCTTGACAAGCAATCAAATGAAAGAAAGATGCTCCACATTGTATGCTATTAGGGAAGTGCAAATCAAGACAGTGAGATATGATTACATATTTACGATAATGGCTAAAATCCATAACATTGACAACACCAAATGCTGGCTAAGAAGTCTCATTTATTACTTGTGGGAAAGCAAAATGGTGCACCCACTTTGGAAGAGTTTGGTGGTTTCTTACAAAGATAAACATAGCCTTACCATATGACCTAGCAGTTGCCCTCCTTTATTTACCCAAACAAGCTGAAAACATGTCCACAGAAAAACCTGCACATGAATCTTTACAGCAGTTTTACTTATGATTGCCCAAAATTTAAAACAACTAAGTTATAATAAAATATTATACAGTGATTTAAAAAATGGACCTATCAAGTTACAAAAAGACATGAAGAAATTTTAAATGCATATTGCTAAGTTAAAAAAGCCAGTTGGAAAAGTCTACACACTGTATGATTCCAACTACATGACACTGAGGAAAAACAAATCTACAGAGAGAGTGAAAAAGATCATTGATGCCAGGGATTTGAGGGTTGGAAGGAGGGATGAAGAGGGCAGGGGATTTGGGGGGGGAGGCAGTGAAATTTTTCTGTTTGACACTATAATGATGGATATGACATTATAATTGTCATATGTGTTGATGTAATACATATTCATTGCCATATATACAACATTAAACATTGGCTAAAACCCATAAAGTTGTACAACAGAAGAGTAAACCTATGGACTTTAGGGAATAATAATAATATCAATATTTGTTCATCAATTGTAACAAATGTACCATATTAATAAAAAAATGTTAATAATGGGAGATTGTATGGGGGTAGAGGGAGAGCACTTGGTTCTTTCTGCTTAATTTTTCTGTCAACCTAAAATTGCTCTAAAATATAAAGCCTGTTAATTTTTAAAATCCTGTTTTGAAAAAAGTATAATAAAAATATCTCTGTTAAGACTAAGAAAAATCATGCAAAAGTCATGAAGATAATTTTAAATATTAAAATGAGACACAATTGAAGATATACAAATGACTAATTTTAAATCATTTTGTGTAACCACTTAGATGAAATAAATGCTTTCCCCTAAAATAAAAACAATTCAAGAAGGTATATAAAATTGAATAAAATAAAAACTTTTAGAGATATTTGCATACAATCTAACTACATTTTCTTCAAAAACCAAAAAACTTAGATAATTTTAAAAGCAAATTTTACCAACCTTGAAGGAGCAAATAATTGCTGTCTAAATACTCAATAGTTCAGAAATTTAGAATTAGGGAAGTCCACATGACTTATTTTGAACTTTAATAATACTATCATCAGAAATGGAAAGGTAAATAATCCAGTAAAAAAATTAAAAATTTTACTTAATAAAACAGCTTAGTAAAGTAGAAATGGAATAGATCTTTAAAATCAGGTAGAACGTATCACCCTGAAACAAAACAAAATATTATAAATATTAAAGTTTTACCTAACTGAGACTTTAAAAGTGTTCTCATTAAATTCAGGAACAAGGCAAGAAATTTTTGTATTCAAAATCATACTTGAAGTCAACAAATTTGTAAAAGCATTAGAAAAACAAACAAAAATGTATAAAATTGGAAAGAAAGTGTAGAAAATTACACAAGTACGAATTTATATGATTGCTTCATGAAAAGAAAGTTGTCAGTCTAAAATTATCATTGAGTTTGGGTAGTGGTTTTTTGTTGAATTACTAACTAAAATCTAATCTTTTTGCAAGTTTTTAGTCCAAAAGAAAAGAACCTTTGTAACTGTAAAATAAACAAATAAAACTTCAGGCTGAGAACATAAAGACGTTTTGTTTTAGTAGAGGCTCCAGGTTCCTAACAGGTTAAAAAAATAATCCTATTTAGAGGAACAAAATATCAACCCAGGTCTTAAAGAATTCCTACAGAAAAAGCTCAAATTAATATGGAACAGCAGTAGAAAAGAAAATCAGAAAAAAATAACGTCATGAGTAAGAGTCTGCAGAAAAAACAAACATCAGAACAAGACATTCAAAGGTCTCAGATATTGTAATTATAATATACCCAATTAAAAAATGAGAATACTGTGATTTCAATAATAAGTGAAATGTTGGGGAAATGATTAGGAATAAAAAAATACTATAACAATATGATGAAGAAAGAGAACCAAATTGAATTTCTAGAAATAAAAGTGCTAGTAAGTGTTGAGTGAAAAATAATAAAATAATTCAACTGGGAGAACTGCAAGAGAAAGAAACTCTATGGGGAACGATGAAAAGGGAAGACCTAAAGGCAAGAAGGAATACTAATACAACTAAGATTAAACATGAAGACAAAACCAGAAATTTTAGCCCACACTATAAAAATGAGGTATTCCTAGAGAATTTGAAGTCTCTGGTGAATTGTGGGTAATCATAGTAACAGCTAACATCAAACCCAGGCTACTTCCTGATTATGTTAACACAAATAGGCTTAGCAGAAAAGATGAGTTCATATCCAAGCTTAAAATTATTGTGCAGTATCCACTGTCCTATACAATAGGTCTGCTTATCAACAAAAAATTAAGAGACATAGAACAAAATCCTCCATAGTCTGAGGAGACAAAGCAGTCACTGGAACAAGACTCAGATATGACACAGATTTTGGAACTATCAGACAAGAAATTTAAAATAGCTAATATGTTAGTATGTTAAAGGCTATGGTGGAAAAAAATATATACAATAGAGAAGTTCAGAGAGATAACTTCAGCAAAATAAATGGAAACTATAATAAAAAAAATGGTAAATCATTAAAGAAATAGTAAAAAGTGAAGGATACCACTGATGAGCTTATTGGCATATTAAATCAAACCGAAAAAGATTCAGTGAACTTGAAAATAGGACAACAGAAATTATAAAAATTCAGTTGTAATAAAAATTAAAAATGATTTTTTTAGAAAGAACAGAGCATACAAGAGCTGCTGGACAATATTAACCAATCTAAATTATATATAATTGGAATTCACTCAAAGAGCAGACAAAGAGGGCAAAAAAAAATATTTGAAGAAATTATGGCTGAAAATTTTCCAAAATTAATGACAGACATAAAATTACAGATCCAAGAACTCAGAGGACATCAAGCAGGATAAATGCTGGAAAATAAAAATACCCAAACTCCTAGGTATATTGTATTTAAACTGTTGGAAACTAAAAAGAGAGAATCTTGATGGTTCTTCATTGAAAAGCAAACAAATAGCAAACAACAAAATATATTACCTAGAGAGAAACAAGGATAAAAATAACAGCAGATTTCTTATCAGAAACCATGCAAGTGAGAAGACAAGGGATTGACATATTTAAAATGCTAAAAGAAAACAAATATATTTTCTGTATCCCAAATTCTGTACCTAATGAAAATGTCCCTCAAAAGTGAAAAATAAATAAATGTTCCCTGAAGGGAGGGCACTGAGAGAGTCAGTAGCCATTAGGCCTACCCTATGAAAAATATTTAGTGAAGTTTCTCAGTCAGAAGAAATGTGTCATGGGGCTCCTGGGTGACACAATTAATCAGCTGACTCTTGATTTTGGCTCAGGCCATGATCTCAGGGTTGTGAGATGAAGCGCTGTTTGGGCTCCACTCTCAGCATGGATTCTGCTTAAGATTCTCTCTCCCTCTCCCTCTGTCCCTCCCCACCCCTTTGCTCTCATACTCTAGCTCTCTAAAATAAATAAGTAAATCTTTTTTTTTTTTCTAAAGAAGAAATGTGTCATGTGTTAGAAACTCATATCCAAATAAAAAAATGAAGATGTCAACATGGAATCAAAGAAGATAGAGTAAGCCATTTCTGTTATTTATATTGCTTGGAAGGATAACTGAGCATGTAATAAAAAAAGATTAAGTTTATTGTGTGTTCACAGGATACTTTTAAGTCATATGAATGACATGAGGGTTGTGAAGGAGGAATTGGGAATATGAGGTTACAAGTTCTTTTATATAACATCTGAAGCAGCTTATCATTGAGAGTAGACTCAAATAATTTTAAAATGTATATTTTAAATCCTACTGTTACCACTAAAAACCTTTAAAATAATACAAATAGAGGAGATAAAATGGGATAATTGTTAAAAGAATTTTAATTAAACCCAGAAGAAACATAATAACTATTAAGAAAAAAGCAGAAAGCAGCAAAAATGGCAAATGTAATTTAACCATATTAATAACACTTTATATATATTTTAAACACACTTGTCAGAAAACAATTTCAATTCAGTTAAAAAGAAAGATTCAACAATATTCTGTCCATAAGATGTCAACTTTAAATATAAATACATTTACAGCTTAAAAGATGGAGATAAGTATACTATGAAAACAGTGATTTTATTGATTTCACACAAAATAAATTCAGAACAGGGAACATTATCAGAGATGAAGTTAATATTCTATAATAAGAATGAGGCAAATTTTCCAGACTCCTACAATCAGTTTTGCTTCAACTAAATGAAGCAAAAAAAAAAAAAAAAAAAAGATAGATCTGAAAAGAGACATAAAGATATCCACAATTTTCATTTGAGGCTCTAAAACTTTCTTGGTCATTCAGAGAACAGTGGGTGGAAAATCAGTAAGGACTGGAACAAAACTATATACTAAATTAATCTAATTGACATTTATAGAACACTCACAAAACAAAAGTAAAATACACATTCTTCAAGACTGCAAATAGAACACTGACCAGGAAAGACCTATTTTGTACCATAAAACAAACCTTAACAAATTCAGAAGAACAGAAATAAAACAAAATGAAAAAAATAGAAATAATTCAAAATATGTTCTTATATACTAACATAATTAAGCTAATAAAAAATAAATAATGAATAAATTTAGATAATTTCCAATTGTTTGGAAATTAATAGCAGGTCTGTAAATAGTCAATGGATCAAAGACTGAAGGGAATTTTATTTTATTTTATTTTTTATTTTTTGAAGGGAATTTTAAAAAATATTTTGACTCAAAAATAAAAATACAGCATATCAAAATTTGTGGGATGCAGCTAAAGTAGTTCCAAAAGGGATATTTATAACAGTAAATGCTTATATTAGAAAAGATTAAAGATCTCAAATCAGTAACCTAAGCTTCTACCTTAAGAAATTAAAGAAGAGTAAAACAAATCCAAACCAAGAAAATGGAAGAAAATAAGAATGACTGGAGTGAAGATAAACAAAATAGAGAAAAACAACACAGAAAAGCAAAATGACCAAAACCCTTTTTAAGAGATTACCAATATTTATTATTTTTTTAAGATCGATAATAAGGAAAAAAACCAAAAGACACAAATTACCAATATCAGGAATGAAAGAGGTGATCCCACAAACATTAAAATGAGAAAATATGTGTGACATTATGTCAATGACTTTGAACACTTGAATACATGGGTTCTTTGAGTGGCATAAACTATCAGTATAAAAGAATTAGAAAATCTGAGCAGTTCTGTATTTATGAAAGAAATTGGATTCGTAGTTAAAACTTTCCAAAAAAGATAACTCCAAGCCCAGATTATTTTAACAGTAAATTCTTCTAGATATTTTTTAAAAGATTTTATTTCTTAACCTGAGAGTGAGAGAGAGCGAAAGAACACAAGTAGAGTGAGAAGCAGAGTGAGAGGGAGAAGCTGGACCCCCCCTCCAATGCGGGGGCTCGACCCCAAGACCCTGAGATCATAACCTGAGCTGAAGTAAACGCTTAACCGCCTGAGCCACCCAGGTGCTCCATTTCTTCTAGATATTTAAAAGAGTAATAAAACCTATTTGGCACATAATCTTCCAGATAATACAAAGAGAGCACTTCCCAACTTAAAATTTCAGGCTATTATTAGCTTACACTTAAAATTAGACCAAGAAATTACAAAAAGAGGAACACAGAGCAATGTCCTTCATAAACACTGACACAAAATTGTCAACAAAAAATTTGGAAATAAAACCTATCATAATATAACATGGTTATCCAGCAAGTTTCATCCCAGGAATGCATAGTTTGTTCAATATTTGAGAAGCAATTAATTTGTCTCACACAAGCTAAGACAAAAAAATATGATTCCAGTAGATGCAGAAAAAAAAATTCAATAAAATTCAGCATCCATTTATGATGTAAAACATCAGCAAATTAGAAATGGATTGGAACTTTCTGCACCTCATAAAGGAAATCTACAAAAAGCCTTCAGCTAACATCATACTTAATGAAGAAACAGAGACTACTTTCAGTCACCAAAACCAAAGGATAAGAAGTAAAAGATCAAAATAAATAAAAAACATAAAGACTGGGAAGAAAGAAAAAAAGTTTCATATTCATAGATGATGTAATTTTCTATGTAGAAAATCCTAAAGGATCTACATGCTACAATAACAGCAACCACATCATAGCATAATTAAGTGATATTCGTAAGTTTGTCTAATACAAGGACAATAACCAAAAGCCAATCATCTTCCTATATGCCAGTAATGAATATTTGGAATTTGAAATTTAGAAAATTGCAGTATGGTACCATTTCCCTAAAAGAAGCATTTATATATAAATCTAACAAAGTACATGCAGGCTAAATATGTGGAAAAACTACAAAACGCTGTTGAAAAAAGATTAAAGAAGATCTAAATAAGTGGAGAGATCTATCATGTTCATTGATTGGAAGATACTGTTAAGATGTTAGTTCTCTTAAATTTGCTCTAAATACCATCAAGATTCTTTTTGTATTTATATGGAATGGCAAAGAAATACCTAGAATAGTAAAAAAATAATTCAGAAAAAGAAAAACAAAGTTGGAGGACCCATATTACATGATTTCGAGACACAATTATTAAGACATTCTGTTTTTGTTGAAAGGATAGACAAAAATCAATGGAATAGAATAGAAAACCATAAAAGACCATTCTTTGACAAATGTTCAAAGGTATTTTAATGGATAAAATATAATCCTTTCAATAAATGGTGTTGTTAGCAATTGAACATTCACAGAAAAAAAAGGAACATATATTACACATATCTTACACGAACACATGAAAAAATTCCAACAGATCAGAGACATAAATATAAATTGTATAATTCTAGATGAAAACAGAATTTATGTAACCTTGGGTTTCGTGATGAGTTTATTCATATGACACCAAGACATCTAAAGATGTTGCTTTAGAAAGACATTGTTAAGGGACTGAAAGAGCAAGCCAAAGATTGGCAGAATACACTTCTACAGCACATATATGGGCTTATATCAAGAACATATAAAGGACTTATATCAAGAACCCATAAAGAACCTTTGAAACTCAAAAGTGAAATTATAAATAATCCAATAAAAAAATTGGGCAAAAGATCTGACTAGACATTTCACCAAAGAAGATAAAAATATGGCAAAAACATTTATTAAAGATGCTCAACATCATTAGTCATCAAGGAAACATAATTCATAACCACAAGAAGATAATACTACACACCTTTAGAGTAATTGTAATAATACAAAAAATACAGATATACCAAATGCTTGAGCAACAAAATTCTCATTCAATTGCTGGTGACAGTTTGGTAGTTAAACGTACATTTATCACGTGGCCCAATAATCACATTCCTAGATATTTACTGAAGTGAATTGAAAGCTTATGTTCATGCAAAACCCTGTATGTTAATGTGTATAACAACTTTATTCATAATTACCAAAAACTGGAAACAATCCAGATGTCCTTCAACAGATTAAGATTTAAACAAATGTGTTACATCCATAAAATCAAATACAACTCAGCAATTAAACAGGACAAACTATTGATTTACGTAACAATATGGATGAATCTTAACCGTGTGTTGTTAGGTGAAATAGGACAAATGCATAGAATCCATATTTCATGATTCAATTTAAATGACATTCTGGAAAAATGTAAAACTTTAGGACCAGAAAATAGATAAATTGCTGCCGGTGGTTGGTACAGGAGAGACTAACTTTTTAAAAAAAGGATTGTATAAGGCATTTTAAGGTGATGGACTGTTTTTAAAAAATATATCCACCACTGTGGTGGCAGATACAGGACTCAAAACATTTGTCAAAATCCACAGAACTGTATATATCAAAGATTGAACTCCATGAAAATTGAAAAAAAATTATCGAGGTTATCCAGTGATCCTAGGATGAAATGTAGACCGTGACAAATGACTGTAGTTATATTATAAACATATAGGATAACATTAACTGAAAGGGGTAGGTGGAGAACTGACCTAAGTAACTTTGAAAAACGATTCGCTAGTCTAAAGCTAAAAAGAAAAACTCTTTATAAACATTGTATTTTAGTTGGTAACTTTGTTTCTCACAGGAGTATGGGAGCATGACTCAGCAATTCTTAAACTACTTTTCGTGGATACTGTGGTTGAACAAATAACCAAAGTGTAGCTAATGAGGCCAACTTTCTCACTGCCAGAGTAAGAAGCTACAAATAAGCAAGGAAGAAGACTAGAATGAGCTCTGATACCCTGAATCAGTTGGGAGATACTAAGGGTGTGTGTGTGTATGTATACATCATATACATGTATGCATATATACACATATACAGATACCTATATATACAGATACATTCTGAAATTAGCACAGATAAGTGTCCCTACATTGATTAGTGTGTGTATGCGTGCGTGTGTACATGTATATACATATATATACATATATATGTATATATATATTCCACCACCCCCAAGAAGCACTGCACAAAGCAGCAGTGAGCACACTTAGCTTTCTTTATTAAATAACCTTCTCTGTAAAGGAGTCCAGGATTCCTTGAAGAAATGTCTGATTCCACACCTAGACTATGGAAAATTGTGCCTAGAGTATTCTGTAATGCCAGAAGATAAGAAATCAAGAGGGTAAAAAAACATGGAGGCATATCAGAAGTACACAGGAACTGACCTAAAAGAGCTACTGAAGGCTGAAGCAGAAACCTTTTGAACAACAGTAACAATAGCATTGTATATAACCAGAAGTATGGATTAAATAAAGTATAAGTAGGGACACCTGGGTGGCTCAGTAGTGTCTGTCTTTGGCTCAGGTCATGATCTCAGGGTCCTGGATTGAGCCCCACATTGAGCTCCTTGTTCAGTGGGGAGCCTGCTTCTCCCTCTGCCTGCCACTCCCCCCTGCTTGTGCTTTCTTTCTCTAACAAATAAATAAATAAAATCTTAAATAAATAAATAAAATCTTAAATAAATAAAGTATGAGTAAATAATAAATATATAATATGTATATGTATATATATAAATACATTATTGGATGCATACATGTAGGGAATAGAACAGACAAATCACTTTTTTTTTTTTTTAAGATTTTATTTATTTATTTGTCAGAGAGAGAAAGAGAGACAGAGCAAGTACAAGCAGGGGGAGCTGTAAGGAGTCTGATGGGGGGGCTCCATCCTAGGACCCTGAGATCATGACCTGAGCTGAATGAAGGCAGATGCTTAACCGACTGAGCCACCCAGGTGTCCTTGGACAAATCATTCTTAGAGAATTCCTTACAGGTACAAGGGAATCACCATCTGAGTACCGCGGTAACAACTGCTACAGGAAAAATCCATTGGTAAAATTAATGGGTGAAATTTTAAAGAAGAACAGGAGAATCACGTAGCTTCAAAATATCTTCCCAAACATATTTACTATTTTATGGGGTGGTTTTAACATACGCACACAGATTACTTGATACTCCTCTCTCTAGGAGGTGGAGTTTAATTTTCCTATGCTTTGTGTTGGCTAGACGAAGTGACACGTTTTAAATGAATGGTGTTTGGAAGATGAAAAATTCTAACTTTACAGTGGAGAATTTCTCAGTGACAGACATCACCTTAGCCAAGTGATCAAGTTTAACACCATGAGTGATATCATGTCTCTTTGATGTGATGTGAGGGCATTTCACCTCCATCATATTCTTCCTTAATATCCATGACCTATGAGAAACATCAGACAAACTAAAAATGAGAGATATCCCAAAAGTGTGGTCATGAAAACCAAGGAAAAACTAAGAAATTGTCAAACAAGAGGTTATTAAGGCAACATGATCGCTACACGCAATGTGGTATCCTATGGATCATAAAATAGAAAAAAGGATAGTAGTGTATAAACTGGTGAAATGTGAATAATGTGATTTTGTAAATACAACTTTACAAATATTAATTTCTTAGATTTAATAAATATAGCATGGTTAGATAAATATTAACATTTGTGGGAGCTGGATAGAGGACATATGGGAATTTCCTGGACTATCTTTACAAATCTTCTGTAAATCTAAGTTTTTCAAGATAAAAATATAAATTTGTATTATTTCCCTATTTCTCCCTACTCTGAAATAGTTTTTTGTTAGTAAACAATCTTAGTCTGATCTTACATTATAGGAAGATTTTTATCTGCTTATTTATTTTCAATGGTTATAGGATAGTTGTTTCCTTTATTTTTTTTTTTTTTTGAGTCTGTTTTGAATTTTATTTTTCTGAAAATTTGTCCATCTTCAAGTTTATAAAAAACTATTCATTATATTCTTTTATTCACTTTTTAATCCTACCAACCATTTAAAAGATGGAATATTATTTATTATATTTATTACTTAAAATAATCTTACTATTACTGTTTGCTCTTTTTTCTTGATCAGTGCCATCAGACATGTCTATTTTGTTGTCTTTTAAAACACACACACACACATTCACACACACAGGTATACAGCTTTTTGGGCCCTCCCAACTTCTGCATTGTTTTAGATTTAATTAACTTCTGTTTGTTTTTAAAAATTATATCTTTCTACTCTCCTTAGAGATTTTCCTTTTAATATGCATGCTTGTCTTACCATTTTAGCCTTTCTTCCTTTCAAGCTAAGTATTTAAGGCTGTACATTTCCATATAAGGACTAATTTGTATTAATAATTATATTTCACAATTTTAGGATATGGATAAGCTGTAAACATTTTCCAGTCTCCATTATTAGTCTTTTTTTTTTAACTTCTGGGTTATTTTAAGTATGTTTCTTAATTTCTAAATGTATGTCATTTTTATGTTTGGTTTTTTGTTATTGATTTCCAAGTCAACTGCATCTAGCGATGAATGCAATTTAAATTATATCAGTCATTCTAAATTTGTTGAAACTTGCTTCACAGCCAAATATGTGGTTAATGTTTATAAATGTTCCATATATGCTTGAGAAGTATGTGTTTTCTGTGGTTGCTGGGTGTGCTGATCTATATATACCCATTAGATCAATCTTGCCAAAGTGTAGTTCAAATACTCTATATACTTTTTGATTGATCTATTAATTACTGAGAATGTTGTGTTAAATTTTCCTATCATTATGGAAGACTTTCAAAATTTCTTCTCATTCTTCTACTAATATGTTTTTACTCTTAGTTTCCACATTCATAAACGTTTAGAATTTTTTCCTTCCCTTGTGAATTGATGGTATTTCCATTATGTATGAATCCTTTTACCTCTTTGCCTATACATAGATACTGTCTGATACTATAACTGACACACTGTATTTTCCTCCTTTAGCCCTCTCTTTCTCTTTCCCCTTATAATTTGTGAGTGCCTATATTGCATATAAGTAGATTTTCCTTTCATTTGAATAAATACAAATAGACCATTAAGTGTTTTACAGTTTGAATTGATATCTATCTACATATTTACTTTTGTTTACTGTTTATCTTATAATTTCTATATTATCCTCTCTTGTTGTTAGTATTTTTTAAGATTGATTATTTTGCTCCAAATTTTTGGAAATTATGTGCTATAATTATATTCTTTATGTATTTCTGATGGAAAATCTAGAAGTTCTTTAGGTCAGAGTAAAACTTACAAACATTACCATCTTCTCTCTTAAAAATACAAGAACTTTAGCACATTTTATCTCATATCACTGTACTCTCAACACATATATGATCTAAGTATGAAATGTAATGAATTTTATTCTGTACAGTATTATAATCATTTTTGACTTGGTCAATATTTATTTATATTACTCATATATTTACACTTTTTATTTTATTTTTACACTATTTTATTTTTGTTGTTTAAAACCCCTGAAAAGATAATTGGCTGTTTAAAGCAAGCATAATAACAATGCATGGTGGGTTTATGATTTATGCAAATATAAAAGCTATAATAGCACTACAATAAAGGCCAATAAAGAAGAAATAGAAGTATATTACTGTAAGGTTTGGACACTGTATGTGAAGTGGTATAATTATCCCTTGAAGGTAAATTTTAATAAGTTAAAATTGTAATCTATAGCTCCAGAAGCAAATATTAAAAGAACACACCAAAAAGTTATACCTAATAAACAAAGAAAGGAGGTAAGATGGAATCATAAATAATACTAATGCCATTCAAAATAATGCATAAAAAGGAGAAATACTGAACACAAGACAGATGAGGCAAACAGAAAACCAATAACAAGATTACAGAGTTGAACTTAACTACATAATAAAAATGTTAAATATAAATGGTCTAAACAGTCTAATGAAAACATAGTTGACCACAGAGAATTAAAAACAAAACCCAACTATACGCTATTTGCAAGAAAGCAATTATATTTTTTTAAAAGATTTTATTTATTTGAGAGAGAGTGCATGAGCATGAGGGAGCATGACCAGTGTGGAGGGGCACAGGGAGAGGGAGAAGCAGCCTCCCCACTGAGCAGGGAGCCCAACTCTGGGCTCAAACCCAGGACCCTGAGATCATGACCTGAGAAGAAGGCAGAAGTTTAACTGACTGAGACACCAGAGTGCCCTGCAAGGAACCTATTTTAATTAAAAAAACATAAAGAGGTTACAAGTAAAAAGATGGGAAAGGATATATCTCATGCTAATGTGAATTTTTTAAATATGAAAGCTACTATCATAATAGTAGTAGATAAACTTGATTTCAGGGTAAAAATATCACCAAGAACAAAAAGATTAATTTCACAATAATAAAATGGTCAGTTCAACAAGAGAACACAACAATCGTAAACATTTATGAACTTAGGGAAAGAGCCTCAAAATAATGTGTACCAAAAACAGACAGAACTGCAAGGACACAAAGAAATTAGCAAATTCACAATTATCATAAAAATTTCAGCACCCCTCTCTCAATAACTGAATTAACTAGAGTTAGAAAACTAGTATTAATATGGAAGAGCTGAACAGTATTATCAATTGTTTCAATATAATTGATATTTATAGAATATTCATCTAACGAGGAGAATAGACATCATTTTCAAGCACACATAGAACATTTATCAAAATAGATAATTTTGGGGGCACAAAAAATTTTTCAATAAATTTAAAGATTGAATAAATTCAAAAGGACATAAATCATACAAATTATGCTGTATGAACAAAGTGGAATTAAATTTGAAGTTATAAAAATGTCTGGGAAATATGTAAATATTTAGAATATAAGCATTCTAAAATTATAAAGTATTTTAAACTGGGTGAAAACATCAAGTTTTTAAATGCAGCTAAAGCAGTACCTAGAGGAAAGTATATGTTACTGAATGTATTTATTAAAAAATAAATAAGTTCCTAAATCAATGACATCAGCTCCATCTGAAGAAAACTGAAACAAAATAGTAAATTCAAGTCAAACAAAGATAAGAAGGGATAATAATAAAAATAATAAATATCAGAGCTAAAATCAATGAGATGGAAAACAAAACAAAAGAGAGAGAGAGAGAAAATGTAATCAAAAGCTGGCTCTTATAAAAGATAAAAAAATGACATATTTAGTCATATTAATCATTAATAAAAGAAAAGGAAAATTATTAATATCAGATGAGAGAAGGAATACCAGAAATTTTATATCAATAAATCCTACAATTTAGGAAAAATGGGCAAATTCCTAATAAAACATGAACCACAAAATGTTACTAAAGAAGAAATATATTATATGAATATATTCAGGCTCAGGTGGCTTTAGTGTGACTGAAACCAAACTCTTAAATAAGCAATAAAACAACTCCTACCCAAATTCTTCCAAATGAGTATAAGGGAGTTTCCTCAACCTGATAGAAGGCATTTATGAAAATTCTATGGCTAACTTCATACTTGATGAACGACTGATTCCATTTCACTTAAGAAAAGCAACAAGGCAAGGATGTCCACTTCTACCACTTTTATTCAGTGTAATACTTAAGATTTTAGCCAGCACAATTGGCAATTGAAATCCAAATTGAAAAAGAAGAAAACCTTGATTTGCAGATGTCATAATCACCTATTTAGAAAATTCTGTGGAGTCTACAAAAAGCCAGTAAGAAGTGAGTTTAGGAAATTTGTGTTACACAAGATCACTCTACAAAAATCAACTGTATTTCTGTATACTAATAAGGCACAATCAGAAATTAAAATAAAAAGTACAGTTTACAAAAGGCATTACATACGAAATCATGATAAATAAGACAGAAAATTTCCTGAACCTGAACACTGAAAACTACCAAACATTTCTGACCGGCCTAAACGGAAAGTTACACTCTTCTCTTGGGTCAGAGGACTCAACACTGAGATGTCAGTTTTTCCCAAACTATCTATTCAATGAAATTTCAATCAAAGCCTCTTAATTTGAGTTTCCCGCCCTTGGAACGGGGGCAAAGCCACATGAAATTCCCCGAACAACAGAAGGGAAGGTGAAAGGAAGCAAATCCATAAGACAACACATAGATGTGAGTCAGGACAGTGCTGTAAAAGGTTTCCAGGTGCGTATACAGCATTTATCCTGCAAGGCGAAAACTTATCTAGTGTTCTCTGGTATAAATATTGAAAAGCTTCCTAAAAGGTTAACCCCTTTTCTAGATGTCAAGATGTTCTTTTCAAGATTCAGCTCAAAAGTAAATTGTCTGTGAATGGGAAAAAGAGGAGCACAGTCTGACAGAAAACCTTCAAGCATTTTTTTTTTTTTGTCTCTTCAATGCTACATATACATAAGTAGAAGTACTTAGATGTCTCCGTAAAGCCATGCTTATATTACACCCACTTCTGCCTTCAGCTGTGATTTACTCTGAATCCTGCCTCACTTGCTGTAAAATGCTCTGCCTGTCAGTAACACCTCAGTGAGATCTCCTTAAAGTAAAGCATTCTTGCACCTAGGCTGTTGCTCTGAAAGCTGCCATCTGGTCTAATTCAACTCTATTTTGAGCTCTTGAATCACATGACTTAAATCCACATAAGTGTTGATTGTACATGATTGCCTTTATTGATTCCTGCTTGGACTAAACTTATTTCAGAGTCTCCATCCAACTTTAGCAAGAATTTTCGAATTTCTTTGCTCATTCTCTTCCTCTTGGGTTTCATACTGAATCTTTTCCTCTTCTTTTTTAATTCTGTGTCTACAAAGATATTGAGGAGTGTAGTCATGTGATGATTACCCTGGAGAACTGGTTTCCTCAAACTCTAACATGTCAGAGAACATCTCTCATTGCCCCACCCCTCTGAGATCAGCTCCACCTCTTAAGTGCCTAACAACTGCCTCATTGCTATCTTACAGCTTGGGATTTCATTGAATGAAGTTGGCTTTTTTTTGGCGGGGCTGGGGGGGATTTCTATCAGACATACAGCCTGTCCATTTTTCTTTCATGTTTCTCATGTTTGCCTTCGTCTTGCTATTCATTTTGTTGCCTTCCTCTCAGTATAGGTTAGCTTCCTACTATAGCTGGATATTCCTATAGCAGCCTTCTAACTAGACTCTGGATCAGTCCCAATGACACTGAATTAGAAACTCCTGGGTGAGCCCCAGGTACCTAATTTTATGAATAAGTCTTCAGTGATTGTGAATTACCGCCCGTAATACCACTATTCCTATCTTGTATTTTAAAACGTTGAATAATTATGTTTTTTGCGATCTCCTTATTAAGGGGGAGAGATTCTTAAAGAATGAAATTGTTCTTATTCTTTTATTCTACAGCACCTTACATATGCGAGCTGTTCAATAAAGGTAGCAGAAACAGATCAAGATAATTTAGGGTCACCTTACCTCAGCACAATTGCTCATGATGCCCCTGCCCCTTCAGCTTCCATCTATTGAATTGTTCATTCAAGGTCCCCTTCAGAGCCCACTTTCTCATTGCAGTTATCTCTTATTCACACTCTTCTTATCCATGTCCCTGCAGTGCACATCGTCTATGCCAAGCACTCCAGAACTCAACTTAGAAAAATTCTTTGTAAATTAATCATTTTTTTTCAAGCTAACTTGGAAGGGTTCTTATATTTGCTTCTTCAGTTTTTACAAAGGTCTCTAAAATTAGCCTGAACATTCAAACAGTGCCTTAATAAATAGTTGTTGCTTGCTTTCTCAATGCATATGGCTAGGACTCGCATTTAATTCAATATAATGATTATTTTGCTGAATACCAGATATATATGCAAAATATTGCTTCAGGTGTTGTATTAGTATGAGCATGCCTTTTGAAATGTTTAGAGAGGATTCCAGAGCCAAAAACAGATGATGTATAAATTAGCCCCCAAAGGGTTTTATCATTAAGAAAATTGTAGCTACCACTGGGAGTTAATCTGTCTGTCTGCTGGAGAGTGTTGTCTTGTCCAACACTTGCAAATAAAGAACACTCGTGAGAACAAATTCTACTGTGCTCGAGTCTAGAGAGACAGTATATTATTTAGGTTGATTTCCATCCTCCCAGCTCAAAAGGAATCTCCTAGCCAATCACTTATGATGGTCCTTAAAGCAATCATCCATGCTGCCCAAAGAGTTGGCTATTATTTCAAAAACAATGGGATGCAACAAACTCTTTGAATAAGGGGCCTTCCTAAAACTTTTAGTAAGGTATTAGTATTAAGAAATATTAGGGGCACTGGGTGGCTTAGTCGGTTGAGTGTCTGCCTTTGGCTCAGGTCATGATCCCAGGGTCCTGGGATCAAGCCCCACATTGGAGGGGAGGGAATCCCTGCTCAGCAGGGAGTCTGCTTCTCCCTCTCCCACAACTGCTCCCCCCTGCTCGTGCGTGGTCTCTTGCTCTCTCTCTCTCAAATAAATAAATAAAATCCTTTTTAAAAAAAGAAATACTGACATGAGACTGAGGAGAATAGGAACTTAGTCATGATTTTGCTACTCATGGTGTGACATTTCACTCAAAGGCACTGGTTTTCAGTTGCCTCATTTGGAATGGGAGGGGAAAGTGTGAAGTATATGACCAGGTATAGATGATGGTGCTCTAGTCCTCCTTCTTCTCTTATTCAGGTTACACCTCTCATTACACCTATGGACATGTCAGCCAGACTGGAGAAAATATATCCTTTGGCTATCTCCAGGAACCACTAAGAGTCTCCTTTTGGGGAGATTTTGGGGCCATGGGAGTAGTGATGAAAGGTCAGAGGTACTGGTGCCCATGGCTTCACCTTTATGGAGGAATCGGTAGCAGAAAGACAATGGTAAACAGAGGTAAAGGTAAAAGTTTCTTCTTTTTTTTAAATCTTACAAAAATTTTTTGTGCAAAACAAATAAACCAGAATCCATAAGATATGATTTCATTTATATAAAGGTACAAAACAGGAAAATTTAAGCTATATGTTAGAGGTTTATATGCTGCAGTGAGAACTATCAGGAAAAGCCATTAAATGATGTCCTAAAACATACAGTTTTGGGGTTTCTCTTGTGTGAAGCCACGCAAGTTGCAAATAGTGCTGAGTGACATCCTTCTGGCCATTCAGGATCAGGATGGTATGTGTGTCTCTGGCACTGTAGGAAGGTCAATAAAATGACAATAAAATGGCTCTGGCTTGTGCATGCTTTGGAAGTTCAGGTGTCCTTACGGCTTATTTATGGACAGAAAATGAATGATAATGATTAAATAGATAAGTATGATGGAAAACACAGTGCTGGTGTTTAAGAGTTTGGAAATGTGTCATTCAGTGATCTATGAGGTTTTCCTGTTATCCCACATACTAGCTGTGTGCTCTTACTGTCAATTCATATTTATGATCCTCAGTTTCCTACATTCTATAATGCCAGTACTTCAAGGGAAAAATGTAACGATCAACTGTGAAACGTGAGTATAAATTGTAAAGCACTAAGCATTTAGAAATAAGGTCTAAAATATAAATACCACAAAGAAAGCACAAAATAAATTTCATGTTAAAGTACAAAGTACTTATATTGCAGTATCTTTCCTAAGAACAGATTTTTATAAACAAATATTACATTTTACCTTAACCATATTAATAGCTCTGTGTGTGTGTGTGTGTGTGTGTGTGTGACATAGATGGTGGGGTATCAAACTATAACAATGTCAGAAGAGAATCCTCCCTAATCCCTGTAATATATCTACAAAACATGTTTCAAAGTATGTATACACACACATTCACACACAGGCACACTCACACACATCTGTCAGTCATTCTTATTTAAAACACGGTTAATGGGGGCACCTGGGTGGCTCAGTCGTTAAGCGTCTGCCTTCGGCTCAGGTCATGATCCCAGCGTTCTGGGATCAAGCCCCACATCGGGCTCCCTGCTCAGTGGGAAGCCTGCTTCTCCCTCTCCCACTCCCCCTGCTTGTGTTCCCTGTCTCGCTGCCTCTCTCTGTGTCAAATAAATAAGAAAATAAAATCTTTAAAAAAACCAAAAACCAAAAAACATGCTTAATGGACAATATGTATGTAGTGAATTCTCATTTTCTTTTTAAATTCAATATAATATCATGAGATTTATCTATGGTGATGTCTGTACCCATAGGTCATTCTTTGTCAGTGCTAGACTATAGTATGTGCATAGTGTATGGTACAGTATTGTGTTGTATGAAAATATCACACTTCTCTATTGATACACTTTTAAATTTTCCAAAATTTTGCTGTTATCAGAATTGCTGCTAAGAATTTCATTAGTATGTCTTTTGAGGCAATGAGCTTTTAAATACTATATCCAAGAAGTAGAATTGCAAGCCTGTAGGGTCAAGTCTTCTTAAACTAACTAGATATTTCTGGTAATTTTATAGAGTGATGTTAGGAATGTATAAAACCAATAGCAGTAGATAGGGTGTCCCAAAGTCTCTGCAGTTTTAAGCTGAACATTTTTCATCAGTTGTGACATACATCTAAAAATGCTTGATATTTTCACACTTTTAAATTTTTTGCCAATGTGATAGGTATGAAATGGTATCTAATGGTATTAATTTGAATTTCACTAGTAACTAGTAAGATTGATTAACTTTATATATTCACTGTTTTTCTCTTTTAAAGATTTATTTTATTTATTTGAGAGAGAGAGAGCATGCACATATGTGAACGAGTGGGAAATAGGCAGAGGGAGAAGTAGGAGAGCAGATTCCTGGCTGAGCAAAGAGCCCAACATGGGGCTGAATCTCAGGACTCTGACATCATGTCCTGAGCAGAAACCAAGAGTCTGATGCTTAAGGGACTGAGCCACCTAGGCACCCCACTGTTTTACTCTTTTATATGGAGCTTGCTTTTTTCCAATTTTATGATTTGTTTTTTGTTTATAACTACTTTATTTGTTCCAGATCCTAAACTTTTTGTACTTTACATGCGTTATAAATTAATTCTTCCAACACTTGAATTGTTTTTTAACTGTCTTTAAGATACATTTTGGTTAATGGAAATTCTTACTTATAATTGAATATATTAATATTTTCCCTTTTGGTTAATACTTTTATATCTTCCACGAGAAATCATTTTCTATTCTATGATCTGAAAAGCCTTCTCTTATATGAACAGACACTTTTCCAATGAAGACATACAAATGGCTAACAGACACATGAAAAAATGTTCAAAATCATTAGCCATCAAGGAAATTCAAATCAAAACCACACTGAGATACCACCTTACGCCAGTTAGAATGGCAAAAATAGACAACGCAAGAAACAAAAATTGTTGGAGAGGATGTGGAGAAAGGGGATCCCTCCTACATTGTTGGTGGGAATGCAAGCTGGTACAGCCAGTCTGGAAAACAGTGTGGAGGTCCCTTAAAAAGTTAAAAATTGAGCTACCCTATGATCCAGCCATTGCACCACTGGGTGTTTACCCCAAAGATACAGATGTAGTGAAGAGAAGGGCCATATGCACCCCAATGTTCATAGCAGCAATGTCCACAATAGCTAAATCGTGGAAGGAGCCGAGATGCCCTTCAACAGATGACTGGATTAAGAAGTTGTGGTCCATATATACAATGGATTATTACTCAGCTATCAGAAAGAACGAGTTCTCAACATTTGCTACAACATGGACGGCACTGGAGGAGATAATGCTAAGTGAAATAAGTCAAGCAGAGAAAGACAACTATCATATGATTTCTCTTATCTATGGAACATAAGAACTAGGATGATCGGTAGGGGAAGAAAGGGATAAAGAAAGGGGGGGTAATCAGAAGGGGGAATGAAACATGAGAGACTATGGACTATGAGAAACAAACTGAGGGCCTCAGAGGGGAGGGGGGTGGGGGAATGGGATAGGCTGGTGATGGGTAGTAAGGAGGGCACGTATTGCATGGTGCACTGGGTGTTATACGCAACTAATGAATCATCGAGCCTTACATCGGAAACCGGGGATGTACTGTATGGTGACTAACATAATATAATAAACAATCATTATAAAAAAAAAAAAAAGAAAAGCCTTCTCTTATATTGTATCCTAATTCATTTATAGTTTTGAATTCCATTATTAGAACTCTACAGAAAATGGATTTTTGGAACTGATGCTAGGAAATTTCAGTATTTTCTACAGGGATAATTTATAATTTATTGGCTATTTCCTCTTTCCCCCACTATTTTGAATTTCCACTTTTCTCAAATTTTTATTGAAATATTTGTCTATCTCTCTTACTGTCTCACAGTCTTAATTAACCTATCTCTGTCTTGATATTTAGAAAAGCACATTTTTCTAACTTCTATTCTTCTAGTGTGATTTAGCTATTCTTTATCATTGCTTTTTCATGTAAACTTTTGAACCAGCATATAAAACTCCATGCAAGATTCTGTTGGGACTTTGTTTGGGATTACATTGACTCTATACATTTATATATCAATGTGGGTGAACTATTTGAAATATTAAACCTTCCAATCCATGAATATGATATATATCTCTCCATTTGTTTCATTTTTAAAAAAACAATGGAGAATTATCAGTCACTCGCATGTTTTTTGAGTATGTATTCCTTCCCTTTGGACTGAATGTATTATTGCTAAATTGGTAAATTTTAGAGATCAGTTTTTCAGGTAAGAGTGACAACAATCTTAATCCAGTTTCTTGGTTTTAGAGTGCAAATTAACATTCCATTCATGGGAAAAAATGTCTTCCTATTTAGTTTCTTTCTGATGTCTTTCCAAAAGGTTAAAAAAAACTCTGTGAGGATCTTGCATATAGTCTGTTAAACTTTATTTATAACTTATTTATTAAATAACACATTTAACAAATGACATTTTAATTATATATTTTTTTTCTAAGTGCTCATTGCTGTTATGTACAAGTGCAACCAACCATAGAGTATTACTTCTGATTTTAGCAAGGCTTATAAACTTTCTTATGAACTCAGTAATTTACTGAAGATTTTTTTTAGTTTTCTATGTATTCAGTTATATTCTGTTCAAATAATTCTAGGTGTGCTTGCTCCTTTGGAAATTTCGTACATTTTTCTCTTGTACTAGTTAGTCCTCCTAGGATAATATCAGCTAGAGGTGATTATAGCAGACATATTTATTTTTCCTTGACTTTAAAGGAAATGCTTTAATCAAACCTTTATTTAGTACAATGTATATTTATGTGTGTGTATGCATGAGTGTGTGTTGTCACAGGTCTCTGAGTGGCAACTTGTTTATGGGCCCCTATGTGGTGTAATTTTTATTGTAGTCAGGCCATATAATAATCCTTTTCTCTGTTACTATCATGTACTCACCTCACTCTTAACTTTACATTTACATATTTAGCCAAAAGTTCTGCATTTTCCCCTCAATTTATACTTCTCTGAATTACCATATGCTTTATATTAAGTGGGAAGAAGCCAGTGGGAAGCAGAAATACTAAGGTCTAAGTGTACAAAGCCACATGGAAGTGAATGCCATGTCAATGTGACGTGACAGAAAATTGTGCCACTTCACAGGCTGCTGTCAGATAACCACACTGACATTTTGCCAAATGATGAGCATGATTTGCCCTCAAATGAAAAGTCAGAGTTTCAAATAGAATAAAACTAGTGACAAGTCAATTGTTAATTAAAGTTCCAGAAGCTTGATTTTAACAAGCAGCTAAATGCTTGTTAAACTCACTAGGGTTCAGTCTACATAGGCCAAGTGACATGGGAAGGTGGCATGGCATAATTCAGTCAGTAAATTTACATATCCTTGCATGGATTCCATGGATTCCAGGAGTGGTCATTAAGACGTGGAAAATACCATAGAGGTCATGTGGTCCAACCTTTCATCTCATGGAAGACGCTTTCTTTAGTAGTCATCACTCTCTTAATGATATTTTTCTCTCTTCTCTTCTAACTTGGTGGATGCAACCAAAAGTTAGATGCACCAGCTTGTGGAAACTTCACTTTCAGTTGCAAGGGAAACAGACCATGTGTGGTTTTTATACTTCAAGAAATTAGCTTTCAACTATGTATGAGGAGTGTACACAGAACAGTAAGCTCCAATGAGAGTGAAGAAACAGAAAAGAATGTAGAAAAAGGTAAAAGTGAGGATACAAGAGTTTGGACTGGTGGCTGGAGCCAAGAGGACAGCTACAGAGTGTGTATGGGGCAAGGGAGTTTATTATTCCCAAATCAATGCCCAGTTTACTCATCCTGAATGATTGCTCTGGTGTACATCAGAAAAGAGCATTACACAGAGCTGGGGGAATCATATATCCACGTAAGGTGACATGTGGATTGAACTCAAGCTAAAGACACCAGGTTATGAGAGATAGCCCCTATAAGAGAATACATAAAGAAGATGATTTCACGGACTTCTGAGCTTCAGTTTTTTCATCATTCACTTTCTCATAGGTATGTGTCGACAGTGGATAACCTGCGGGATGGTTTTCTTTATAGACTCCAGTTTTCATCAGCATGAAAAATGTTAACTTTTTGACTTTTGGGGCTCCTTCTGTGGTGTACTCTATGGTAAATCAATATCCAATATGTTAAAGTCACATTTTCATCCTAGAGAATTCTGTAAATACGGTAATAATTTATAGGTCGAATTAAAATGTGAGAAACTGCCAGATTGTTTCCAGAGTAGCTGTATCATTTTGTTAGGGGTATGAAGGGATGGGGGAGTGACTACAAAAGGTCAGCAAGAGGGACTTCTCCAGGGTATTGGAGCTATTCTGGATCCTGTGTGTGGTGCTAGTTACAAGAATCTGTGCACATGTTAAAACTCATAGAACTGTGCATAAAGAAATCAATACTATTTATTATATGTAAACTTATACAAATAAATTAAAAAGCATACTCATTTTCAGATTAAATTGCCTGCCAACATTCTTGGGGGAAAAAACTTAAGAATTTTCAAATATGTTAAGAATTTTCACTTAAAATTGAGTAAAACAAAATAAAATCAGTCTGGGAAGCCACTAGCTTTATCTTCTTGCTCCTTATCTTTTGCACTCATCTATTTTTAAGATTATATTTTGAATTCTTCTGTACACCCTTTTAATTCTGATTCTGCATTTAAATGCTGTGTGCTTTTAAATTTCCATGTCTATCATTTCTGAGAGGTGCAGAATTGTTCTACAATTGTGGGCAGTTCTCATTTGATCACTCAAAGATAGGTGTGGCAGCTTTCCCATGGAATAGTTTCCACATACGGGCCATATCAGAGTCTGAATGAAGGTAACAGGTAATGGAAAGGGAACTCATTGGAAAAACGTGTTTTAAATATAAGTTGTTTGCATTAAGGTCCATAGAAGACAATGCGTATATACATTTAGGCCATTTTTATTGTAGTGATCCTTGTTGTCACATTGTCAGTATACTATAAAAACAGCATGCCACATCTACTCTGTTCCTTTAATAATGATTCTAATGCAGTGTGATAAAAACACATGCTGTGTCATATGTTATATGTAATGTATTCCTAATTGGACATTTGTAAGATGTTTAATAATGACTGAAGCTCCACTGTGTCTAATATATTATGGAATAAATGTGTCAAAAACCAGTGGTATGCTCTAAAACTTTATTTTAAAAGAGACAGATCATATAGCTCAGATGCTGCTATTTATGCCTGATTTGGGAAGCAACAGAATTCAAGCAGCAGATGATGAAAATCATGCAATTGGGATATTTTCTCCCTTTAGAAAAAGAATAAAAAAAAGTTAATCTGATTCTCTGCCATTTTTGTAGCTTACTCTGCTTAAACTGACTTCAAATGGAGTTACATTGATCAAATAGGCTAGTGTCACCATTTGTTGGTCAGAGAGCAGGAAGCAGATTTTCTTAAAAAATCTAATCTGTGACTAAAAATTGTTACTACATAAAGGGAAGAGCCTGCCCTGTTGGTTCAGCTACCCACATGAATTCTTGGGCTGATACAGGATGGGCAGACTACCCCATAAGGAAGCCATGGGGGGAGCTCATTAAGCCAAGGGATGGCATGTGTCACTGTCAGTGGCTTCATTAAATTCTTCTTAAGATGTAGAAACATAATGAACATTTTAGGAACAAATTTGTAATAAAAGACAGATGAAATTAAATACACTTGGATGATAATATTTATCTTCTGTCTGATTTCTAGACAATGTATTTCTATCTTCTGGTTTGGAACAACTCTTGAAGTTTCATTTCTTCATTCACTCACCAAATATGTATTCAGTGCCTTCTATGTCTTAAGCAGTATAATAGGCCCTGGAAAGACACCAGTGAACTAGCTGTACTTTTAACCAAAATTCTTCATTCTTGGAAAAAGTCTTAGTTCTTAGAATTTGGCCATCAAGACTGTGGCATTTCTTTTGTATGAATATATGAATCTATCTGTGCTTTCATGTGTTCATAAATACATTCAAACATTATTTTCAGAATATGGTTACTGAACCTCTGCTTAAAGCAGAAGCTGATTTTTTTTTTAAAGATTTTCTTTATTCATTTGACAGAGAGAGATAGCCAGCGAGAGAGGGAACACAAGCAGGGGCAGGGGGAGTGGGAGAGGAAGAAGCAGGCTTGTAGCGGAGGAGCCTGATGGGGGACTCGATCCCAGAACGCCCTGAACAGAAGGCAGATGCTTAATGACTGCGCCACCCAGGCGCCCCAGAAGCTGATTTTTATTAAATCAAGTCCTTCTAGAGCTTCTTATAGATTGTATTCTGTTGATCCTGAAGTGACTATCTGTGCTCTTTGTCCCCATCTTTTTTTTGAGGGGGAGCAGATAATTTCTTTCTTTCTTTCTGCTAACCCATTTCTGCCAC
This sequence comes from Ursus arctos, assembly GCF_023065955.2. Lineage (NCBI taxonomy): Eukaryota > Metazoa > Chordata > Mammalia > Carnivora > Ursidae > Ursus > Ursus arctos. The sequence goes on along the minus strand of NW_026622841.1, from coordinate 33,444,292 downwards.
TAATGTTTTGAAAGTTTCTATTTGCCCATCATTTTCTTGACATTCCCAGGTTCAAATCTTGTATATGGTCAAGATCAAATCTTCAGGAAAACTTAACCTTTGGCTAAATCAAGCAACTCTACTGGGTAAATCAGTGTTGCTTGGTTGCTGCAGTGATATCTACCCAGGAACTTTATTGTCCATTAAAGTTTTCATAAGCCTTTACATTTAAAATTTTATATTATTTTGAGTAATTTTCCACATTTTATTCTAAGAATGTCATGGTTATTCTTTCCTATTTTGCTTACAACTCAGAATTATGAAGAGAAATTTTTTGGGTGGAGCTCATTTACTTCAAAATGAAATATATCAATACTCTTACTTATTAACATCTTTATGTCTTAGTGCTAAGCATGTCTTTTAATTTTTTTTTAATAAAGGGACAACTGTTCTCCAAAGTTTGCCCCATCAAATACTCCTCTCTGTATGCTATTTCAGACTCATAAGGATAAGAAAGCAAAATAATGAGTGTTTAGGGTTTAATTTTTAATAAAAAAGTTCCCCAAACTCAATTAAATTCTTACTGAGTGAAAATAGCAAATTTCATTTGAGGGAAAATGAAATATATTAAACCCGTAGAAGCAGCCACAAATGTCTAATACATTGGATAACAAGGATTAGAACACTGGTTTGGGATCGTATGCCTTCATTTGGTTATTAGACATTAAGAATGGGATTTTAGGAAGCTCTCCTAGATGCATTAGTCCCAGTAAAGTACTTACCAGATAATTCATTATGTCTTTTTTTTTAGGGGGGGAGGGGTTGGAATTTAGAAGAATGCAATTAAAACTGAACTTGATAATTAATTCTGAACTTGTGAGAACTAGTTCCAGAGATTATGACTATAATGCTGTGTAGTCATTGATATAAATATTCATGAGGTTTCATTGTTTTATGGTTTTCTCAAGCACACAGCTTATCTGAAGAAGTAAAATTAAAGTACCATTATTTAACATTACAATGCAAATAAGAATCAATGAAGAAAGAATAGTTAATTCACTAGGGAATGTGAATACATATAGGCACATGTATAGACTATATCATATATGTACAAATAAAATGTCTTTTGAACATATGAATTAGAAGATTGGAAAGAAAGAAGAGAAAAAGTGATATGGGTAAACAATTTTGGATCTTAATCTGGTCAACACTGGGTGAGAGAAATTCATTGAAATCGACTTAACCTACCACCAAAAATCAATCAACATATAAAACTAATCGTGCGCAGAAGAGAGAATGAGAAAATGGTCTTTCTTATTCTATTTCCATCTTTTACTGAGCCATGATGCCATCATATCTGACCTTGAAGCAGATTCATCTATAACATGAAATTTTCAAGTAATCTGATAGAATAAACAGGGCATGATGAATGGATGAATGGATGGAAACTACAAAGGGAGAAGTAGTCAGAAAGCAGCCAGCTAGGAAGATTGAAATAGATGGGAGGATGGGAGGTGGGAGAGGGAGTGGGGTTTCAGAGCATAGTCATCAATGTGATTCAATTTAATTTTAAAAACTCAGTCTTAATGGGATTCTTATAATCGCTATTTGTTTATATCCTCAAACTTGATGAAGAAAGAATCAGCACAAACAGTATATTCGTTGAAAACTTTATACGAATTTGAGGAAGATTTAAGCCTTCCGTACTAGTATGCTCTCAGTTCATTTATTGTTAAGCACCACAAAGTCAAATTCAGTATTATGTGATTAAGCTGCATCTGTCTCTGTGCAAGCACTCACCATATTTCTTTAAGTTCAGCAGGTGTTTTGCAAAGAATCTAAAGGATTTTGCACAAAATTAGTGCCTATAATAAAGCAATGCTGATGAAGAGACAGCTTTTTATATCACTGATATATTATAACTTCTTTCTAATAAATGTCATTGCTAGATATTTCAAAACCTGAAACAGATTTGCTGACTGCACTGTTTTGAAGCGTATTTGCTGTGCCTTATTGCTAAGATGTTCTTTTATAGACACACAGTTTAGAAATTTTATTTGACACTGTTGACTACTAAATTAGCAGCTTTTCAACTTTGCAAGACTTCTGTCACACAATTGAGATAAAAGGTAGGATGCACCACTTTTCAACAATCTTTTCTGGCACTGTCCTAAGGCAATTTGAGATGTATTAATTGAGGCCCTAATTTGAGAAACAAGTAAAAACAAAGTTATTTGCTGTGTTATTTTTTCCAGGTTCTCTCTTCCCTGCCCCGTTTTTCTCTTTCTCTTTTATATACACACAAAAAACTTATGAAGAGTCAAACTATAAATACATAGATATTTTCATTTTTTTATTATAATAATATTTTTATTCTATTATGTTAGTCACCATACAGTACATCCCTGGTTTTTGATGTAAAGTTCGATGATTCATTAGTTGTGTATAACACCCACTGCACCATGCAATACGTGCCCTCCTTACTACCCATCGCCAGCCTATCCCATTCCCCCACCCCCCTCCCCTATTTTCATTTTTAATCACCTGGATTTGATGGCTTAAAGCTAAAAGCATCCTTCAATTGGAAAGCTTACTTGGAGAGCCCATTTGGCCTCCAACTGTTAGCATGCTGCTGTGTTCTCTGGGTTGACACATTGCTGGTATTCTGGTGATGTATTTGGGAAGCTTTATTCTTTTTTTTTTTTAAGATTTTATTTATTTATTTGATAGAGAGAGACAGCCAGCGAGAGAGGGAACACAAGCAGGGCGAGTGGGAGAGGAAGAAGCAGGCTCCTAGTGAAGGAGCCTGATGTGGGGCTCGATCCCAGAACGCCAGGATCACGCCCTGAGCCCAAGGCAGACACTTAACGACTGTACCACCCAGGCGCCCCGGGAAGCTTTATTCTTTTGATTAGAGCTCTGGTTTAGTAAATTTCACATATCACAGGGTCAAATCCTTAGCTGATAATCTGAATTTGCTATTTTCAGTGGGCATCAAAAAAGATTCAGGTCTCAACTCCAACCACAGCTCACAGTGGTAACACAGGTATCCTTACAAAAAGACAATTAGGCAATAAACAGAAAAAAGTGGACATCAGGCCAAGTTACTGATGGAGCCCTAATCTGCACCATAAGGCACTAGCATGGAGAGAGACTGACCCTCTCCTCCGCTCACCCAGAACATGGGTTAGAATACAAATACCATAAATCCTATTCATTCATCTTTAAAAGCTAATTCTGTGAGAAAGCCTGATGGTAGTGAAGAGAAAGAAAGCGAATTATTAGCCACAATGCCTACTCTGATGAGCTTTGTCCAAACATCTACATCAATTCAAAGCAGTTTCTAGGTATTAACTGTGAGTCTACTCTTATAAGTGAGCACAGGAGAGCTATTAAAAGTACAAATGGTTTCTCTTATAAAAGAATATGTAGTCTGTATCGATGTTAAATTAAGACATGGAAAAATAAAACACACGTGTATAGGTGGTAAGTACTAACTGACAAATACTAAGTTTAGGCACCATTTAATTTCAGAGAAAGAAAAAGTCAAATATTCATGTATGCAGAGTCTATATACACGGAAAGTAAGAAGGAATACAAGCAGAAACAATGTTGAGCAGAAACAATGTTAACATCATCCTTAAAAAACTGTTCTTTATGTTACGTATTCTGAAACTCTAGAAAATATATTTATTGGTTATAAGTCAAATCACAATGTATAAAAATGTGTTGAGTGTGGCTAAAATAGTTCTTACAGGATAATTTATACCAGTAAATGTTTATATTAAATGCAGTAAAGGTCTCAAATCAGTCTTTTAAGCATTGACTTTAACAAACAAAAGAACAAATTAAACAAAAGTAAGCAGAAGAGGTAAATAACAATAAGATTCACAATTAATAAACACCAAAAAAAAAAAAAAAAAAGAAAGAAAGAAAAAGGAAATGGGGAAAACTAGAAATGAAACCAAAATCTGGTTTTCAAAAAAATCACTTAAATTGATAAAATGATATAAAAAATAATCAGGAAAAAAAGAGAAGCCACAGATGACCAATATCAGGAATAGATGAAGAGTCATTAGAGATCTTACAGATTTAAAAGGAAACATTATCAAATTTAAGCCAATACATTTAAACTTGATTATGAAATAGATTCTTTGAAATAAACAAATTACTAAATTGCAATCAAGAAGAAATAAACTTTACATTCCCGTATCTATTTTAAAAATTGAATTTATAATAAAATATCTAATCAAAAAGAAAAATCTAAGCTCAGACAGATTTGCTTAGAAATTTTATAAAACATTCAAGGAAAAGATAAAACCAATTCTACATAAATTCTTCCAGAAATATAAAAGGGGAAACTTCTCAACTCATTTTATGAGGTCTGCCTTCCTCTGATGCCTAATGATACCATGAGAAAAGGAAACTCATAAACATAACCCCCAGATCACTAACACAACATTAGCAAATAGAACCCAGTGATATAAAAAATAATACTATATCATAATCAAGTGGTTTTTTTAACATGGAAATGCAATGTTAGAACAAAATTAATCAATGCAATTTTCCATATCATCAATATAATAAGAAAACATAAAGTCATCTTAGAGGCAGAAAAAAACATTTCACAAATATAACATTTATGATAAAACAGTATCAGCAAATATCAGGAATTATGGGGAATTTTATCAAGGCATCTCCATAAACCCTGTTGCTAAGCCTCATACTTAATGTTGAAAAACTGATTCTTTCTTCTTAAGATGAGGAACAAAGCAAAAATGTCTACCCACATCATTCTAATTAAAAATGTGGAGGTTCTCGTCTGTGCAAAAAGGCAAGAAAAAGAAATAAAAGGTGTATTGATTGCTCAAAAATAAATAAAATGATCTTTATTTGCAGGCATGATTATAAATAGATAATCCTCAAGTATCTCCCAAAAAAACTACAAGATCTAATAAGGAGGTTTAGCAAGGTTACAGGCAAGAAGGAATGCATGTGTACATATGTGAATATATATATTACATATGTAATATATATGTATATTACATATGTAATATATATATATAAATTTTTCTTCTGTCAATAAACAATTTTTGAAAAAAGTTAGAAAGTACTATTTTTAATAGCATCAAAAACATGACCCAGTTAAGGATGAATTTAGCAAAATATGTACAGTATTTTTTTTTAAAGATTTTATTTATTTATTTGACAGAGAGACAGCACAAGCAGGGGGAAAGGCAGAGGGAGAGGGATATGGGGCTCAATTCCAGGAACCTGGGATCATGACCTGAGCTGAAGGCAGATGGTTAACTGGACTGAGCCACCCAGGCATCCTACTATTTCTAAAATGAAAACTATAGAACACTGATAAGAAAAACTAAGACCCTAAATAAACATAGAGATAACTGTGCTTATGGTCTGGCAGGTTCAAATGGCAAATATGTCAGTTCTTCCAAAATTGATTTCTATGTTTAATGCAATCCCAATTGTAGTCTCTGCAGGCTTTGTGGGAGAAATTCACACATTTATATTAAAATTTTTATTAATAGCAAAGGAACTAGAATGGCTGAAATAAATTCGAAAATAAGTTGCTATTATTATTCTAAAACAAAACAAACTAAAAATTTTCTCTCCTGAAGTGTTGCCTCAGATTTTGGCTGATATGCCAAAAAAAACCCAAAAAACGCCCCAAAACAAAACCTTCATAAACATTATTTTGGGTTGCTGAATTATAATCCAAGTGGAATTCATATTCTTGTCAGATCTCCTACATGAAAGCCAAGAAATTGATTAGAAAAAAAGTATAAATCTAAGTACTACAAGAGGACTGTTTGAAAGGATTTATAGGATCTTTATTACCAACCCCCAAAACCCACTGAGCTCCCACCGCTAGCAGAAGCAGAATAGGTCCCTTCTGTCCTTTCTGATATAACAGGTCCTATAACTACATGGTCTTATTTAGTTACTTCCCACGGGGTTGCCAGCTCTTTTTAGAGCCCCATCAGCCTCCCAATGAAGAAGACACATTACTAGGGACAGATCCCTAGATGCCTAGGCTGTCAGTTACAAAGTCAAACTTAAGATGAGACAGCTTAAATCAAAGTAAATGCTAGTTTTGTTAATTTATGTTACTTAAGAAAGGTTTGGGGGAAAAAAGCGCTAAGGGTAGTATACTAGGAAAGAAGCACATGGTCAGGACAAATTTACTGATGTGAGTATTCTTAGCAGAGATTCTGAGGAACAGCTGCAAAAGGTTTTCCCCCACCTTTTTTCCCCCTCAGTCAGTTGGTTTAAAATTTGGTGGCCTCAATTAAATTAATATGCTACACATGTATTTCTTCATTTAATACAGAGGAAGAAATCTGAAGATTTGGGTAGACAGAATTTATAATGTGTGACCATCCCTCTGATTCCTTCTCCAAGAGAGCCCAGACCACGTTCTCTTCAGCATGGTATTGGAAAATACCTCAAAAAGAAGCCTCAGCATCAGTGAAATGACTGGAGTAGTGTTGGAAGAGGTCACTGAGAGGATGTGACTGCCGGTTGACCCAGGAGCTGGACCTGAGCAATCAGTAGTTCCTCATTCTCTCCCTTGTCCTGGGAGTGTATGCTCTGCCCACTGCTCTTGTAGCAGGAGGAAGTGTTTTCAAGAACACAACCTTGAGAACGTAGTATGTTGAGACCATCTAGATAGACCATGTGACTGAACCCAGTTAAGCCCTCTATAAACTTTTAAGATTCTAGTGGGCAGGTACAGATATCTACTCGTCTTCAAGCCGCCCAAGACAAGCCTTGTGTGTAAGTTAACTTGCTTATTAAACCTGCCACATGCCAACCTGGAGTGGTTTGTCTCTTTCTTTGGTTTCTCCTCGCCTTCCATGTATGGGAGCCAATTTCAGATTTTACCTGGGAAATCCTCAGGCTGCAAATCAACAAGTAACTACTTGTTGTAGACTGAGGGTGAATGTCAGAAATATGGCCATTGATTTGAGCTCAGTTACTTCAGTGAATCTGAGGTAAACCTGGTCAGCTGAAACCAAATGACAGCACCAGGAGGGCATGGTTAATAAAAAAGGTCACTGGTCGGAAGAGATTATCAAAGCAGACTGATCTTTTCACCATGGCTAATTCATGAAGTCCCCAAAGCAAAAATAAATGGGCAAGCCACTTAGTGCCTACTTGATTTGTGTTATGGACTGAATGTTTGTGTCTCCCCAAAATTCCTATCCTGAAACCCTACTCCCCAATGTGATGGTATTAGGTGGGACCTTTGGAGGTGATGAGGATTAAATAGGATCACGAAGATAGAGCCCTCACAAATGGGATTAAAGCCCTTATAAGAGTCATAAGAGAGCTTGCTTCCACTCTCTGCTCTCTGCCACATGAAGACACAATGAGATCATAATCAGTGAATCAGGAAGTAGGCTCTCACCAGACACCACATGTGCTGGCACTGTGATAGGGGACTTCCGGCCTCCAGAATTGTGCGAAATAAATGTCTTGTGCTAGCCACCCAGTTTATGATATTTTGTTATAGCAGCCAGAACTCAGAAAATCTGTGTAAACAAAAATGTCTATGTCTGGCAAACAGAATCCTTCACTGAGCTCACATGGTAGAGAATAATGTCCTCTTATTCAATATTCAGTCCTGAGTCAGTTCACAGACCCAGAGCTTCTTGAATTAAAATAAGACTGAGTTCCTTTGAGGAAGTGTCACACTTTAATCTTCTTCCTAACTTTCCCCAAGATAACCTTTAACAAATAGGCATTGATTGGGAAAAGGGAAACCCCCAGACCCTTTGGGTGTCTGGCAGCACTTGTTCTGAACTAACTAAAGTCCCCAGGGACCTAGTAAGCCACTGAAATCCTTCTGTCAGACGTGATTGAGTGATGAATTAGATGTTGCCCTGTGCTCAGCTCACAGTAGACGTAGTCAGAAAAGCAATTCTGTGGTTATTTCACCAGTTCTTGAGACAATTTTTCCATAAAGATTAAGACAAACCAAACTCCAAAAAAATCTGTTTGGATCAAGAAATTCAAGTACTAGCAATGCTTTTCAGGAATATAGATATAAATACAGATAGCTGGATACAGGTCTACATACACAGCTTAGTTTTTATCATGGAATATGGATGGAAATTGGAGGCAAAGTAGAACTTCCCCAATTCTATTTGATTTTGCTTTTTTTTGTTAAAGAGAATTATCTTCTGAGTCATCTCACTGGAGGGGTGCAAAATTAGGGTTTTCAAGCATTAGATGTGTGATTGGCAGGAATGACCTTTGGGGTTCCTGCCAAACCTGAGATTTGATGACTTTATGACTACAAAATTATCATAAAACTTCACCTCCATTTTTTATTCATTCTGCCCTCTGTCCCCCTTTTCACTGTTTCCTTTCTATTTTGTTTTCAGCAAGCCTTCTGAGAAGTCTGTTTTGATTCATTTATTCTAGACATTCAAATTTAAGATTTGACCTCTCAGTCAGTGGTTACCAGCCTATAGCAGCACTAAATTATTTCATTTCTGATTTGATTTCATCTTGTATTTCCCGATATACCCAAGGCCTTTGTTTTCATTGACTCACTAACTTATTTAAAAATACATGTATTTTTAATTTATGTGTCTAGGGTGAACAAAGCATTATATGAATAGGCGGGACTTGGAGAAATAGTATCATGCCTCCTGCCCTCAATCCAGATCATCTATGTCTTGTTATCTAGAGGATGGGCTTCTGATTATTTCCTGAACAGTATTCTGTAATTCCTCTAAATACCATTCCTAAATATAACTTATAATGCTTTATAAGTTCATTTAAATTTGAAGCTGTAAATGATATTACAGCTCACCTAATACAATTCATATTTTTCATTAAAAAATCAAAGTCCAAGTACATAAAATCTTTAGAGTCAATCTGTCAGAACTCTTTTTTTATTGTGTTCCATGAAGTTCCACTTAATGGAACTGGCATGAAGACAGAGGAAGTGTCTTTTCATCCAGTTATCCAGAGTTGCTCTAGAAAATGTGGGCAGCAGGAGTGAGGTTACTGACATACAGCTTCTGCTTATTTCTAGCTTCCAGAACAGTCCTCTAAATCAGTGTTTTCCAAAAGTCTGCCTGCTGATTAGTCTCAGGAGAATCATTAGGAAACTTAACAAAAGCTCAGATTCCTGGATCTTTTTGCAAGAAGTCTGTAGCATTATGTGTGTGGTTAGGCTTTGGAATCTCTATTTTCACCTTTTTTGCACCATCACTGTGAAAGAGATGTTCAAGAGACATTCAAAATACATTTTGAACATTTTATACTCCTCTTACAATATTATTGTTTTGACAGTTTAGAATTTTTAGTTTCACACTATTCTTGAGTCACTTCAGTAATCCTTAAACCTTCTAGTACAATTGTCTTTCACAGTATCTATATTCTCTTAGGTTTATTATGCATTGCTCAGTGTTCACTCTTACATGGAGGCTTTTGTTCTCCTGCATCTTGAGACTTTTATTCTGATTAATTTTGTTTGGTCACAGTATTTCTTCTTTCTTTCTTTTTTCTTTTTAAAGCATTTTCCTCATTCATGATACCATGTAGATGGTATTATATCTGAGTCCAAATGCCTTTATTTTGTCCAGAATTCTGGAATCTGAATTTCTTCAAAGCCCCCTATTGATTTTAATTTGCAGCTACATTTGGGAACAGTTGTAAATCCTCTGACCCATAGCACAGTTACAAATCTCAAGTGCTAACATCCTACCTAAGAATAATTATCTACTCTCCTCTCCTCTTTCCTTCTCCTGTAGGCTGGTTTTGGTAGTCCACTAAAGGCTGAAAATTGAAGTCCAATGAACATCCATACCTTCCTTAGGCATGTGTTGAATGTTGCTTGGACTGCAAATTATCTTTGACAATGTGTTAATCTTGTTACTATAACTATATGGTGAACTCTTGAGAACAGGGATTATGCCCTCCCACTGTGGCTAGTACTGCGGTTTATTGAGTGTGAATTCCTTGGAATTCAGAAAATTTGTGTGGAAGTACATTGAGTAAATCTTCTTCCCTTATCACATTGTTATAGAACAAAGAGATATCTGCTATCTCCCAGAAAGTGGCCAGTTGAGTACTCCAGTTATTGAAGTCTCCTTCTTTTTTTTTTTTTTTTTAAAGATTTTATTTATTTATTTGACAGAGAGACAGCCAGCGAGAGAGGGAACACAAGCAGGGGGAGTGGGAGAGGAAGAAGCAGGCTCATAGCGGAGGAGCCTGATGTGGGGCTCGATCCCATAACGCCGGGATCACGCCCTGAGCCGAAGGCAGACGCTTAACCGCTATGCCACCCAGGTGCCCCTGAAGTCTCCTTCTTATTCTATTCTTCAAAACAGTATTTGTACCAATGGGAACCAGGAGTCCCCATTTTTTGCATGATGACTATATGTCTGTTCAGTGATCATCTGTAGGGAGATGCTGGAGGAAGGTCCATTCACGTTCGGTCAGGTTAAAAATGTTGCCAGTACCACCTTGGAGAGAGCAAAGGGGACTTGGATTGAGCTACTGAATGTATGACATTCAATGATATCTGGAGTTCAACAAGCTGGATCCACCCTGTTTTCATATTCACTTTTCTGATTATGTTGTTTTAAATGACTACTTCTGATGTTGTAATTATATAAGCAATAACTAAAGAAGATCATCCTGAAAAGATTCTAAACCTTATGGGGATGACTAAAGTCCTAATTTCCTTCAAGTCTGCCATCTCCCTTCAATATAACTGCTGTGATCAGTGGGTGAACTTCCTTCCTACCCCTAAGACTTTAGGCAGATTACTTAGCTGCGCCAAATTTAGGTTCCCACAGGCAAAATGTAGACATTTTGTTCTGAATCTGTGTCCCAGGCTTCTGAGAGATATAAATGAGATAACTAACATATACAAGTGCTTTGAAAAGCTCATAAAAATGTAAATGTAATACAGGTTATTATTAATAGTAACAATTAAAAATATGAGACAAAGTTAAATATATGTATAATGATTAAAATAATTATTAAATTATTGAAAATTCATAAAATAAATTCAACCCTAATTTAAAAGCCTTGAGGATAGGGACATTATAGTAAGAATTTTTGGAGTCAAATGTCATAGAAAATATATGACTGTTCAAAACATAGGTACTCAATGGTTAATCATCTTTTTTTCTTTTGGGGGGGGCAAAAGGGGAGGGAGAGAGAGAATCTTAAGCAGGCTCCATGCTGAGCACGGAGCTCAACATGGGGCTTAATCTTACAACCCTGAGATAATGACCTGAGCCAAAATCCAGAGTTGGATGCTTAACGAACTTAGCCACCCAGGTGCCCCTAATTATCTTTTAAATTTCCTTTTTACAAAAAAATCTTATTAATACATTTATGTAATATCCAGTTATTGATTTTTGGGAGAGGACTAAGACTGGACCTAAGACAAAAGCACAAATTTTGTACATATGGTTTGTATTAGTTTACTAGGCTGCGAATTAGTTTGCTCAGTCTGCCATTACAAAACACAATGGACTAGATGGCTGACACAACAGAAGTTCATTTCTCACATTTCTGTAGGCTGGGAAGTCCAAAATCAAGGTACTGGCAAGGTAGGTTTCCTTCTGAGGACTCTTCTCTTGGCTTGTAGGTGGCAACCATCATGCTTTGTGCTAACATGACTTCTTCTTCATGTTGCTCAGAGAGACAAAGTAAGAGAGAGCTCTTTCTTGTCTCTTCTTATAAGGACATTAATACTATCAGATCAGGACTCCATCGTTATGATCTCATTTAACCCTAACTGCTTCCTTAGAGGACCCATCACCAAATACAGCCACCTGGGAGATTAGGGATGAAATATATGAAGTTTGAGGGGGACATAAACATTCAGTCCATAACAGGCTGCTATTACAAAGTACCAGAGACTAAGTAGCTTCAACAACATAAATAGGCTAGAAGTCTGAGATCAAGTATTAATTAGTAGGGTGGGCTTCTTCCAAGCTCTCTCTCTCCTTGGCTTGTATAGGACTATCTTCTCCCAGTGTGTTCACATGGGGTGCTCCTTTTGGATGTGTCTGTGTTTAATTTTCTTTTCTTATAAAGACACCATTTATATTGGATTAGTCATAAGATTAGGGACAACAGTACTGATCTCATTTTAACTTAATTACCTCTTTATTTTTTAGTTTAAAAATTTTTTTAAACTTAATTACCTCTTTAAAGACCATATTTCCAAATACAGTCATATTCTGAGGTTCTGGGAGTTAGGACTTCAACATGTGAATGGGGGTGGGGTATAATTAAGCCCATATCATGTACAAAACACTCAAGATGTAGAAAGTCCCTATTTACAAAAGATTTATTTATTTATTTATTTATTTATTTATTTATTTGAGAGAGAGAGAGAGAGAGAGAGAGTCTTAAGCAGACTCTTCTCTGAGCGTAGAGCCTGATGCGGGGCTAGATCTTGCAACCCTGACTGAGATCATAACCTGAGCCGAAACCAAGAGTTGGCCGCTTAACCTTACCCCACCACCGAGGTGCCTCAAAAAGTGCTTTTTATGTCTAGAGGAGCTTATGATTTATGCCAATCAACAAATACTCAATTGATACATTCCCCCCAAATGACTATTGTCTATTTATTTATAAACTAGGTCTCCAAAGGACAGTCATTTGATTAGTGAGCTCATGCTCTAATATTTACTGTAATGTAATAAAACACATTCTTTCAAAAATACCCATAGTAAATCCATGATCCTGCTTTATAAAAGAGCATGTTCTTTAGTGCACATCTAACCCTTAGTGTGTATAGAGATTCTGGAATAAAGTTTTCAAAAGATTGTTCAATAATTTACACTAATCGCTAATTCACACGACTGTCCCTCTTCTGTTAGTTTAAATAAGTGAAGATATTTTAAATTCCCTCCTCCACTCCCAACAAAGAAGCTTTGCCTGCCCTTGTGTGCATTCATTCAGTCAGAGAGAAGTAAACCTGACTGGCAGTTTTCTAGCCACTTTTTGTATGCAGAGCCGCCTGCATGAGGCCAGTATTATTAAGGTTGAGTTTTGACATTTCAAAGAAACATTGGAAGATTTTGACCTCTTCTTCTGGAATATGAAAGAGAAAGGTACTGATGAGTCTCTGTTCACCTTAGCATGATTCTACTCCCCCACTAACTAGAGAAAATTTTGGTTACATGTCTTTTAAAACAAGATTTACTTCCTTTTCTAATTAACTGTCAAGAATAAACAAAAATAGTCTCTTCGATTTTTGCTCTCACACGTAGGTTTTCTAGCCGGAGGAGTGACTTCACAGGCAAGGTCTCTCGTACTCACCTTTCACCATCATCACCCACAATTAAGACTCATTAATATTTTCCTCACTTCCATCTTCCAAGGACAAAAATAACGCCAGTTATTACCATTTGTCTTACTCCAATAGGGAAACCCATGGGGGATTTTATGCTGAGAATTTCAGAATTTTCTTTAAAATCACAGGGCTGAGAAATAATGAGCTCTTAGCTTAATTTTCCTTATCTTTGTGTGTAGGTGTATGATGTTTATTCTGCCAACATTTTGCATCCTTTTAGGCAAAGTTCACTTACTTTCAAGTGTCGGCTGGTATAGTTTTATTCTTCCACCAGTATTGGGGCAAATGCATTGCTACTTCTCAGAAACCTCCAAATTGCCAGCCTTATGTGTAGGAATCTCAGTAAGACTGTATATTTGGGTATACATTTATATATGGTGTTATGTGAGTTTGTATATTCGCACACCCTAAGTTCACTACGAGCTAAACTGTCACCAGCCACCAGCTAAAATTAGTGAGTAGAATAGGTACTTTAAGACATTGTGTCAGCTGTTGTGATGATCTGACATCATAATTAACTCAATCTTATCTCATTTGAAAGGCAATAAAACTTTGCAAATTATCCTATTTACTTCCAGTGGATTATCTTGTTAACCTGGGAGGATGAAACTCTATGCAGAGTACCCCCTTTACAGCTCTTTTAAAATACAAAACACAAAGATATGTCAACATGCAAACACCTACAGCCATACACACAAATTCCTGCCTACAAAGACTATATAGAATTCCTCCCTGCCTCCTATCAGGGAAGTTCTATTAACTTACTTTTTCAGTATTATTCCCCTGCCCAAGAAACCCAAATAACTCTTCAATGCTTATAGAAGGGCTTTCAAAGTCTTTGCAATGAAGAGCTAATTTTTATATCTCAGTCACTGAAATATCTCCATGAATGTAGATAAGATTTCTGAAAATGATGTCTATAAGTTACACATGCACCCATTATCCACACAGAGCCCACCACCTCAGAAGTATGTGGTAAAACATGGAAACCTAATTAAGGTAAAGAAGGAGATGCAGAATCAGGCATTCTGTAGGGATGAATCAAGATCACGCCTTGAGGTCTGTTGGTCCATTTATCAGGGATTCCTAACTTGCAAGATTTTTAAGCATAACATTTACAGCCCTCCGTAATTTAACTCTTCCATAGATCTCCATGCTATTTACTCTCACTGCTCCCAATACATACCCTATCACCCCATAACTCCAGGGGAGCAGGAACCCTCCAGTGTCACCCATACTAGTTTTCCCCCTATTATCTGTTTTTTCATATACCCTAACTCCCTCACCTCTCTTCTCTTTCCCCTCAATCCAATCCTTCTCAACCTCTCCGTGGAACCCGGGCTTCTTCAGAGGTGCCTCGGGGTCTCACATAGGATTGCTGGGAACAGAAACAAGGATTTGTGAGGAGGAAGTGAAGCCCTGGGATCTGAGATCTTATCCTCTACTTCAACAAGAGATGATCTGCGTAGGTTGAAAAATAGGAATGTAGTCTAAATAAAATTCGAAGAACCACTGCTTTAAAACTCATTTCAAATGAGCCCACAAAGACACCTTCTTCCCTGAGGTTTTTATACCACTTTCTACAATTTTGTGGCACTTATATTTTTATTTATATATTTACATCTGCATATGTTTTCTCTCCAATTAAAATGCAGAGTTTTTTTTGAATGCTATTTGCATTATTTGCTAATGACACACTCCAATGGATTTTAAAGACCTGCCCACACTCAGTGCAACAGTTGAATGTCTAAAGCATAGAGGTTGCTTAAGTACCAGACAAGAAATCTGTGCTTTCACACGTTCTACTCTATCCTTGCCTTTGTTGTGAAGTCAATCAATCTGTTAGCAAGTCATTAGTCTTACTTTAATTACTGAACCTGTTAGATATTCCTCTTGTTGGGAAAACTGTATTTATGTGAGTGAAACAATTGGATAGCAATGCAAGATCTCATTTATGAAAAGTGGAAGAGAGGGCTAGACAATAGCCTACAAAAAAGAATGAAGTAAATCATACATGTTTAGTGCTATAGCATTTGCAAAATGCTTTCATGTTATCTCATTAATCAACTCCACAACCATCTCAGTGAGATATTATTATCTCCATGTAAAGTTAATAAAATTACTTATCAGAGAGGTGAAGACTCTTATCCAAGGCCATACAACAGTAAGGAATGATCTAAACATAAATTATAATTTTAAAATCTCCAAATCCTCACTATAAACCTGCTGAACTATTTGAACAAAAACACCATAGTAGGGAGTGGTTTCTGAGTTGGACCAGATGATAGACTACCAAAATAAATGAAACCAATTGAGGAATATCTTTAAAGAATTCTTAATTCCAATATTCTGCAAGTTTATTTGCAAGAGCTTTTCTGTGAAGATGTTTACATATTGACCCCAACACATGCACACATAGTTCTTTCTTTCACTAAGTTACAGTGCTATAAAACATGAACTCCTCCTTCAGCATCTCTTCCCTTTTCCAGTCCTTTGCTATTCCTCTCTCATTTTAGAAGAAGACATGCCCCACTCATTTTTGCTGACTCCCCTTTTTATCTATATTCTTGTTCCTATTACCTCAGTGTTTCATTGGAACTTTACTTCATTAATTATTCCTTCCTCATACTCAACACCTTTCCTCTCCAATCCTTCCTTCCCTAGATTATGCAAATCTTTATACAATAAAAAGCCTCAACCTTTTTTGCTCCTCAAAATACCATTTGATCTCTATTTATCTTTATAATCTAAATTCTAAAAATATTCTTTTTCAGCATCCACCCCCTCATCATAAACTATTCACTGGTTCCCTTGAAATCTAATGCTTGCTCTCCTCATTTCAGAGAAATAACTAGCTAAGCATACACTTATGGTCAATAACAATACATTTCTCAATATCCTTAGTGTATACAATAGACCTCATTTTTCACTATTCTACCAGTTCTTCATGTTTTGACTCAAGTTATAGCTCCAAATTGAGGAACAAATAAAGTTCTAGCAATATAATAAAAAAGTGATTTCAATATAATTATTTGAATATAACTTCAATGAAAATATTAACTTCATAGCAAGTTGTGATAGTACCTAGTCAAAGTAAGGAGGCACATAACATGTTATGCAGTAATTTCATTCCTACCTTTCTACCCTAGAGAGATGTTATACACATGTGGCCAGAAGTATGCATAACAATGCTAGAGTATCCTTGTTTTAAGAGCACCAATGTCTATCAATAGTAAAATGGATATATAAATTATATACACAAATTAGAACACACAACATGGAAGTAGAAAAAATGAAAATATTACTACTACAATCAGCAATTATTTAGTCCTAGCCATTTTGTAACCAATTGGTTTTATCTGTACTTTCTTTCCTATTAATAGTTTTATTGAGATATAGTTCATATACCATGTAATTCACCCATTTAAAGTATACAATTCACTGATTTTTAGTATGTTCAAAGAACTGTGTAACCATCAAAATCAATTTTAGATTATTTTTTATCACCCTCAAAAGATATGCTGTACCCTTTAGTATCATGTCCCCTTCCAACCCAAGATTTCAACAGTCCTAGGTAACCACTAATCTACTTCCTATTTATATAGATCTGCCTACTCTGCACATTTCATAAAAAGGGCATCATATAATAGGTAGTCTTTTGTGGCTGGCTTCTTTCATTTATCATAATGTTTCCAAGATTTATCCATGCTGTAGCATGTATTGGTTATTCAAATAATATTCAGTTGTATTGATATACCATATTTTATTTATCAGTGCATAACTTGGTGAACATTTGAGTTATTTACAACTTTAGGCTGCTATAAATAATGCTTCTATAAATATTTGTGTACAAATTTTTATGTGGATATGTTTTCATTTCTATTTCATTTCTCATATACATCTAGGAGTATAACTGATAGGTCACAGTCATATGATAATTCTATATTTATTCTTTTCAAGGAACTGTTGGACTGTTTTCTGAAGTGGCTATACCATTTTACATTTCAACCTGAAGTATATGAGAGTTCCAAATTTTCTATGTCCTTGATGACACTTGTTACCATCTTTTTGAGAGGAAAGAGAAGTGGAGACTGGAGGGGGGGTGTTGTGGATAGTGGGAGAAATTGAGAGAGGGTGTTCTCAAGGATTTGAAATCTGAAGACTCTGGGAAAAGCTACCTTCAACATAGCTTCCTTCTCCTCTACCCCAACTCCAAGTATTTCTCTTGAGCCACCAATCACTGGAAACTTTTGTAACATGGGATTCAGTAAGACCTTGGACTGTGTTTGGGTCCCAGCTGAGGGAACCAATGCAAGGGTATCCCTACTTGGAGAACTCCTGAAACAGAGATCTAAAAGCAACAGATCCTGAGAAGAAATAGCTCTCCAGAGATCTGTGGCCCTTGGTGGACTGGTTTCCAATAGGAATTTCTCAGCATAAGGGGACTGAGGGTTTGAGGTAAGAAAACACAAAAAGATCTGGCAGCAGAAGTGTCCCCCTGGTATCTCAACAGAAGATGGGCAGATTTCTGACTACACAGGAAACCTAAGGTGATAACAATGCTTGTGCCTTCCAGAAGTTTCAGGATTCAAGAGAGTTAGGGAACTAAAAATAGCAGACCTAGAACTCAGTATACAAACCAAATAAAAACTAAAAAAATCCTCATCTCATCTCAGAGGGAATACAGGATATAGGAAGAGGAAGATAAGGCAGAGATTCAGAATAAATACCAATGGAAATAAACTTAACATATAAGTCAAATAAAATGCAAATAAAAAATGGGGTTCATAAACATCCCAAGTGTAGCACAAAATATGTTTCCAGAACCAAAATATGATCTTTCAGGGGCTCCTGGTTGGCTCAGTTGGTTAAGCCTCTGCCTTCAGGTCTGGTCATAATCTCAGGGTCCTGGGATCAAGCCCCATTGAGCTCCCTGCTCAGTGGGTGTCTGCTTCTCCCTCTCCCTCTAACCCTCCTCCCTGCTTCTACTCTCTCTGTCTCAAATATTATAAATAAAATCTTTAAAAAAATAAAACAAGATTTTTCATCAAATAATCCATTATATGAATTGAAAGAAAGGATGATCATTATTAAGACCCCAATTAATGACCTATATGACATCACTACTCAGAGAAAAAGGAGACAACTATTTTGAGAGAACAGATAAAGAGACATGAGGTGTATAGTTCAAATGGTGGTTTTAAAGAGAGAAACAATGAGTTTAGAGAAAGTATTAGTAATTAAAGAAATAACAGAAGAAAATTTTCCTGAGCTGAAGAATGTATTAAACATTGGACAGGCTCACAAAGTTTCAATCTAAACTAATGAGAAAACAAACAAACAAACAAACAAACAATAATAAAACATTCATGTAAGGCCTATAAAATTCTTCAACCATCCTAATGATAACAAGAAAAATCTTATAAACTCATAGGTAAAGTAACATGTTATTTACAAAGGAAAAATAAATCAGACTACCATTGGACTTCTCATTAATACTGAGACATGGAACACAGTGTAATTATCATCTACAGATGAAATAAAAAACTCAGTAGATAGGTTAAAATACAGATTAATTAATTAACTAAGTAATTAATTAATGTGTTAAAACAGAGAGAATTTGTAAACTAAAAGTTGAAACCAAGGGAATTACTTAGAATGAGGCATAGAGATATAAAGACATAAAGAGCAATGCAGAAATTTTAAGGCAAAAAGCATAATGAATTTCATTACATAAGAATAAAAGAAATAATTTATCAGGAAACCTAAAAATAAGCTTCAAATTATACAATGCAAAAATAGCAAAGATTGATAAAATTTTAAACATTGTCAAACCATAACCACACTGAGTTTAACATATACTTTCCTGAAATAAGAACAATTAGAAAAAATACAAATATATTTAGAATGTGAAATGATTAAATAAAGTATGAGTTTATGGATACCACAACCAAACAAAACTATTTCTCATCTCTGTATCTGTCTAGGTATCTATGTATTTATCTACCCATGTATCTATCTACATATACATACATATACACGCACATCTACATATATATTTATATTTAATTATTTGGTTTTATAAATGTATACATATTTATCTTTCAAGCATATATGGAACATTTACAAAAATGAAAATAGACTTCTCAACAAATGCCTAATAATCAGTAACATACAAACTATATTTTCTGGGACATGATGAATTCAAATTGTGAGTCAACAAAATGAAGAGCTAAAAATTCCATTTAGGAACTTAAGCCTCCCCCTAAATAAACCATAAATCAAAAAATCATACTGATAATTAGAAAATAACCTTAACGGAATGACAAAAAACAATAATACATACTAAAACTTTGGTATTCGTCTAAAGAGGTGCCAGAATAAATATTTATAGCCTTAAAGATAAAAATGGAAAATTAATGGTGGTTGCTTTCGACTACAGAATTAGAAAAAAAAATACAGTAAATTCAAAGAAAGAGGAGAGTGAATAGTGGAGATAAGAGTAGAAAGTAATAAAGTTTAAAACAAAGATAAAATGTAAAGGATCAACAAAACCAACAGATTTATAAACAAAGAAATAAGCCTTACAGAGCTTAATAAATTAGAAAAAACCCTGCAATATTCACTCCAGAAAAAAAAAAAAGCACAAATAAGTAATTTTAGGAATAAAAAGAGAACATGAATGTGGATCTGCTACAGATCCCCCCAAAATTAATGTTATAAGTAATTTTGTAACAATAAATGGAAAACTTAGATGAAATGGTCAATTTTCCCAAAAGGGTATACGTTGCCAAAGCTGACTCTTAAAAACAGAAAACTTAAAATTGTCAAAGGCATTATATTAGGACTTCATATTATGTTCCCCATACCACCAAGTCCCAGATGGTTTTCCTGGTGCATTTTTACAATCCTCCAAAGAATACTCCATGTTTTATACACATTTTTTCCCAGGTGATGGAAAGATATGGATCACTGCCACTTCCATTTCTGACCTGGTAAAACGTTGATAAAACACATTCAGACTAAATCATAACACAAAATAAAATTTTAAAATAGTCTCAAATTCTTAAATTAAATAGTCACCAATATTACCTTGATCCCCAAACCAGGCAAAGATCCCATCAAAAAGGAGAATTACAGACTGATTTCCCTAATGAATATGGACGAAAAAAAAAATAGTCACAAACTGTATCCAGAAATATATAAACAATTTATGACCAAGTTGAATTTATTCTAGAAATAATATGATGGTTGAGCATTAGAAATTCTATGAAAATAACCCATAGAATTAACAAATTAAAAGTGAAAATAATGTGCTCATATTAATTATCTTAATAAATGGAGAAAAAGCATCAACAAAATTCAATACTCACTCATAGCAAAACCTCTAAGCAAACTAGGACTACAAGGAGACCTCTTTTGCTAGATAAGAGTCACTCTCAGAAACCACAGCAACTATGACCCTTATAGTGAAATACCAAAGAAATTCTCTTAAAAACTTAGAACATCAAAATATACTGTTCAATAGTGCTTTTCTCCTCCACAATGTTCTGAAGTTTCTCCAAGATGTAATTAAATAAGAAATAGGACAATTCATAAGGAAGAAACAAATTATCACAGATCATATATAAAGAATGCAGTATTAATCTTTGGTATTCTAGTTTTCTGCTATGCTGTGCTATTTTTAAGTATTAAGCAACAGGCAATTTTAGTATAATGTTGTTAAATATTTCATGAAATTCAGAGTATGAATTCTTTACATATTGAAATATACTCAGTTATTCAGAAGATTGAAATTTTAAATGAAACAAAGAAATACTCAAAAAGTCTCTGACCAAAAATCCTCTTTTAAAACAATTTAAAGCTTTAAAAATGTTTCATATATCATTGTTACACATGGTCATTCGTCTGAATGGCCCCTCAGATCTGGCTGCCCTCTGCCTTGCATCTTGTAGAGAAACCTTATAGAGGCTCCTGCTCTCTGGGTACCTCTGTTTGTTTCTAGGACATGTACAATATGTGTACTTGGCTCTCCCTGTTCTTAGGTTCTATAGACATCTTTCTCATCTCTGCCTTTTTCTGTCACTCACCCTACAGCCTTTCCCTTGCTTCTTGCTAAGACAATTTGTTTATGCCTTTAAAGCACAACAGGCTTAGGCTTTGGGGATACACAATCTAGAAAGACTTATAGTTTTCTATTCATGCATATTTCCTTCCTGAAAGAAAATGGCAGAACTGACAGATGGATTGAATCACTTGAATGGCATGGGGCAGGGGCTAAATAAGGGTGGATATAGATTAATAGCTCAAAATACAGTAAGGCATAGCAGATCTTTTTGGAGTCCATCACACCACATGGTATCCACAATTTCAAACTATGCTGGCCAACTTCCAATTGCTCATCTGATATTTGTGTCTCTGCCTGAGAGCTTCTCTGGAACCTAGAAAGGTCATGATTTCTCTGCCCGAAGCCCAGAAATGCTGGCAAATTAACTCCATCCCAATCTAAGAGCCTTCAATGACTCTTGAGAGGTGGTATCGAATTACCCCCAAAACAAAAACATCAACATTTCCCCAAAGGATTTAAATGAGACTGAGTCTCATAATGTAATATGCAAGATGTCCAGGACACAATCCAAAACTACTTGGCTTATGGAGAACTATGACAATCTTAAGTCTTCTGGGAAAAGATGTCTAATAGAAGCCCATGTGAGAGTGATATCAGCAATATAGCAGAATAGGAGGTTCCAAACCCTAGTTCCGTGCAGAAACACTGATTTGACAATTATCTGTGGACAAACATACTTCCGTAAGAGCTCTGGAATCCAGGTGAGAAATTACAGCATCTGGATGGAGCACTGTGTGTTCATAAGACACACAAGAGAAGACACACTGAAAGGACAATTTCAATTTACCCATGTTACCCCTCCCCCAAGACCATGAAGCATGGTGCCTGGAGATATTCCCTCAGCCCAGGAATTCTCCTGTGGTGAAAGGGAGTAAACTTAGAGCCCAAGTAAACTGAGTGTCCAAGTTCAAGCATCAGCCCCTGTAAATTTTGTTTCAGCCACTCTAGTAAACATGTAGCAGTATCTCATCATGGGTTTAATTTGTATTTCTCTAATGATAATAATACTGAACACCTTTTATGTCTTTATTTTCCATTCATATATCTTTTTGGTGAATTCTCTTCTCACATCTTCAGCCCATTTATTAATTGCGCTATTTGTTTTCTTATTTTATGAGTTTGGGAGTTATTTATATACTCTGGATACAAAACCTCCATCAGATATGTTATTAGCAAATGTTTTCTCACAGTTGGTAGCAAGTCTTTTTTTAAAACATCTTTATTGAGGTATCATTTACATACCATAAAATTTATCAATTTTAAATTTACAATTTAATAATTTTTAACAAATTTCCAGAGTTGTGCAACCATGGTTTGCGCATCCTTTTTTTAATCTTATAGATGGACACTGGCAATCAGTCTTGGTCCTGATTCCTGCAACTAAGCTTGTACTTTGGACTCTAATTTTAGCACCGAGATTCCTGTTTTAACTGCTCGGCAGTTCTTGCGTGCTTGGTGTGATGGTTATACTTCACAGCTAGGCACTGCTGTGACTGAACTCATGGCATCTGCGTTAACCTCCTTGAGCCTTGCTTGAGTGACTAGAGGCTTTCCACCCATTATCAGGATATGAGCACCTTATCCACGTGACCTGCTCCTCCAGGTTCCTGTAGCTCAGAGTTTCCATGTCCTTTCCACTGTTCCTCTCTCTTTCTGGTCTAGAGAATTCCACTACTCTCTCAGTCTGGCAGGTCACAAAAGTCCTAATTTTGACCTTCCTCTGGTGTCTTCCACAGGTCTTAGAAGACTAGATGTAAGGTGGTCCTGAATATAAAACTTGTCGTTGGGTAATTACTATTTTTAAACTCTTGACATTCCTCTTCTCTTTCTCTTATGATTAAAACACTTCAAAAAGACTGGCAAAATTCAGAGATCCTAACCTCTTCTTTAAGCAGTCCTGTGTTTCAGAGTCATTTCCAGGGTGTATGAATCCTAAAAACTAGAAGTATGAATGCCAAAGAATGTATGATGGAAAGATATTTATGCAAGCTAGGGTGAGGGCTTTGCAGCTCAAAATGATGTCTTCAAATCCCACTGGGGGAAAAAAAAAACAAAAAAACAAAAAAACAAAAACCCCAATCTGACCCTGAAGCAACAATTTTCTCTCCAACATAAAGAGTTCTGTGATTAGAACTGTCCTGATTTGCTACAAATACCTTTTTCAAAGGATTTTGGTGTGCCTCATATTTAAGCATTATTCATGTTAGCAGAGAAATTAAATTCCTCAAATCCTATTTAAGGCCGGGATGAGGGGGAAGGAGAGCAGGGGGATTTACCCACTGATACTAAAGTAGAAAACAGAGAGCATGACTTGCAGCTGTTCAGCTCTGTCTTAAACAGGAAAACAAACCTCCTAACCAGCCACCACCAAACACCTTTCACTTGGTTCCCATGGCAACACCTCTATCCTCTGGTGCCCACGAAGTCTCTAATGCCTCCGACTAGTTGGATTCATTGGCACCTGCTCCCCTTGCCAGCTCTTGTCAAAACTTATTAGAATGAGAATCTTTTCCAATAGGACTAGTGGGAGAAGAAAGCAAACACATTTAGTTCACTGGAGATCTCTTTCAACTCCCAGTCAGGCTAGCATCTTCCTAAGGCTTCCTAAGGAGAACGGTACTCGCCTGGGCTCACAGTGTCCTGCCCACAGACATGCGCACACTGACACGCATGGTGAAGCAGTGACCCAGCAGGGAGTACCCCTCTGAAAGGCTGTCCTTTTTCAGGGCCTTTGTTCTAGCCTATGTATGATACCCACATTTCTGATGCTTTGCAAGGGAAGGAAAGAGTTAGTCCAAGGAGCAGGTATTCTGATCCTTCAGGTACCATCAACCAATGGGAACAGTCGCTGGTGATGTAATGCTCTTAACTCCTCCAGCTTGAGGATTTAAGGGTGGGGATTTGTGGGGGTTTGGATTTTCTCTGGCCTATATTGAACTAGATTTTTCTCTCCAGCTATTTATGTCCTGTCACTTAAGTTCAGGTTTTCTTGAGAATGCAAGGATGCTGCTTTTAAGACAGGATTCAGAGCAAAGCCAGACAAGCCGGATAAAACAGCAAGTGTGACAGCAAACTTTTTGCCTATAATCCTGTGTTGTGGTTCTGTGTAGCTTCCTGAGAGAGACTTTCAAGTGATCCATTCCTGCCCTCAACCTAAGCTGACCTCAGAATTGAAGCAGCATAGATTCCTTGACACTTCTTCATTCCTTCATCTCGTCAATTCAGTCCATGATTCCCTGTTAAAAATCTCCAGGGCTGATGGGGAGCCATGTGATCCTAGAGTTCTAGGGTGACCAACACTCCCTGTTTTGCTCTGGACTGATGGGTTTTTCAGAAGCAGCATTTCCAATGTGAAAACCAGGAAAGTTCCAGGCAAACCAGTTTTATTAGTCACCCAAAGCAAAGCCTATAATAAATCTTTGGGGAAGGGGGGGTGAAGACATTAGAATAAACTTTGTTCAATAGAAAAATTCAGTGTCAAACAGATACATGTAGTGTCACTTGAGTCTAATACTTTGGTTCCTCTTAAAACCCATGATTTGAAATATATGCTCAGTAATGGTTCAGAGGAGATGGAAACAAACTGATCTTCTATTCATTGATATATATCTATATCTATATCTATATCTATATCATCTATAGATATAGATATAGATAGATAGACATATCTTTTCATCTATTCATTTCATTTCATCTTTTCATCTATTCATTGATATCTATCTATATCTATATCTATATCTAGATATAGATATAGATATATCTTTTCAAAGGTTTGTAGCTCTTATACTTACTATCCTCTTATCTTTTTATTTTTGCTCCACAAAGTAAATTTTCATTTTCAAAAGAAAGCTAATGAATGTTGGGGAATTTACTGAACATTTCATTAGTGGGGGAATAGAGGAAGGGATTTACATTGCATTTCACTGAAAAATAAAATTACATGTTATTTTGTCTAAGTTTCTTTTCTTGCTCATGAGTAACTAGGTCTTGTGTATTCCTCTTTCCATAGTTTTTCAGGACCAGTACCTTCATAACATTACCACTCCAATTCTCCCTTATTTGTGTGAAACAGTCAGCTTTTGCTTTACTTCTTTCTCCAAATTTATGCAACCCTACCCACTAAGTATATTTAAGAATGTGGAAAACATTATTTCTAGGATGTAGATTTTGTTTGTAATTACCAAACAGGATCTGACAGTAGCTAGGACTTGACCCCTTTAGAAAAAAGCCAGGATTATAAGAAAAAAAATTTTTAAATTAAGGAAAAGATAGCAGTATCTTGCTTGACTGAGTACTAGCAAGAACAATTTGTATCTTTATACTCAGTTTAACACAAAAACACAGAGATCTGGGTAATGAAACCTGAGTTAACTAACAACATAGTTCAGATTTTTCCCAGTCATTATCTTATTATTTCTTTCCATTATCTTATTATCTTAAAAATCTTTTTGTTAAGGTGTAACTGGCATACATTATATTACTTGCTGTACAATTCGTTTTTTTTATATATTGCAAAATGTTCACCACAGTTAAGTCTAGTTAACATCTGTCACCACATATAGCTACAGATTTTTTTCTTATGATGAGAACTTTTAAGATTTACTCTTAGCACCTTTCAAATATGCAATGCAGCATTATTAACTATAGTTGCCATGTTGTACATTATACCCCCATGATTTATTTATCTTATAACTGGAAGCTTGTACGTTTTGACCCCTTTCACTCATTTTGTTCTCCCTCCACCCTCTGCCTCTGGCAACCATCAGTCTGTTCTCTGTACCTATGAGTTTGGTTTGTTTGTTTGTTTTCTGTTTTGTTTTTGTTTTTTAAGATTCCACATACAAGTGAGATCATACAGTATTCATCATTCTGTCTTAGTTCACTTAGTATAATACCCTCAAGGTCCATCCATGTTGTTGAAAATGACAAGGTTTCATTCTTTTAATGGCTTAATAATATTTTATACATATATATACACACATATATATGTGTGTGTATGTGTATATGTGTATATATATATACACACATATATATATACACATATACACCGTGTTTTCTCTATCCATTATCTATCCATGGATACTTAGGTTATTTCTATATCTTTGCTATTGTAAATAATTCTGCAATGAACATGGAGGTGTGTATATCTTTTCCAGTTAGTATTTTTATTTTCTTCAGATAAATACCCAGAAGTGGAACTGCTGGATAATATGGTAGCTGTATTTTTTTTTTTTTTTTTTGTATTTTTGAGGAACCTCCATATTGTTTTCCAAAATGGCTGCACCAACTTACGTTCCCATCAACAATGTACAAGGAAGGATTCCCTTTTCTCCACATCCTAGCCAACAATTGTTATACCTTTCTTTTTGATACTAGCCATTCTAACAGGTATAGATGATATCTCATTGAGGTTTTGATTTGAATTTTCCTGATTGTTAGTAATGTTGACCAACTTTTTGTGTGTCTGTTGGCTATTGGTATGTCTTCTTTCTTATTCAGAACCTCTGTCCAGTTTTTAATTGGATTGCTTGTTTTTCTGCTATTGAGTTATGTGTTCTTTATATATTTTGTATATTACCCCTTATCAGATATATGAATTGCAAAT
Source organism: Ursus arctos (assembly GCF_023065955.2). Classification (NCBI taxonomy): domain Eukaryota; kingdom Metazoa; phylum Chordata; class Mammalia; order Carnivora; family Ursidae; genus Ursus; species Ursus arctos. The sequence goes on along the minus strand of NW_026622841.1, from coordinate 33,417,217 downwards.
ATTTTCTCCCATTAAGTAGATTGCCTTTTCATTTTAGTATGATATAGTCCCACTTGTTTATTTTTGCTTTTGTTGCTTTTGCTCTTAGTGTCAAATCCAAAAAATCAGTCACCAAGACTGATATCAAGCAGCTTATTACCTATGTTTTCTTCTAGGAGTTTTATGGTTTCAGGTCTTAAATTCAAGTCCTTAATTCATTTTTGTGTAAGGTATAAGATAGTAGTCAAATTTTGTTCTTCTGCATGCAGCTGTCCAGTTTTCCCAACATCATTTTTTGGAGACACTGTCCTTTACCCATTGTATATTTTTGGCTTTTTTTATTGTCAATTAATTGGCTGTATATGTGTGAGTTTATTTCTGGGCTCTCTATTCTGTTCCATTGATCTATGTGTCCTTTTTTATGTCAATATTATATTATTTAGATTACTATATCTTTGAAATATAGTTTGAAAACAGGAAGCATGATACCTTCAGCTTTGTTCTTCTTTTTCAGGATTGCTTTGGCTACTTGGGATTGTCATTCCCTTCTGGGCTGCAAAGTTTCTGCTAAAAAAACACAAAAACAAAACAAAACAAAACAAAACAAAACCAAAACCTGCTGATAGTCTTACAAGGGTTCCCTGGTTTATAACAAGTTGTTTTCTCTTGCTGCCTTTAAGATTCTTCCCTTGTCTTTAAATTTTGATAGTTTGATTATAATGTGTCTTGGTGTGGGTCTCTTTATTTGTAATTCTCTAGGCTTCTTGTTACTGGGGATTTGTTTATTTCACCAGGTTAGGAAAATTTTTAGCCATTATATACTCAAACACTTTTTGGCCCCTTTTGCTCTCTCTCTTCTCTTTCTGGGACCCTTATTATGCAAATGTTAATCTGCTTCATAATGTCCTATAAGCCCCTTAAGCTATCTTCCCCTTTTAAAAATTCTTTTTTCCTTTTGGAGCTCTGATTGGGTGCATTCCTCTGTCCTGTCTTCTAGCTCACCAATTCTTTCTTCTGCTTCATCTAGTCTGTTGTTGAAACCCTCTAACCTACTTTTTCTTTTGGTTATTATTCTTCTGCCCTATGACTTCCATTTGGAACTTTCTTGTATTTTCTATCTCTTTGTTGAAGTACTGTGTTCATCCATTCTTCTCCCAAGTTCTACAAACATCTCTATGACTGTAACTTTGGACTCGTTATCAAGTAAATTACTTATCTCTATTTCATTAAAGTTTTTTTTCTTGAGGTTTTATCTTGTTCTTTTTTTTTTTTTTTTTTTTTTTGAACAGATTCTTCTGTTTCTTCATTTGCTTGCCTCTCTGTGTTGGTTCCTATGTGTTAGATGAAACAGCCTTCTTTCCCAGTTTTGAAGGATTGGCCTTGTGTAGGAGACGAACCTTATCATTCAACCCCTTCCTAGCTTTTTGTTGTCTCTTAAACCTTTGTGATTGTCCAAGCTGTGTTACCGCCATGGGGTGGTAGCCTGCTTTGAACTGTCTCTCTAATTGTTACAATCTTATGGGACCTAGAAACACAAACCCCCCTGGCCACCAGAGCCAGGTGATCAAGAAATATCCTGTGGGCAGCAGCTTCAAAAATCATGGCACCAGACATAAAAACTGGGGTACTAAATGCATATAAGAGCTTCCGCCTGAGAGATGTGGGAGCTCTGAAGCACAGCAGAGGGAGACCATGCACATAGTATCCCCTCTCTGAGGTTTCAGTAAAGGTTTACAGTCAGCCTTCAGAAGTGTATTTAATTAGAAGTCTGTCCCTAGGCTGCAGCTATGATGATAAGCTAACAGGCATCTTTCCAGAAAGATTGAGCTCCTGGGTCTGTTCTTGCTGTGTCTTGGGGGTGGCAACTGATTAAGAACTCTTTCTCCTTTGGTTACAGTCCTGTGGGACCCGCAAGAGTAATCCTGATGGCAACAAGAGACAGGGCATGTAGAGGTGTAACCCTGCCAGTAGCCACAAAAATCAGGATACCAGAGAAGGATTTTAGCTCCTCTCTGTAAGATACACGAGCTGGAGTGAGGCAGAGGATGAGCACAAAAAATGTATTCACCAGCCTCTACTCCCCGAGAGCCCCTGTAAATGTGCGAAGTCAGAAGCCTGCCCCTCAGGCCAAGATACTTGACAAGCAAATAGGCCTCTTTCTCGGAAAGACTGAGGGTGTTTTTTGGTCTGCTTTCTGTGGAGTGCCCTGGGAGTGATATTTTGCCAAGAATTCTCTCTGACTGCTACAGTCCCATGGGACCCAGGGATGCAAGGCTCCTCTGGCTTCTAGAGCCCAGTGATAAAGTGACATCTCCAGGGTGGCAGCTGCAAAATCTGGGTTACCAGATATAAAACCAGGATAACAGACATGTGTAGAAGCTCCCCTCTGGTAGGTCCTGATAATTTGGAATGTGGAAGAGGTAGAACACAAAGATGGCCTCCACCAGCTGGAGCATAAATATGGCACTCATGGAAAAGAAAAGAAAATAAGATGGTGTTTGCCAGCTTTACCAAGGGACAGGGAAAGCAGGAAAATGGTGCTCATCAGCCTCCATTCCTAGCAGGTGTCCTTTGCAGGGCCTTGTCCCTTAGACCTATATTTTAAAAGTATGAAAGAAGTCTTTTACACATAACGTCTGGGCACTTTTCAAAGGGCTGCTTCTTTTGATGGGCACTGGAGCAGGTGAGTCTGAGTGCAGGTCCTTACAAGAGAGGTTTCTCAATTTACCATAGCCATGTGGGTCATGTTGGCATGAGCTCTGTTGGTCTTCAAAGCAAGATGTTTTGGGGGCACATCTTTCAGGTGTTGGTCTTGAAAGTTTTGATGACCAGTGGGGGGTATGAACATTTCACTCCTCAGGGGAAGCTTTTGATTTTGAGTTCCCTTCCTCCTGATTATGGGTCATCCTTCTGGGTGTGGAGTTTATGGTGAGATTGTGTCTCAGCCTTTCCTTCTTGCCTTGATGAAGTTTCCCTCTCATCTTCCTGATGTGAAGGGGTCATCCTGACAGTTTTTAGGTTTCTTTTCTACCCAGAGGAAATTGATCCATATATAGCTATAGATTTGGTATGTCTATGAGAGGAGGTGATTCTGGATCTTCCTGTGCCACCATCTTGGATCAAAACCTCAGTCCCAGTCATTACTGAACACATTGCATAAGTAATCCAGGCAGTTGGCTGGCTGGCCCACTTCAATAACTGGTTCTCCTTGATACTATAACTTCAGAGGGCTTAAAATTATTTTTCTGGAAGTAACACACACTATATAGTGTTTGACAGGTCATACATCAGTAGATTGACTTAAGGTAAGCAGTAGCAATAATGGTGCCTAACATAAATGGTGAGACCATGAGGGCTCTAGAGGTAAGAAGATTCATGGAAGGTATCAGACATTATCTGGGCTTTAAAAATTAAGAAAGTATTGTTTCACCATTTGAAAATTATTAAGTTATACACTAGTAATATATATTTTTCTACACATATGCTATATTTTAATAAATATTTAAGAAATATTGCAAGTATATGATGAAAAAATTATAATATATACACACTACAGTTTACCTATTACAGTAAACAGCAGTCTTCTGCTACATGCTATCCCACCAAGAATTTGCTTTTATTGATTTTAAGTGTTTCTTCGGCTGTTTAACTTTTTTTTTTAAAAGATTTTATTTATTTATGTGACAGAGAGACAGCCAGCGAGAGAGGGAACACAGCAGGGGAAGTGGGAGAGGAAGAAGCAGGCTCCCAGCCGAGGAGCCCGATGTGGGACTCGATCCCCGAACGCCAGGATCACGCCCTGAGCCGAAGGCAGATGCTTAACGACTGCGCTACCCAGGCGCCCCTAACTATGTTTTAAAATAAAAAATTAATACCTTTATATCTTGATTTTTAAAATTCCCTTCTTAGAACTTCTTACTCTGTCACAAAAAGTTTTAGCACTTATGCCACCACCATCACACACAGGTGCGCACATGCATATGCGTGCACATGCACACACACACACACACACACACACACACACACACACACAAATTGTATTTCTTTTGTATCATATTTTCCACCTTAGATATACACTTATGGCTTTCCCCCCTTTTTTCTTTTATTTTCTCTCAATTATTAGTCTCTCCTTGAGCTCTCTATCAGAGATGTAAAACATCTTTAATTTCAGTCTCATCAAGATTAACTTGTCATAAAAAATAAAATAGGAGTGCGAGTTTCCTTGGAGATTTCCCTTCTGGAACCCTGTGTTTAACTGCTACTATCTGAAATGACTATTTTCTGGACCAGCTTCACAGCTGTCTTCCTGGAATCTCTAGCACTATTACCCTATGAATTTCCTCCATATTTATTTTTATTGCTATGATCCCAGGTATTCCTTTCTCTGACAATTGACATCATTTTTAGAAACATTTTCCTCTGTTTCCATATGTATTTTAGAGTCATCCTGTAAATTTCTACAAAAAACTTCTACAGGAGTTTTGATTAGGATTGTATTAAATATATAGATTAGTTGGTAAGAAACTGACATCTTGATAATGTCAGGTCTTCTAATTTCTAAACATGGTATTTCTCCATAATTATTTAGGTCTTAGATTTACCACCAGTGTTTTAGTTGCCAGTACACAGATCTTTCACATTTTTCATAATATCTATACATAATATTTTATAGCTCAAAATTTTTGGAGCTATAATGGCATCGTTCAATTAATTTTAATTTTCAGCTGGTCATTGTTAGTCCGTAAAACTGTATGTTGACTTTGTATCCTATGATCTCACTAAATTCATTGCTTAGTTCTATTAGTTTTCTTGTACATCTTTTGGGATTGTCTAGGTCTCTAAACAGAAATGTTTTATTTTACCCTCTCCAATCTATATGACTATTATTTCTTTTTCTTCCTTATTACACTGGTTAGAATCCCAAGTATGATGTTGAGTAAGAGTAATAAGAGTAGAAATAGTGAACATTTTGTCTTCTTCTGATTATAGATGACAAGAGTTCAGTCGTTAAGTATGATGTCAAGTGTAGGTTTTATTTATTTATTTATTTATTTATTTATTTATTTATTTAGATTGCATTTATCACCTTATTTTTTAATTTGGGGAAATTATTTAAAATTGTTTCTTTTTTTTTTTCCCCAGAGGAATAAAGAATCTACTTTTATTATAACAAAGTACAAATTGTTTCTTTGTTAAATCTTTCCTTTGCATTTTTCTATTTTCTTATTTTAAAACTCAAAACAGCTAAATATTGAACATCTAGTATTGGTCATCTATTTTTTTCTTCTCTTTTTATCTCTCTTTTAAACAGTTTGTGATATGGTTTAAAAACCATAAAAGTCACCCATCTTTTTAGGTTTATTTATTTATTTATTTATTTATTTATTTATTTAAAAAGAGAGAGCAAGCAAGGGGAGGGGCATAGGGAGAAGGAGAATGAGAATCTCAAGCAGACTATCTGCCAAGGGCAGAGCCTGACATGGGGCTCGATCTCATGACCCTGAGATCACAACCCATGCTGAAACCAAGAATAGGATGCCCAATCAACTGAGCCACCCAGGCACCCCAGGAGTCACCCATTTTAAGTTCAATGGTACTTAGTACATTTATAGAATTGTACAACCGTCATCACATTCAATTTTAGAACATTCCCATCACCCCAAAATAAACCTTCAGATTCTATGGCAGTCAATTCCTACCTCTGAACTCAGGCAACTATTAACTGGATATCCAATTGCTCTAGCACAATTTATGAAGGAAAATAATCTTTTCTTTCATTGAATTGTCTTAGCATCTTTGCCAACTATCACTTGACCATACATAAAAGGATTTATTTATGTACTCTTAACTCTCTTCTCTTCATCTATATGTTGTTTCTTCTTATGCCAATTATCACACTGTCTTGCTAATTATTGCTTTATGTTGTTTTAAAGTCAATAAAGTCCTCTCATTTATTTTTTGTTTAATAATTTTTGCATTTCCACACAGATTTTATCATCAGCTTCAAGTTTGTCAATCTCCCCCCAAAAAATATCTGCAGAGATTTTGATAGAGACTGTGTTGGATCTATAAATCTGCAGTTACTTGTGTAATTGTTCCTTTATGGTTAATGCAACATTTCTCTCTGGCTGCTTTCAAGGCATTATTTTTATCTTTTGCTTTTAGAAATCTTATTTGTGTTTGGCATAATTTTTAAATTAATTATTATCATTATTTTTAGTTTGTAATCTTTTGGAGTCACTGAGTTTCTTAGACTGTATGTTTACATGTTTCTCAAAATTTGGGAAGTTTTTAGATTATAATTTCTTCAAATATTTTATCAGTTCCAAACTCTTTCTCCTCTCCTGTGATTTCAATTACCTGTATATTAGACCTTTTATTAATCTTTCAGGGCTTTAGGTTTCTTTTCTTTCTTTTCTTGTCAAAGTCATTTTATCTCTGATGTTTAGATTGGAAAATTTCTATTTATCTACCTTCAAGTTCACTGATTCTTCTATCATTTCCATTCTTATGCTGAACCAATTTGGTGAGTATTTTATTTCATTAGCTATTTTTTTATTCTAAAATTCTCTATTCTTCTTCATATAGTCTAATTTCTGGCTAAGATATTGTTTTTCCACTTTTTCAAGTATGTTTGTAACACATAGAATATTTTGATAGCTGCTTTAAAGTTTTTTAAATAATTCAAACATCTGTCTCAATCCCTATGTTGGCATCAGTTGATTGTCTTTTCTCAATTCAGTTGAAATTGTCCTGGTTCTTGATATGGCAACCAAACTTGGATTTTATTCTGGATATTTTTAGTATTGTGTATGAAAGTGTATTTTCTATTTTAATATTATATCTAAGCAGGCAATCAGTCCATTTAAGTCTAGAATGTATAATCCTGTCACACTTTTATAGAATGTGGTTCAACTGTTAACTGAGTTTTCAAAATCATGTAGAGCTTCTGGTCTGTCCATTTGTATGATATCCAGATGCTAATCTGAAACCTGGACAGTTTTCCATACTGTAGGCCATGTCTCAAAACTCCTGATGTATTGATTCTCATTTAGTTCACCATGGGATGCACAGTGTTTTGCTTAGAATTTTATACACAAGTTTAAAGAATCCTTTTCACTAGCTCTTCTCCATAATGCACTCACATACTCTATTAATGACAGCAGGTGAAGGTCCTCATCTATTCTACATTTGCTTAGTTTTAAGCAAGGACAGACAATGTGGCTTTACCTCTTCCTTTGGAGAGGGCAAGGGGTATGGTCTCTTTCATCCTTAGTGCAGGGGAATCATGGGACAGAGCTCTGACCCAAGGTCTCTGAAGCACCAGGTGGGATGGGGTTATATACGTCTTTCTTGCCCTTTGATTAGTGAAAACAGGCTTTCCTAGAAAGTCTTTCTATTTTCCTAGAAAGTCTATTCCCATTGGCATTTCTGGACTTCTCTGTCATTCTCAGTGGGATATGTAGCAAGAGTTGGCAAACTAAAAGTTGTGGGCCAAATCTGACCCACTATCTGGTTTTACAAATAAAGTTTTAATGGAATGCAGTTGTTGTACAACCATGCCTTTGCTACAAAGGCAGAACTGAGTAGTTTTGACAGAGACCACATGGCCTGCAAATATGAAAATACTATCTGATCTTTAATGATAAACACTCCTGATCTCTGACATAGAAAAAGAAAGAAAAATTTCTCTAGACAGACTCCATTATTTTCTCTACCTTTTAGAGTCTTCTGAGCAATGCTTTATATATTTTTTTCAGGGTTATATTTTTAATTAGTGGAAGAAATAGGGTGGAAATATGCTTAGTCCATTTTGTCTGGGTTGGAAGCCCATGGATTTATTTTTAATGGTTTATACAGATAACATTGGTAATTTACACTCATGCTAGCTTCAAAGAATGTCCACAGATAGTTTATCAAGAAAATGACTAGCTCATAGTAAAGCATAAGGAACAAGAGAAATCTGGGAAGTTAACATTAACATGGCAGTGTAGTGTCTAAATTTTCCTTTATCTCACCTAAGAACAGAGAAACAAGCCAGCAAAAGAAAAACTCATGGATGAAATCTATATGAAAGCTATGCAACAGGATTTCTTATATACTCCAAATTACAAGCCTGTAGAGGCAAAAAACTGACAGCTACACAATCCGCACGGTATTAGAGTCTATGATGAAAGAAGTAAAAGGAATTGATGGAGTAACTGACCAACTTGAGAACAAACAGGCTCCAAAAGGTAAAAGACATCCATTGGAAAGACTGGCAGGCCAGGGGCACCTGGGTGGCTCAGTCAGTTGAGTGTCTGACTCTTGGTTTTGGCTCAAGTCATGATCTCAGGGTCCTGGGATCAAGCCCCACATCGGGCTCTGTGCTCAGCAGGGAGCCTGCTTGAGGATTTCTCTCCCTCTCTCTCTGCCTCTCCCCCCTAAATCTTAAAAGAAGAAGAAGGAGGAGGAGGAGGAGATTTGGCAGGCCAGTTTAAGAACAGTAGCTAAAAATGAAAAGAGTTTTGTATGCTCCAGTAGTAACCAAGTACAGGGTTCTGAGATAAGGGCTAAAGGGCTGAGAGAACTCTGGTCCTTATTAGCTTTTTTAAAAAAGCAGCCAGGACTGTCTTCCAGACAGGATATAAGACTACAGGAGTAAAATAAAAATTGAGCATTAGGGCGCCTGGGTTGCCAGTCAGTTAAGCAGCCGACTCTTGATTTTGGCTCCAGTCATGATCTCAGTGTCCTGGGATTGAGCCCAAGTTGGGCTCTGCCCTCAGGGGGTAGTCTGCTTGAGGATTCTCTCTCTCCCTCTCCCTCTGCCCCTCCCCTTGTTTGCACACACACTCTAAAATAAATAAATAAATAAATAAATAAATAAATAAACAAACAAACAAATAAATAAAATGTTAAAAAAAAGTTAACATGATAGGAAAAAAGATAGGAGATGTAAGGGTCAGGGAAACAGAGCCAGGATATCCTAGAAAGCAAGCCACCATATTTCTGCTAACAATACACTAAAACAACAGAGAATTTAACTTTTTAAAGTTAGTCAAGCTATCTGAATCAAGTCTCCATTTGCAAATTTAGGATATTTAATTTTATATATGATTGTGCAACAGGAAAACATTGAGGCAAAATCCCATATAAAGTTACTTCATGAAGGGGTGCCTGTGGCTCAGTCAGTTATCTGCCTTTGGCTCAGTCATGATCTCAGGGTCTGGGGATAGAGCCCCACGTCAGGCGCTCTGTTCAGCAGGATGTCTGCTTCTCTCTCTACCTCTGCTGCTCCCCCTATTTGTGCTCTCTGTCTCCCTCTCTTGCTCTGGCAAACAAAGTTACTATGAAGAAAAAGAGATGGAGTATAGCATCTCCCCAGTGAGTGAAACAATGCCAGAAAGATACATTCAATACATAGATAAGAACTATAATGTGCTGCTTTACAATTATCTAAAATATACTGACAAAATTAAAGAAGACATGAAAGAAGAACATAAGTCCGAATGAAAAAAATTCAGAACTTAGTGACAGAATTCAAGAATTAAAGATAGAAGCAAATGTTAGTTTAGAAATTAAGACTAAACTAGGAGGAATACAAAAGTAAACACAAAGAATAAATACTATCCTTAGGGAAAAATTAATGAAATTAAATGTGAGATTCAAGAAAGTGAGAGATTGAAGATAGGTAAAGGAGATCCAAAGTATACAATGGGAGATGCTGAAAGCAAACCAAAGCAAGCGAAGAGAAAAAAAAATATCAAAATCTATTTTCAAGAAAAGTTTCTAAAATAAAAAAAATTAAATACCTACTGAAAGAAAATAACATGCATTTGATAATACTAACCTAGAATTACTAGCAGCAAGATGTGTTCTAGTTATAATATCAGTCTTTAAAGAAAATGAAAAATACTTTAACATCTAGGCAAAAGGGCCATATAAATTACAAGGGAAAGAAAATTAGATTATTATTACACATTTTTTTGTAGCAATATTTTGAGCCAAATAAAAAGGTAGTAACATATTTATAATATTTAAGGGAAGAAAATGTGAGTCAAAGATTTTATATACACTAAAAGTGATATACAACTAAAAGTCACATATAATTTATTATAACCATGCAAAAACTCAGAGAATACTGTTACTTTTATCCTTTCCTAAGGAATTTACTAGATATCAAGCTTCAGACAGCCTAAATGATTAAAAAGTCATTGTTATGGAAAAAAGGATACATAATGTAATATAAGCAGAAATACCAGTATTATTTTAAAAGGTGTTTACAGTCCATTTATAGTACCTAGCACTTCTGAAATCAGATTGTGGTCTTGAAAAACTACCTCCCATTGAAAGAAATCAGAACATTGTGGAGAAACAGCTGAATCTGGGATGTCTAGTCTGTAATATCTTGTCATTCCAGATAACAAGAAAGCCACCAAAAGCTTCTAGAATTATGTCCCAAAGACTCAGGAAACGACTTCTATGTATTCCGACCGGCCTAAAATAGGAAAATTTGAACTTCAATAGAGAAACAATTTCAATAAATACTAGTAAATACTAGTAAAATATGTTGAAATCCATGAGTTATTAATGATATATATTTTGTAAAATACAATTTGTCATCTTTTGAGGATGAAAAGGAAATCATTTATAATCTGGATTATAAAATCTGGATAAATGAGAGGGATAAATTAAGCATTAACTTGTATTTTCTATATGAACCATACAACTGGGTAACTGAGTAGTATATGAGAAAAATATCTGTAAATTTATTCAAGTTAATATATTCATATATATTCATTCATATATATATATATAGATATACAGATATATCTATATATATATAGATAGATAGATACATATCTATATCTCACCATTTTGCACATCAAATTAACTTATACACCTAGGCATTAAGCATCAACACCTGCTAAAATACAAAAAATAAGATAAAAAATAAAACCCAAACATATGCCAAACCTCTGGATTCAGTTGCCAATAATAAGGGATATAGAGGACAAAGATATATATAGACCTATACCAAGAATAAGAAATCAGCTAATTAAAAAATGTTGGGAATTCCACGAGTCAAATATCTTGAAGTATTCAACAGATAAGTTATCTTAAAAGAAAGAGACAGAAAAGGAGCATGTAAACTTAAAATATATCTACAAAACATATCATGTTTAAAAAATGGTAAGGATTTAAAAATGGTCAGGATTAAACTATAGTGTTGAGGAATGCAAATTAGATGATAATTTCATAAAGAAACAAAAGGAAGCAATTACTATAAAACTCCAATTAGTGGTTATATTTTGGATGAGCGTTAGGGTCTGTGATTGATGTGGGGCACATGGAGAGAGAGCATCCTGGTCTGACTTACATAATTTTTTCTTTTTTTCCTCACTTTACTAACTTTTTAATGTTCTTTTTTTTTTATAATAATATTTTTTTATTATATTATGTTAGTCACCATACAGTACATTCCTGGTTTCTGATGTAAAGTTCAATGATTCATTAGTTGCGTATAACACCCAGTGCACCATGCAACACGTGCCCTCCTTACTACCCATCACCAGCCTATCCCATTCCCCCACCCCTCTCCCCTCTAGAGCCCTCAGTTTGTTTCTCAGAGTCCATAGTCTCTCATGTTTCATTCCCCCTTCTGATTACCCCCCCTTTCTTTATCCCTTTCTTCTCCTACCGATCTTCCTAGTTCTTATGTTTCATAGATGAGAGAAACCATATGATAATTGTCTTTCTCTGCTTGACTTATTTCACTTAGCATTATCTCCTCCAGTGCCGTCCATGTTGCAGCAAAAGTTGAGAAATTGTTCTTTTTGATAACTGAGTAATATTCCATTGTATATATGGACCACATCTTTTTTTTTTTTAAAGATTTTATTTATTTATTCGACAGAGATAGAGACAGCCAGCGAGAGAGGGAACACAAGCAGGGGGAGTGGGAGAGGAAGAAGCAGGCTCATAGCGGAGGAGCCTGATGTGGGGCTCGATCCCATAATGCCAGGATCACACCCCGAGCCGAAGGCAGACGTTTAACCGCTGTGCCACCCAGGCGCCCCTGGACCACATCTTCTTAATCCAGTCATCTGTTGAAGGGCATCTCGGCTCCTTCGATGATTTAGCTATTGTGGACAATGCTGCTATGAACATTGGGGTGCATATGGCCCTTCTCTTCACTATGTCTGTATCTTTGGGGTAGATACCCAGTAGTGCAATGGCTGGATCATAGGGTAGCTCAATTTTTAACTTTTTAAGGGACCTCCACACTGTTTTCCAGGGTGGCTGTACCAACTTGCATTCCCACCAACAATGAAGAGGGATCCCCTTTCTCCACATCCTCTCCAACAATTGTTGTTTCTTGCCTTGTCAATTTTTGCCGTTCTAACTGGCGTAAGGGTATCTTAGTGTGTTTTTGATTTGAATTTCCCTGATGGCTAATGATTATGAACATTTTTTTCATGTGTCTGTTAGCCATTTGTATGTCTTCATTGGAAAAGTGTCTGTTTATCTCCCTGGTGGTCTAGAGGCTAGGATTTGGCTTACATAATTGTTTCTTAATTTTTGTGGTGGTTAAAAGTCCTTATAATTATCATTAAGCAAACAAATTAATGATGTCAAAATTACTCATGGATTTTCCATCTAATAAACTGGTTTAAATTAACAACAACAACAAAAACAGAAAAAAAAAAATCCAGAAAAAAAGAAGACAAGAAAACTGCACCAGGAAGAAAATCTAGTAGTAACGGATAAAACAAAACAAAATACAACAAAAACAAACAAAACCCAATTTTAATATTTTAATTACAAGACAAAAATTTAAACACTATACTAACTGTATTTAAATAATGAAAGCAAGTTTTGAAAATAAAAGGAAAAGAAACCACATATAGCCACTCAGTAGGTTTTTCCAAACCTACTGAAATAGTAGGTTTGAGAAAACAGAACTCATAAATATTAAAATAAAATAATTGAAGAAAAAAAACTCAGTTAAGACTTAATATGAGATCAGACATAGTTGACTACAAAATTAGTAAAATATAAAATATTTTCAGTAAAAGATTTTGTAGAAAATGTCGTAAAATATTTTTAGTAAACTATAAGATATGGTCAGGAAGAATTATACAGATGCAACACAGAGAAAGGACTAAAACGATGAGAGGTTGAAAAACTGAGAATATATAATAAAAAGAGAGAAGAGAGAAAATGTAGCAGATCAATTTTGAAATTTATCTGAGATAATTTTTCAGATATGATAAAAGGCAGCAATTTGAGAAGACCTATATGAATAAAGATAAATAAAAAGAAACCTACATCCATTCAAATTATAGTGAAAATGCAGAATACAAAAGACATAAATAAGATCTTAAAAAGATTTTTTTTCAAAAAAGCAACCATTAAAAGTTCAACTGATTTCTTAATAGTGACAAAATAAACCAGAAAACAATGTATTAATAACTTCAGACATTAAAACATAAAAATGCTAGTTTTGATTTTTAGAGCAACCACTATAAAAATAGAACAAGAAATTTTCTTACTGGTAGAGAGAAAAATGGAATAGGAAAGCATAGTAGTTAATACAGAAAAAGAGAGAATGAGAAGATGTAAAGAAATAAAACATAAGAAGACAAATTGTAAAATAGGATGGTATAAACATATTAGGTCAGAATCACATTAAATAAAAATGTACATTAAAATTAAATAAGCTAATTAAAACATAAAATATGTTGACTTAAATAAAATAATAGGAAACCAGCAATATATTTTTGATAAGAAACAGATTTAACGGAATGTGGAAAGTGAGGGAATTATGTATTATATAGCATATATAATATAAATATAATAATAAAAGCATAAATTAAATATAATATATATAAGAAAAAACATATCATATGTAAAATATTATAATATTAATATCAAAGAAGCTTTAAGGAAAAATGACAAAAGGTCAAAGAATTATTGTTTAATGATAAGATTTAATTAACCAGAAAAATGTGACAATGTTGAAAGTATAAGTACCTAATAACGTTGACTTAACATATATAAAGCAACTTGATAGATGCACAAAGAGACATAGATATATCTAAAAATACAGGGTAGATTTTAAAACTTCTCTCAGTAATTGTTAGATCTCGTGGGCAAAAAATCCTCAATGATAGGGAAAATTTGAACAACATTCTTAACAAATTAGACTTAATGAACAAACATGACTCAAAGGATCACTTAACCTAACAATAGAACACACATTATTTTCAAGCTTTCATGAAACTGTTAGTAAAATTTACAATATAGTGTGTCATTAATCAATTCTTAACAGATTTCAAAAGCAGAGCATATCCATTGGCCATAACTAAAATTAAGCTGTAATATCCAAAAAACTAAACCCAAAACTCTCTTTTGTTTGAAAATAAAGGAATATACCTCTAAATAGCCTATAGTTATAAAGAAGAAATTATAATGGAACACATAAATATGTTAAAAACTGAAAGACAAGAATTTTATACCAAATTTGTGACATATAACTAAAGTAATGCCTTTGGTGTTTTATCTAAAAAGTCATCATCACTGCCAGGCTCATCTAGATTTACTCTTACGTTATCTTCTAAAAGTTTTATAGGATTATGTATTATATTTAGGTCTAGGATCCATTTTGTGTTTTTTTGTTTTGTTTTTTTTTGAGGGAGAGAGAGAGTGCATGTGAGTGGTGAAGGAGGGGTAGAAGGAGAAGGGCACAGGGAGAGGGAGAGGGAGAATCTTAAGCAGGCTCCATGCTCAGCCTCATGCAGGGCTTGATCTCACGACCCTGAGATCATGACCTGAGCCAAAATCAAGAGTTGGACACTTAACCGACTGAGCCGCCCAGGTGCCCCAAGGGTCTAGGATCCATTTTGAATTAATTCTTGTGAAAGGTCTATGTCTAGATTCTTTCCCTCCCTCTTTCCCTCCCTCTTTCCTTCCCTGTTTTCCTTCTTTCCTTCCTTCCTTCCTTCCTCCCTCCCTTCCTTCCTTCCTTCCTTCCTTCCTTCCTTCCTTCCTTCCTTTTTTCTTTTTTCGTGTGTGAATGTTCACTTGTTCCAGTATCATGTGTTTGAAAAAACTATTCTTTTCCATCAAATTATCTTTCCTTTCCCATCAAATGACCTTTGTTCCTTTGTCAAAGATCAGTTGACTGTATTGGTATGTATCTATTCCTGGGCTCTCTAATCTATTTCACTGATCTATTTGTGTATTCTTTCACCAGTATCACACTGCTTTATTATACCTCACAGCAAGTTTTGACTTGGGTAGTGTCAGTCCTCCTGTCTTTGTTCTTCTCCTTCAATATTATTATGGCTTTTTGGAGTCTTTTGTCTTTTCATATGAACTTTAGAATCAGTTGTCAATATCCACAAAATAATTTACTGGGATTTGAGTTGGGAAAATATATATTTTCAAAGTCATAACATTCTCTTTAAGCACTAAGACTCCAAGCACTCTGGATCTCAGTCTGTAAAATCCTTTCTCTTCAGTTATACCTAGGCTGATGCATTCTATCAAGGT
The DNA here is from genome assembly GCF_023065955.2 of Ursus arctos. Lineage (NCBI taxonomy): Eukaryota > Metazoa > Chordata > Mammalia > Carnivora > Ursidae > Ursus > Ursus arctos. The sequence goes on along the minus strand of NW_026622841.1, from coordinate 33,401,701 downwards.
TTGGGAACAATCAGATGTTCCACCGGATGTTCTAAAATTCTACCAGCAAAGCAGTATGAGAATTTTATTCACGTAAAACAGGGGAAGTACTTTAACAGCATCATTTTGGGGAAAAAAGAAAAAACAAAACTTCTGCACAAATCAATATTTCAGATAACTGAAGATTACTTTTCAGGGGTCCAGAGGTTTCAAGGAACTCCAGAGTCCTATATCAAAAAGGAAATTTTAGCTTGTCTCCACGTCTCTCCCTGTCTCTCACTTCTTTGTGCAGAATTAATAAGACTCTTTAATCTAAAGTAGGAAAACAAAGATGGGATGTATGTTGCTGAGATAAAGGAGAACATCTAACCTAGAAGAAAGCAGAGAAAGTAGAAAATGTCCTGCAAGGGAATACAAAGAGTTCAAGAAGAGACAGAATTGTCAGAAAAAAATCATATCATTTCACAATGTGCTGATATAGCTGAACAGGGATCCCTGCCTGAGCTGAGATGAGGGAGAGAGGGTGGTTCAGAGAGAAGATGGTGAGACTGAGTTGTGAGGTACCGAACTATGTCAGGGGAGGGACACTTGGAGAATTAGGAGGTAAGGATTCAGCATTAGCCACTCTAGCAGAGGTGCAGACTTGTTTCTGTCAATTGGGGAAAGATATGAAAAATAATGAATATAGTAGATCCTAACAGGTCCAGTTTTCAGACTGTTAAACCATTAGTGTGCTGGAGACTCTGTTAATAGGATGGTTTATAGAGTGTGCAATTCCTGCAACTTGGAAGCCTCTCACACCAGACATGTTTTGAAACTACCAAATTCTTTTTTTTTTTTATGTTGGGAATAAATATTTTTCTTGAAAATAATTCTAAAATAGTCTGTGCATTATTTAAATGCAACACTTTTAGCAAAGGAGTTGCTCAATAATTCGCTGAATTGTTTTAAATATGTTATGAGGAACATCAATTAAAGTTTTCTTGGTGACTTGGGTTATCATAATGAACATCCTGTTGACTGGAGCTATAATGCAGCTGTCTCCTCAGGCTCTCTGCTGAAGTATGAGGAGCTATTTGTTCTAGCACTAAGTGGTCCCCATTTGAGACTTTGGGAGTTGTTTTTGTTCTTTCCCATGTCTTGCTGGAAGTATTCACTTCTTTGTTTTCATTCTTATTTCTATCAATCTTGCTTAACTCTGTACAATTGGCTGTTTTTGGTTTCTATATGTTGAGATTAATCATTAAAGTTATTAATTATTTTGAAATATAAATTCACAGAGTGTGAGTTTTTGAGACAGGGCTTTTCAGCTGTGGGTCGTGATCCATTAATGAGCTGGGAAATCAATTTAGTGGTCAGGACTCATTTTTGTTATTTAAATAAATACAACAGAATAGAAAATATCATTGAAAATATTTTGCTCATCACATGTGGCAAATGTAAATGTTTTGTGAAATCCAGTATTTGTATAATCATAGAAAATGTAAACTATGAGCTATTATTTGAATGTAACTCATAGCAAGAAATAATTTAATAAATTTTAAGGAATTAGATTCTTGACATGTATCTTTTTCTCCCCCAGCTTATTCCTTGTAACTTCTTGATTTCCTTGCAGGTAACTGAGTGATAAGAATGTTGTTTCCATGTAAAATCTCTTCCTCTTAACTTTAACTTCATTAGGGGAGGGATCTTTGAGACTTCTAGTACATATAATGGAGTCATTTTTCAAGAGCAACCATTACTGAAAAGTTTGAGAATCAGTACAAATCTGACATCTTCTTGAGGTGACAGTTATGACATACAACCACTCATCAACAGTCTCAGAAGTAACAGCAAATAGAGAGAAAGAATGGGAAGGGATCCATGCAGCATTTTGCGTTGAAATGTGGGTCTGGGCATGCTTTCATTTTGGAATATGGCTTTACTTTCATATGCTAGGAGTGGCAAAATATCCTCAGAAAAATAGTGGAGGCTTCCTTAGATAGGGCAGGTTATGCTTTCAAATAAAGGTATAATTGGAGTCTTAGAGATTGCTTTTGTGCCCACTTCAGCTCACTATGGAGGGAAGTCTGATGGGGATCCTTGGCAGGGAGTCCAAACATCTTACTGCATTTCTGTGAAACTTAAGCATGAGAGTAGAAGGTAGAGAGGAAGAGAACAGGTTAAAAATAGAAACAGAAACTCCCAACTCAACTGACAGGCTAGATATTTAAATATTTATCAAACAAAAAGATGCTGATAATGATGATGATTAATATTTTACTGGCTTTACTCCTTTCTAGAGGTCTGAGAGGAAGTATAGACACTCCTATACCTCCTGATAATTTATCTGCACCCCTTCACTTTTCTTCTCTCCATTTGCTTCCTATTATTCCTTTCAACCTGAGAAAGAAAGAAAGAAAGAAAGAAAGAAAGAAAGAAAGAAAGACACTTATATCATTAGTTATTGATTGATTAATGTATTAACAAACTCTTGGTGCCAGTATTTTAAGAGTCACTGGGATAGGTTCTTTGAAGGACACAAGGCTATATAGTAGTCTGTTGCTACAAAAATATATAATGAAGTGTGGTCAGGGCATTCGGAATACAGGAGGAGAGGGTTCAGCTCTACATCTTCCCTATGGTCCAAATATATGCAGAACACAATCCACAAATGTACTTTTTTTTCAGAAGACTCAACAGACCAGGAATTTTGTTTTTCTTACTTTACCTGCTAGATCTCTAATTTTATACTATTAAAACCTAGATAGACCTACTTAGTATAAAAAATATCTAGCTTGATTGACCTACTTAGTATAAAAAATATCTAGCTTGATTGCAAAAGGCCATCTAGCTAGATTGCAAAAATATCTAGCTAGATAGACCTATTTAGTATAAAAAATATCTAGCTTGATTGCAAAAGGCCATATTGTGGCCATATTTTTTATACCAACATCTCACTGTGAGTTTACGTGGAATAAATCTAGGTGTTCAATAAATTGGGAGGCATGGTTCCTTCCATGAATAATACAAAACCTCAAGAAGATTTTCCAGAAACTCAGCCATCATTAGAACTATTCAAGGAATGAAAACTTGTCCTGAAAGGAATTCCCAATAGCTCATTTGCTATGTAAACAAATCGTGTGTCCTTAAGGTATGGTTGGAGTGCATAAAATATTAAAATGTTGACACCTGATAGATTCTAGGAAGAAATTTAAATTTATAGGCAAGCATATCCTGGAGCAGTGGAAGACCCTTATGGTTCAATGCATCTTACATTAAAAATAAGACAAGGTGAGATAAATTAGCCCAGAGGATACTATAGGCATGAGTTTTATGCCCAGTATCACCATGACTGTGGTTATGGGTGCGCTTTTGCTCTTTTGGAATTGCAGGGAATGAGGACTACATCTACCAATTAATCCATGCAGATGCAGCTACTTTGTGTCACTGAATAGAAGGTAGAAAGAGGTAAGGAGGAGGATGAATAGAAATGGAAATGAATGATGACAACACATGATTATTATAAAAGTTATAATTCACTGAATCCTTTCGGTGTAATTACTGTTCTACATGTTTTCATGTGTCTTTCCTCATGTAATTGTTAAGATAAACCCCTGATGTAGATTTTAGTTTTATTTCTAAAAAGCAAAAACTATCAGGTGAGGCTAGACTTGTTTAGTGTCAATCATCAAAGTGGTTTATTCTGTTTGGTAGTCATGGAGGCAGGCAACACTGGAGACTAGGCATACCCTCTACTGGAATTCCAGGCAGTGAGTGGATTCAAGACGGATCTTTAGGCAGAAACTGAAATATAAGGATTCTGGTCCCTACGTTAGCAAAGTGTCAGGCAGGTGTCAGAGTCCCAACCAAGTGCACCACTATTCAGAGAGGGACATCCACATAGACATCCAGAATAGTACTTGGAAAACTGTGACAGGAGGCTTAGCAGAGGAAAAACCTCATCATGACGAGGGTTATGGGCTACCTGCAACTCCCCAGGCACATAAAACTCAGGAAATCACAAGATTAATTCCAGATCTCATGATTAGGTGGAGGCCTCTAATATCCTAATATTATCTCATCCTAACTTAAACGCTTCACAACAAACCTATAAGAAAGGCATTACCATTTTATAATCATCATCATCATGATTATCACCATTGCCATCATCATCTTTACCAATAAAGCAATTGTGGCTTAGAGCAGTTAGATAACTTGCCCATGGTCACTCATAAGAGGATAAAATCATGGTTTGAACTCAAGTTATCTAACTCCAAAGAGAGTTCTCTTAACAAACCACCAGCTTATCTAAGTGAAAGTTCCAGGCTCACCCATTCATTCAGTAAACCAATATCTATAAAGCAGCTACAATGTGTCAGCCATGGTGATGGGGTGTAGGTATTAGGTGCTCAATAAATATTGTTTTGATGATTGAATGGATGAATGAATGAATGATGAATGAATGAATGAATGAATGAATACACTTTTATATTTGTGAACACGTACCTCAGAACACAGCAATTTGAAGCTATGACATTTTGATTAAACTGTTCTCTGGAGGCCATAGTATAAGATCAACCCCTTGTACATGGGAGCAGTCTTCCTTAGATTGAAAGGCTCTGTTTTTCCTGTCAATTACCCTCACATAAGGCCTATTTTAGATTAGGGAATGAGAGATGGTGAAGCAGGCATTAAACCAGAGGCAAAGCAAAACTACTTCCTTTTAGTCTCTTGGAAGTTAGGTCTGAACTCAGAGGCAGAGGTGCTCAGAGCACAACTCCATGCATTGTGTTCCTGACACAATGCAGCTGTTCCTGACACAAGGAGGTGGATCCTGTGGATTGGCCTAAACCTATGGGCTCCGTGATCCTTGGTATTTAGTTGTCATGCATTATCTATCTTTAGGTCTAGATTTCAACATTCAGTAAACTCTTATTAAAGGTAACAGCATAGCCGTGGCTATGTTAGAAGTGGGGCAATTTACAGTGAGGCTCAGGGAAACTTGGGAACTCCCTTCTAGGCAAGATCAGAGGTTGCAATGTTTCCTTAATTCTCAGCAGGGTGGAGATCTCCTGAGGATAGCACAGAAGAAGGCAGTGTCATGACAATAGTATGGATGTTTAAAAGCAAAAGGAGATAGGGAATTGTTTTTAAGCACATGTGAAAAGCACTTGGGAGGACTCATATATTTAACTGGCAAACATGTAGTCACAAGTAGGGGATTAGGGCATGGGAGGGTTGAGAGAGTTGATTTCATATGAATGTGCTTTACTTCTACGGGCACTTGCTGATGTATATTGGGCAAATACAATTCCGTGTCTGTAATAGCTGCTAACTAAGCACCTGTGGTATAGTGAACACAACAGAGCCCTGGTAGCCAGGAGACCCAGGATCATCCCAAAGAGTGGCTGGATTAGTTCCCTGGGTATCCATCACTTTCTTTGAAGCCAGGACTAATGATGTTCATGTGTATGATGCATGCCCCCTGAAAGCCAAGTCTTATGTTCAGTTCTCATTCCTAGCACTGGCTAAAGTTCAGCCCTTTCTTCCCCACTCAACAAAGCATATAGGAGTCTAAGGAAAGTGTGAAGCTATTAAAGGGATAATCTTAATTCTTTCTAATTTATATGTAAAATAGGTATTTGCAAACTATAAATAAATGCGAAGCACTCACAATGCCACTAAGAAAAATGATCTGTAAACCATCTCCCTGGCCTATTAATCTATGCCTACACTACCTTCAGATCATTTGGTATGGACAATCTTCCACAGGGAGAAGCAGTCAGATGGGAGGAACAGAGAATAGAAATCGGGCATGATGGCGTGAATTCATTCTGATATGGGGGGGTGGAGAATGAAACAAGTAAAGATTGGGAAGTTGAGCTGGCTAGCAACTGCACAGAGATTAATGTCGCAGGAAGAATCCACTGGAGGAAGAGCTGCATCTCTTGCTCAAGGCACCACTGGCACACCTTGGAAATCCCCTATGACAGGGAGAGCAGGGCATAAGCATCTTCCAGCCTCTGTCAAAGTTCACAGGAAGTCACAAAAGGGGTTAGTTGCTATTTCCCTTGAATTCAATCATTCTCAGTGAGAAGTCTAAATAGAAAACCAAAACAAACAACAGCAAAAAAAAAATCCAAATCCACATTCCTAGTTTCTGTTTAAACCAGGTTCCATGCAGCCTCATCATATTCAGCATAGGATTCTCCTTAATGTGATGGGTGTAGATTCAAGATGGGGGAGCTGGGAAACACCTATAACCTGACCCAAACACTCCACTAATGCTTCCTCTTCCTCAACAACCCAGGAGGTCAGTAGAGTGGTTACTTTCTGAGGAAGAAAAGTTGAAGCATGCAGACTTGCAGGGACTCACTACCAAAGAGTGGATGAACCAGGGAATACAACAGAAACCTGCTACAGGGTTGAGCAGCTCTGTTTCATGTTCAGTGCTGGCCTCCAGTAAAATGACACGTGAGGCTGTTTCACTTCTCTTAAGCTTATAACCCAAGACAGACTCCCCGGGGTGGGGCATCTCAAACTGAATTCATGCTTTTTGGTGGGGTCAGGAGATTTTCACTGGTTAAGTGTGACTTTCATTTCTGACAAGCAACGACATCACTTGATCAGCACGTAATTCTTAGGAAAGAAACATTTGGCTGAGCTAAAAGGAAAAGCATCAGCCACAGACGGATTAGATTTTCCTTTAAATAAACATGGCCTTTCAGAAAGGCAAGAAAAACGTTTAGAGCAAAACATGCCGGGCATGAGAATTTCAGATGAAATATCTACCCACCCTGAGCAAGAACAAGAATCACACCACTATCCCTGAGGAGTCAGAATCACACCACTATCCCTGAGGAGTCAGAATCACTCCTTTGTTAAAACCAATGAGAATAGTTTAAAGGTGTTTGTTCTTACAGGTAGAGGTGTATCTCGCCAACACCAAATTCTGCTCTCCTCTGGTCTCAAAGAACATTCATGGTTGACGATTATTTCATTAGATCACTAGTATTTGGGATACTTGAGGTTTTCCCAGCCTTCAACTCGATCCCAAAGATAACAAGGAAACCCCTCTTTCTAAAGACACCAGCAGGTACTTCATATTAAATGGAACGGCTATGTTATAGTCTGATCACTGAATCATAGAATAGTGATGATCAGTTTGCTTCTTAAATTTCATAAAGCTCTTTACAAGGTTTTCTTATATGTCTCATCTTTTTCCATTATGTCTTTCTGTTTCCATTATATGCCCTTCATTCTCTGTTCAAATCCCACTCCTTCCCTCTACTTTTTATCTCAGTGACCCAAATTAAAAAGCCAGGAAACTTTCATGTTTCATTTGCATTGTCAATCACATTTAGTTAATCATCAAGTCCAAATAATTTTAAATTGTCCTCAAATGCACATACAGATTCAATAAATATCTGTTAAAATTTTGATATGTTTCAGCCACATGTCTGTACATTAAAGATACTGAGAGAAAAGGGTGATGCGAGAAACAAATAAACAAATAAAAAAATGGGCAGAAGATATGAACAGACACTTTTCCAATGAAGACATACAAATGGCTAACAGACACATGAAAAAATGTTCAAAATCATTAGCCATCAAAGAAATTCAAATCAAAACCACACTGAGATACCACCTTACGCCAGTTAGAATGGCAAAAATAGACAAGGCAAGAAACAACAATTGTTGGAGAGGATGTGGAGAAAGGGGATCCCTCCTACATTGTTGGTGGGAATGCAAGTTGGTACAGCCACTCTGGAAAACCGTGTGGAGGTCCCTTAAAAAGTTAAAAATTGAGCTACCCTATGATCCAGCCATTGCACTACTGGGTGTTTACCCCAAAGATACAGACGTAGTGAAGAGAAGGGCCATATGCACCCCAATGTTCATAGCAGCAATGTCCACAATAGCTAAATCGTGGAAGGAGCCGAGATGCCCTGCAACAGATGACTGGATTAAGAAGATGTGGTCCATATATACAATGGAATATTACTCAGCAATCAGAAAGAATGAGTTCTCAACATTTGCTACAACATGGACGGCACTGGAGGAGATAATACTTAGTGAAATAAGTCAAGCAGAGAAAGACAACTATCATATGATTTCTCTCATCTATGGAACATAAGAACTAGAATGATCAGTAGGGGAAGAAAGGGATAAAGAAAGGGGGGGTAATCAGAAGGGGGAATGAAACATGAGAGACTATGGACTATGAGAAACAAACTGAGGGCTACAGAGGGGAGGGGGGTGGGGGAATGGGATAGACCGGTGATGGGTAGTAAGGAGGGCACATATTGCATGGTGCACTGGGTGTTATACACAACTAATGAATCATCAAGCCTTACATCGAAAACCGGGGATGTACTGTATGGTGACTAACATAATATAATAAAAAATCATTATTAAAAAAAAAAAAAAAGAAAAGTGTGATGCTCTCTTGGAACTCCCTTTTAGTGGGAGAGGCAAATGATAAATAAACAAGGTGTTTATATATATAGATACCTCACGAAGATGATAAAATGAGGTATTATGATGGAGAGTGACTTGCTTGTCCTCTCTAACTCAGTGGCATTTAAACTGAGACCTAGTTGATGTGAAGAGCCAACTACACAAACATCTGAAGAAAGAACAGTCCAAGCTGGAGGAACAGCAGGGGCAAACACCCTGCATAATGAACGGTCTACTTATTTAACACAGAACAAAGTGTCTTTGGCTGGAGCATAGTGGGATTGTGGTTTCATAGACTAACATTACGGTTGGAAGATAAGCAGAAGAAAGGGCCTAGTGAGCTGCAATAAAGAGTTCTGATCTATTTTAAATGCTATGAGAAGCCACTGAAGGGCCTGGAAAGGATAGTAATACAAACCTAAATTATATTTTAAAAGATATGAATATTGAATAGAGATGATGGCAGCTTGGGTGGGGTGATAATTGTGGAGAGAAGTTACATATTCTCTAGATATTTGGGAGTTACAGTTGATATAACTTTCTGATGGATTGGATATGGGATGTGAGAGAAACCAGGGGTGAGGCCTAGGTTTCTGATCTGAATGACAGGTGGGCATTGGTACCAATCACTCTCACTCCCATATCATCATCTTTTACTTAGGTCTCTGCCATAGTCCAATATCTTGTCCACCAACTGCAGGCCCTCTAAAATCTGTCATCCACATTGCTACCAGGGTAATTCATAGAGAAAACAATGCTTTCATTATTCCTTTTTCTCATGACCTTTTTTTTTTTTTTAAAAAAGATTTTTTGTTTATTTGTCAGAGAGACAGAGAGAGAGACAGAGAGAGAGACAGAGAGAAAGCATACACAAGCAGGGGGAAGAGCAGGCAGAGGGAGAAGCAGGCTCCCCACTGAGTAAAGAGCTGGATTTGGGACTTGATCCCAGGACCCTGGGATCATGACCTGAGTCAATGGCAGATACTTAACCGACTGAACTACCCAGGCATCCCTCTCATAACCTTTTAGTGACTCCCTGTTACTTAGGAGAGATAACAAGCTCCTTTATCTTGATACGGTAGGTAGAATTCTAAGATGGATTCCATACTTCTATGCCCTGGTGTAGTTAGCCTGTTAATCCCCTCCCCTTGAATGTGCTTGGGACCTGTGAATATGATAGATGTCATTCCCATGATTAAGTTATGCTGGATGAGACTGTATTGGATGGGTCTGTCTTAATCAGGTACAAGCCTTTAAAAAAGAGGCTGGTCCTTCCTGATGAAAGACTCTTCTGGCCTCAAAGAAGCAAGCTACCATGAGTTTTACAGCTGGCAGGAAGTGAATTTTGCCAACAACCACATATGCTTGGAAGAGTACCCCAAGACCCAGATGGGACCCTAGCCCCAGTCATACCTTGACTGTAGCCTTGTGAGACCCTGAGTATGGGTAGCAATTTAGCCATGCTTAGATTCTTGACCCATAGATATTATGAGAGAATCCATGTGCATTGTTCTAAGCTTTAAGTTTACGGTGGTATGTTATAGAAGCCAGAGGAAACTAATGTAAAGGTCTTTCAGGCCTGACTTCTATTGATTTCCAACCTTATCAGTCATCTTAACTGGCCTCAACCTTTATCTTTGAATAGTACCAAGTGATTTGCAGATTCTGGCCTGGCTGTCCTTCACCCCACGTTCCTGGTGATACAGGCTCCTCTTTCTAGAATTTCCTTCATCTCTCCATCATCTAGTTTCTACCTAGAAACACTCTTTTAGGAAGACTCACTTCACAGTTCATCTTCATCTACTGATTTACTCTTTCAACACATATTTATTGAGCATCTACTTTACACCAATTGAGGGATACAGAAGGATAAACAGAAATTTCTGCCATCATTTCCATTACATTCCAATGAGAGAGAGAGAGATCTTTAAAACAAATAAATAACCAAATAGATGGGATAAAACTTATGATGGATAGAAAGCTTGGACAAGAGAATAACAATGGTTTCTTCATAAAGCTTTCCCAGTCCATCTAGACTTGTCCCACCATTCTGCATCTGCTCTGCATAGATTGTATGTATAGTGAAGATAGGGATGGTATTTTGCTCCTCTCTATATCCCTAGTATCTAGACCATGTGCATATGCACAATAGTTTTGTTGAATAAATTAATATAAGATCTACCCATTCCTGTTGGCCCCTATGAAAGCCAACGCAACATATTATAAAACCAAAGCAAAACTAAAAACCACAGGTCCACTCTGCCCCTAAATCAAGAAGGGCCTGGCCTAGGAATTAATATCCAACAGAGTGGGACCTTAATTAGCTAGCTGCTCCTAGCATATTTCCCAGCATCTCTGGACACTTAACATAACTCAGCAGTCTCCTTGATCCCCAAAATGTCATCAGGCTGTCTTACTTGACTTCTAATCATAGTCCCTGATGCCCTTCTAGTTCCCTATTAGTTCATTTCAGTTCTCTGGGGTTTACTTGTCACCTAGTTCCTTTTAATTCCATTCTCTTCTTGCCATTTCCCTTGCACGGATTCCTATTACAATAGATATTTGTCAATTTTGAGGCCTCCCAGCAACTTTGAACACCCTTTTTAAGTTGAAGTAATTCATTTCCTATTTTTTGACTCTTGGTGGGAGCCATGTACTCAATTTCCCAGCCTCCTTTGAAGCTGGGGCACACTTACTTACATGACCCATAGCCTCTTAATCAGATTAATGGATGCACAGTGAATTGGAAGATTAATAATTTAAAAAAGTAGGTCCCACATGGAATCCTTTTGGGAGATGGTAGTGGTAGCTAAGGTTCTTGCAGAAGCATCCAGGGCTGACTTCCATAACATCTGTACCTGGCAGAGGTACCAGACTGTCTCCACTGCAGCTAGTTCTATGGTATGGCTTTGGACATTGTTCTAGGCTGCACAGCTGGAGACTCTGTGAGCTAACCAATATTCTTTAATATAGGCCTTAAACTATTAAAGCTAGTTTATATTTGTTATAACTAAGAACCTTGCTTGTTACATCTCTAATTACCCTCCCTCCCCAAAAACTTGACATTCACCTAAAAGAGCATTCCAAATGGTGTGCTTGGTCTCTCCTACCATTCCATTATCCACCTGGCCATTGTCCCTGTTCCCTGCCATACACACATACATACAGAGAGTAGAACCCTGAGGGTGGGTGAAGGTACAAAGAACTAGTGTTTAGCAAATCCCCTTGGGTTTGAGATGTTCCACTGATCTTGTCTACTCCTCAGCTGGTCTCTCTGAACCCCTTACCCAATTACTCCTAATACCTTTTCTCTACCAACTATGATCCTCTCCCAAAATGATTAAGGGAGAGCAGTATTATTCTACAAATCTCTAAAGTGGAGAACTAAGGGAACAGATTTGAGCAACCCCTTCACTTTGAGGAGCAGTGTAAGACTTGCTCATTCCCACACGTCTCCACAGAAAGAAAACTCACTGTGGTAGCCTCATTAGCAACTGTTATACAGATCTGCTGCCAAGGAAACGACATCTTTTTTGATACCCAAAGCCAGAACTTAATCAAAAATGGAAACAGAAAGGAAGTTCTAAAACAAACAACCCAATTTTTTCCTGTGCCACAACCTCAGCAGGCCCATTATATTGACAGGTCAGCTTATTCATGCAATTATGCACACAATGAATAGGAGGCAGCAAGCAGGTCAGGATCAGGATGGGGTGGAGTCTGCTAAGGTGACAACTCAACATTTTCAAAGGAGTGGTGAGCCCCTCATCAGCAGGGCTGATGGAGTGTCCATCAGAGGCGGAGCTCCATGAAGACCAGGAGGATGCACAGTGCATCCCACAGAATGCCAGGATGCAGTTCCCCAGGCAACCACACTGCTGTATTCAACAAGCTTCTCAATGCTTCCATGCTTTTTGTTTTGCCTTTTTTTTTTTAATCACCTGCCTTTGAATTTTGCAAACAAAATGAAAATTCAAGGCTCCAAACGTAATGATGAACCATGCTACTTAGCCTAGTTTACTTAAGAAACTAATTTCTCTTGCTTGGCCTCTTACCAAGGCACTTTCATGACCAAGAGAAATGGTGGAATGTGAAAAGGGCCCAGGCATGGAGTGAGCCTGACCCAGTATTGGTTCTGTCACTTTCTGGCTCTGAGTCTTGAGGCAAGTCAGTCCAAAGCCTGAACACCTTTCTTGTAAAATATCAGTACACACTCCACAAATGATGTGGAAATGTGCCTGGCACATAATACATTTGTCATGGGCTGCCAATCATATTTTCCATAATCTGTGGCCAGCTCTATTCCAAAGCATAGAGTCCTAGAAACCAATTGCAAGGGAAAGAGAAAGAATTAGGAATTTATTAGCTAGATGGCTCCCTTTCTCACCTCTCTCTTCAGCTATGGCAGGCAAGATACTGTCAGCAGCTGTGTCCCCAAATAAACAGCTGTCTACACGAAACAAGGCAGGAGGCCCATATTAAATAATGAAGATAGAATACATTAATTATACCATGGTAAGTAACTATCATATAAAATATGACCATTATATGATTGTTATTACTTTTACTACTTTATTCATGCTGACATAAATATAACAGCCCACTAGTCATCAGTGTCATACTGTTTTTATAGAGAAAGAAAATGGAGCTCAAAGCATTTAATGACCTAATGGTCAAACCTCTAAAACACCAAAGTAATGGTTGGCAATGCATGAAAAGAGGCCTGCAGTTTTGCCAGTAGGACAGCTTAATGACTGAGCTATGTTTTAATTTTGACTTCTCATTCCACTGATGCCTTCCTAGCCTATCAGCCTTATAACTGGGCAGAACAGGTTGCAACATATGGGAATACAAATAGAACATACGATAGGTTACCCTGGCCTAGAATATCAAACATGGTCTTCCAGTTCTACCATGAGAGCTTCATTTGTTTGATTCTTAAAAACAATTTTTTAGATCTATACCAGCTCCCCACATATAAGTGGTAACTCATACCATTTTAGAGTAATTGTAGCAATATCTCATGTGAAGTGGGGAAGGCATATTAAGAAAATAAAACCCAGAGACACTTTTCCAAGGACAAAATTGCTGGCATCAATATTAAGTTCAGTGAATTAAAATTCTTATTCTTTTCAGCATTTTATACTACCTCTTATTTGTAAGTATCTGTAGGAAAATGGGTCTGGAAAGTGAAAAGAGGACGAAGGGTAAACTGGTAGAAAATGTATAAGGCAAAACAAGTTTCCAGATTCACAATTCTCAAAGACTTTCTTTCTAGACCTACCAAGCTAGACGGGCTTATGGCCTGTCCCACTTCTCAGATTCTTCCTTGTACAAGTCTGGCATGGGCAAGCCAAGATAAAAACAAACAAACAAACAAACAAACAAACCCCATGACCTTTTTGAAATTATCAGGAGATTAAAATTTAGCCCTTGATAGGCATTTAGAAAATATATAAAACTCGTATGTGAAAATATCTAAATGGGACCGAATTTTACACCCTGTATATGGCTATTTTAATCATATGTAGACATGGAAATGGATCATTCACTCATCAACAAATGTTTATTGAGGGTCTTCTGTGTACAAAATAGAGGCTGGGATCATGATTTTCAGACTTTTGCTGATGTGTTTGGGTCTTTGCACTTCCCTTGACACCAATGACAATCACCATTATTTTATCATTACTATCTATCTCTGGTAAATTTTCAATTGTTATGAAAAATTCAGAAGTCAGAGTAAGATATTTAAGTCTCCACCAGAAGTGTCTCGTTAGATGCCAAGTAGGACAAATTTATGCTGGAGCTCAGCTACTCAGGATTCCTATGAAGATCACATGAAATTACGTATGTGAAATAGTTTATAGCAAAGGATTATCTATATGCAATATATGGTTATCAGATTTACTTTTCTAAGTAAATAATTTAATGGGAATTGACTTGAGAGCTGATCCTCATACCAAACTCACTTTTTTAAAGAAAAATTCATTGATATTTGATTTTACAGTAACTATTAAAAATTCACAGGTAGGTTTATTATTTCCTATTTTATTTTATAATCACCATTTAAAGCAGTACTTGAATTGCTAATGATTCTTATTTAACTTATTATTATGGAAATTTTTTAAAATATGTAAAAGGAGGGAGAACAGTATCATGAACCTCCATGTGCCCATGAACACTTTTTTAGCAATTTCACTCCCACCCCCTTTTTCTCAACACACATATTGGATTTTTTTAAAGCAAACATTAAACCTTGTGCCATTTCATCCTTAAATATTTCAATATATGTCTCCAAAATATAAGGACTCTTTTTCTGTGTTTATTTTTAACATAACCACAATAGATGACCACATTTAAAAGAAGCCTTCAGGAGACAGTTTCCTATTAGGAAAGAATATTGTGCCATGTATCTTACTCAAGAACATTCTGTGACTCCCCAATGCCCTCAGGATGAAATTTCAACCTTAAGATCATGCTCTAATCAAAATCTTCCCATTGTCCCTCCCATCATCTGGGCACATTTGTTCATACTATTTAATCCATCATAATGTAGGCCTCTTGCTGCCTTTCTATCGTGCCCCTACCCATTTTGCAAGGACCTCTTAATTTCCACACATCACTGCAGCCTCTAGTGATTTTTTTCCCCTTAAACCCTTGTTGCATTTACTGTACTATTGGAAAGGAGTATTACAGGGATCAAAAGCATGTGCTCTGGAGTCTGACAAAGCTGGGTCTGGGAATTTCTCCATGACTTACTTACTAGCTAAATGCCCTTGGGAAAGTCCTCCCTAGTCCTCATATCCTTAGGTGCTAATAGGAACAATTTGTATTGTAGTTGAGGATATTAATTAAATATATGTGTTGTATACATATATACACATATATATATATATATACACACACACACACAATTTGTGTATATATATATGTAAATCATATGCATACTCACATATACACACATGTATATACCACACACTCACATACATACTTACATTGTTTAGCAAAGAACAATCAAGGTAGTATTATTCCTGCTGTTGTTACCATTTGTATTCAATATCATATTCTGCCTTTCAATATGGAGTTTATTGTTATGTTTCACTACCTGACTCTTGGACTGTTAGTTTCCTTTCTTTGTATTTACTTATAGACATCAGTTTCTTGAGGTCAGAGCCAACTTTGACTCTCCCATAGCAGCTGTCTTCACATAGGAGATTCTCAAAGATATTTCTGGAAGACAGCCAGCCAGAGCGCAGAGACATCAAGATCTCCAGGATTCTTTCTCCTCCCCAAACCCCTAGGATGTTGTGTTAAATAGGAGAATCTCTCCCTTCTTTTCAGGCTCCCTGCCAGGCTTGCTATATGTGTGTGGTATGAGGTACTTTAAAGCAAACCTGTAGATTTCTCCAAAAAGGAAAAACCTTTTATGCAGAAAAACAGGTGACGGGACAACTGGAAAAACAGCCGTTTCTAACTGAAGTGAGTTTCCTGACAGCTGATCCTACCAGAGGGCTGCTGTCTTATCCTGGAAATGCCATCCTTCTTTAGTCTGTAAATACCATGCTATAGAGAACACCTTAGCACTGGCTTCAGGAGGAGACAGAGTCAACGTTGTATGGCAGTTTACTGTCAACAAAGGACAATGCTTCTTTCTTGGATTTAATAAAACAGGAAGGGGTTTGCGCAGGCTGCTCCAGAGAAAGGACACACAATACCTCTCCAGCCATCACATTGTCCTTTCTTTAATAAAATGATGAAAGAGCGTCTTTGTCCTCCAAATGCCAGTCTTACTTGGGCACATTCACTTTTTTCACTTTCAAATGTGTGAATCCTTGGAATGTGGCTGTGGTCTGCCTTTTAAGCCTGTACCCACAGCTCTGTTAAGGGCTCCGTAGGGCCCTTTTACCTTGCAGTATCTCCCCAGTCCAGGCTGGATCCTCTATTTCACCTTTTCACAGTCTAACATGCCACCAAGTAAAGATGTAGTTCAGTTAACCAATGCTTTTTGGAAAATAAATTCCCACAGAAATGTAAAGATTATCTTTCTTGCTGAGAATATTCTTCGCTGTGAATTACATAGTCAGACGTCTCTGCATTCATTACCTGGCTGAGAACAGAAAACGACAATTTCATTGTGAAGGGGGAAGTGATTTTTGGCATGTGGATCAATTCTAGTAAGGGCTGGTCTGAGAAGGGGTTCGATATGATAGAATTTGTGTAGCTGAAAGATAGTACTAAAGACTATTGGTGAGTGTGGGTGAAGGAAGGCATTTGGGAGGGAATAAAAAGCACAGGAGATGATGACGGAATCAGAGGAAGAAATGGAAAGTAGGAAACATAAACTTCTTCCATCTGGAAATTTTGTTGGTATTGCATAGACAGCAGCTGTAAAAGTAGTGAAGACACAGGGTCTGGAGACAAATGACCTGTGAACTAATCCTGGCCACCCAATTTACAAGCTCTGTGACTTTGGACAATTTACTTAGCTTCTCTAAGCTTCTATTTCCTTATCTGTAAAATGAGGATGGAAACGTGTTCACAGGTCATGGGGCTGTGTTGAGGGTTAAAGATAATGCATGCTAGACGTTTGGCATGGTGTTTGGCACACATTATGTACCCAGTAAGTACTAATTTCATTAAATATATTTTTCTTAAAAGTAGAGAAATAATGATTATTATCAGAACTTCTGATTTATAAACTGCCCATCACATGTGATCTTACTAAGGTTTTCTTTGAAGAGTCAGTGTTAAATAAAAATTAGCATGCATATGACTAAGTTCCCTGTGCTAGCACTTACCAGAACAAAAGTACTTTAATGAAAACTGTTCTATACACACACACACACAGATATTACATATATTCACCTATTTAATTTTCACAGTAGCTCACTCTCCAGGTGAGGACGCCAAGGCACAGAGAAATCAAGTAACTTGCCCATAATCTCCCAGCTATTACACTACAACTAGTGTTGGACCAAGGGTGGTGTGATTCCAGAGCCAATGCTTTTAACACTCTAAGGCCTAGAAAGATGTAGCAAGGGAGAAGCAACACTGGAGTCCAATCCAGGGTTCTTCATTTCTTCCCAAATGGGATTCTTTCCTTACTAGCTTATACATTTCCTCCATGAAGGCTCATAAATTAGTGCTGGAAGAAGGACTGGACTAAGTATTCAGAGGTATGGGCTCCAGGCCAGTGTTACCGTTTACTACATATGTGACTTAGGGTAGGCCTACATAAGATTTAGTACTTTGAGCTTTAGTGGCATCATATGCTACTTCAGTACTATAAGTTGTCCATAGAACAACATTTCGCGTTATTGCAAAGGTCAAATTAAATAGTTAGTGGTAAATTGCTCTGAAAACTCAAGAATACTAAATAGCACCAAGATATTATCCTTATTCCTACTAACATTAATATCCTTTCTTTGATTATATATTCTGCCAAAAGTATAAAGTCACAAACCTGATTGATAATAATTATCTAAATGTTTTTTGGTTTTTTGTTTTAAACTACCAAGCCCCAGACCTCAACCTTCAAGTATCTGATCCAGCTGGTCTGGGATACATTACGGAATGTAATTTTTAAACCTCTCAGGTATTTCTGATTAAACGGGTTTACAAACCTTTTGTCTATGCCACAAAGTGTCACCCTGGATGATAGACTATCTTGAGTATTTCCTATCCATATTTTCTTGAGATTGATATTTATGTTCCCTAAGACTGAGTTCCTTAACAAAAGTTATATATTCTTGTTTTTTCTTGAACACTTGTGGATCTTAGATCAGGACTAGGCAGAACAGTTGATTGAGTTACATTTATTGACTTTATTGAAGCCCATTGTAAATTGATCTTCTGCATACTTGCATACATGTAAGACAATTTTGAAAAGAACAGTGAAAGTTGCACAGAGAACTCTTTATTGACAATGAAGAATTACCTTCCTGAATGGCACCCTCAAGGCATGAGTATAGATTAAATAACCTTTTAAGGTAATGACCCTTTAGAAAGGTTAGTCTTGATTCAAAGGCCAAATCTAGACAAGCAAACCATTCTGGAGAAAATAAAGTAGCAGAATCCCGCCAGTGAACTGAATATTTAGTTAACTACTCTTTAAATGAAGTAGTATTCTTAGGGATTCACTAGAGTTTAAAATGTGATCCAGTGTTTTCCTGAGGTGTGGTATCATGGAGCACAGACTGGAACCAAGTCCGAGATTGCCCAGCATCACAACTGAACAATTGTATAGAGGTAGGCATGGTTCCTACTTTCTCAGAATCTATGTTTTCTCATCTGTGTGACTGAGAAACTATAGAGTTAAACAAGGTAACAAACACATGCAAAGCACGTGTGCTGGCACACGGTGAGCATGGGATAAATAGAAGCTACTATTCTTTTCAGACATAACTGATCTACCCAGAACTGACCGTTTTAGCCTGATGGTTGGAAGAAATTAATGCAGTTGCTGAAGCAGTGGAGGAGTGCATAAAGCACTGGGAAAGGCTGACTTAATACATGTGATTTAATTCCAGAATGTGTTTCTGATAATCCCCTGACTTCTTTGTGAATATTCATTACCTCTCTGCTAAAACAAAACAAAACAAAACACACACATACACAAACACAACAAACCAAGGTACATAACACTTCTTGTAGCATTTTGGCTGCTTGTTTTATAAGGAGACATTGATAAACTGGAGAGGGTTCAAAAATGATAAAAGGTTTAGAGGATATGACCTACAGAGAAAGATTATGAAAAGAGCTTCATGCATTCAGCCTGGAGCCATGGTGGCAGTAGGTGGGGGATATGATAACTGAACATAAATACTAAGAATAGGTAAGAAGTAAGGAAAGGAAGTACTTGAGGTGATTGGACCATGGGCAAATAAAGATCAATGGCCTTAAGCCAGAAAAGCAAGCACTTGTGTGAAGTATTCTTAGAAGAAAAAATTTAACAGAGAGGTCAATCAATTAAGACCTTGATTATTTCATTTGAGAGGTGATTCTATTCAACTCTTTAGATGGCACCTCCACAAGCTGATTCTTCCAAAGAGTTAACCCTGATGGATGAGAAAGGAAGGTGTGTCCTGGATGCCTGTGTTTTTTGTGGTGGTTGTTGTTGTTATTGTTGTTTTTTGGGGTGTGTCTGGCACTAAGCCTTAAGGCAATGAAGAAATCTCCAGTGGTGATGATCTATGTTCATTTCTTCTCCATTTTTTTCTCCTTTCCCTAGTGTAGTGAGTGGATTGGTACCCCTAAAATAATATGTCTTCTTCCTGAATCCCAGAACCAATGAATGTGTCCTTATTTGGAAAAAGGGTCTTTGCTGAGGTAATTAAGTTAAGAATCTTAAGATGAGGAGATCATCCTGTATCATCTGGATGTGTCCTATATCCAATAACACGTGCCCTTAGAAGATACAAAGAAGACAGCACTAAGACAGATGAAGAGGAGGAAGAACTGTGACCATGGAGACAGATTAGAGTGATGGAGCCAAGGAAGCTAAGGGTTATCTAGGGCAATTGGACGCTAGGAGAGACCAGAAAGGACTCCCTCTAGAAACTTCACAGCCTGTCAACACCTTGACTTCAGACTTTTGGTTTCCAGGACAGTGAGAGAATAAGTTTATGTTATTTTAAGCCACCAAGCTCATGAAAATTTGTTATGGAAGCCCTGGGAAACTAACAGAAATAGTATGACGATTATTTTTTTTTAAATAGAGAATTCCCAGAACTTCTCAATATCAGCCACCAAATTAATGCAAGGAAAAAAAGTCTTGTATGGCTACTTGTGGTTCAAATATTGGGATTAGGTGAGGCATGCCTTCAAGTTACTAGTTCACTATGGGAGATGGAGCTAGAAAAATATTGGGGGCAGGCAGAGGCCTAAGATACTGACCTAGTCAGGAGTTGGCCATGTAAGCCCACTGCAGCAGTGACCACAGTGCCCAAAATTAGGGCTGAAGCCCAATGGTTAAGAAAATACTCGAGTATGTTTTTTAAAAGATTTATTTACTTATATGAGAGAGAGAGAGGGAGAAAAAAAAGAATGTACAGAGGGGCAGAGGGAGAAGGAGAGTTCCAAGCAGACTCTGGGCTGAGAGTGGAACCTGATGCAGGGCCCAATTCCACGACTCTGAGACCACGACCTGAGCCGAAACCAAGAGTCACACTTGCCACCTTCACAGCCAACCAACTGTGCCAGCCAGGTGCTCCCAAAAAATACTCAAATATGTTTTAAGAAAGAGGATATGAGGGGCGCCTGGGTAGCGCAGGCGTTGGGCGTCTGCCTTCGGCTCAGGGTGTGATCCCAGCGTTCTGGGATCGAGTCCCACATCGGGCTCTTCTGCTGGGAGCCTGCTTCTTCCTCTCCCACTCCCCCTGCTTGTGTTCCTTCTCTCGCTGGCTGTCTCTCTCTCTGTCAAATAAATAAATAAAATCTTAAAAAAAAAAAAAAAAGAAAGAGGATATGAAATGAAGTTGACAGGGTATTCACTAAGTGTTGGACTCTGGGCTAGGTGCTTTACATACATTTTAACAGTAAAATCTATCATTTATCAAACACTTAGATACATGCTACCTACTCTCCTACAAACTACGTGTATGGTATTTTATTTGGCCCTATGGTATAATGAATGCTATTAGCATTATACCCATTTGCAGTTGAGGAAAATAACTTTTAGAGAGATAAGCCATTTTCCCAAGTTTCCACAACAAATAAGTAGAAGATTTCAGATTTGGACCAGATCGGTCAGACTCCATAACATATGTAATTCTGCTGAAGGTCACACAGGTAGTGAGAGTCAGGAAAGGATTCATCCACATTCCTGCTATTTGCAAAGGCTGTATACTCTTTTTTCTGCAACTTCACTTCAAATAACAAAACAGTGGTGAGAGAGAATAGAAATGCCATGGTGGGTGGGTGATATAAATGTATACACTCTCATCAAGACCAGGACACTGCCTGGAGGAGGAAAGAACAAGCTTTGTGCCAGAGCCAGTGGCTACAGGCACAAGAACACCACGCGTGGAAAATGAAGAAAGACTACTGAGGGATTTCTGATGCAGAGAGGCAGAGTTAGAGAAAATCTTGGGATATTACTGAGCACAGGGCCTTCAGGTCCCAGAAGCACTACTGTCTCCAACACACAGTGAGACTCTTCAGCTAACTGATTTGCACTTATATAGCCTTTGAGGGTTATAGTGCTCGTCATGAATATTTTTTTTTGTCCTAGGATGCTGCTAGACCAGAACCTGCCATGCCACTGATTACCACACAAAGTGTTTTTAGGACCATCCCAGAATGAAACACAACCAGTGTGGTAAATCTACTGACACTATAAAGAAAAGGCACAGAATTCACACCAACAAAATATTGGTTTGTGATTTTCTTTTCACTTTTGGGCATGGAGCCCGGCAATGGCAGTGTACATTGCAGACTTGCCCCTCTGAAGAGAAATTGCAGACTATGTGACTATACAATAAATGGCAGATAGTTGCTAAATGAGTGAACTGCCCTAGTCAATGCTTTGGTGGCTCAAAGAAGGGCTGTCGTGGACAGTGAGATCAGATCTTGGCTCTGTCACCTC
Organism: Ursus arctos; assembly: GCF_023065955.2. Taxonomy (NCBI): domain Eukaryota; kingdom Metazoa; phylum Chordata; class Mammalia; order Carnivora; family Ursidae; genus Ursus; species Ursus arctos. Next base: position 33,379,695 of record NW_026622841.1, on the reverse strand, counting down.
CAGCCTGCTGTGTGACCTTAGGTAAGTTACTTTATTTTTCTGTTTCTAAAATTTCTCCTCTGCTAAAATGCAAACTGTAAGAAAATCACTGATCTAATAGAAGTGTTGAAAAGATTGAGATACTATATAGTCAAAAGAGATGTCAGCCACACCACTGATGGTGGTAGTAGATAGAGTTATTTTACCATACTTGTCACTTCAGTGAAGGCTGTCTCCATTCCACTACCATTGTAGAGGTCTCAAAGACTAGTGCATGACCCCTGCCTCAGGTCAGTATCACAAACCACCAATCCCTAACCTCACATTATTTTCTAAAGTCTGTATCACTGAAACATTCAACCACAATTTTATATGCCTTTTCATGAAGGATTAGATTTGGATCCATCATTACAGCATCAAATTATTTTCAGATTGTGATGAGGAAGCATATGATTGCATTTATAGGCTTCTCTTCCTATTGTCAACAGCTTGATTCACAGAGTGGCTCATGAGACTTGGGAAGAACAATATGTCGCCATGAGGTATAATAATCTGGGGGTGAAAGTCCTGCTTTTGTGTCATTTTCAAAGTTCTCTGACCTACAAAGGAAATGAGCACCTGCTCAGAAGTATACCTGGTCAGTTTTTTTTTTTAAGAGTTTTGTTTGTTTGTTTGTTTATTTATTTTACAGACAGAGAGAGAGATAGAGAGAGAGAGCAGAGGTAGGGAGAGAGACAAGCAGACTCCACACTGAGTGTGAGCCCGAGATAAAGCTCAACCCTGAGATCATGACCTGAGCCTAAATCAAGAGTTGGATGCTCAAACTGTCTGAGTCACCCAGGCATCACAGGAGTATACCTTGTCAGGCTTGAGTGGGACCTTGAAGTTCCTCTGGTTCTGATCCCTGTACAGTCACCTCTCAGGAAGTTACCAGGCCTGCTCATGAAAACCTCGGGTTGGGGAACTGCATGGAAGGATATGGGACCCCACTCCTGATTTGGACGGTTCTTATAGAAACTTAAAGAGACACAAATGTCATTTACTCACAAGGCCACTACCTGGGTGCTGGCCTATTGCCTTTCTTGTCTTGACACATTCAAAGCCATCCCTTTATGTCTCTCCTGGGGCTTCGTTTCCTCAGCTTGTAACTTCTTGGTTCTTTCTTGGGATCCTCACACTAAAAGCTGTTTAGTTCTTCTGGCACCTTGGACTCTCCAATCTGAACATGCTGCAGTTTATCTTTTAGAGTGTGGCATGAGAAGTAAGTTGCACACATCCAAGTGCATTGTGACCAGGGCATGAGTATTATCCTCCTTTCTAAATGTGCCATTTCTGTTAAAGCATGCATACTAAAATTTTTTTGATATTTGAGTTTCAGTTTCAGAATTTATTATTTGCCCACATTCTAGGAACACTGAACTATTTCTTATCTTTCCTTATTCATACTCCACATATAGCTCTCAACTGATAGTCCTATGAACTAAAAAAAAAAATTATTTGGTACAATCTTTTATACTAGATGCCTCCATTACTAGATTCTAAGCCTCTTGAGTTGAAGTGATCAGATACAGCAACATCACTGAACATGTATCATGCATGTGCTAAGCATTCACAATAAAAATGAAAAATAGCCTCAGACATGTGAAATGTGTTATACCCTTTGAGCAAGAGACAGACAGATCCACAACCTGAATGCAGGTCTTCTGCTCTAAGTACAGTGCCTTTTCTTAATTTATTTTTAACTTTAATTTTGAAATATTTCAACAGAAAAGTGCAGAGAATAACACAACAAAACTTGTGCCCTAATATACCAATTTTTTCCAGACTATTAATATTCTGCCAAATTTCTTCATCTGTAAACTATCTGGTATTACATTAACCTTAGGGGAGAAAACATATTGCTACACTTAATTTTAAGAATTTTTAATGATTTATCAAGACTTCCTATTTCTTTTTGAGTCATTCTGGCTTATTTATGTATTTTCAGAAAACTACTCATTTTACTTAAGTTTTTAAATTCAGGTGCACAATGTTTTTCATACTATTCTCTTAATATTTAAAAATTTTCTATGTTTTACATAATTATGTCCCTTTTTTTTATATCAATACTGCATATTTGTACATTTGTTTTGTTTTTCTCCCACTTCATCATTCTGGTTAGAGGTTTACATATTTAAAAAAAAATTTCCAAAGGAAGAACTTTAGAGTTTATTGACACGCTCTATTGTTTCTTTGACTTGTATTTAATTATTTCTTCTCTCTAGCTCACTTAGGTCTGCCCTCTTAGTATTCTCAGTTAAATGAGTTAAATGCTTAAGTGATTTATTTACACTTGCTCATTTTAGAAGATCTGTTGAACTTACATTATCATTCATTTCTAAATATTTTGTAGTGTTCATTTCTTTTTTTAATGCCATAAGGTTATTTAGGAATTCATTTCTAAGTAGCAAAATACATGCTTTGTCCAAAGTGCACTTTTTACTTATTTATAATTAAGTTGCCTCTTGGACAAAGGATGTAACTTGCGTAATACTGAGTCTTTGAAACATTTTGAGCCCTTTTTTAAGTTTAAGTGTAGCTGATGTACAATATTATATTAGTTTCAGGTGTAAAACATAGTGATACAATATTTATACACATTACAAAGTGATCACCATGCAAAATCTAGCTACTATCTGTCACCATATGAAGTTGTTAGATATTATTAACTATGATCCCTATGCTGTACATTGTATTCCCTTGTCTTATTTATTTATAATTGGAAGTTTGTATCTTTGAATCCCCTTCCCTATATGAGCCTTTTTTTTTTTTTTTGTGACTGAATAGTTGGTCAGTGGTTTCAAATGTTCTGTGCATACATTTTATCCATCATTTGCAGGTATGTATACAAATATATGTCTACCTCATTAACTTTGTTGATATTTTAACTTCATTTTTCAAATTAACATACCATAACTTTGACTATTTTTTGGTGTTCAATTGTATGATTTTAAGTGTAGATTCATGTAACCACAGTTACAATTAGAATACAGAATAGTTACATCACTCCTAAAAGCTCTCTCATGCTATCCCTTTGTTATCACGTCTTCTCTAAATCTGTAACTCCTGGTAGTCATTGCTCTGCTCTCTGTCACTATAGTCTTTTCTATTTGAGAATGTCATATAAATGGAATTATATAGCATGTAACCTTTTGAGATTGGCTTATTTTATTCAACATGATGCCTTTGAGATGTGTCCAAGCTATTAAATATATTAATAGTTTGTTCTTTTTTAATGATGATACCACATTTGGCTTATCCATTAACTTACTGAAGGACATTTGAGTGGTTTGGTGATTATGAATAATGTTGCTATAAATGTTCATGCACTGTTTTTATTTCTCTAGGTTAAATACTCTGGATAGATCATATGGTAAGTATATGTTTAATTTTTTTATCCTGCTTTGGTATCAGGATAATACTGGCCTCATAGAATGATTTTGAATATGTTCCGTTTATTCCATTATTTGTAAGATTTTGATAAAGACTGTCATTAATTACTTTTTAAAAAAAATGTTTTCATTGGAATTCACCAATGAAACCATGTAGTCTTGGGCTTTTTCTTGCTGGGGGATTTTATCTTTGTTGCTTGCTTTGTTGCTTATTTTATTTTATTTTATTTTATTTTATTTTATTTTATTTATTTGCCAGAATAAATAAATTTCATTTCATTTTATTTTATTTATTTGCCAGAGAGAGAGAGAGGGGCAGGCAGAGGGAGAAGAAGGCTCTCTGCTGAGCAAAGAACCCAATGTGGGACTCGATCCCAGGACTCTGGGATCATGACCCACGCTGAAGGTAGATGCTTAACCGACTGAGCCACTCAGGCATTCCAGATTTTTTATTTCTAATTTAACTTTCATTCTCACTATTGGTCTACGAAGATTTCCTATTTCTTGGATTCAAGATTCATAATCCAATCTTGGTAACTTGTGTATTTTAAGGAATTATCTGTTTTTCCCCCCTAAGTTATCTAATTTGTTAGTATATAATTATTTATAGTAAAATGTTATCACACTATGTATTTCTGTGGTATCTTTTGTATTGTTTTCGCTTCCATTTCTCATTTTGGTTTTTGAGTCGTCTTTTTTCCCCCTTAGTTAATAGAGTTAAAGCATTTCCAATTTCGTTTTGTTTTGTTTTTGGAAAAAATGGTCATTACTTCCAATGTTATATTATCGTTTATTCTGGTCTCTATTTTATTTATTTCTGATTTTTCTTTGTTATTTCTTTCTTCTAATAAATTTCAGCTAAGTTTCTTCTTTTCCTAGCTCCTTGTGGTGTAATGTTGTTTATTTGAACTTTTTTCTTAATACAAGCATTTATAGCATAAATTTCACTCTAACATCTGGTTTTGCTGCATCCCATTAAAAAAATAAAAAGATTTAGGTTCCTAAGTTCAGGGTTCCTATTCTGTAATGCAACACTCTGTGTGCAACCATCTGGGTCCATCCACATTGCCAAGTGGGACTTGGGCAAAACAGGAACTGATACTAATATGCAGATGTTCATGGTACTTGTGTCTAGAATAATAAAATTCTTTATCTCTGGGGAAAAAAAAGGCTACTAGTAAATTGTAATCTTACATACTGTGAATATAATTCCTACAGTACATTACAGTTTTAAGAATTGTGAAAAAAGGGGCGCCTGGGTGGCTCAGTCATTAAGCGTCTGCCTTCAGCTCAGGGCATGATCCTTGTGTTCTGGGATCGAGCCCCAGGTCAGGCTCCTCCACTGGGAGCCTGCTTCTTCCTCTCCCACTCCCCCTGCCTGTGTTCCCTCTCTCACTGGCTGTCTCTCTCTCTGTCAAATGAATAAATAAAATCTTTAAAAAAAAAAAAGAATTGTGGAAAAAATACGTATATGTTTAATTTTAAATAAACTGCCAAATGGTTTTCCAGAGTCCTGTACTATTTTGCGTTCCCCCAGCCAAATGTAACAGTTGCCAGTTTCTTTACATTCTTTCTAGCTCTTGCTGTTATCAGTACTTTTTATTGAAACCATCCTCAGAGATGTGCAATGGTATCTCATCATGGCATTAATTTACAATTCCTTAACAGTCATTGATGTTAATATCTTTTCATGTGGTTACTTGACTGTACACTCCTTGGTGAAGGGTCTATTCAAACCCAGTTTTTATTGGGGTTGTTTGTTTTCTTACTGTCAAATTTTGAGAGTTCTTTATATATTCTGAATGCATGTCCTCTTTGTACGTGAAATTTGCAAATATTTTCCCTTAGTCTTTGTTTTGTCATTCTTTTATCTGTGTTTTTATCAAAATAAAAGTTTGAAATATAATGAAATCCACTTTCTTTCTTTTTCTTTTATGGAATGTGCATTTGGTGTCATGTGTAAGAACCTTGCTTATTCCCCACAAAGATTTTCTCCTAACTCCTCTTTCATATAATTTATCATAACATTTAACCTGCATGCTGTATGTCGTCCTTGGGCTATTTTCCAAACCACCGATTTTTTCTTCTACTATGTCTAGGCTACAGTTATCACATCAGTTACATTTTTTATTTAAATGCCAATATTTTTCATTTCCAAACTTATGAATTGATTCTTTTTCTGATACCTTTGATCTTATTTTCTTCCTGTGTACTTTCATAATTTTTTCAATTAAATGTTATATTGTTATTATCTTTTGATTATCATCATACTAAGGGTAGACTAATAGGCTAAAAACCTTAAGTTTTTGTCAAAAATTAAGATTCAATCTGGAATGAATATTTTTGTAATAGTAATTGTGCTGGCTGGCATACTTACTGTTTGAAATTTCAATGTTTTAGAAATTTTGATTTGCATATTCATTTTGAGTGCACGTTTTGGATTGTTTAAGATCTATTTTGTATTGTACAATCTTTCCCTGACAAGAATTTTGTGGTTATTTGGGTGAATTTATACCTTATGTGTCTTACTCTAAATTAGGTATTTCACAGGTATCTCAGGGGTTTTGTTCTGCAGGGGTGTTGGCTATATTACAAATCCACTGACAGAGCCAAAAGTCAGTTCAATTCAGTTCAGCATCATGAGGCTATTCCTTTCTCCCACCTTCCTAGTCCTATAGCTTTTGGTGAAAGAAAAATTCCATGAAGCAATTTGGGAATTGATTTTTTTATCTCTCTGTAAGGAAGGAAATATCAACATCACCCTAGCTTCCAGCACTAAGAATGAACCCAGATCCAATCCTGAGAATCCTGAGTCCAGCACTCTGGCCCCTTTTACAACACGGTGGCTGAGCTCCTAGATACCATAGTTTGTTTCTGTCATCAGAATCAGTAGGCCTGAAGGGACATTTGACTAAGAACTTTTATTTTATTTTTTTTCTCATGGATTCTCTCTTTTTGTAGGTTCATTATTATTGCCTGTATAAGGAGTTGAGGAGGACTGACAATGAGTGAACTTGAGGAACCATCACAAATGGAAATACTTTTTTTCCCCTCCACATATCCCTAATAGGGTTCAGAATGAAAACCTCGTTTGAGGAAATGTTTTACCCATGACTGTTCATTGGGCCATCTAATACAGACATTCCAGAATAATGTCTTCTGACCATCACAGAGAATATCGAACCATCTTAGGTATTGCTGGTATTAGTTCTTGCATCACTTTCTTTGTCGGAAAACAAAGCTTCTTGCTTTCCTTCCTTAGACCTCCTGTTCCTGAATCACTCAAATATTTTAATTATCTCACATTTGGAGAGAACAACATTCTCATGCAACATTCCATTGCTGACAGAAAGGCTGACAAGGCAGCTGACACAGTGGCTATTACTTTGAGCAGTTTCTAAACAATATCATTTTGCTGCCCTTCCGCTTTTGGTGAAATTATAGGGTGCTTTCTTCTTTGTAGAACAATGGAGCTCAGCTCCCACACCAGGGGTCCTGAACCGATTCCATACCAACCTTCTGAGCCTCAGCATTAATGCAATTATCATTGAAGTTGTCAATTCAGGCACTCACAGCCTCACTATATTGGTTCATTTTGGCATGCCAGAAAAATTAGGAATGGAGTTACAAGCCCTTCTCTGGATATATAATGTATGTGTGTGTATATAAAAAATATATATGTATATATATGTGCATAAAATATGTGTGTGTATAATCTCCCACTAATTTGAAATGCATCCTGAGTAAATAAGAGCAGTATTTATAGAAATGCATGGTGACAGATCAGCTGTGAATCTGAACTGGGGGCTGATAAATTCTCATTACCTTCATCTACCTGACAAATGAAATGACCTGCTAAGCAGCTGCTGAAAATTCAATGAGATACCTGCAAATAGCAAGCATTCCATGTGAAAAATGGACAAGTGTGGTGAACATCTTGGACTGGAATCACAGAGAATGGAGAATAAAGAAGAAGTTTTCCCTGTCCCTGAATCTGCAGAGCTACTGGAAATGGTGGCATTTTGGGTTGCTGTTACCACTCTAATTTTCTTTCCACTCCCAAAACACAGAGAAAGCAATCCCTGACTTTTCCTTATTCTGAGGTTTCCATTAATCTCTCTCTTAAGTCCCTAACTAATGCACAGAATTGAGGTATGTCTGCATATAGAGCAGCAATCTTCAACACAGAATATGAACATCCAAGATGGAGTTAATGTGATGGTCTACTGAGGAGTGAGAGTAAACTATAAAAACTGCCCTATTTTTGCTTTATTCTTTTTAGACACTATATTTGCAATTTTTTAATGTTTATGACAAATTAGTGTCATTGCACACAATGTCATCATAAATGATAGATATTATATCAGTTTTGTATTATATATTATCACATATAACAAGTGGTGAATATATAATAAACAATAAATGTTGTTATAGTATTATATATAATATTATACATAGCATGAGTGCATGCTCATTTTTTTAAATGATAGGACTGTGCAATTAAAAAAAAATTAAAGAACACTGTTCTAGAGAAAGTCTTCTGAAACTTTAATATGCACATAAGCCATCTGAGGATTTTGTAAAATGCATATTGAGATTCAGTAGGTCTGGGATATTGTTAGAAAGTTTGCATTTCTAACAAATGCCCAGGTAATGCTGATGCTGCTAGTCCTTGCATTACACTTAGAATAGTAAACCATGAGTATTATTTAATGTTCTCCTGAAAGTATCCCCTTCCCCAAATATTTTTTCTTCTGGGACAGTACAGACACCTGGAAATTCCTCCTGTGTTGAAAATTCTATTTGGAGGGCAAAGGTATTACTTTCTGTTTGCTTTTTTTTGCATTTTGTTTTGTTTTGATTCAAGTCTCCCTGGATAAATAGATATATAGGTATGTTGAGCTTGGTATCCTCTAGAAACAAACTCTGAGGCAAAGATTGGCATGCATCAAATTTACTGGGAATTGCTCTCAGGAGATAATTGGGGGAAATGTACATCAACTCATCACTAGATATGTCTCTGAGTAGAAAGTGTGCCTTCGCATGAGGTGGTTTTGTTCAGCGGAGGGGAATTCTCAGATAGCAACTAAGCTGAAGGCTGTCAACATTCTACCCTCCCAGCAGCTGGAGGAATGAGTGCCTCTACCTTGAAGGGTAGGGATCTGGGCAGCATCTGCTATAATTTACCCCAACTAACCCCTTGTTACACTTAGATATACTTTGTATAATAAGATTTTCCAGAATTCTGATGGGCTTCTGCTCCTGTAAAATTATAAGATAAAGTTTATTGGGATGAACTAGAACTCCTGTTACTGTAGTCTTAAGACTAGAACTGATACTCATCAAAACTGAGCCAAGTGACACCAAGAAGTTCCCAAGTGAATGACCTAGGTATCCAACATATTCTTCTCTGCCTACATAGTATAACAGTATCCTACCTCTTCCTGATTGTCAGGGTCCAGAACCCTTGCCTTGCCTTCCTGCTGGTCTCCTGGAACAGTGAAGTTGAAGTGATAGAGAGGAAGCTATAGCTTAAAGTTCAATGGTATTCATTTGTGTTCTCCTGTTGGGAGGGTTCCCTTTCTGAGAAACTGTAATCTTGCAGAGCCCAAAATTTGGGCTCTCACACAGCTCCTAAGTGAGTCACTGAAACTGATGGTAAGTGGGCCCCTCCTACTTCCACCTCTTGGATCCCAGACCCATGATATTACCTGTTGGGATCCTTGATGTGTGCTGGAAGATGGCACTTCTTCCTCACAGGGCATCATTACCAAGCTAGTGCCTCAGCTGCAACTTGCTCTGTTGGCGTGGCATCTTTTGGGTGATATGGAATATGATAGAACCAGCAGATCCCACCCGTGATCATGTGTATAATGCCATACCTTCTTTCTTATAAAGAAGCTCCCTAAGTCAAATACAGTGTTATGTAGGATGCAGTCCCTTGTTGTTGTATATAAAAACAATGTGGGAATCAAGTCTGCCAGGCAAGAAAAGTAAACCTGTATTTGAACACATTTTAATTCTAGTCTTGAGAGACCACTCTTAAGAGAGATTAAAAGATGCAGAATTAGGTAAAGGGTAAAGTTAAATTTGATGCATATACAACAATGACACTAGGACAATTCTATGAGAGCTCTTGACCTGGAATAGCCTTTCAGAATTCTCCCATATATGAACAAGGAAACCAGGGTTATATCACTCCCAAGGACAGGTATTGGATGTGGGATGCTCTTGGGAAGGGGTGGGACCATGGTCAAAGTGACCCTCTACAGGTCAAGGCAATTCTCGCTGAGGAGTTAATCTGAGGGCTGTCAGCTACTAACATTCTTCTGACCAGAAAGAAGGAGTGCTTTACCCCCTAAAGGAAATGAGAGGATCTGAGTCATACACCACAATGCCACAGCATCCACTACAAGATATATGGATATTTTTGCTCCCTGTTCCTTCTTTTTTTTTTTTTTTTAAGATTTATTTATTTGAGAGAGAGAAGAGAGAGAAAGAGAGAGACAGAGAGAGAGAGCAGGGGGAGAGGAGAGAGAGAATCCTGAGCAGACTCCCTGCTGAGCATGGAACGTGATGTAGGGCTTGATTTCAGGACGGTGAGATCATGACCTGAGCCGAAACCAAGAGTTGGATGCTCAACTGACTGAGCCACTCAGGTGCCCCTTTGCTCCCTGCTCTTAAAAGTGAATTATGACCAGTTCCTTTTCAATGAGAAACGGTTAAGTTTTCAGCAAAAGTTGTCAGATATGTTGTTAATATAGGGTATAACAGTAGAAAGCAAAACAGCTTAAGATCTCTGGAAGTAGAAAACTCTAATAGAGAGATACTGCAATTGAGAGAAGAAACTCTCAAAGTATCAAAGACTTCAGTAGTTATTTCCCAATTTGACACCCAGCTGGTGTACCTCTTCCAAATCCCTGGAATGATCATGTTTCCGTATGGTCCTCGGCTGGCTGGTGTGCATCCATCAGTGGGCACAGAAAACTGTGCAATGCTGCAGAAGTATGCCAAGAGATGGTGACAAGGAGTCTTACACAATCTAATGTCTACAATCTAGTATTACAGATTGGACCCTGGTAAATACAGAATTAATGAAAATGTGTCACCTCAGAGCAAAGGCTTTAGCACTATATGGTGGTTAGGAAAACAGCCTGCATTAGCACACAGTTCTCTGCCCAGTCTGGCCAATCTCCCACTGGCTGTCAATTAATCCTTATTAAGGCACTAATCACACCTTATGTTGTACTCCTTTCCTAGGAATTTCTGCAAAACTAAGATCTTTTCTATTTACCTTTCTATAGTTCTTTATTATACATTCACACACGATCTCAAAGCAATTTCATGTAGTGGGTATTGTCTTTGTTTTTTCAGACACACAGAGTAAGGAGTTATATACACAGAAGTTGCATTCTGTTTCTTCCTTAAACCCATTGTTTGACCTTGTTTACATGATGCAGCTTCTCAGTCTTAGGTTTCTTGCCCATAATGTAGCCAAAAATAGGATTCAAATGGTAAACATAAAGATTTAACAATAATAATGTCCATCTTATAATTTGTATTTAATAATTTTCAACTGTCATTTAAAACAATTTTTATCTGTTTTTTTTAATGTACTCAGAAGCAAAATATACAATATTGTATATGTGTATCAACTAAGAATAAAGGAATCCAGTGCATTATGTGACTCAAATGCACGAGTGTTTCTAAGCACAAAAATTATTATTTTATTATAATTACATAGGCTGTTTATATATATTATGTTCAACTTTTATTTTTCCTATATTCCAAGAAGCTAAAGTTTTTAGAAAGCTGAATGCCAGATCAGTGGGTCCTTTCCCTGAATTATTCTTAGCACTGTCACTGTGTAGAAGACATTTAACATTTCATGTTTCAATTTCTTTATCCACAAACCGGAGGCCATCATCCTGACCTGCATCATCAAAAAGCAATTTCTATTAGCAAATTAATGACTGTTGAGGCAGCTATCAATGCTGAGTATCATTCATATTAGATTGGGCTTCAATTGCCAAACAGAAAGTGAACCATTCCAGGAAGTCCCTTTGGGAACAAGAGTTTAAAGTTTTTTCTTTCTCTGGCTGCTAAGGAAAAGTACTGGTCAAAGAGAAGAGGGAAAGGCAAGGGGGGGTGGTGGCGGGAGAAGGGCAGGGAGGAGAGGAGATAAAACAGTTCAAGGTTGTACTTCCCTGACTTCATTCCTGCAATGTCGGCCTCACCCTTTATGACAAGGTCTGGGGAAGATGTAGTTTATGATGTGCTTCAAGTGTGATAAAGAAGCTGAGAGGTGAGCCCGGGAAGGGTTAGGTGTCCTTGAGGACTGGATGGGCTTGAGTACTCTGTGAGGATGGATGTTATTAAATTGAATTATTATTATTAGCACTTAGACAACGTGGAGAGGAAAAGGAGGAGAAAGGAAAGAGCTAAATTAAAACTGTGTGTGGGACACATTGTGAGAGAATTCTGAGAGCTGCAGCTGACCTGTAAATATGACACAGACAACTCAGGGAGGGGCTCATTATTGAGTAGGCATTCTTTAATCCCACGAAAAATGAGTTTTACCAGGAGTTTTGTTCTGAAGGTTTGGTGACAAGCCCATGCCTCTTCTGTGGTTTCACAGAGAAACAAAGATATAACGAAATAGGATTTCTAAAGTCTGCTCTTTGAGTAACATCTGTTCCAGGCAAAATGGACTCTGCTCTTCTGATCCTCCTATTGCCCACGTTATTCCACCTTCCATAGTACCTTCATCTTTTTCTGCTCTGATTCCCATTCTCCCCACCTTTCTCAAGCCAGTTTTGAAATTGCAGTCATCATTTTTATTGGTAGTCGCTGACATTTATGAAGCACTTACCATGTGCCAGGCACTGTGCTAAGCACTTAGCATTTATTATCTCATTTTATCTTCACATGTGCCCTATGAGGTACATTTCATTGACCCTATTTCACAATTGAGATTGTTATCTTAGAGAGGTAGAGTAATTTAACCCCAGGGCTCACAATAAGTGTCAGAAATGGGATTTAATCCTAATTTGGTCTGACTCCAAATCTTATGATCCTAAGTGCTATGTTTTCCATGAAGTCTAAGTAGAAAACAAACCCGTATTGACTTGTCAATCCTATCAGCTTCTCTTCATTTTTGTTAATTTACCTAGGAGTACAAATCAAAGAAATGGGAGAAACTGGGAGGGAACATTGTTACCCTGAGCAGAATTACTATCCTTAGGATTATTTTGTAGCTGATTTTAATGAACGACAACAACAAAAAAGGTGATTAGTGAAACCACCAATGGAAGAGACCTTGAGTCAAGGGAGAAGGTATTTAGTATAGATGAAGAAATGCTGAACAATTTTCCCATAAAACTACTAGACAATCTATTTAGAACATCATCATTGTCCCATGAGACATGCACTGATGCTTACATGTCTGTGTTTGTATTATTTGATCTACCAGCAGCAATCAACTATTGAAAGTTACCTCCTCTTTGAAATACTGCTTCTATCTTCAGCTTCCACAATGGGGACAACATTGTCTTCCCACCCAGGATTTTCACTCACCTCATAAGCTTCTATCTCCCCAGGCTTCTGGCTTCTAGATATTGAAACCCTGGATTGCTCCAGGATCTTTCCTTGGCACTCTCCTCATCTCCATTCACTCTTCTTTAGGTGACCTGGGTGACTGACTGTATCTATTCTCAAAAACATTATTTTGCATCTCTACAACAATCTTCAAAAACACCATCTCTGTCCTAGGCTTTCCCTACACTCCAGACTGAAAATTCTACATGAATGTCTAGTAGCCATCTCAAACTTTACCTAGCCCAAACAGAAAAAGGCAACTCCTAAGTTTTTAAGAAAAAAATCCTTCCCCAAACCAAGTCTTCCCCATCTTAAAAAAAAAAAAGTCTATTCCATTGTATGCATTGAGAATCTAGAGATTATCCTTGTTGCTTCTCTTTTACTCAACCTACCGTGTTTCCTCTAATGAGTCTTATCAATTGTTCCTCCAAACATTTCTCAAACTGGTTCACTCCTTTAAATCTCCATTATATCCTAATTTAAGACTTAATAGAATCTTACCTCTCTCAAAATCAAAATCTACTCTTCTCCACATGTCCCTGTTCCAGTTATACTTGAAAAGGCCAGCAAACAGACTTTGTAAAAGAGTAAATCAGATCATGCCATTCATTTGCTCAAAGCATTCTCAGAATGTGCCATACCAACTGGGTAAACACTCAAACCCCTGATCCTGGCACAGAAAGCTCTCCATGTGATGACCCTGAGTTAGAGATCAACTACTCCTCCCCTGCCTATTAGCATTCAGTTATATTGGTCCCTTTTCTCTTTGTAGAATCCAAGATCCTTCCTGCCTTAGACCGTTCTCATATTTATCTCCTCTGCCTGGAATGCTCTCCGTTATGACCTTCTAGGATCATTCCTGCCTTAGACCTTTCTCATATTTATCTCCTCTGCCTGGAATGCTCTCCGTTATGACCTTCTAGGATTTTCTTTGGCATATTCCTTCATTCTCATCTTAAATATCACCTCCCAAACAATCTAAAGTAGCTTCCAAGTCACCCTGATATCACCCTATTTTATTTATCTGAATAGCACATATCTTCATGTACTCTCCTCATGTTTATTTTCTTTCTCTCTTCCCTTCTGACTAGGATGCTGATTTATGCAAACAAGCTTTGTTCATTTTTATAATACTAGTGATTAGACAATGTCTAGTACAAAGCAGATACTCAGTAGATTTTGTTGAAAGAAAGAAGAGGAAGAAATAAAAGAAAAAAAAAGGAACAGAGAAAGAATGACCCATCTATATCAATGCACTGAATTCTTATTATCCAAAGAATGAATTTGAAATTTGACATAAGGATGTACATGTAGTGATGAAAGTGTCACTGAAATTTTGTGAGGTCAGGCAAATGATTAGAAGATGACAAATGAAGATTGTGCCTTTAAAAAGAAAAGAAAGCTGTTTAAGTAAAGGACATAAAAAAAATAGCACTGCAATCAAAGAAACTATTATATTCCTGAACAGAAATCCTCAAATTTGTCTGAAGTCATAGAGTGGAAAGCACGTCGGTAATTAAGTAAAAAAGAAAACCAGAGTGATATCATTGTGAGATGATGTTATACCAAAAATCACTAGACAAAACATATGGTTATCAGTTTTCTAATACAGACCACAAATATGATATACAAGGAAGCTAAAGTGTAGAGTGAAAGGCAGATAGAGAATTTTCTTAAATATTTTCGTATTTTTCTCAACAAAAGATACCACAGGTTTTATAACTGTTTAAGTAAAAAAATCTGAGTATTATACTAGACAATTTTCTCTCCCTTAGAAATCACATTAAATCAATTACTTGGTCCTATCTGTAACCTGAATAAAACTGATTTGCCTAAACCTTCCAGTTATAGTCCAGTTTTTCATTAAAAAATCAGTCACTTTAAGATTCAAGTTTTATTCTCAAAACCACACAAAAAAACATGACAAAATATAAAAAATTTTAATGAACTATGCTCATCTTGTGTGTATGCATATAAGGTTGGGGGAAGAGAGATTTGTGAGAATGTGTGTGTGTGTGGGGGGGGAGGTTGTTCTTAACTCAATATTGTTCTTTCGTCTGTCTCTAGATTTTCTCAATCTTTTTCTTTTTCCCAATCCATGTTAACTATTCCCTGCCCAACCACATTTTTTGTTTCTATTCTTCTTTTCTCTACTAGTAGCCCTTTAGTGTACTCAGTGTGAATACAATTAAGCAGGTCTAAGATCTTCTCAGTTCTCCTTCTTACTCACATGCCAAGGACAGCTATTCTATCTCTACTGCAACCCTAGAGTTTAAATATAAACAGTTTCCTTATTACTATCCAGTCTACATCATAGCATCGTATCTCCTCTGGCCTCTTGCAATTAATTGCTTCTTAATTGGTCTCTCCCACATCTTTCTTTGCACAATAACCTATGCAATATTTTTTTGACATAAATCCATTCAAGATACTTTCTTGCTTAAAACTCTTAAATACCTTCTAATTGGGATTAGGGTAAATTCCAAATGCTTTCACACAGGCTGAAAAGCTTTATAGGATATGACACCTTCCTAATGTTTGAGCCTTTTCTTTTCCTTTTTTTTTTTTTTTTTTTTGGTGATAAATTTTATTTTTTAAGATATTTTAAATTTGAGTGCATTTGGCACAGAAAGTTACATTAGTTTCAGGTATACAACATAGTGATTCAACACATCTCCATATGTTACACTATTTTTAAGTCTTTCCTCATGCCTTGCTCTACAACTCATCCTTATTCTACAACTGCAGGAGACTTCCATCAATCCTGGAATATTCCATGCTCCCTCCTGCTTCTGGACCTTCTCATAACTACTCTTTCTTATTATAGTGCTCCCCCTTCCCTTTTCCCAGCCAACTCTATTCATTCATCAGCTGGGTCTGCTAAAATATCCCTCAGATAAGCTTAAATCCCCCTATCAAATGTAATCATAGCATAATTACCCTTTCCCCAAAGCCCTTATTACAACTGCAATTCATCGAATAAGTACTTGTGCAATTTTTATACTCCTTCTTAGACTACAAGCTATATGAGGGCAATGATATTGTCGTTCTAGCACACTGAGGAAATTTAAGGGACACACATCGCTTGTTAGATAACTGAATTAATAAATAAATGCATAAATGAAACAATTAGAGGTCTAAACCTTCAAAAGCCAGTATATGGCATTTTCCTGACTCTCCTTGCTAATAAATTTGCCTTTCATAAGGATGAGGAAACA
Source organism: Ursus arctos (assembly GCF_023065955.2). Classification (NCBI taxonomy): domain Eukaryota; kingdom Metazoa; phylum Chordata; class Mammalia; order Carnivora; family Ursidae; genus Ursus; species Ursus arctos. The sequence goes on along the minus strand of NW_026622841.1, from coordinate 33,363,470 downwards.
ATAAGCTTCCATATAACTGATTATGATATACAGGAAAACGTATTCAGGAGGGTTACAGTGACAGGAACCTGAGGGAAAAATGACCATGTCACCTTGGAATTAATAACTTTGAGGAAGAAATATGGCCTCTTTAACGGTTAACCTAGTTCCCCTAATCCATCTGGTGAGGGTAACAACAAGCATGTAATATGGACACTATGGCTTTCCTTTTAGACTTTGTCTGGCTCCTTCTCTATGCCTCCTATTTGTTTTCAGGTATGTTTCCAGAAACCTTACTAGAAGCAGCAATGATAACAAAATTTACTTTTATGTTCCTCAGTTCCATACTGACCTCGATAGCAGCGGTCATACTGGCTAATTTGTACATAGGTTTTCCTGATGCTTGATATATGTATTCATCTCCTGGAAGGGGAAAGCATTAGTTTTATTACATATATTTTTATTTCCCCTCTGTATTTTCAATTCTTCCCTGCTGGGGCAGAGTAACTACAATGGGAATTATCTGATGAACTCATATTCTAAAGGACATGAACCAAAGATAGAAGGACGGACATGCAAACAAAGAGATATGAGAAAGAGGCCCTTGCATCTTTCAAAGTTCATATGGAAAGTTGAAAACCAGAAGGAGGTGAATAGCCAGAAAAAAATACTGGATTCAGGAAAATGATGACTTTTGCTTTGTACAGAGCAGGAAGAAGAACATGGCTTAGGGTAGATAAGCTACTGTTAAAAATGACAGCAAAGGCAGAATGATTGTTCATCTCTTATTTTACTTCCGTTTTATCTATCAGGAAGAATGATCTTCAAACTGTAAAGCATAAAACAATGCATGAAGAGCAGATCGTGAAGGAAGATAGATGCTAGGATCTTCAGATGGCATCTGACTGCTTTAAATTAGCTTAATGCTTAGAGTATTCACTGGATCCACACTGTCTTTCCCACCTGATACTTCCAACACTTGATAATTCTACTTCAGCATCTTATACTGTTTCTGCAGCTCTGACCTGGGTTGGTGTGCACAAATGCCCAGTGGAGCATTTTTATAAGCCAAAATTTAAGAGACTTTATCTCTGATCCAATGAGTAGTCCCTGATTGTGCTTCTTGTTAATTTGAATCTTATACCGTTTTTTGTGTTTCACCCACTTGTGGAAATCCCCTTTACTTCAAACTGCACCATATCTATTACTTGTTTAAAGTGTGACTTGAGATTGGAGCATACCTTTCTGGGACACTGTACTTAGCTTGCTCTGTTGAATGACTACAATTAACCTACCCTCTTCCACTATTTAGCATGCGCCCTGCCATGGCTTTTCCCGTTTGTAATAATTAAGTTGCTTTGCTTCAACAGCCAATCTATATACAGACCTTAGATTGTGTTCATTCAAATGCCAAGTCTTAGGTCCAAGAACTATCACCTTTGTTACTACTGCTCAGTGACACAAACAGGAAACTTAGTTTTTCCTAAGAGTTCTCAAGATTCAAGGGAGTCCTGTTTTTTTGTGGAAACAAAGCCTGGGTCACTTTGAGGTTTGTCAGTTTCATACAGACTTTAGAGACTTTATGAGAACAACCATCTTGCAGGTTGACCTTCAGCACAGGCTTTCTTGATTTAAAAAAAAAAAAAATGTCCTTGTCAAACAAGATTGTTTCCCTCCATGATTCCCTTCCAAAACCTCAGTCCTATCATGGTTCACCTGGTTAAGCGTGAGCATAACTTCCAGCCAATCTGGAAGCCAGGAAGGTATCTGCCAGCATGTGCCACTTGCAGAGAACAGAGAAAGAACTTCTTCACCCACCACTAAAGCATCACTTACTCTAGTTTAACATATGTCATTGAAATACTATGTTTTATTCATAAAAATTAATCTTAAAGCTATAAAAGAAAAAGAACTATCATCTTATTTTTAGAAAAGAAGTAACACATGGTTTTGTGGCAGAACACAGATTAAAATCTCAGTTTTATCATTCCCAACTGGGTTTTAAAAAAATATTTTTTACTGTATCACAATATTTTCTTGGTGTTCTAAGGCATTATCTTTTTTTTTTTTAAGAGAGAGGGGGACAGAGAGAGAGAGAGAGAGAGAGAGAGAGAGAACACCTGTGAGCACAGGGAGGGCAGAGGGAGAGAGGGGGGGGGAGAGAGAGAGAGAGAGAGAGAGGGAGAGAGAGAGAGAGAGAGAGAGAGAATCCTAAGCAGGCTCCATGTCCAAAGCAGAACCTGATGTGGGGCTCGATCTCATGACCCTGAGATCATGACCTGAGACAAAATCAAGAGTGGGACACTCAACCCATTGAGCCACCGAGGTGCCCCAAGGCATTATCTTTTTAAAAAATACAAATATTACTGGGGATGTATAACAGTATATTGTATATGTGAAAATGGAGTCCTATGTCTAAAAATTTTGGAAAAAATGATAAAATAAAGTTCTGTGGCTTTGTTAATGAAGGATTTTGCATAGCCTTTAATATGCTTGTATGAATTGTGTATCTCTAAGAGTAAGATATATAGTACGCAATACTTCTCAAACTGACAGGAGAGGACAGAGCCCCCTTTCTGTCACAGATCATCTGCTTGTAGATCTCACTTTGGGAAAGGATGCCGATATTAAGATTGTTCCATGAATTCATTCATACCTCCCAATGGGACAGTTGTCTACAAAAAAGCATGAGGAGGAAACATCAGATAATTCAGCATTCTTTTTGGAGAAGTAAGTACATGAGAATGTTGGGCCCGCCCAAGCAGAGAGGGTAAAGAGAAAGGCATCTGAAGACAAACTTGGCCTAAATCAAATGACTGCTTAGGATACTTTTCTCGGTTGCATGTTATAAGTCACTTCAAGATTCAGTTTCAAACGTCATTGCAAGCCAAGCAGACATAAATTTAAGTTGCAAATAAGTAAGTTACATCTGCTTTCAGGTTAACTGTCATTCCTCTTTTTTCTAGTAGCTTTTAAGATTTTCTACTTAGTCTGGGTGTTTTGAAATGTCACTATAATGTAAAATCCTTAGCACACAGAGCAAACTTTTGATGGGAGAATTAACCATTTTTTAAAATTCTATAAAACTTTAACCCCTATCTGTTCTAATATGCTCTTCTCCTATTTACTTCACTTCATTTTCTAGAACTCCAAGTAAAGACAGTCCAGAGTCTCTCAGTTCTGTTTCCGATATCTTTCAACTACTTTTTCTGAATTAATTCATCAGTACGATTTTCATATTCATTAATTCTTTTTTGGACTTTATTTAGTCTACAATTTATCTCACTTATAAAATTTGATTTAATTTCCTCATTTTCTAAGATTTCTGAGCAATTAAAAGCATGCTTTGCTTCATAGTATCTTGTAAGCATATTTTAATGGATGTAGTTCCTCCCATTTTCTCTGAGCACTGCTATCATATTTACTCATAAAGTTTTACCATGCTATTCTACAGCAGTGATTTCATCTGGACTTTGTTGATTTTTTTTTTTTTTTTTTGGGCAGTCTTAGGATTAGGTTCACTTTATATTTCTGTATATCTATTGTAGATTTATTTAGGTTTTTTTTCCTCTCTTTCTCCCACCCTTTTCAGTGATCCTCCCCATCTTACAGGTTCTGCAGCTGCATCTAACCAGTCCTGGAGCTCCAGTTTAAGACCCAAAACTGAGTCTTAAAATGGCAGTCTGGATCTCCTTTCCCATGGAGAAGTCAAAGCTATCATTGCCTGTGCAGACACGACTAGTATATTTGTTCAATTCCTGATCAGGAGGCTGAGCTACAGACTTTGAAATATTTGACAGAACTTCTCTCAGCTTCTTCTTCTTATGAGTGAGGGAGCCCACCTGACCTTAGGTCCTAGGTTCATATACATGGACATTTTTCCTTCCCCTTCACCCACATGACTTTCCACTTCCTATACACATACTCAGAAATCAGAACTTTAGCCCCACTTATTGTAGTATTTTTTAATCACCTTTTGGTTCACAGAGATATGTGTGTTGTTTTTAATTAATCTATATTTTTCTTTTTAATAATTATTTTATTAGTCATTTCATACATTTGAGACAGAAGAAATTTACTGAAAAAAGAAATTATGCTATTATATCTATTGGAGGACCTTAATTTTCAATTGTCACTCTTAGTATGCCTCATACCTAAAAGTGTTGGAGGCTAAAAGATCATCAAAATACATCAGAAGAATTCAAAGAAAGAAAGAAAAATATTAGCCTGATGGAGATAGATAATATAAGGAACAACAGAAAAATAAACACCCCCATTATTATTATCTTCAGACATACTAAGAACAAAATCTACAGTTAAGACAAAAAATGCTATTTAAAGTTGAATATTCACTAGAACTAATAAGGAGTTAATATCCAATATATAAAAGAACTTAACAGAACTCTATATAAAAAAAACCCCAAACAATCCAATTAAAAAATGTTCAGATGATCTTAACAGACATTTCTCCAAAGAAGACATACAGATTGCCATTAAATACATGAAAAGATGCTCAACCTCACAAATCATCAGGGAAATACAAATTAAAACCACAACGACACATCTCTTCACATCTATCAAAATGGCTATTCTCAAAATTACAAGAAATAACAAGTGTTGGTGAGGATGCGGAGAAAAGGGAACTTTCATGCACTGTTGATGGGAATGCAAAATGGTGCAACCACTATGGAAAACAGTATGGAGTATCCTCAAAAAATTAAAAATAGAACTACCATGCAATCTAGCAATTCTACTTCTGGATATTTATCTGAAGAAAAAGAAAACACTAATTCAAAAAGGTATACACACTCTTATGTTCACTGTAGCATTATTTACAATAGCCAAGATATGGTAGCAACTGAAATGTCCATTGATAGATGAATGGATAAAGAATATGTGAGATATATCGATATATCTATATATCTATCACAAAAAAGAATGAAATCTTGCCATCTGTGACAAAATGAATGGAGCTAGAGGGTATTACGCTAAGTGAAATACATTAGACAGAGGAAGACAAATACATTATAATTTCACTTATATGTGGTATCTAAAAACAAACAAATGAACAAACAAAACAGAAAGAGACTCACAGATACGGAGAACAGTCTGGTGGTTGCCAGAGGGGAGGAGGGTGAGAGAATGGGCAAAATAGGGGAAGGGGATTAAAAGGCACAAACTTCCAGTTATAAAATAAATAAGACAGGGAGATGCAATGTACAACATAGGGAATATAGTTAATAATATTGTAACAATTTTGTATGCTGACAGATGGTAGCTACATTTATGGTGGTGATCACTTTGTAATGTATATTAATGTTGAGTCACTATGTTGTACACCCGAAACATACAATATTGTATATCAACAGCATTTCAATTAAAATAAATAAAATTTAATATACAAATAAATTTTTGCAAAAGAAAAGTATTATTTTTTTTAGAAACAATGTAAAGTTGGAGGATAAAGTCAAATTTTCCATAAAGCATAACACAAAAACAGTGGACATGAAAACTGTAAGAGAAAAGACAAATGATTTAGATAATCCAGAGCCTAAACAGCAGATATAGTCCAGAACATAAGGAAATATAAGAATAAGAAATAGCTATATTGATATAGCTAAAATTTAGCTTAAAAATTTAAGGGTATGGAACTCTGCATTGAAAGAAGGATGTCCATCTGGTGCTCAGCATAATGAAAAATAATATAATCATCCTAAGACAAATCATCATGATATTTCAGAACAGGGAGCACTGATAGAATTGTTATACATAAAGTAATAATTTATATGGATTGTATTTTCAAAACAGCAAGAATGAATGCTAGAAATTCATATCTTCAGAAATCTGAATAAATATTATTTTCAACCTAGAATTAAGTAGCCAGCCAAACTATCAATTAAATATAAGGACAAAATAAAAACAAACAAGGTTCTGGAAAAAATTACCTACCAGTCACTGTTATGTGAGAAGCAACATAAAGATGTGCTCTGGAAATACACAGTCAACCAGGAAAAATTAAGGCATCAAATCCAGAAACAAATGGAATCATACTAGGAGAGAATTTAAGAGAATTCCTTGGACTATAATGAAAAAACATTCTTAGGGTGTAGGTCTAGATTGTAGTCAGAGGATAGAGAGGTCTGGTAGGGAAGTTTACGTGGGATAGAGAACAGAATATCTGATATGGTAGAAGGTTTAGGAAAAATATAGAATTTCTGTTTACTGGACAGAGCAAGAGAGAAAAGGAATGGCAAATAGGAAGCTGAGGGAAAGTAAACTGCTGTAAAGAAAGAGAGGGAAATAACAATATATTAACAGACTCTGGTATATAACATAATATCATTACATTAATTTAACTATTGTTTTAAGTAATAGACTTATTATTATTATTATTATTATTATTTTTAAAGATTTTATTTATTTATTTGACAGAGATAGAGACAGTCAGCGAGAGAGGGAACACAAGCAGGGGGAGTGGGAGAGGAAGAAGCAGGCTCATAGCAGAGGAGCCCGATGTGGGGCTCGATCCCGTAACGCCAGGATCACGCCCTGAGCCGAAGGCAGACGCCCAACCGCTGTGCCACCACCCAGGCGCCCCATAGACTTATTATTTTTGATGTATGTGGAAGATGAGATGCAGATGCTGTATGAGGAATAATGTCTAAAACCAATACAAGATACATTATATTTAGAGAAATGGGGGTGATTGCCAGAAGACATAGAGTGGTCGTAGAGGGGGTGTCCTGGGGCATGAGACCGCCATTAATAACTGTTTGGTCTTTTAAACTATGTGTATACATTATGTAGATAAATGTAAAGAACTCAGTTCTTCTCTCTCTCTTTCTTTTAGAAAGCTTTTCATGATCCAGTTCACTAATTATCTTCTAGAGTCAACCAAAAAAGAAAATGATGGGCAACCATTTTCTCATTTCTTCCAAGAATGGTATGTAAGTAGCACCATTTTAGGTGCATGGGAGACAAGTTAATTTAGCACATTCATTGGATACTTTAGGTCATCAGGACTTGATTCCTCTCGCTGAATAAGTGGAGAAAGTCTGCACTTGGGATTTGTTAACACTTAACTCATTGTTTTGATCATCTCCGCAGAGTGTCTCCCTTATATCCATTGTATCTTTAACACACTGCTCATACAAACACTTTCTAATTCTCTGCTCCAAAGCCTTTTGTCTCTCTCCAGTTTCCTTCAAAGAGAGACTCTATCCTATTTACCACTGTATTCCTAGTGCCAAAACATTGCCTGGTATTTAATATGCGACCAATAGACCTTAGTTAAAGAGTGTTAATTAATCCACAGATATGTATCTTGAAAGACGGAACTGTCTCCACCCACACGGTGGACAATTTAAAAAGCCAAATCATAGCTCTAGCTTACCGATTCACTAGCTCGTTGCACTTGGAAAAGTTGTTTAAACTCTCTGAGGCTTGTGTTTTCACTTACTCACTGGTGATAATGCTAGTTAAACATCTCATGGGGCTGTTGCTAATATCTGGAGGGAAGATGAAGATGGTAATATGGGGCAACAGTCTATACAGGTGAAGGGATTGCGTGTGTGACATTAGTAATAATTATTTGTCCAGTACCAAGGAGGTGAAAGGGAAGGAAATCTTACAGGTCTTATTGTCTTTCCTAAACATCAAGGCTGGTCTTTCAAACCCAGCAAAATGGTTAAGTCTGCAAAGATGGTCAGAGTTAACCACAACTCCAAGCATGGGAGGCTCAATAAAGTAAGGAGGGAAGCTAGGATAAATACGGTAAGTCTGGGCACTGGAATAAGCTTAAATGATGTCACCTCAGAAAAAAATTCATAAGAGGGTTTTCTGTCCCTGGGCTCTGCATGTGCTGAATATACACTGCAGTCTTCAGATTTATTGACAAGATATCAGCAAAAGGTGAGCTGCCGACAGATCTCATAAAAGTTGGACAGCCCTGTGCACAAATAGCTCCCACTGCAGGCCAGCAAAATGAATAATATGTCCATGAGTGTGCATGTGTGTGTGTTGTGTAAACAAAGTTTACCCCAAATAATTCTCTAAAATCTGTTCATCTACTCATTCTCCCCCCTTGCCATTGGGAAATGAGAATTGAAAATATTTAAATACTGGCAGAGGGATGGGATCTGGGCGGCAAACCAATATTCTCCATTAAAGTCCGAGATTTAAAGATCCATTTATCAAAACCTTTGGTGTGTGCCCAAGTCTTCCTGAATTAATGCATGCATGCATATGAAAATCAATGTTTCCTGCCCATATAAACACTGCAGCTCTGAATCAATCTCTCAAAGCCGAAGAGGGTTAAATATTTAAACAAGCTATGTATTGAAATACATTTTTAATGCTGTGAAGTCATTCTGATGAAAGATTACTCAGGAGCCTTCATTACTGAGTGTAGAGAGTAATGTGGTATTATCGGAACAGATGGCCCAGCTGTCTGTGGGCTCTGGCCCCCCTCAGGGTAGATTCAAATACTACTCCTAGATTCAGCTGTTGGTAGCCAGTGGCCTGCATGGATGGCTGCCTGCACGCCACACATCCCTACATGACAGCCATGCTGGCTGCTGTCTCAAACATTTCCTTAAGGAGTCAAATGCTGCTTTGATTTGATTTGATTTGATTTGATTTCTTTGTAAGCACTTCATGTTTGTGCTGTTTGTTTCAAGCAGAAGCTGTTATTCAAGAATCCAGAGCGGACAAGCTGAACGTTCCACTGCTGGTCATCCGACTACTGCTAGGTTACTCTCAAAAGTCCGCATGGAGTGTGGCTTAAGACTACCCTGTTTTCTTACCTGTTTCTGATCAGGCATTATAGTGAATAGAAAAGACCACCTCGTTGCACTTAAATTCAAAAGTCCTGAGCTATGGTGCTTTTCCCCCTGATTTACTAGCTGTTGGCTTTTTGGGAAACTGCTGTGACCCCAGTTATTTTTATATATGATCTCTGATGTTCCTTTCCTTTATAGCTTCCTCTGATCAGATTTTAAGTCATAGAATTACAGAAAAGAATCATAGAGAGAATATTAGTGATTTAAAGAGGACTGGACTCAGAGCCAGGTAGAGGTATCTGGTCTCCAAATGTCTTTGCAAACATTGCATCTCTAAAATAAGATGAACATTCCTGTTCTATCTTCCTCTGTTGAACATCTTGAGGAATCGGCTAAAATATTGAAAAATATATATTAACTGTTAAAAATATCCATTTCCAATGGTCAGAACTAGAGATGGGAAGATGGGAGAGGTTCTGACAGTGAGAAGGAGGGGTCTGAGGTGTGGCCAGTGTAGTTGGTACCTTTCAGAGCACACAAGTAATTTATCACTGCAACTCCGTGCTGTCCCATCTAAGTCATATTAGTTAAGTGGCTGTTCATTCTTGCTCTCCAAGCACTGTATGTTGTGGAAGGGAGTCTGTCATGAAGAGCAACCATCTGAGGCTAAATTTATTTCAGTACCCAACAGGTCAGATCTAGAAGCCACATGGTGTACAATGAGACCATAAATGATGAGTACATATTATGATTTTGCATCTAGATGATGAACAAAATTTAAAGGTAAATGAGATCATTGGAAAAAATCATTACATTCTTGAGTTAAATACTGACCCAATTAGACATTTTAGAAATTTTCTAATTGTAAATTGATGCTACTATTAGTAATAGGTATTCAGTAAAGAATAACGATTTCCTGGGAGATAAAGTAAAAAACACAAACTATTACAAGTAGCCACAATTTAATGTGAAAAGCATGAGAAGAATTTGGAAAGGATTTAAAAGGAACACTTGGCAGCTTTCACATACAGCCTCCTTGTTACAACCCCACTAATTCGACAAGGATCAAATCATCAACTGTAAGAGGAATTAGAGCCAGACCTTTTGAGTCACAGACTGATAGCTGCCATTTTCATTAGGTAAAGCCTGTCATTCCCTCTGCTTGCTTATTAGCTGTGGAAGCTGACGGCTACATATGTACAGCAGGGGCAGGCAGGTGCCAAGCCCCACAGCCCTGCACTAGTTTGGCATGTTCAGGGTCCCCAGTTTCATTATTTCTTTTTTCTACAGACTAAGTAGTTTCAACATCCTGCTTATTAATTTCACTTCTACCCATGAGGACTACAGCTATACCACTGCATCCAATGATGTGTCCCTACTGGCAACGTCACCAATTCATCCTGGCCCCCTGTGACTCAGATGGTTGAACCACCTGCTTCCTGGTCAAGTCATAGGATTCATTCTGAAATGATAAAAGTCAAAGGTCATGTATGCATTTGATCAATGGAGGTCAAGCCATGGAGCCAATACATGAATCCTCTGGGATATTCTACATAATTTCCTGCCTTTTTTTTTTTTTTTTTTTTTGCTTTTTTTCATAATTCCTTCCACCTAGAATATCTGTATGCCATTATGGATATGGAATATCTATATGCCACTATATGCCACATGGAATTTTTCCTACCCTCCTTGTCCCTAAGTAAGGTTTATGGCTTCTAGGAAGCATTCCCTAACCAAGTAGCCTAGTGAGTTATTTTACTTATCAGAACTACACTACCTCTGGGCACCTGGGTGGCGCAGTTGTCTAGACATCCCACTCTTGGTTTCTGCTTGGCTCATGATCTCATGGGTCATGGGATGGAGCCCCCAGTGGGGCCCTGAGCTCAGTGGAGTCTGCTTGGGATTCTCTCCCTCCCTCTCTAACCCTCCCCCAAGTCGTGCACATGTACACACTCTCATGCACTCTCTCTCTCTCAAAATAAATAAATAAATCTAAGAAAAAAAAGAATTACACTACCTCATCTCTTTGAAATACTCCTTTGTCACATAAAATACATATCACACTAATAGCTAGGTATTGGAGATGCACCAGTGGATTATCCATAGTCCCTATCTTCTGCCGCCTAACTAGTCTGTGTGACTTTGAAGAAATGATTAATCTCTCTTATCCATCATGGGAATAATGTCTCCTCCACAAACTATTGTGAGGACAAAATAAGACTGTGTGTAAAATTCCTTTGTAAATCTTAGGGAGCTACATAAACATAAGGCATTGTTTTTATTATGTCTACTTCCAATCATATTACCTCTCAATCATTTGTCTTGATATATAAAGATCAAGATATTTTTTGTTGGTTTTAGCAGAGTGATTTGCACATAAAGATTGAACTGATTGATTCATTTTTGCCTTCAGATTCATGATCCAAGGTCTAATAATATTTCAGAATCTTGGCAGTCCATGACTAAGGTTTTGAGTTTCCTTTCCCCTTAGTCCTTGCAAGTTAAAATAGAGTTGGATGCCATCTATATGAGATTGTGGTCACTCAAACATGGAAGCTAAGAGGGGTTGGGGTGAGGGGTTGTGTTCTCCATATAATCTCATTATCCTTTCCTCGTAACTTTCCAGTTTCGCAAAGGCACCTTGGCCTACTGTTTTCACCAAGTTTTTATTTGATTTAACTGATTTTAAAGTCTACTAGTCTTATTTTGGTGTTAGAACTTTTAGCGAAAATATCTTCAGACACAAATAAGAAAGCAAAATAGTAAGACTGAAGAGTAAGTTTTGAATGTACAACTTTTAAATTTTTAATAAGTATATTCATGTGAATTATTCTACATAACCTTTTGAGCACGTCCACAAATCAAAACATTCTAAAACTTATTTTTATAGATGAGAAATCCAAGAAACCTGGCTCTAAAATAATCCTGTCTACACTTTTTCTTCTTTATAGCAACAATGTAACATAAATCTAATGTATTTGAAGAAGCAATTACAAAATCAATTTTGCATATACTCTATACAAATGACCCTATCCTGGGACAGAGGGCTGATCTAACTAGATATGTGTGAGGAAAAGTAGTGGAAAGTGGCTCTCTCACCCCAAGTTAAAAAGGGCACTGCCATCATATTTGTAGGCAGAATCAACCCTTGAGAGTGTGCTCAAGGCAGCTGCTGGAAGAGGAAGTCTGAATGAATTGCTAGTGGGCCTCAGAGGGGAGGAGGGCGGGGGAATGGGATAGACTGGTGATGGGTAGTAAGGAGGGCACGTATTGCATGGTGCACTGGGTGTTATATGCAACTAACGAATCATTGAACTTTACATCGGAAACCAGGGATGTGCTGTATGGTGACTAACATAATATAATAAAAAAACATTAAAAAAAAAAAAGACACCAAACATCATGTCGTGTTAGAAGACATCTATTGTAAGATGTAAGAGAAACAAATATTTTATGAATGAAAAAGAAACAAAAATTGCCAATTATACTTTGCTACACTGTTTTCTTATTTTCAGTTTATTTTCACTGAAAAAAATTCTTTCAAACTTATTTAAACATAGATTTTTATGAAAATCTCTGTTGTATATACATAGAAAAGAAAGCATAGGTAACGTACACTGGTTTTGGAGGCTTTTGATGTTATTCTCAGTCTGACTTTTCTCAATACTTCTCTACTAGGATATTAACGCTCATGCATTTGCAAACAATATTGTCCTCTGTGCCATGAAGAGAAGTGATGAGTCAGCATTACTTAAAGGGTGCTCTAGTATTGCCTCCAATTTTTTTTTAACTGCTGTAACTCATTCGATAAGTTTTGATGGGTATGCTCACCCAATGACAATGTTATGATAGACACCTGGCTAATAGTAATTACTGTAATTTTATTATCTCAGAGGTATAAAATGTGATGGGACAAATACATTTTGTTTTCTATGAAAATATGGAAATAGGAAATGAAGCTGTAGTCAGGGATGGTATAAAACTGGATATAACTGGTGTAAAACCAGGGGTCTAGCAAATTCAGCAGGCAACTGGAGGTCATTCCTAGGATAGGTGTGGGATTGGAGATGACTCTTCTGTGCTCTCTGGGGCTTATGCAATGGTGGGGATAAAAGATTAAGTTGAGAATGAATGGGTGCATTTAATAATCCAGGATGGGGATTGCCCCATTTTTTAGTCACTGGACCTCCACAGTTCCAATATGCCTACTCACAAAACAATGAATAACTGTACTGTATGCTATTAAGAGGTGACAGCTCTAAATTAGGCATCAGGCATCCTGAGTGCCAGTCATGCTTCTGCCATTAATTTGTGAGACTTAACCTCACTGATCCTTATTTTTGTCATCTGAAAATGGAAAGAATCCCATTTGCCTTCCTTTACTCATAGAGATCACTATTGGTTTCCGACAATCATGTACTGGTGGCTACACACAGGTATCCAGATAGGTCTACCTCATCTGTCTTTAACCATGATCCTTTAGCAGAGGGCCCACATATTATACATGGGGAATCAGAGACTTAGACAACAGACCTGGTTGTTAAGTTAACAGATGAAGTTCAACTCACTAGTAAATGTCGGAGATGGGATTAAAATCCAGACCTCCTGAATCAAGTCTAGTTTGCTTTTATTATATCACATAATAATTGGGAAAGGTTATAATAAAATGAAGGGCTATAGGGGAATACTGAGTTAATAATACAGTCACTTATTTATGAATAAAGTGGAAGACTTTCTATCTCTAATATTTATTTAAAGTCTTGCTTCTGGGAACCTTGGTGGCTCAGTCGGTTAAGCATCTGCCTTCGGCTCATGTCATGATCCCAGAGTCCTGGGACTGAGTCCCACCTCGGGCTCCCTGCTCAGTGGGGAATCTGTATCTCTGCCCCTACCCTGGCTCATGCTCTCTCTCTCTCAAATAAATAAATAAAATCTTTTAAAAAAAATAAAGTCTTGCTTCTTTTCCAGATGAAAAGATACACAAATTCTGCTTCACTGGAGAATTTACTTGATGTGCTTCGATGTTTTTGTCTCCCTCACCTCCACCATCACCACCACCACTGTCAAACTCAGATGCTGATTGTTTTTTGAGAAACTTGGACTAAACAGATAACAAGTCAGCCCCAACAACGCCACATTTAACAACACCTACGAGAACAATCCAGAATATACAAATGAACATTCACAGAGCTTTTATCCTGAACTTGGTGCTGTGTTCTGTGATTTTTAAATTTGTTAGCTCACACAATGCTTGCCATCTTGCTGATGAGAAAACTGAAGCTTGGCAAGGTTACCTAATTTATCTAAATTCACATTGATAGGGCTTTTAATCCACTGCTCATTCCATTCTTGCCATTTGATTCTTTGAAAGAGGCATGGAAATCAAAGACAGTCAAATTCAAATTCCTGTCCTAATACTATAAGTTACTGTGTTCCCTTTGCCATGAGAGTTTCCTTAAAAGGGAATGCATCAGAATTTCAAGATGGCAGATGGGGAAGTAGGCTTTTTAAACTACTGACTACTTTACTGGTAAGGAACACTAGTCATGGTTTTTCTGGTTGTATGAGCATCTTCCCAAGAAAAGAAGCTTCTGAATAAAATTAAAAACAAACAAACAACAACAACAAACACATCTTCAGAGACATGAACTCAGTTGTGATGGTTATAAGAGAAGCATCTGGAGTACTGAAGCTAGTCTCCTTTGAAACCATTCTTAGATGACAGGCAAGACAGTCTTCATCCTATTTACACTGATTCTCCTTCTCACTGTGTTCACTTACCTAGGTCCAGAAAAAGCTGCGTGCATCACACCAAAGCTACCAAAGCTACTAGCCTTTTTGAAAAGTTGCTGGTATCACTCATTAACTATCCCAGAGGATACATGGATGCTTGAGTGAAGAGCTAACACTCTGCTTGGTTTGTTAACCACTAACTAACTATATGCACAGCAGGGTACAACAAACATGTGATCTTTGGGCTTAGATACACAAGGAGACTGGACAAGGCATTTGAAACCTAATGCACCACAAGGCTAGACTCTGGTGTTGCCTTGGAAGGTGAAAGGTAAGCCTTAAAAAAGTTCAGCAAAGACAAAATGACTGTGAATATAAAGATAAAAAAATAGGTTCTTGAAAGAAGTGAGAATTGATTCACTTTTTATTTTAGATTCTTATTTTCATTGTCATTTCCATTATAAAAATTATTGTAAGGAGAGACCTTGAAGCTAAATTACCAGTATCTGGTAACCTCCCTAATCATGTTAGGAACTTCTATCTTCTCTGAGTTTTCCACATTCTTCCCATTTTCCTTTCCTTTCTAATGTATTCTTTCTTTCTTTCTTTCTCCTTCCACTAATCCCTGGCTTTTAATATTTCTTTCCCCCACATTTCTCCTAATCTTCATAGCCTTTAACATATATTTCCCCATATCTTGTTTGTTTTTCTCCTGACTGCTTTGTCTCCCTTCAGTCACATCTCTCTTCTCTGACGCTGCATTGTGGTTGCGAACTAATGAATGCGTCTATTGAGACTCCTGAATTCAGGGGGAAGGATTCTGGGAATCCAACATTTGGGTGTTCAGGCATCAAAGATCTTCACAGATCCTCTCACCAAACTGTGTAAGGGGAACCTCCAACACAGAAGAGCAATGCCTATAGAATTGAGGTGTAAAAAGTGGAGGTCCTAGCACAAAGGAGTAAATTGATATGAGCTAATCTCACCTTTCATCTTGGGCTCATGCTCAGTTATTTTAAGGAAGGAAGAAAAGAATCCCCTTCATATTGATTACCTACTATGTGCCAAGACTTGTCCTGGACACTTTCAAACACTTAATTCTCCCAAGAGCCATCAAGGTGGATATTAGTATCATCCAATTATAGATGGGGAAACTGAAGCTCAAAGAGTTTAAGTCTATCACCCAAGGTCATGCAGCTGACAATAGCAGAGACTAGATTCTGCCTTTCTGCCACTATTTCTAATGTCCTTTCTACCTCCTTTCCCACAAGGACCACTGCCACCAGACTATCAAGAAAGATAGCAATCCTAACAGTGTCTCAGCCTTGTAGTAAAGCTTTGATGTCCTTTTGTTGTTTCAGGCAGGACCCTGGGTGCCATGCTGAGGAGAGGACAGCGACAGTTTCAGGCAGACCAGGAGGAGACAGGGCTGGGGGCTTGGTCACACAAGTGGGGGCTGGAAGGTACAGGAAGTTGGCAGGTCAAAGGCCACTTTCCAGGGAAGTCAGCTAGGCAGGTAGACATCAAAAGCCCAAACAGTCAGGGTCCAGAGACTCCGTGATCACAGAGGCAGCGACAATGGTTCTATTGAACAGGAGACATGAAGGCAAACAAAGATTCTAGGACAGGTACCTCTTTTGTTGCCTGCTGAGTGTGAGCGGCTTTGGATCCTAGGTGTTAAAGAAAGTTAGAAGGATCTCACACACCCGCAGGAAAACTATGCCCCTTATGGAACATAAAACAGAGATGTGGAAATTGTTTTACTGTGGTTAGTGCCGCAAAAGGACTAACTTTATATCGGATGATGCATCTGAGACTTGGAATTAAGATGTGAATAGATGCACCTTTTACAATGCTCACACTTCATTGTTACGTCTCAGAAATCTCTAGAGACAACGAAGTTTTATGGCCTTCAACTCATTATTTTATACCCCTCCCTTCCACCTATGACCTGGTGTTAAGTATCACCTCTATATTCTCGTACCTGCTTCCAATCCCTGTCAAAACCTGCTCTCTGATTACACTTAGTGGAGAATAACTACAGGAGTAGAGTAGGGCACACTTCTTTCCTAGGGGAACTGATTTACTCACGTGGAAGCCACAGGAAGCTCACTTAGAAACACTCTTTGAGCAAGGACTGAGATGAGGCAGTGCTCTCTGGATCCCCTAATCTCCCAAGAAGTGAGTGAGCAGGTGGCTATTCCACCTACACATAAGGTCAGTCCTGACAGCAGTCAGTTTTTTCGTGTGTCCTGGAACCATTTTCTCAGAGTGACATTGACATATGTCCCCATAAATAAATTAGCAAACCCATCTCAGCTGACACGTTTGGCAGGAACAAGAAGTTCATGTGCCAGTGTGTGGGTTAATTCCCATGCCCGTTCCACTGGGAGAGATCAAGTGTATCAATGTGTGTTCATATCACAAGCACCAGGATTGCAGAAAGCTTTTCTTTTCTTTTTCCTGGTTTTTGCAGAAATACATTTTGACTTATTTATATAAAAGATGTATGTGAGAAGTTATTAAACTAACAGAAGTGATAGAAAGACAAGAGGACAGGTGAGGCAGAAAGAGCACTTCACAATTTACAAAAATAGAAATAGGTACTTCACATCACTTACCCCCCAAATTCTCATTGTGCAGGGTAGACATTTATGTTCTTTATCTTGAAAAATGACTGCTGCTAAACCTCCATAAGAAATGAAGCTATGAAAACAGGTAAACAATGTCCAGTCCCTTCCACCTTGTTACCTCTGAAAGAGCAGTGACTGCTCAAACATGCCTTTGCCTGCCCATATAATTCAATTAAAGTTTAGAGAACCTTGGAGGTGTTAAGTTCCTGTAATAGGCATTCCACGGGATAAGAAAAAAAATAAGTGGACAAAATTCCTGTTACAAGTGGTTAACTGGGAGAAGCAATTACAGAAACAAACATAGCAAGTTTGTTCAATAAATATTGACTGAGCACTTGAAATGTGCCAGGCCCATGCTAGAAGCAGCCTGATTCATGCCCATCCTGCAGGTGAGCAGCAGTTCTCATCCAGATAACACAATGTTTACCACAAATGTTAGCTCCATTTACTGGTTCAAGATATTTAGAATAAAACATAGAACATTTTGTCCATTCATCTACTTACTTATTCATTTATATATTTACTGTTCACTAATCAGGTGCCATGTACTCTTCTAAATGCTGGAGATATGGGAGTGAAGAAGAGAGATGAAGTCCCTCCCCTCGTGGAATGTACAGTCTAGTGACCCTCAGTTTCTTATAGAGACAACACAATGTTCATTTGAGAGCAACTGTGCCTAACCCACGTAGGGAGAATGGTGCTTTTCTTCCTGGTAAGAGTCAATATAAGGTCATGGTCAAGATCTTCCTGGACTAGGAATTAGGACAGCTTCTAAATAATTTACCCCTTCCTTGAATATAGCTAATTCAACATCTCTGTGTCCACATTTCCATGTGCTAGATAACTGCTAGATATTCAAGAAATGCATTGGATAATAGGAAAGTCACTAGCCTTATGTGGCTATTAAAATTAAATTAACACTAAAATTTAAAATTCAGTTTCCCAGTCATACTAGTCATTACATGTGCTCATAGCCATATGAGGCTAATGGTTATCATATTGGACAGTGCAGAACAGAGCATTTTCATCATCACAGAAAGTTTTCTTAGACAGCACTGCTGTAGAAAATAACTTCTGGTATTAACATCTATGAAGTTTGTCTTTTGGGTGTTTCCTGTAGAATTCAAGATGTAGCTCCCTGCTTTGAAAATTCTACCTCACCTTCACCATACATCAATGATATGGCATTATTATGCAAATTCATATAGATGTTTACGTTTTCTTGTATATGCCTTTGTCCCGTATTAGACTGGAAGCAGTTGCGGGCAATGATTATGCCATACTCCTCTATATTCTAAATGCTTAGTGCGCTACAGATGGTAGAACCTCAATAAGTGTTTGTACTGTTGGTGAGGAGGATGATTTATGATATTCAACTGCACCCTAACAGACTGTGAGCTGTGCCTCTAAGCAGCAGAGGGGACTTGTACTACAGAGAAGCCCTGAGGGACAGATCACGAGTTTGGACTTCACCACATTGAGTTTGATCCCAAAGGCTATTTCTGCATATCAAGCCATCTGGAGATAGCGTGGGTGCCAGGCATCATGCCTGTGCAGTGATGTATCTCATCCCTTGGTATTTAAATGCTGTCTTGGCATGGGACACTGGTGTCCACAGTCAGCCACAGGCATAGCGAAAAAGTTCTGACTCTACGTCGTGGGCTGCAAACTTCATTTCCTTGGTTGAACTTAGTTATCTCTAGGGCCAGCCACTCATCCATTTCCACAGCTGTGGGGATTCTCACACTAGGTCTCTAAGAATATGATCACAAAAGCCTTATAATAATGAGAAGGGATTAGAGTTCTAGGGGATGGGTCATGTCCAAATTCAGTTCATAAAAAACTGAAAAGTGATGTCTGCTCTGGTAGATCACATCCACTCTGGAGGATGAATTATTTTAAGTTAAGTAGCCTTCAGCATTACTCAGTTGCATCAGGACCCAGCTGCCAAGAGGAACAATATTGCAGCCACTTAAATGTTTCATATGATAAGATTGTCTTCTTGTCACTGCTCCCTTCCTTACTGAGGTCCATTTTCTCAGCTCCCTTGTCTGCTTGTATTTACATCAAAGAAAATGTACTCTTTTGCCCACAGTGTTGGCTTTGGAAACAATGGGTCAGTATTTATATCTTTTTTTCAAGCCTTCTTCCTTCAGAAAAACTCAGTAAGGTAACTCTTATTAACTATTTGCAAATGAAGACTCTAAAGACCCAAGAGCTTTGTGAATGGTGGAGGTCCCACAGTGAGATAATGGTAGAATCAGGATGAGAAACCAGTGTGGGACTTGAAACAGTGTTGGAAGATAAATTTTATGATAAGATTTCAGAGATGCTGAAAAGAATGTTTGCCTTCCATATGTCCCTTTCTCTGCTACTAAATTGATTATCATGACTATTGATTGAATGCTTAGAATGTATAAGAATATATGGCCAAATATTGGGTATGAACTTCTTTTAGAAGTTCACCTGCCTAGGGGTGTCTGGGTTGCTCAGTCAGTTAATCCTCTGACTCTTGGTTTCAGCTCAGGTTATGATCTCAGGGTCATGAAATCAAGCCTTGCTTCAGGCTCTGTGCTCATCGAGCAATCTGCTTGAGATTCTTCCCCCTCCCTCTCCCTTCCCCTCTCTCTTGCTAAAATAAATACATAAATAAAATCTCTCTCTCTTTTTTTTTTTTAAAGAAGTTCACCTGCTAGATATGTTTACAATTCCAATCTGGTGTGGTTTTGAAGAAGAAATTAAAATATCAATGTAATGTTTGCAAAAATAAAAATTAATACACAGGCAACAAATGATAACTGAGCTCAGAGGAGAACAAGAACCCTTCATGTCAATGCTAACACAGATAAATTATTATAGTTTGATAGAAGTGAGATGGAAAGTAGAAATTAGTCTGTCATTCCAAGAGAAGGGGAAAGTGAGTAAACCATATAGAGATTGGGAAGTCTAATACTGGCTTAGTTGACTATTAAGGAACTGCAGGAATGAAACAGGAAAGGCAGGAGAGATCCATATTTTGAAGGTAACTGAATTCCTGGCTTGGAAGTGTTGTCTTTTAATTAAGAGGTACTTGCCAAAGAATACTTAAATTCCAACCTGTCCTTCTGACCCTGTAGTACCATGCTTATTTGCTTTCCTGTTTGGGTTTTATGCAAGTCACCTTCCTTTTATCTCTTTCACATCAATTACTACTGGAATTTCAGGGCTCAATCCAAACTCTACCTTTTTCAGGAAAGCTTTCTCAACTTATGTAGCCAATTATACGTAAATCCCATAACCTTCCACTTACATGTTTGATTAGGTATGTTTCTATAATGTTATCTCTTATGCCTGTGTAAATCACATAACTCTGTACTTTATAAGCACTGTTAAAATGTAAACTCCTTACGGTCAAAGAACATAGTTTATATCTCTGTTTTTTTCAAGGTGCAGGCCAGAGCTCATGGTGGAGAGAATTATGATGACTTGAATTGAAGAAAGGCAGTTAGTAGGAAAGAAGTATTGTCTTTATACTGGTAAACTTACTGAAATATAACTCTAGTAATTCTAAAAATACAAACTCTTAAAATCACTGTATAATTTCCATCATTCAATTTCTACTTTAGGACTGATGGAGGCAATAGAGTGCATGATAGAATATAACATACTTTATCTCTAAAATTACCTTTCTAAAAAGAAAGCTGAAAATATTCTAAGACATTTCTTTTTTTTTTTTTTTTAAGATTTTATTTATTTGAGAGAGAGAGCGAGAGCATGCAAGTGCACGAGTGGGGACCGGGGCGGGGGGGCAGAGGGAGAGAAACTCAAGCAGACTCCATGCTGAGTGCAGAGCCTGACATGGGGCTCAACCTCATGACCCGAGATCATGACCAAAACCAAGAGTCCGACACTTAAACCAACTGAGCCAACCAGGCGCCCATAGACATTTCAAACCATTCTCTTAAGACACAGAATCTAGTTTTGCGAATTCAAAGAGTATATGTAGTAATTACCAGCTTCTGTAAAAGGTACCCAAATTAAAAAAAAAATGTTTAATATGTATTGAAATCTTACTATGTGGGGATGCCATCTAGACACCATAAGAAGTGTGAATATGTACCCAAAGACTAGAAAGTCCTTGAAACCTGCAGAGGCTATGCTCTTGTTCCAAGTGTCCCTTGTATATCATGCTTTTTAGCCAGTTATTGTGAAATTTCCTGCCTCTCCATTAAGACTATAGTCGGTGTCTTTTTCATATTGTCTGGTGCCCGGCACATAAAAAGTTGATATCCAAAAAGAGTCTGTTGAGCTCAATTGTCATTTTAGGCATTTTACCTCGCCATTCCTTCAACTGATGACAGAGAAGATAATTCAAACCTCATGCCAAAGATGAATTCTACATCCTTCAAGACAAAGTAATTGCCTAAGACATTCATGCAGTTAAATGATAAAGATGGAAAGACCTAGAAACTAAAGAGCCAAACATCCTTTCTATGCATTACAGACATAATTAGAGTCAACCAAATTGAGAACTTGGAAGTGAGGGTCTGGACAACTTTTCTTATTAAAGAGGAAATGTCCTTTGGAACACCACTTAGTGAAAACAAGGAAACGGATATCCCCTTTTCACACGGTTGATCCCACATATCTACTTATAGCACAATGTATAGACAGGAGTGTCTTAGTCATATTTTTACATTGAGAAATCAAGCCTCAGCCAGTGTGGGGTCTAAATGAAGCCAGGGATGTTGGAACTCAAAGACCAACTGAAGTCAGACTATGTCCTGTCCATTTAATCTTTAGCAAACGTCTTCCTCAGCCCATCCAAGGAGGAACCATAGGTTTTATTATCCCTCCAACATTTGGTTCCATTCTCTGACATTTTTCTTGTTGCCTGTGATTTTACAAAGCAACCACTTTTCACAAGTGAAAACTGATTTTGTCCAAACAGATGCTTGTTTCTATATTTTGCATTCTGGAAAAAAATATGGATATGATTTGGTTGGGGAGGGGGCTAGAGATAGATGGGGAATGAAATCGCTGGTGGGTGCACAGCTTGAGCTGAAATTAGAAGCCAAGTGAGAGCTGTAAGCAGGAGGAAGGAGGTCTCCAAAGAAAATTTGTTGTATAATAAAATGCTCATTGAAAATATTCTGACAAGGAGCCCTAACAAAATTCTTACATATTATAGGCTAGAAGATAAAATGGTTTCTCTCCTAAGTGTCTGTGAGAATCTGTAGTAAGCTAGATTTGGACAAGTTATTCCAAATGAGTCAAACAATAAAATCCTCAATCAATTCCTCAATCAGCAATCATCCCCTGAGCACCATTTTTCATCCTGATTGCTGTTAGGCTTGAATCAAGAGAATCAGGAGAAAAACAAACAACCAAACCAAACAAACAAACAAACCGCTTAGATGATGACCAGGAGGAGCTCAGTATAGGTGGGAAACAGGGATAATAAACATGCAGAAGGGGTGAGCCAAAGGAGACAAGACAGAGAAGTCTCAGGGATTATTTCTCCAGGGCACAGCTGGCCTATTGTTCCATAGCTCAATTCACCGCTGTGGCCCTCCCTCTGAATTTCTTGACTTTGCTCAGGGTTGGGCAAGGGCATGATGCCTGATGTCCCACCTGCTCTGCTGGCACCACATGCATTGAGGCAATGCCCATTCTCCTCAAGTGACTTTGCTGGCTTGCGTCTGAGATGGGCCTCATTGTCACTTGGCTGCCTCTGTCCAGAACCTACTGAACCAGGTTGTGGGAACTGTTTGGAGTCCATGCTCAGCATCCTGAATTTCTGAAGGTAGATTTCATGTCCCCAACCAGGGTAGCTGATACAAATTCATAGGCAGAAAAACTCCTGGAGACCACTCAATTAAGTACTGCAGGTGCTCTCTGTGAATGGAGGAAGAGTATCTCCAGGACAGCATCTCATTGTATCCCGCCCACCACCCTGCACCCCAAGCTAGAATGTTAAAGAGATTCTAGCTTTCTGCCCAGACACAGGTCACTCAGAGGCATAAGTAGCCATGTGCCCCTCATTCTCCTGCAGCATCTGAGGGGAATATACTTGCATGTACAGAAGGCACTCCATGCCTGGTATACATTCCGCACCACTCAGATGTAATTGGAGCGGCTCCCTTCTAATCTGGTTTGGGCTCTGATGATAACTGCTTCCATTTATACAATCAGAGCTCACTGCTGAGTGACTTTGTGTTCTACATCAAAAGTAATTATTATTTTTATAGTTCAATTAGCAAACATTACATTTCTGTTTGCCTTGCTAAGACGGTACAACTGAACTTAACAATAACACACTTATTCCA
Organism: Ursus arctos; assembly: GCF_023065955.2. Taxonomy (NCBI): domain Eukaryota; kingdom Metazoa; phylum Chordata; class Mammalia; order Carnivora; family Ursidae; genus Ursus; species Ursus arctos. Next base: position 33,340,037 of record NW_026622841.1, on the reverse strand, counting down.
AAGCTACCAAGGGACAAGATGCTATTATAATATCATAGTACTTCATAGCACTTTTTTTTTCCTTATGTGTTTTTTCCCCTCTTCCATTATGCAGACAGGTCATATTCAATTTGAAAATGAGAATGCTTCAAATTAAGAATGTTAGACCTAAAAAGGACTTGTAATCCTACAAAGCAAACTTCACAACTTATAAATGAGGACACTGAGACCCAAAATCAGTGATTTGCCCCAAATTATACCAGTATGTAAAAGAACCAGCTTTCTAATCAACGTCTTTAGACTCCTAGTACAGTGCTCATTTTTTTCTTCTCTCTTTAAGCCCTGGATGCTGAAAAGAGAAGAGGTCAAGATTGAAGGAAAGAAAAAGTGATCACTATGTGTGAAGTATCTCCTGAGTGCAAGGCATATTGTAGAATTTAATGTCTTAAATTGCATATCTAGGTTCTACTCTCTACTCTAACACCAACTATTTGTGTGACTTTGTGACCTGATTGTTCCTGAGCTTGGATTTCTTCTCTCATACAAAAAAGAGGGCTGGGACTAGAGTATTCCAGGAATTCTTTCTTGCACTATCATTCTGGAACAAGTGTCAGCTGTATCTCATTTTAAGCATCTAATTACCTTTTTAATATTCTTTTTATTTTGTTGCTCCAAATAGAGAGTGGGTCTTTTTGCTCTGTAGCAGTATTGCTACATGTTTCTGGATTTAACCACAATTAGAAGCCTTTTGAATAGGTTATTTTTCCCTCTTTATTCCTGAAACTGCTGGCATAGAGCCAGGAGGAAGCATTTGTTTCATCCCAGACACTGAGCACAGTGTAGGGGTGGGTGGTCAGGGCTGGGTCCAGTACAGAGAAGGCAGCTCTCTTCCCCTCCCACAGCCTGCTCTGGCTGTGTGGGCACAGGGCTCTCCAGTGCTCTGACAACCTGTTACCATATTATCACTGCTTTCCCCTCTTCAGCTTTATTAAACATGTTAAGTAAGATGTTTTGCCATGTTCTTACAGAGTCTGTTGCATCGATTATTCACAATGCCAACCCCCCCTTCCTCCCATCCTGCTTGGTAGCCCCCCCCCAAGCCTTGATTTATTACCCACTATATTGTTCCCAGCACAGACCCTTTCATCATTGTCACATATATGTGCCTGGTGATGAGATATACTTGGTAGTGGCTGGAGAGGCAGGAGGGAGCTGTAGGAACCAAGCAAGGAGGAAGTTTGCAACTGATTATATCTTTTTCTAAAACTCATCTCTGCTTATATTTTGGAGGATCCCAAACATAATTCTCTCTGTCTCTTTATAATATATAATTCAATGGCCTATTTGAAGAACAAAATTTAGACTTTATAGGCAAGTTTTATCCGGAGTCCTGAAATCAGTAACAAAAGTAAAGACAATCAATTACTGAACAGTTAGTAAACGTGCCCATCACGATGTTAAGTGCTTTATGTGGATGATCTCATGTGATTCTATTTCAAAACAAAAGACAAAGAAAAAACAAAGCAAAGCAAAAATCCATCTTGTTACATGGATCCTCTTTTAATCCCACCATTCTTTTTCCTGTGAACAGAATGAAGCACAAGGGGTCTAATCATATCATTACAAAGGGCATAGGTCCAAGGTTGGAGCCCTAGCTCTCTGACATCAGAGGGGTACTCCTAATGACTATACAAATACTCTCTTCAGATTCAAATACAATGGCCGAATTTGTTTTAATGATATGAGTGGGTTTTCTATTCATGGCTTTTAAAAACTTAGCTGAAGCAAAGAAAATATGGTATCTGTATGGAAAGCCAGTATGTTTAAAAGAAAAAAAAAAGAGGCAGGCAAAAATAGAGGAAGTAGCTCTAGAAAGAGAGAGGAAACCATTGGAGGCTTTTGAGCAAGGAATGACTTGTTATGAATTGTTATCTGTTTGTTTTTTAATCTGCTGTGTTCAGATTATTGTAGCAGAGCAAGAGAAGAAGTAAAAAAAAGCAATTAGTAGCCTAATTCCTATATTTCTCCTTCTATTCTCTCCCCATACCCTATGACAGGTTTGAAACATAAAGCAAAGATGAAAGAATTACACATGTTTATGTCCATCACTCAGACTACATCACAAACATTGCACTACACTCTATCATGCATCTATCCATTCATTCCATTTCTTTGATGAGACTCAAACCAAGTTTCAGGCATATACCCTCTTTACCCTGATAATCCAGCACATAAGCAATCACCCAGACTTAACACTTGTATGCTAATTTTTTGTTGTTGTTATTGTTCTTCTTCACATAAAAAGAAAAGCACAGATCCTGAATGAGTTTTAACAAAAGCATACATCCGTGTAACATAAACCCCTATCAAAATATAAAACATTGCAATATGAGAAAGTTCTGTTATACCCCTTTCCCAGTGAAAGCCTGTCCCTATCTTTCAGAGGCAATTATTATCCTGATTATTCCATCATTGATTACTTACACTGCTCTAAAGTTTCACATACATGGAGACATATAGTATGTATTCTTTTCTGTAAGGTTTCTAACACTCAGTATCTTTTGAAATTAATGTGTATGTATTAGTAATATGTTCCTCTTCATTGCTAAGTAACATTTCATTAAATGATTATATCACCTTTTGTTTACCCATTCTTCTATTGATGGACATCTGGACTATTTTCAGTGTCTTGTTGTGAGTAAAGTTGTCATCAACATTTTTATGCAAGAATTTTTGTGAGCATTTGTTTCCATTTATTTTGTTAATACATAAGGGTAAATTACTAAGCTAGAGAGTAGAAAGATGCACACTTAGTTTTATGATAAACTGCCAGAATTTTCTCAACAATGTTTATGAGTTCTAATTGCTCTACATCCTCACCAATATTTGGTATTTTACTCAATTAAATATTTTTAGCTATCCTGATGAGTGTGTAAGTGTATCTTGTGGTTAAATTCTGATGACTAATAATGTTAAGCACTTTTTCATTGGTCTAACAGATACTCCTACATCTTCTTTCATAAAGGGTTTGCTTTTTCTTCCTTTTAATGGGCTTTGGCTTGTTATTATTGTAATATTTTGTATTTTTAATATGGTAATATATTACAATTATTGTAGGAGTATTCGCAAGTGTTATATTTTACAGTAAAAATCCTCAGAATACTAAAATAAAATAGTATACATGTAAGTTATACATGTAAGACACCACTGAAGCAATCAGCAACTGTTCTGCTACTTCATAGTGACTAGAGATTTTATTTTAATGTATTAAATTTTGTCTTCATTACCTTAAATATACATTAATTTTTTCCTACAGTAAACAGAAATAGTGTAAAAACCATTCAAGGAAAAATAAGTCAATAAAAATGCCAAGAAAACAGGAAAATAAAACATAGAAAGTTGAAAGTATTACAAAGAAAATAAATCCAAATATATCACTTATTACAATAAATATAAATGGACTAAGAACTCAGCCTAAAGTCAAAGATTGCCTGATTATATGAAAAATACAAGTATACACTCTTTACAAGAGACTTATTTAGGATATAAAAACTGAGAAAAGAAGACAAAGATTAAAAAAGATTTATCAGGAAAATACTAACCAAAAGGCAGCTGATTTGGCAACACCAATATCATGTAAAATATAAAGTTATAAAGTGTGCTACTGCATAAAGATTTCAGTTTGTCAGCATGAAATAATAGTTTTAAATTTGTATTCATCTAATTCTATAGCTTTAAAATACATTAAATAAAAATTTACAAAACTGTGAAGAGCTATGAATAAATCTATCACCTAATTTTAAGAGTTAACATCCCAGCAATCAGAACAAGCAGGAAAAATAAGTGATAAGAATATGGTATATATGAGCAACACTGTTCAAAACTTGACTGAATAGACATGCAAACCACCCTGAACTTGACAAGTGGAGAACACAGATTTCTTTCCAGAAGATGATGTAACATTACATAAGGATATTAACATAAGCTTTTAAATAATGCATATTTGCAATTAGAAAGCACAGTGGGTATTTAAATTACTTAGAGAAAAACAATAATAAAAAAAACCCACATACCAAAACTTGTGAGACAAGTAACTAGTAATTATAGGGGGAAAAGAAAAAGTCTGAAATGCTCAAATTATAAAAGAGGGCTGACCATCAAAAATACACTATACGTAGTAGAAAAAACTACACAATAGATCCAAATGAAATTTAAAAAATAAAGCAGAAATTTATAACATAAGATAAAGACACAAATTAGAGAATTCATAAAGCTAACAATGAATTCATTAATAAGACCTCTAGTAATAGTGATCAAGAAAATAAGGTAAAAGCAAAAATGAGTGCAAAGTTCAAAAGAAGAGCCCTAAGAATTATAGCAGAGATTAAAAAGTGAATAGGAGTGTTGTACACCTGACTAATATAGCAATGTAGGTCAACTACACTCCAACTAAACAAACAAATAATTAATAAACCCAAAACAAACAAACAAAAAAACCCAAAAAAATAAATAAGCTCTTTTGGGTGTAGCCTGCACACCCCTGCTCTGGCCAAAAAAAAAAAAAAAAAAAAAAAAAAAAAAGTGAATAGAAGAACATTGTGAGCAACTTTATTCCAAACCATTTGAAACCTTACATGAATTTGAAAAAAGTCAAAGAAGATAAATAACCAACTGACCTTATTATAAATAGAGAAATATTACTGAAACCATTAACATTTTGAAATGGTTAAGAATCCTTGCAAAGAGAAACATATCTAGATATTTTACATTTTTTAAAAAGATTTATTTATTTTAGAGACAGAGAGAGAGAGAGCACACGCAAGTAGGGGGAGGGGCAAAGGAAGAGGGAGAGAATCCTCAAGCAGACTCTCCACTGAGTGTGGAGCCCAATGGGGGGCTCAATCCCATGACCTTGAGATCATGATCTGAGCTGAAATCAAGAGAATGCTTAACCAAATGAGCCACCCCGGTACCCCATACAAAATACATTTTTAAGTATTTTGTCTTAGTTAGGATTCCCCAGAAGCTGACCTTGCAACAAGGGGTGAGTGAAACAACGTCTTTGGGAAATGATCCCACGAATCATGGAAGGGAGTGAGAAACGAAGGCAGAAAGGGGAAGGAATCAAACTCGCGAATGGTTTGTATGTGGGCAACTGGCTCTGATCCCAGAAGAAACCTCTGAATGTTAAGTAGTCAATGTCTTCAAATTTTCCCTCCAGAAAAAAGGAAACTGGGGTATATATAAACTAACATCTGTCTATTACTGGTTGAGGACTTCCCCCAAGGGCAGTTACTCTTGAGCACTGCTGCCCTGTCTTAGAAGCATACCTCCAAGTGGCACCCTCCAAGGGGCACCTGGGTGGCTCAGTCCATTATGTGTTTGACTCTTGATCTCAGCTCAGGTCTTGATCTCAGGATCATGAGTTCAAGCCTAGCATTGGGCTCCATGCTGAGTGTGGAGCCTACTTAAAAAAAAAAAAAAAAAAAGTATACCTCCTTACTTCCAATAGGCAGAGAAAGTCCTCAGGCAAAGTTACTAGTGCTTGCAGTAAAAAAAACCCAAAAAACAAAAAAAAACAAAAAAACTTATCTGTGGAGAGGGGTCGGGGGATGGGTGAAATAGGTGAAAGGGATTAAGAGGTACAAACTTCCAGTTAGAAAATAAATAAGTTATATGGATAAAAAGTAGAACATAGGGAATATAGTCAATAAAATTGCAATAATTTTGTATGGTGATGGATGATAATCATGGTGAGCACTGTGTACAGAACTGCATAATCATTATGTTGTACACTTGAACCTAACATATTATATATCAACTATACTTCAATTAAAAAATAAAATGAAAAAAAAAACCTCTCATTGTGTCTGGGACTGGGGAGTCCTGAGGGTGTGGCATTGATACCATCTGCTATAACTTACTAATATTTAAGGTGCAGATAATTCTAACTATCCCAACATATCCATAGTCCTGTGCTTCTGACTTACCAGCTATAGAATGAGGGTATCCATTACTTCTTCCTTGTGTTTGATTAATTTGCTAAAGTAGCTTACAGAACTCAGAGGAACATTTTACTTACTAGATTACCAATTTATTATAAAAGGATATAATTCAGGCATAGCTAGATGGAAGGGAGGCATAGGGCAAGATATGGGGAAAGGGCATGGAGCTTCTATTCCCTCTCCAAGCCTGCCACTCTTCCCAAATCTCCACGTGTTCACCAATCTGGAAGTTCTCTAAACCTCATCTGTTTTATGGAGCCTTCATTACATAGGCATGGTTGATTGATTCATTGACCATTGGTGATTGAACTTGATTTCTAGTGCTTCCCTCCAGAAGGACAGGGAGATGGGACTGAAAGTTTCAACCCTTTAATCACATGGTTGGTTGTCCTGGCCACCCACCTCCATCCTTCGGTGTTATTCAAAAGTCATTTAATTTATATAACCTTTAAAAGATAACTGTATTGTTCTCATCATAGGAAATTCCATGAGTTTTAGGAGCTCTGTGTCAGGAATGGGATAAAAATCAAATGTATGTTTCTTACTATAAATAAGAAAATTCCTTAACCTGATATAAAAACTTCCTTAACCAGTAAAGGCAAGCAACAGGGTGACAAAAACCAAGGACAATATTCTTCCACATGAATAAATATTTTAAGGCATTTTCTTTAAAATCAACAATAAGACAATGAAGCCCATTATCACCATTTGCAGACAACATCATGCTAGATATCCTAAGTCAGCAAAGTAAGATGAGAAAAGAGAAATTAAAGGCAAAAGAATCAGAAAGATATAAACAAATTATTTTTAGATGTTATGATTATTTACATAGAAAACCAAAAAGCATTTACAGAAAAATTATTAGTAATAATAAGAGAGTTCAGCAATGTGGCTGTGAGCTGTAAGATCAATATACACAATCAATGGCATTTCTATATACCAACATAATTCAGAAAATATAATTAAAGAAAATATGTTCCTTTACAATAGCATCCAAAAAATAAGGTGTCTGAGAATAAATACATCAAAAGATGCTCCTCCAGACTTCAAGAGAAAATTATAAAAGAAGGCCAAGATGAAAAGAGAGATATATATGTTTATTGATAGTATATAAAAATGTGACCATTCTCTTTATATTGATCTGTGCATCAATATAATTATAATCAAAACTCTAATAGAATTTTAGTGGAATTGACAAGCTGATTCCAAAATTTATGGAAAAGCAAATGAGAAAAATAGCAAGACTTTCTTAAGAACAAGTTGAGACAATAATATTTTCCAGATATCAAAACATAGTACACAACTGAACTACCTAGGGCAGTATAGCATTGGATTAAAGAATAAATTATTTAATAAGTAGGGCTGTGTTGTAGACTGAATATTTATCTCCCTCCCAAATTAGTACGTTGAAGCCCTAACCCCAATATGATGAAATTGGAGGTGGGGGTCTCTGGAAGGTAATTAGGTTTAGATGAGGTCATGAGACTGAGGCCCCCATGATAGTACTAGTTTCCTTATAGGAAGAAAAAGAGATAACGGAGCTCTCTCTCTCTCTCTCTCTCTCTCTCTCTCTTCACCATGTGGGGATACAGTGAGAGACTGGCTATCTGCAAACAGGAAAAAGCATCTCACCAGGAACCAAATCTGCTGGCACCTTGTTCTTGGACTTCCTAGCCTCCCAAACTATGTGAAATAAATGTCTGTTGTTTAAGCACCCAGTCTATGGTATATTATTATAGAAGTCTGAGCTGACTACAAGAAACTGGAACAACTGTAAATATTAAATGTATGTGTATATAATAAACTATAGGTAGTGATAAATATATGCATTATAAATGACATGATTATATATTTTCTATAATGTTACCTAATGTGATCTCTTTATCATACATTATACAAAATGGAATTCCAGGTAGAATAAATTCTTAAACATAAAAGGTGAAATTTAAATTATTCAGAAGAAGATATAAAACACAATCTCTATGAGATAAGGTATGTGAAATTATAATAAAGACAAAACCAAAGAATATTAATATAAAGGAATTTATTGTTGAATTTGACTAAATTAAATTGAAAAACATCCATTCATTGAGAGACCCTATATTGGTTGCCTGGGCTGCCATACAAGATACCACAGACTGGGGGCTTAAGCAACACATACCTATCTTCTCAGAGTTCTGGAGGCCGTGGGTACCAGCCAGCTTCTAGTGAGACATCTCTCCTTCACTTGAAGACAGCACCTTCTGGTTACATTCTTATGTGGTCTTGTCTCTGTCTGTGTGTGCAGGAAGAGAGCTAATTCTCATGTCTCTTCCTCTTCCTATATGGGCACCAGTCCTACTGGATTAGGGCCCCACCCTTATGATCTCGTTTAACAATAATTACCTCCTCAATGGCCCTATCTGCAAATGCAGTCACATTGGGGATTAGGGATTCAACATACGAATTTTGACATAATTCAGTCCCTAAGAGACACCACAGAGACATTAATTTAAAAAAAAAATGAACAGAAGATACAAAGTAGAAAAGTGGATTTGTAACACATGTAATAGACAAAGCAACTGAATTTAGAACATATAAATAACATAAACCAGCACGGAGAGATAAGATGATAGAAATCAGACAAGAGACTTAAAAGGACGTCCACAAAATAGGAGATACAAACGGACAATTAATTTATTAACATATGCTTAACCCCCTTGGACTCCAGAGACAGGTAAATTAAACCAGAAGGAGATATTTTACATCCACATGATGTATAAAGATGAAAAAGCTTGATAGCCCTAAGTAATGGCAAAAATGTGGCACAGTAGTGAAAGCACTTCGGCATACAACTGGGCATCATGCTGCACACATCTTTTGTCCCAGCAATTGTAGTGCTAGACAAATGCCTAACAGGCAGTATGTTACATAAGGATCAGAACAAAATATGTGCCCTAATATTTGTAAAATAGAAAAGGAAATGACTTAAATATTCATCAATATAAAGGAAGTTATAGCATAATTTTACAAATGGATGATACATAGCAGTGAAAAAATGAGTTACATCTATGTCCAGCAACTTGGACGAACTGAAAAAATGTCCTGTTGGAAATACAAAAGAAGTCACATAAAATAATAATAGTACAATACTTATTTATAAAAAGTTTAAACAATAAATTAAATATTGCTTTAATTCTCTGTATGCGTGTCTTGTGTGTGTGTGTGTGTGTGTGTGTGTATTTTAAAATAAGGAATTATATTAAGAATGACAGTGTATATCTAAAAGATAAAATAATTTGCTTGAAAGAGCTCTCACTGGCCAAATATGGGACAATTTGAGTACATTAGTTTTATATTTCTATTGCTACAGATTTACAAACTTAAAACAACACCCATTTGTTAGTTTTTAAAGGCAGAAGTCCAGGATTGATTGGGTCTTCAGCTCAGGGTCCCACATTCAGCTATTCAGTCTATATTCATATCTGGAGGTTCTATGTAAGAATCCACTTCCATGATCATTCAGGATATTGGCCAAATGCAGCTACTTGAACTGCAATACTGAAGTCTCATCTCATTGCCAGCTATTGAAGGGAGGTTGCTTTCAGCTCCTAGAGGTACCCACATTCCCTGTAATGCAGCATTTTTCACGCTGAATGCCAACAAAGGAGAATTTCTCACATCAAATTCCTCTCATGTTTTGAATGTTTCTTACCAGAAAGAGCTCTGTTCCTTTTAAGGTTAGGTCTACTGAGGATAATCTTCCTTTCTTAGTGACTTCAGCCATATAACATAACCTTAATCATGAAAATGATATTCTATCATATGTCTCCACATTATACAAGATTTAGGATAATTTTGGGGTCATCTTAGAATTATGTCTACTATGTTGGGCATCAAACAAAAAATTATTATAAAGATAATCCATGGTGATATAATTAAAGAAGTACACAATGGAAAAGAAAAGGCTACTGTTTCAAGTAGAATGCCAACAAATACATGTAGGAGAAAACATGGAGTTAGAAAATCACTATTAGTCAATCAGCATGATGATAACGGATTCAGGAAGAGTCATCAATGAATGATAATAAAAGTGAAAGAACTTTTGTTGAGCAATAGGTTAGTCTCAAAGAGCCTCCACTGAGTTGCTTAGCAACAACCCAAGAAAAAGACTGTACTTTTACAGTACAGAAACTTGGTATACATCACTTTAACCAAGTGTAACACCAGCATGGGGCAAATCCACATGTGCTTACTAGTATGATGCACTGACAGGGACACAGCATCACTTTTTTGGTACTTCTTTTAACAATAAATAACCTGAATCTAATCTAACACTGAACAATCTTCAGAAAAACTCAAATTAAGGGTCTTTCCATAAAATAACTCGTCCAGCTCTTTAAAAATGTTGAGCATATGAAAGACAAAGAAAGAGTGAGGAATGAGTACCTATTAAAAGAGAATAAGGCAATGGTAGTTAAATGCAATGTGATTCCATATTATGGGATAAAAGGGTAGTTCATTTCATCTTTTCCCCAAGCCCACTGCTTTTGTTTAATACGAGTTATTATCTCCTACCTTGACTGTAAATGCTGTGGCTTTCATTGGTTTTGTGACCTTATCATAAATCTATCCTTTCTTGAAGATTCTTAGCTCTTTCTCACCTCAAAGCCATTTCTTTTTCACCCCAGGGTCTTCTCAGTTGCTGTTCCCTTGATTGGAACACTTCCCTCATACCTTAATGGTTCTCACTCTTCATGATTGATATTCATATCTTTGTTCAAATATCTCCTCTGAGAGGGTTTCCCTGGTTATACCAACTAAAGTTCCTTTCACCCCACTGCTATCTGTTCTCTTATTCTGCTTATAGCAGTTATCACTACCTGAAGGTAAATATATCTTGGACTGTTTACTTCTTTTCCTTACAACTTCCAAGACTTCTGTCTCCACCATAAGATGTGTTCCTACCACTATACTTTCATAATGCAGTAGAACATCTCTAATAGCATTTGTCATCCTTGAAATGTCATCTTTGAAATACATCCTTACATGTATTTATAAACATTAGATAACTGTTTTATCAAGAACATGTAAGCTCTTGGGAAAGACTATCAGATTTTTTTCTCATAACTGTAGGACTAACATGTTGCAAAGTACATGGTAGATTCTCAATAAATATTCTTTGAATTTATTCAACTATGAATGCATGAACATCATTCAAGTTCTTGTTTTTGCCCTCTCCTATAGAGCTCAGGTCTGAAGACAATCTCAAAGACTGGGCAATCTTTACTCTTCCTTTTCCTGACTCTCTTTTAACAATGGTAGAGCAAGACTGAAATATGTTTAAGTATATAAATTCTAGTGACTGGGATTTAGATAATTTGCTAAATGAAAATCAGGACAAACATATTAAGAAGTAACATGAAAAGAGGAAAACATAAAGAAGGTAATACATTTTGAAGCGAAGCAAAAACAAAAACACATAAAGCTGTGGTCCCTAGTAAATGGGGCTACGTTATTGCTATATGACAAGTCCGAAGTGTTTGAGACTATCACATCTCATAAGCCTTTAGAGAGGCATGATGGTTTGCCTCTGGCCTCAGGACAGGAAGTTGGTGGCAGATACACTATGTGGCAGGGCATCAGGTAGAGAACTGGGAATACATAGCTGAAGAGGTATATTGCAAAAGATAAGGCACAGTGCTTGAGAGTTAGAACTCTCCAATGCATGTTTCAAATGCTGGTCACCATCAACATTTGGAGACGAAGCAGGTATCTCAGTATCTTACACACAGGGAGAAGGTGGCATCTGAAAGGTTAATCTATAGAAGACGGAGTCTTAGAGGCCAGGGTTATATCCACAGGCTTTTGACAAAGAAACTAGAAAGAGTAATCTGGGTATGTGAACAGCTTTAGTAGGGAATAAAAATATCTAGCTGTAACCAGGACTAAGGCAAAAACTTAATTACTTGATTCATGGTATCCAGGGAACTCTTCATTGATATTTGAGTATTAGTTTCTCTCTATAAATAGAATGGAGCAAAGAAAGCAAAAAAAAAAAAAAAAAAAAAAAAAAAAAGCAAAAAAAAAAAGAAAGAGAAAGAAACTCATAGATATTGGGCTCTTATCATGTCCAGGTGTTTTCATGAATTCTCTCTCTTAATCTTCAGAGCAATTCTTCAAGATGAGTAAGCATATAGTGAAGAAGTGTTATATTGATAACCCCTGGGGAACACTTAACCAACAAGAAATCTTTCAAGATGTTCTGATCACCACTTCTCTCCTACTCTTGAGAATGACTGGGATGCATTAATTCAGTAAGATATGACATAACCTAAGATGTTCATTTTACAAAAGAGAATGAGGTTCAGAATGAAAAAAAAAAAATCCAAAACTGATAAAGCTAGTATGGTAGGCAGAATAATAAATGGCCTCACCCTCAAAATGTCTACTTCCTAATTCCTGGAACCTGGGAATATGCTATGATACATGGAAAAGAAGAATTAAGGTAGAGAATGGAATTAAGGATGTGAATCAACTGACATTACAACAGAAAGAGTACTGTGGATTACTCAGATGGCAACCCTGGTTTCCCAAGTAATCACATGTAATCACAAGGATCCTCAAATGGAGTTGAGGGAGGCAGAAGAGTCATGGTTAGAATAATTTCATGTGACAAAGACCTGACTGGCTATTGCTGCCTTTGAAGATGGAAGTAAGCCATAAGTCAAGAAATGCTGACAGCCTCTAGCAGTTGGAAAAGGGCAAGAAAACATATTCTCCCCTGCTTCAGCTCCTTGCTCAGCTCAGGCAGAGTCTACTTGAGACTCCCTCCCCACCCCAATGCCTTCCCCAACTTGCACTCACTCACGTTCTCTCCCTCTCTAAAATAACTAATAAATAAATAAATAAATAAATAAATAAATAAATAAAATCTTTAAAATAAAATAAAAGGTCTGGAAACAGTAACAAAACCATTAGCAATGAACACATCTAGAATTTGCATTATATTCTCAAAATGACCATTTCTATTAAAAGAAAATATGGTTCCTTGATTTCAGATCTTTAACAGAAAAGATTTTATGATGAGCCTAGAATATATTTTCATACCAAAAGGCAAGGAAGCTAACAAAGACTTCTGAAGTTTAGGGGCGCCTGGGTGGCGCAGTCCTTAAGCGTCTGCCTTTGGCTCAGGGCGTGGTCCCAGCGTTCTGGGATCGAGCCCCACATCAGGCTCTTCCGCTGGGAGCCTGCTTCTTCCTCTCCCACTCCCCCTGCTTGTGTTCCCTCTCTTGCTGGTTGTCTCTCTCTGTCAAATAAATAAATAAAATCTTAAAAAAAAAAAAAAAGACTTCTGAAGTTTGGTCAAAAGAATCCAGAGACCAAGTTAAAAAGGGACAACTTGAATAACAACAACAACAACAAAAACAATGACTAAAATGAATTGGATATACAAATAGGATTAAATCCATGAGCTGGCAACAATACTAAAAAAATACTGATCACTTTCAGAAGATCCTAGCGAATCAACTCATTACTTTGGAAACTAGCAAATAAGGGAAAGAAAACTTTATACTGCTGTGGTAGATTGAATTATTGGACCCAATTCTTCACCCATTCTCCATTTTCCATGCAACTTTGCAATTCCTACCAATTAAAAACAGAGTATATACTTCCTCTTCCTCTGACTTTAAGCAATGTGATAAATGAATTTGGGGGAGATGGGTAGCTACAAAGTGCTAGTTTTGAACAGAAGTCTTAATAGACCCCGCATTTATATCTTGGCCTTTTGCATTTTTGCCATGGCCATGAGTAAAACATGTTCCAGCTAGCTTGCTGGACCAATGAAGAATAAATATACATGGAACATACCCAGACCCAGTACTGCCCACAGAGTTAAGGCTGCCCACAGCCAGTCAAAATCAAAAGATCCACCCCAGCCTATTAGCTTTCCACCTAGTGCTTTAGCAGCCATTGTTGACTATTACCTTGATATATTATTTCATTTGAGATTACAAAATGATAAATCTCTAACATTCATTTTTTATTTATTAGCTTGAATACTTTTACAAAGGAAAACATTCCCTAATCAACTATTTGGTTATCATGGTGTGTACCATTTCACAAGAGTCAGGTATATTCTCAGCTATTGTAACAAATAGCCACAAAATCTCAGGGATATTCAGTAATAAGTATGTCTTTCTCACGTGTTTGGGAATTTTAGAATTAATGGGTAGGGCTGAAAACACCTGAACCTCTGGTCAATTTTAACATCTAACTAAAAAAAATAAAATAAAATAAAATAAAAATAAAAAAGAAGGAAAAACAAACTTTAATAAATTTAAGTTAATTTAACTTATGTGCCTCCTCACAGAAATACACACAGCCTCTTTTAAAGAATTCTTGTCAAAGTATCCTACCTGAATTTGATAAAGACTCTACATCAACTACCAGTTTAGGGAAATACAGGGAAAATGAGAACATGTTAACATCATAGGGATGCAATCCTCAAAATCCAGAATATGGTTACTCTGTAGGGCAAATACCCTGGTTTCTTCAACAGATAGATAGATTCTAAGGAAGAAAAAAAAAGGGGGAAAGAATTTAGGTGAGAAACACAGTCAAAGAATTTGACAGATGTATTTTGGATCCTGATTCAAATAAATCAAATGCAAAGTAACACAAATAGAGAAAATTAGCACTTGCTGGTATTTGGTGATGTTAAAGAATGAAGATTTAAGGTGCAATGATGATTTTGTGTGTGTGTGTGTATTTTTTTTTTTTTTTAGATTTTGTTTATTTTATTTGACAGAGAGAGAGAGAGAAAGAGCACACAAGCAGGGGGAGGGGCAGCAGGCTCTCTGCTGAGCAGGGAGCCTGATGTGGGGCTCGATCCTAGGACCCTGGGATCACAACGCCAGCCAAAGGCAGATGCTTAACTGACTGAGCCACCCAGGTACCCCGATTTTGTGGTTGTTTTTAAAAATGATTTATAAATATGCATATGTGTATAAGTCTATATTGAACTATTTATGGAAGAACTTATCTTAAAATGATACAGGGGAGGGGCGCCTGGGTGGCACAGCGGTTAAGCGTCTGCCTTCGGCTCAGGGCGTGATCCCGGCGTTATGGGATCGAGCCCCACATCGGGCTATTCCGCTATGAGCCTGCTTCTTCCTCTCCCACTCCCCCTGCTTGTGTTCCCTCTCTTGCTGGCTGTCTCTATCTCTGTCGAATAAATAAATAAAATCTTTAAAAAAAATAAAAATAAATAAAATGATACAGGGGAAGAGAAAATGGTGGTGGATATAAATAAAACAGAATTAGCCACGAGCTGGTAATTGTGGAAGCTGGGTGATAGGTCTATGATTATTCATTATATTATCTCTCCTTTCATACATGTTTGAACATTTTCATGATACAAAGTCCTATGCATGAATAAATCAAATATGGCATATCCACGGAATGGAATATCATTTGACAATAGAAATGAATGAAGTACTGTTACATGCTATAACACAGACGAAGCTTAAAAACTCTGTGCTAAGTGAGGGGTGTCTGGGTGTCTCAGTCAGTTGGTTGGCTGATGCTTGGTTTCTGCTAAGGTCATGATCTTGTGAGATGGAGCCCTCCCATCAGGCTCCACACTGGGCATGGAGCCTGCTTAAGATTCTCTTTCTCTTCTCCCTATGCCCCTCCCCACACTTCTCTCTCTCTCTCTAAAAAAACTTTAAAATGTCCAGAATAGGAAAACCTATGGAGAAAGAAAGTAGATTAGTGGTTGTGGGTGATAAAATGATTGTGGGTGAATGGCTAAAAGACATTAGGTTTCTTTTTCAGTGTGATGAAAGTGTTATATAATTGATTGTAATGATGGCTGCATAACTCTAATATACTGGAAACCACTGACTTGTATACTGGAGATGGGTAAATTGTATGATGTGCTAATTATATCTCAATAACACTGTTAAAAGCAAGTTTAAAAATAATTTTAGTAAAGAATAGTCCTGCTATTAGGTATGGACAACTTAGTGTTCTGCTAAGTCACTGTGTTCTGCTTTCCAGAGGGATTCCCATTTTCAGCCTAATCTCTCAATTGTAAAAGGAAATTGTTATGTGACAACAAGAATTTTGGCATAGAGGGATATTTTGATAATCTGTGGCCCCTTCTAAAATAAAATTATATCCTGTAAGTTCAGTTTGAGTCAGACTTTGATAAATTCAGGCCCTGGGCAGGGGAGTCTCTAAGCAAGACCAGTGTGCAGTTAGGTAACTCAAAATGAAGGCTCTGGAAGGGCTCTCCCATCCCTTATGCCTGGGCTTCTGGCTTGCCCTGCAGCTTCAAGCTCAGTACTGGTTTCCTGCCTTTGATCCCCTCTTGGTCTGTTTACACTCTAACCAATTGTGTATGTCTCTTGCATGTCACGTTGCTTATCACTATCATGACCATTGCTGTGAGGCATTGTCCAATACACTTGGGTGAATCTGCATAGGCTTATGGGCTGCTATTTCTCGAGTTCCCAACTTACCCTAAGGTGGTTCTCTCTGGGCATATTCTGCCTATTCTTACTCAACTCCTGATTAGTGGTAAGTATGATCTTGGGTAGGGAGGTGTTTAGGTGGTAAACTTTTTCACTTGTCACACTATATTATGCAGTGGGTTAAAAATTGGATATTTACCTTCATATTATCCCCATAATTCCCAGCTACCTCAGGCCATCTTCTATGATTTCCTGTTTCAGAAAATGGGACGCCTCGGCAAATCAGAAGGAAAAAAAGTTTTAATTTTTCTGGCAAAGGCATTAGTCAAAAAGACCACTTGAAGGTCAAATGCTTTGTTTTTGAGGAAAAACCCAAACTAGTTAACATATTCAGTGAGAATGTACAGTGATTTGATGGCCAGTGTTGCCTACTATAGAACTGATGATGAGCCCATTGACTTGAAAAAGAGAATATGAATTACAGAGAAAACAGGAGGGTTAAACAGAGCAAAAGTCTTTAATAATCAGATGATCCAGGGTGCCTGGATGGCTCAGTTGGTTAAGCATCTGCCTTCGGCTCAGGTCATGATCCTAGGGTCCTGGGATTGAGTCCCACATTGGGCTCTCTGCTCAGCCTGCTTATCCCTCTCCCTCTCCCTGCCACTCCCCCTGCTTGTGGTCTCTCTCTCTTGCTCTCTCTCTGTGTCAAATAAGTACATTAAAAATCTTACAAAAAATAATCAGATGATCTTTCTTGAGGTCCAGAAGTAAATGTACATGATATGTTCCAGGATCTGAGAGTAGAGGGCACCCAGAATCTGCTTTCTAACAGGAATTCTGGGAGGCTGGAGCCACACTGTAGACCCTTGTGCCACCATGATACTAAACTGTGGAGCCATTTGTGATGGAGAGGGCATAAGATGGTGCCTAAGTTTCCTGGTTGTGAGGATTCCTAAGGTATTCAAAAAAGGGATAAAGAAAGGAGTTCTCCTTCCTCATGCCTAGAACACCATGCAGGGACACCTGTTGGAGGAAGCCCATGGTAGAAAGTGCCATGGATGTAGGTCCAGAAACCAGATAAGAAGTGGAAGCCTCAAGGAATGCCCATTGGAAGGGGGATGATACCTAAGACCCAGAGTGGTGATAGTTCATCCAAGTGGACACCAACATGAATAAATGCTGAGAAGTTTGGGTCAGACACATTCTCCCAAAGGTTAGGTGATACCCCAGGGGACTAAGTAGAAGAGAAGAAATCCCTAAACTGACTAATTTAAACATGGAAAGATTATTTGGGCCATGAAATGAATACGATTATGTCTTCTGCTATCAAGTGCATTAGGAGGCTCAAAGCAGAGATTAAGTTGTGTTATAAAAAAAATAAATAAAATTATATCTCCTGCAAACCTGGGAGAGTGAGCGAGAAACTGCTAGTCGTACTTCAATTTATAGACTAGAAACTCCGGAAGTTTTCAAATCTCCATTTAGAAAATATGTGTAGGGGGCACCTGCGTGGCTCAGTCAGTTAAGCGTCTGACTCTTGATCTCAGATCAGGTCTTGATCTCAGGGTCATGAGTTCAAGCCCCACACTGGGTTACATGCTAGGCGTGGAGCCTACTTAAAAAAATAATAATAATAAAATAAATAAAAATATACATATGATTATTTTATTCTATGGCAAAGTAGGAGTGGTGCTGCAGACATTACATTGTCTTCTGTTTACTGTTTATTTTCTCTTCTGTTTTTATTTGTTGTTGTTATTTGCTCAATCAGGTAACTTCTTGGGAAGCACATTAAAGGTTTTCAAATTTAGATAAAATAAATAATTTTTTCCCTGTAAACAGCAATGTGCCATCCATTCTTTGGTTTTGGAAAGGGCTAACTTTGCTCACATGCATTGAAAAAATACTTAGCAATGATTGGTTAACATTAGCATTGTTTTCAAATGCTATTTTAGTAGAAACTAAACTACATTAACTCAATTTTTCTAAACTATAAAGGAATTAAATTTATAAACGTTGAAGTAGAAACCCCAAGTAATTGGCATTGTATTTCTGAATTAGCATGCTGATTTTTTTGATTTTTCTTTTTTGATGATTCTTATAGGCTCCTTCCTGGCAAGTGTCCACGAACATGCTTCATGATCCATCCCTGCCACAAGTGGAAAATCTTGGCCAACTTCGATTTCTACTTCACACAGCTGGATTCAATAACCTCCTCACTCCTAGTGGATAAGAAACACTTTCCATCTCCTTCTCTGGGAGAGAGTAGGGCTATCAATCACAGTTGCCATCAGATTCTTGACATCGGCTGAGTAGCTTGGCTTTCTGCCTTAAGCCCCAGGACATGTTCCACTGTATCATTTCAGCTTTCTCTTTCCATGATGATGGCCATGGGTACTCTTCTTTTTCCTACCTTTTCCCTCCAGATCCACTTCTACCATTAGCAACTAACCTGTTGCCACCTACCAGTGGCCATTCAAATTTAAACTCCATGAGCATAAAGTTAGTGGAAAAGGAGAGAAAGTTTGGTTTACTGAGTTTCCTATCAGTTTTATTGTTTTTCTCATTACTACTGCCTATGTTGAAAGTACTGGACTAGACACCAAGGGTCCTGAAATTAATCCCAGTCCTGTTCCTTTCTAGTTTTATAACCTTGAAATCTCAAAACCTTGTCTGCACAGTAGAATCATCCGGAACTCTTTTAGACATGCCAATGTCCAGGCAAAACCCCCGACCAATTAAATCATAAGTTCTGGGGGTGGAACACAGGCAGCAGTGGATTTTGACCCTCCCCAGGTGATTCTAATATGCAGAGTTTGGTACATACTTCTTTAAACCTTAAAATACCAGTCAATCTAATTTTGATAACCTCAACTCAGATCCTTACCTTGTAGGATTTAATTGTATTATATATGCCAAAGCCCTTTGTAAACTGTAAATTAGGTAGTTATTATTTTCATAAGACATGTTTTTAAGAGTTAGAAGTAAAATAACTCTTTCATCTGATAGGATTGCATGAATAGGTAAAAACAAATGTTGCCAAATCTTACTCTGACTCAGCCTCCTTTTTCCCTACTTAGACTCTCCTTGATTTTAACCAAAAATGTGAAACAACATAAAGAATCCCAGAAACCAGTCTCAGGAAGCCTCACCTACTTTGAGTAAGGGGTATTTATACTAGATGAATTTAGTATTTTGGAAAATCCTATTTGTTCCCTATACCATCTGTTCTACCCCAGTGCCCTTTATAGGATACCTAAAACAACAAAAGGACTTATTTTTAAATAAATTTTTATTTCATATATAATAAAAAGAAGGTTTTTTGCACAGTTAAGATTTTTAAACTTTATTTTTAGTATCTAATATAAACTAATTTGTATATTCCCTCTTACATTAAAATAGAATACTTTGCGATAGAAAAGGCATTCACTTGGGTGCCTGGGTGGCTCAGTCAGTTAAGCAGCTGCGTTAGGATGAGGTCATGATCTCAGGGTCTTGGGATCGAGCCCGGCATTGGGCTCCCTGCTAAGTGGGGTCTGCTTCTCCCTCCCTCTCTGCCCCTCTCCCCTATTCATACTCTCTCACTCTTGCTTGCTCTCTCGATTTCTCTCCCTCAAATAAATAAATAAAATCCTTAAAAAGAAAGACATTCACTTAATATTAGTAGCATGAGGAAAAATACTGAGGAATGAAGAGCAGGAGAGGAGGTGGGGAGCCGCCCAGCTGAGAGCAGAGTTTACAATAGTATAAGCTGTATTCATGGACCCAGTCCTGGGCACAATAGGACTTGTTGAGATAATACCAAACGCTGATTTGAAGCGAAAGGACAGTAAGTGCTTTTATCAAGTACAAAGACAAATTTTCTCTCTCACCTAAGGCATGGGAGATCACACAGATACACACACTCTCACGTGAAACCTGAGAGATGGAGTTGAATTGGTGCCAGTTAGGCTTACAAAGAACCTGGGTCTCACATTCCTTAGTCCTGAGGGCAGAGCCCTTGGTCATTTTCCAGAGTTGCTATACTGACACACCTAACAGGAACCCTGGACATTTCATTGCAGTGAGATCACACGGCTCCTACCTGACAGCTATAAACTGTTACAGAGGTATTTGGCAACTGATGGGAAGATATGCTTTATAAGAAAAGAACACATTAGTAACTTTCAAATTACAACTCAAGTAGAGGTACCCTTGAGTTTACAACCTGCTTACCCAACCAATTACGAATATTTCCAGCAAGAGTTCTGACAGGCGTTTTAACTCAGTGCACACAAAACTGAATTCGTGATTCTGCCCTATTAAAACTTTCATTTTCTCCTCTTTTCCCGCCATCTAGTGAACAGAACCACCATTCATCCAGTTGTCCATTTTGGTCACCTAGGGACAGCTCTTTCCCTTTCCCATCTGTGACCAATTAGGTTAGCAAGGCCTAAAATTTCTAGACCCTAAATATCAATAAAACATTTTCCTTATGCTCCATACCCTCTAAAATAGTTACAGTTTATAATATTAATAGCTAACACTTTTATAGTCCTTACTATTTATTATTACTATTTTAACATTTACAACCACCTCCTCTGGTAGATTTGATTCTTATCCTCATTTTATAGAGAAGCCAACAGAGGTATAGAGAAGTCCAAGGTCACTCCATAAGCAAGTGACAGAGCCTGATTCGTACCCAAGTGTTGCTCTCCAACCTCATTTCACAGCACTTACACCCTGTATTTATTTGTCTATTTGTCTACTTACTTATTTAGTAAATTTTTATTTTAAAATAGTTGCAGACTTACTGAAAAAATGGTAAAAACAACAACAAAAACCCAATGCACCTTTCTGCGATTTCCCAACCATTAAATTTTTCCCCACTCTACCATTTTCTTTCCATATATACATATTTTTTCTTCTTAATACTACTATTAATCATCATCGCTTTTATTGAACTATTTGAGGGAAGCTGTAGATATAACATCCTTCAACTCCAAATACTTCTGTATATATTTCCTAAGAACAGTGATCCAAATCAGGAATTTAGGTTTGTTACTATACTATTATCTAATTTATAGACATTTACACTTTGCCATTTGTTCCAATAACATTTGTGGGAAAAAAATTAATTTACTTGAGATCCAATCAAGGATCACACATCGCATTTAGTTGTCATATCTTCTTCTTCTTTTTTTTTTTTTAGTATGGAAAAGTTTCTCAATCTGTCTGTCTATTTTGCCCATAATAGTTTTTAAGAGAGTAGGCAAGCTATCTTGTAGAATGTTCCTCTATTTGGAATTTTCTGACATTTCCTCATGATTAGATTTAGGTTATACAATTTTGGCAAGAACATACGCACACACAAGATATCGTTGTCTTTCTCCATGCATCAGAGCAGGAGGCACGTATCATTTTTTCCTCATTCTTGGTAATATTAAATCTGATCACATGATTAAGGCGATATCCTCCAGGTTTACCCACTTAAAACTACTTCGATACTTTAAAGCTATGGCATAGTACATATTTCAATTATACCATCTGACTTGCAGTTTCTTTCATATACCAAACTTGAGCTTGGCAGAGTGATTTTATAATTTTCATTAGAAGCCCACTTCTAGGTGGAAGATAGTTGTTATAGGTAAACAATATAAAACATATCTCCAACTGTTCTTAATTTAATATTTTTTAACTTCTTAATTTTAAAATACTAGCAGACCCACAAAAATGTAAAATTTGTACATCTTCCACAACGAAGTTCAATGATCAATATCAGGAAATGGACATTGATTGATTCCATACTATAAACTAATCTATATACCTTATTCAAATTTTACCAATTGTCCCACTAAATGTTCCTTTTTATGCTCCAGGTTTCAATCCAAGATGACACATTGCATTTAGCTGTCATATCTCCTTAGTATCATTCAATCTGGTTCCTCACTCTTTCTTAGGCTTTTACCAATTTGTTTTTGTTTTTCAAAAATACATAGTTATTTTATAGTTATTCTGTAGGATGCCCCCTGTCTTTGGATTTATCTGATGTTTCCTTACACCTAAAATGAGGCTCTGCATTTGTAACATGAATACTACAGAAGGGATGCTGTGTCCTGATCACGTATCACGTCTTCAGGCACATTATCTCCATTTGTTCCATTTTGGGTGATGCTGATTTTGATCACCAGGTTAAGATAATGGCAGGTTTTTCCAAAATAGCGTTACCTTTTCCCCCTGATAAGTGTCTCTTGGGGAGAGACAGTGAAACTATGAAAATATCTATTTCTTACTGTACTTTTGCTTACTGATTTTTAGCATCAAATCCAACCAAAACCAAGGATGACTTGATGTTTGCCATATGGTGATTTTCTGTTGATAGTATTCCTGCTACATTTATTAACTGCCATTATACTATAAGGAAGAGCTGTTCTTACTCCCTCATTTTTAAAAACATTGATTTATATATGGAGTCAAGACTATTTTATTTTGAAGAATATAACCCATTACTATCATTATTTATTTTGAAGGACTCACATTGCCATATTTTTGGCCATTGTAAGTTCTTGTGAGTTGCTCCTGAGTCTTTAAGATATCCTCATCCAAAAAAATAAAATAAAATAAAATAAAATAACTCTATATCTCCTCATCATTTTTTGAGCACTTCTTTACTTTTTGGCATCTCCAGATATTTCACTCAACTTTTACTTTCTTTGTCTCAGTCCTTGAATTAGCCACTTCTTGAAGGAACTCTGTTTTAGTAGAGAATTACATTTAGAAACCAAATATGGACACTAGGTATGTTCATTATACTTGAGTGTCATTAGTTCTAAGTACTCTTAAAGAACAGAGCTTGGAAATACATGTATCATACACACATATACATACACATCTATATTTTTATAGCTATTATTTGCATATGTATTGAAAACCATTATTTCTTCCTTCATATATCCAATACCAATCCAACACTAGAAGATTCATTCTAAGTTTTCTCTATTTATTTGTAATTCCTTTTTCAACAGTGAAAAAATTGACTCTCTGGGGCACCTAGGTGGCTCAGTTGGTTAAGTGTCTGACTCAGGCTCAGGTCATCAGCATCCTGGGATCAAGCCCAACTAGCCTTGGGCTCTGCGCTCAGCAGGGAGTCTGCTTCTTCCTTTCCCTCTCCCTTTGCTCCTCCCACTACTCCTACTCTCTCTCTAATAACGAAATAAAATATTTTTTTGGAAAGATTTTTTTAAATTTTATTTATTTCAAAGAAAGAGAGAGAGACAGAGAGCACACACACAAGTAAGGGGGAGGAGCAGAGGGAGAGGGAAAAGCAGACTCCTTGCTGAGCAGGGAGAACAATGATGGGCTGGATTCCAGGACCCTGAGATCATGCCTGGAGCCTATGGCAGATGGACACTTAAGGGACTAAGCCACCCAGGCACCCTAAATAAATAAAATCTTTTTTAAAAAAATGGCTCTCAGTAGCCACACAAATGTATTTACTTATTTTTCCAATATTTAAATGCATGTAAATTACTTTCAAGAATTTTAGCCCATACCACTGTTAAAAACTAGTTTACTAACTAGAGAATGATGTTTGTGTACAGTTCTTTAGTTGTCAGCATTACAGTATGCATCAAAATACTTTTTTTCCAAAATTATTTAGGTTAGTTCTTTTTATCCCCATTCCCTTCAGTATGGTCAGGTTATTTGGAATAAACTTAGATTCCTTTGTCACAGTTTGTGTTCTGTTTTGAATTCCCCAAAACCCTGATTGACCATCTAATTATTTTTTTGACTTTGTGAAACATTAACATTGTTCTAAATGTTGAAATGATACAAAAGGTATACCCACCAGGAATCACTAGCTTCTCATCTCTTCTACGCTAATCCCATTTATTCTTTCTGTCAACCCTGTTCCCCCACATACCCTAAAGGTAATGAATCTCTTTAATCTGGCTTATCTTTTTGATCTTTCATTTTTTTGCATATAGGATCAGGTACATGTAGATTTTCATACATATACGTGGAATGTAGCAAGCCATAGATACACCTTACTTCCACTTTGCTTATATATAAAAATATAGCCTGGATTCACTCCATATCAGTTTATATAAAGATCATCATCTTTTTTATAGTTGTATAATACTCCGGAGTATACATGTTTCAGAAATCATCCTAACAGGCTTATTTTTCTATGTACCCGTGGGACTCCTTCATTATGTAGATTCAGGTCTTCCTTTATTTAAGGAAGGTTTTCCTGGATTATATATTTAAATATTAGTACTGTTACATTGTTTTGTTTTCTTTAGGGATTCCAAACACGTGAACATCATTCTTCTTTGACTGGGTCCTTAATTTTTAGCATATTCTCTGGACATTTTTACTTCTTTCTTTATTTCAATTGTGTTCTCCACGCCCTTCATCCACACGCCCTCACCTACTGTGCCAAAAATTAGTGCTCTCAAATCTCTGAAAAATGTAGAGAGTTTCTTAGAAGCCTGTTGAAAAATGGGGGTGCCTGAGGCTGATCTGTGTTGCCTGAGGCTGACCTGTGTTGCCCTTAGATCTCCTCCAGGGCACTGCCCAGGGGCTGTGGGCCACCCTGGAGGCTGTGAAGTTGGTGGGGAGCAGGGCGCCCCCAGCCCTCTGGACCCTCTGGTCTAGGTGGCTTCAGCCTCTTCTACATGGTCCTCTTGCTCCTGTTCTCTGTCTTCTATGCTCGGCTCCTGGGTTCCTAGGACCCGAACTCACACTTCCCCCTGTTCCCTTGACCTATTTCTAAGACTCCTGTGCAACCCCCATCCCTACCAGTGGTGCCTTCAGTCTCTACCAGAGACACTAGTGAATCCCCTCCCCTCACAAACATTGATTTCAGAGGCCCCACTCTGGTGCCCCCAGACCCTGGGTCCCCAGCCTCTGGCCACCCTTTCCGTAGCCCCTTCCTGTGCCCCTCACCTCTTGGTGCTGGTGGTGTCTTCATTCCTTCCAGAACCTCCCATGCCTTCTGCTCCCTCAGAGGGTAGATCTCAACCTTCCTCCTTTTGTCATCCTCCCCACCATCCCCCCACTGATATGGGGAGCTAAATGATCTATATTTTGTAGAGGGAATTCTATATTTGTAGGGGATGCAGGGGCCCGGGCTGAGTCCCTATCACTGTGTATAAATTGTACAGACTGTGAAAAAAAATATGGTTTTTTTGGGTGTTTCCTTGGTTTTTCAATGATTCATTAAATAATCTTTTGACTCTTAGTGCTTGGGCATCTTGTAAATCAGTTTTTATTTCTGGGTTAATTTTTTTCCTTCCATTTTTTTTTTCCGAGTTCAAACAACTGCCTTTTCTTTCCTTTCTTTCTTCCTTCCTTCCTTCCTTCCTTCCTTCCTTCCTTCCTTCCTTCCTTTCTTTCTTTCTTTCCTTCCTTCCTTCCTTCCTTCCTTCCTTCCTTCCTTCCTTCCTTCCTTCTCTTTTCCCTTAAGATTTTATTTATTTGAGAGAGAGAGAAAGAAAGAGAGATAGAGCTTGCGCACAACTGGGGGAAGGACAGAGGGAGAGGGAGAAACAGACTCCCCACTGAGCACAGAGTCCAGAGTCTGATGTGGGGCTAGAGCCCAGGACCCTGACATCATGACCTAAGTCTACCTTAGACGCTTAACAAACTGAGCCACCCAAGTGCCCCTCATTTCTTTCTTCTCGCTTTATGTTTTTTGCCAATTTCTGCTTTTCAATTTAAATTTCTAATTCAAAGGAATATTCTTATTATTTGTTTGAGTACATTTTACTTAATTTGAGTGTTGTCTTACAGTTCTTCTGACATACGGTTGTTTGTTCATGGGAAATCCCATCACTTGAGGTATATTAAACCTCATTTTCTGATTTTTTATTTCTTACATTTATTTTTGAAGATTTTATTTATTTATTTGACAGAGAGAGAGAGTATAAGCAGGGGGAGTGGCCAGCAAAGGAAGAGGGAAAAGCAGAGACTCCCCACTGAGCAGGGAGCCTGATGTGGGGTTTGATACCAGGACTCCAGGATTATGACCTGAGCCAAAGGCAGAAGGCAACTGCTTAACTGACTGAGCCACCCAGGCACCCCTGATTTTTTTAAATAAGAATCTGTATAGCTTTATTAGCTTTTTTTCTGTTCATTTTTTGATATAAAAGTAGCTTAGAGAATTCCTTATTTGATGGTGCCCTCTTTTTTTCACTGTAGCAAAGTCCATATTCTTTAATGGATTTCTGTACACGTGTATATATGTGGGGGCAAGATTCCCTCTTTCTCTCTGACTTTTTTGGCTCTCTTCATCTTATGGGATCTTGATTTTCCCTTTTTTACATAATTTGCCCTTCAGCACTTAATTTCAAAAGGTCTCCTCTGCGTTACATTTTGTTTGGTTTTTATTCCTTCAGAAATGAGGTATTTTGAAGACTGTTACTTCAAGTCATATGCATTTTTAACTCACTTTCCTATAGACTGTTCGACTGTACTCTGATCTCTCAAGACACTTTTTAAATGTTTAATACTTTTACACATCGCGTGGACGCAAGCTTTCCCGCAGTGCTTTTATGTCCACGTTATTCCCATGAGTAATCTCCTGTTCTCCCATTCCCACAGTTTTTCTTGGCTGGCACTCACTTGCCACAAAGCCTTGCAGAACGAAGTGAATGTGAGCGCTTGCCTGCTGAGATCTGGTGCATTAAAAAAATTACAGTCCTTTTGAAGTCAGGGCATTCCACATCTTCAAATTATCCTGAAGGTGGAAGGGTTTTTCTGTTGTTTTTGTATATTATCTTCAGCGATCCAGAATGCACAAGCTATTAATTTGAAGGAAGTTTTGTCTTTGCACTCTCAAGAGTTGAGAAATAATGCATTCCTTTGAGGCTGACTTCTGTCTCTACTTCCTCTGTGACAGTCATGTCTCTCTGCAGTCCTCTAACTGCCCCTGTTGCCTTTCATGGGTGCCAGAGCAATCAATTTATGATAGATGAGAGGCCTCTGTCCCTAGAGATAGTATATGTGGCTTGATCTGCTCTTCCCTTTCCCCATGGCTCGTTTAAAAAGGTTTCATTGAATTTCTTCCATGTTGTGCTGCTTGGGTGTACAAAATATTGGCAATGTTTTATAATAAGTAGCAAATCATTATTATGTGCTTTGGTGTTCATCGTATTACTATTAATCATCGTAAATTCACTGAGTGTATTCACACAAATAAGGTAGGTAATTCCAAAGACAGTTTTATTCATGAAACTTTCAATTTATTAATGTGTTTTCACCTTTAAAGATACATGCAAGGAGTTAAATCATATTTTTCAATATCATCACCATCAAAAGGACTTTATGGAGCCTCTGTCAGTACACAGTTCTGTAAAGGCTCATCTTTAGCAACTGTAAAGAATGGGAAATTCACCTTTGGCACTTTCTTACTCCCTTAGTTTGGAATCACTGGTGTACCCCGAATTCTCTGTCAAACCGTTCTTCTGGTTATCCAGATTCACTGCCCATCCTTGCCAGAATTTATGTTTACATGTGCACTCTATATTTCTCCTTCTCTTTTTATTAAACTCTAACCTCAAATATAAAAGAAAAAAACATTAATATACTCTTGGAGTATATAGACTCTTGGAGATAGTGCATGCTATTTTTTTCTTAGTTTTATTCATTTATTTGAGAAAGCGAGCGAGTGAGAGAGAGAGAGAGGGAAAGAGCATGAGTGGGGGTAAGGGGCAAAGGGAGAGTGAGAAGCAGACTCCCCCTGAGCAGGAAGCCCGATGTGGGGCTCTATCCCAGGACCCTGAGATCATGACCTGAGCCGAAGGCAGACATAGCCAACTGAGCCACTCAGTGGCTCACCTAAATGCCCCACATTTGCATGCTATTGAGAAATACTTTGTCTTTACCTAAAATAAAAATTAAGTGCTAACAGAAGAAATGTGGGAACCATAGTAAAATAATTGAGCGACATTTATAAACATCCTTCAATTTATGTTACCTGGAAAACTGTCTATTTTACTCTTCTGTCTTTAGAAATAGGAAACCTTCAAATCTTGGCTCCACCATGTAATATCTATCTGTCTTTGTCAAGGAAACGAACTTTTGAGCCTCATTCCCACTTCTATAAAATGGGAAAAATAATGTCTTCTTGACAGATCATGTTGAGGTTAGGCCGAAAAGGATGTGACAATTTTTATTCTGACCCTCATCTTTAAAATAGAGATAAGATAAACAATTATTTGATGATCAAATACAAATGCATATGTAAAACATCTTAAATTACCTGGCACATGAAAGCTACCCAGTCAATGTTCATTCTCCTTCCTGACTTACCGATGGCTCATTCAAGCAAATATTTTGAAACAAAGAAGGCAATCTTAACTGGAAATGCACAAACTTGATGGTTCAGGTATATTTATCCTATGGACACACTGGCAATATTAACTTTACTGGAAAGGGAGGGGAGAGACCAGGGCAGACAGTGGCTGCTCAAGAGGAACCTATATGAGGTCTCAGAGAGGAGACAGAATGCTGGCAATAGAACACATGGCACTAAAAATACAACTTGGACAACACTGCAGAGCCTTGATGACATCTATTACATGTGATAAAGAAGTAACTGGGATGAGATAAAACATGACTTGTGCCACCCTATCTAGACTTTCCTCTGTTGCTAAGGTGACTAAAGATCAGTCTTCCTCCACCCTGTGGAATCCTTCCACTGACATCTCACCAAGTAGATCATTTTTTTCTTTTTTTTTTTTTTTTAGCATCTCTGTTTATAGTTATGCCTTATATTGTGCTAATGTCTCCTTGGCTTTTGAAGCCAAAATCTACCTACCTACCTACCTACCTACCTATCTATCCATCCATCCATCCATCAATTAGTATTGCTCAGAGTTTCAGAGAGGCCATGCTGAAGCTACAGAACTCCACATTCTACATCCCGGATTCTTCCATATTTTCCTCAAACAATCATGCCATTTTGTCTGTCCCTCTGCTTTGTCAGTTCCCATCTTGCCTATACAATGGAGATGTCAGTTGAGTATCATGCTCCAGATATGCTCTGCCCAATAGAATAAGCAGTGAGTGGACTAATCAAGTCCATTAATTTTTAATCAGATATAACCTGAGACTACTCCTGCTTTCTGGCATACAGAATAAGCATCAATCAAGGAAATCTGCAAAACCTATTTCATGTAAATTGTTAAGTTTCCTCAAACCCATGTTTGCTGTCCAGACTGCCATTTTTACTTGATAGATATCATCTTCTTAATTTGCTCCTGTGTTTTCAATCTTCATTTCATCATCCATCAATCGACTATCTTTCCTAGCTGCATATTAAATGCAAACATTTTTTAAAAGTGCCACTGATTCATTAAAAATATTTATTGAACTTATAGATATGATAGTTAATAAGATGTTCATAGATTCTATCTTCAAAAAGATTATACATTACTGGTGGATACCTATAGGTTAATAAACTATACTTTTAAAATCTCTTCAGTGCTCTACATAGTGGATTATTTATTTGCTATTCAAGCAGGAAAGAAAGACAAGAGGGAGGGGGTATTAAATGATAGTCTTTTTAAAGTGTTATTTTCTTAATATGTTTATAGTATAATTTCTAGGAAAATGTCTTTTTTATAGGAAATACACATTTAAATATTTAGGAGTAAAAACAAAAGTATTTAGGAGTAATGGAGCATCATATCTGCAACATATTCTCACTTGGTTGAAAAATAAAAATGGTGTATACATCTATGTATATATGAAGAGAATGATTTTTAAAAATTACTAACTGGGAAACAGGGTGAAGAGTACTATTCTTGCAACTTCTCTGTATGCTCTTTGTAAGTTTGAAATTATTTCAAAATAAAGAGTTAAAAAAAAAAAGATAACTGTTGGTCCAAGGTGAAAAATGGGATAATGATAGCATGTTACGGCAGAGTTAATAGAGTCAAATGTCCACAGTCTTGTGCCATTAGTCACACTTTTCAATGGATATTAATTTATATCACAGTTACATTATATTGTTCAAATATAGGGAATCATACGCCTATGGGAATACTGAAGGATTACTCTTCTTGACTTTTTTTCAAGATAAAATGAGAAAGTGATATGCTAGTATTTGTCCAGATAGATTGGTAGAGATCTAAATTTAGTATTTTGGAATTCATCTTTGAGGAGGAAAGTAGCCTTTCTTCTTTTAACATTACACAAAAAGCCATCTCTTCTCCTTCCACCCTGAACTGTAAACCCATTCCTGATAGAAGCTACAGAATGCTCAGTCATATCATTGGATAAAATGTCATATATCATTGGATGAAATAATTTGCAGGACATTCTTACTAAATTGGAACCTTTAAGAGGTATTTTTGCTCTGAGTAGAGTTGTCTCTTTAGAGCCCCTTGTCCTTTGAGGTTCTGATCCACTCTAACAAATAGACATCTGCACAGAGAATACACCCAGTAAAGAGTAAAGTGGCCTATATTATTACTGTAGCTCCGACTCCAACACCTATGACCCCATGTAGCTGCAAAGAATTTGGAGTCAGGAGACACAGAACCTAGGACTGATGCCATGAATGACTATTTGGATGACTGTGTAAATCATTTCTCCTCTCTAAAGCTTTAGTTTCCCATCTGTAAAAGGAGGGTGCTGGACTTGATTTTCCATCTCTGACATTCTATGGTTCCATGAGCATTTAGTGCCGTTGAATCCTTTTTGTTATGACAGTAATTAGTGGTTCCTTTCCGAATTACTTGGAGCATTTCTGAAAGGTTTATAGCTTATTCCTGATGTAGATAAATGTTTTTAGAATATTTGGTTTTGCCTTTCATGAATAAAAAGGTGACTGAACAAAGCATGCATTCATCATTCCATTTATTGCCCCGAAACAACAAGTGTAATTTATAAACCAATAATACTTTAGGGAGTGTTATACACATGTATGAAAAGAATGCCTTAAATTAATGGGAGGCCAAGAAGACACTAATCCAGCATCCCCTGGAGGAAGAGGTAGGGACTCAACCAGAGAGAAAACTTAGATACATTTTATTAGATAGTATAGGTGGTACTATATTACTTTTACCAGAACACTAATAAAGGAAGAGAAAAGATCAATGACTCTGGGTTGGCCTCTTGCCTTTTTCAAAGATGTGGGAGAATG